>NW_026262615.1:17500-1227500 GCF_021869535.1 Mytilus californianus
GCAGCCGTACACTTCATTGATACCAATAAGTTTTCATGCTCTAGATCGCCTTTTCAACTTTTCGGAACAGTTAACTTTAAGAAAATATCTCTATTCAAATCCATTCTACACCTGTTTGAAGATTGAAGTCAAAGGCACTTTTCATACTCTGTACTTAGAAATATTTTTGGAAATTTCTCACGCATGCGCAGTCACAAAAAAGGTCAGACATGCGCAGAAGTAAAAAAGGTCACCTCACTAACCCTCGCCAAAGTCCACTACCCTAACCCTAACCCTAACCCTAACCCTAACCCTAACCCTAACCCTAACCCTAAACCCTAACCCTAACCCTAACCCTAACCCTAACCCTAACCCTAACCCTAACCTAACCCTAACCCTAACCCTAACCCTAACCCTAACCCTAACCCTAACCCTAACCCTAACCCTAACCCTAACCCTAACCCTAATTGATTTAAAGTCCTTACCTTTACTTTTTGCAAGAGCTGATGCTGTAAAAACAAAACATTCAAAATCTTACAACCTGATTCTTGCAGAGTATGGAAAAATCGTATCCAGTTAATTTGGAACCCCATTACTACTGTAAGAAATATCAGCCCGTAAAAGTACAACCATGTTGTAATTCATTTAAGTTACACACTTCATTAGAAGGGGTTTAATAGATAACATCAATACGAATACTTCGAGACATCTTCAGGTATAGTACATTATGGAAAAAGTATGATTTAGGTGTCACATATAAGAGAAGAAATGACAAATAACATCACCAGAAAAATATGTACATTGGTACATATTATATCCCGGAAGTTTATGTGTATCAGTTTACGTAGTATCATCATTAGGAAAGTCATACGTTTTCAGTATTTTGGTAACACGCGTACGCGTATAACTGATGGCTATTCTCCAATAAATCTTATTTTTCAAGTAAGCACACAACAATGACAAATGTCATTTGAGATCAGTATTCTATAGTAAACTTAAATTGATCGTCTGATGTTATTATACCTCATTACAAATGATTCTGATACAGTAGTAGTGGCGATGTTTGCTATTTCTTTAGAATCACAATTTCATTTCAGCTTTTAAGACAATCGAAAAAAAAAAAGAAACTCACCCGATGGCGTTTGTTCACCTTCGCCTAAAATATACAATAATTTGCATGTCAGATATAAAGGATGAAACGAAAGATTCAGAACACAAGGAAATTATATGTATTGATACATAGTACATCCCGGAAGTATATGTGTATCAGTTAACGTAGTCTGTACATGTTCAGTAATTTAGTAACACCCATATCACTATATATTCTCCCATAAATCTTAATTTTACTGTTAGCAAACAGCAATGCAGATTGGCATTCACATTCATTACTGCCATATTCATGAACATTTACCCTAGCCGGGGAATATCTGTACTTTGCAGTTGTATATGTGATGATAACGACATATGGATAACACTTACTACTTTTTCTTTTTAGTACTGTGGAGGCTGCAGTTGCAACATCTGACACTATAATATAAGAAAATTAGAATGTTATGTCAGAGAAGAAGTAGCAATCAAAGCTATGTAAAAATGTAACCATTTAGATACAATATGTTATAAATAGCTGATATGTAAATTGCATGTTGTATTTAAGACAGCATTAAATGTTTTTAAAACAATGTGTTCGCCTCATTTTTACATTCTGAAGTCAAAGAATTACAAAACACTTGTAAAACGCACTCGTACAGGCATCGGTTCATCGTTGTATTCATGTGCCATTATGCACTCTGTTTGCAATCAATCATAAGGTATGGGCATAAATGTTATGTAAGGAAAAATGATTTGCAGGCAAACCTTCAGTGGGTATGACTAGAAGTCAGGGAAAAGGTAAAATTCATTAAAATTATCTTCTTATCTTGAAATACATCTTTACAAAAGATTTTTGGATTGGGATAGAATAGATCTGTCGATGTTTGCTATTTAATTAACACCTAACTTTAATTTGAGCTTTGAACACAAGCTGACAAAGACCTTACCAGATGGCTGTTGTTCAACTTGATCTGAAATATACAAGACTGCGAAGTTCAGACGTAATGGATAAAACGAAGAAACCCGCACACAAGGAAACTTTTTCAGTAAATAAGTATCAAGCGTATAACTGTCAGAATTTTCTCCTACAAATCTTATTTCTACTGTTAGCACACCACAATGAGAAAATACATTAAAAATCAATATTCCATATAAAACTTAAATTGATCGTTTCATATTTATATACATCATTACAAATGATTTGGATGGAATAGTACTGTCGATGTTTGCTATTTTTTTTTAAAATTACACTTTAATTTCACCTTGTAATACAATCAAGGAAGAACTTACCAGATGGCTGTACTTTAAGTAGGCCTAAAATAGACAAGAATTTGGATGTCAGATATAATGGATGAAACGGAAAATTCCGAACACAAGCCAATTATAACCATTTACACAAATTATATACCGAAAGTATATGTGTATCAGTTTATATTGTCTCTACATTGAACGAATACCTTACTTTTTCAGTATTTTGGTAAAACGCTTATGACTGTTGGATATTCTCCCATAAGTCTTATTTTTACTGTAAGCACACAACAAGTCAAGTGACATTAAAAATCAATATTTGCATATTTATATTAAAATGATCTTCTGATGTGTATATACATCGATACAAATGAGTTTGATAGAATAGTACTGCCGATGTTTGCTGCTGTCTTTAAATGACACTTTCATTTGAGCTGTTGATACAATATGACCAAACTTACCAGTTGGCTGTTGTTCATCTTCGCCTAAAATATACAAGAACTTTCATGTGAGATATAATGGATGAAGCGAAAAATTCAAAACACAAGGAAAATAATTGCATTTATACATATTAAATCCCGAAAGTTTATGTGTTTAAAGGCCTCTACATGAAGAAAGTTATACTGCTTCAGTATTTTGCTTACACGCGTATTACTGATGAATATTCTGCTGTAGATCTTATTTTTACTGTTACCACATGACAATGTCAAATTACATTCAAATCAATATTCAGTATTAAACTTAAATTGATCGTTTGATGGTTATGCACATCATTACACATGATTTTGATAGAATAGTACTGTCGATGTTTGCTACTTTTCAAAAATAAGTCATTAATTTTCTGACCTTAATGAAATATGGATTAAATTATTAGATGGTTGTAATTCAACTTTCCCTAAAATATACAAGAATTGTGATATCAGATATAATGGTTTAACGAAGATTTCAGAACCCAAGGAAATTATATAGATTTATACACATGACATCCCCGAAAGTATATGTGTATCAGTTTACATAGTCTATGCATTCAAGGGCCCTTACTGTTTCAGTATTTTGGGAATAAGCGTATGACTGTTTAATATTCTGTCATAAATTGTAATATTACCGTTACCACACATTAATGCCAATTCACATTCAAATTCAATACTGCCGTATTCATTCACATATACCACCTACAAATATTCTGCACTGTGTATTTGCATATGTGTTTATAACTTCCTATGGATAAACTTACTACGTTTTCTTTTCGGTAGCTTGGAGCAGGAAGGTACTAACCCTAACCATAAAAAATGAAAATTGGAATGATAAGCAGAGAGAAAGTAGCAATCACAATTGTGTAAAGTTGTTACCAAATACATACAATATGTTAGAGGTGTCTCACATTGATATTGCATATTGTGTTTAAGACATCATTAAATGTTATTCAAATAATGTCTTCGCCTCATTTTTAGACTGAAGCGAAAGAATTAGAAAGCACTTGAAAAGTGCATACGGAGAGGCATCAGTTCATCGTTGTTTTCATATGCCATACACTTTTTACAATGTGTTTGCAGTCAATCACAAGGTTAGGGCATGAATCTTTTCCAGATTCAAGTGGTTGTTACAGGCAGACGTTACGTTCGTCTAAATAGAAGTCAGAGAGAAGGCATACATCATTAAAATTATCTTCTAATGTTTATATACATCTTTGTAAATTATTTTGATATAATACTTCTGTCGAGGTTTGCAATTTTCTTAAAATCATATCTTACTTTGACAATTTATTACAATCTGAAGGAAAAAGAAACTTACCAGATGGCTGCATTTCACCTTGGCCTGAAATATACAAGAACTTGGATGTCAGATATAATGGATGAAACGAAGAATTCCGAACACAAGGAAATTATATACACGTATACATATTACATCCTGAAAGTATATGTGTATCAGTTAATGTATTCTGTACTTCAAAAACAAGAAATACCTTTTCATTCATTTAGTTACACGCGTATAACTGTTAAATATTTTCCCATAAGTCTTATTTTTAATGTCAGAACCCTAACAATGCAAATTTACATTCAAATTTAATACTGCCCTATTCATTCATATATACCACCGACAGATTGTCTGCACTCTGCATTTGCATATCTGTTGATATAGACATATGGATAAACTTACTACTTTTTCTTTTCTGTAGTCCGGAGCCGGATGGAACTGACCCCATCCCTGAAATAAGAAAATTAGAAACCTAAGCAGAGAAACAGTAGTATTCAAAACTATGTAAAGTTGTTAACAATGAGGTACCATATGTTATAGGTGGCTTATATTAAAATTGCATATTGCATTTCAGACAGCATTAAATGTTATTCAAAGAATGTGGTCGCCTCATTTTTGCACTCCGAATTCATAGATTGAAAAAGCAATTGAAAAGTGGATGAGCTGTGAATACAATTTGATTAAAACTTACCAGGAATAGAACTTGCTGGTGAAAATTGGCCTAAAATGTATAAAAATTAACGAATGAATCAAAAATGCAGGACACAAAAAAAGTATACTTTTATGCATATGAAATCAAGAAAGTCCAAGTGTAACAGTTTAAGTAAAGGATATAATGAAAGAGAAACATTTATAATCTAGATGTGTATAAAAAAGAAGTTTTTCTTTCATAATTGGTAGGTTTCATTAGGTGGATTTTTTTCTACTATTTTGGACTTTTGATAGCATGTTTGCTTCAGTAGGTATGGTTTTCCAGATGCCTTTACCAATGCTTTAGTTCGACTTTTACTGATGTAGTTAAAACCCTAAGCACGGTCTGCTGATCAAAATAGAAGAGTAATAATTTGCATTTCTCTACATATAATAGTCTACTTACTCAGCATGTATTGTATCAGCCAACTCTCTTGGTCTGCAACATGTAAAAGTATTTCAGTTAATAAAATAAGATGAAGAATGGAAACGGGGGAATGTGTCAACGACGAAAAGCACAAAATAGTCCAAAGCCACCAATGAGCCCTCAGGATAATGAAGAATCAAGTACCCAGAGTATGCTGGTGAAGTTGTAAAATGAAATCAAAACGGTGACGACCACTTTTGTTAGTTTCGATGGGATATAGATATCGTGAAACATAGAACATTAAACTAACCCTAACCCTAAAGTATGAGAATTATAATGGTAAGCAGAAAAATATGTAGCAATCAAAACTATGTCAAGTTGTTACCAAATAGATGCCATATGGCATTATACTTAATTCAAATGATGTGCTCGCCTAATTTTTACACTCTGAAGTCAAAGATTGGAAAAGCACTTGAAAAGTGCATGGGATTTAAAGACAAATCTGAATAAAACTTACCAGGCATGGAACTTCCTGTTGATGCTGGCTCTAAAATGTATACAAAAATTGGATGTTACATGTAACGAAAGAATTGAAAAGTACAGAACACAAGAAAAATGTGCTTTTATACATATAAAATCCGGAAAATGTAAGTGTATCAGTTTAGGTGAACGATGTGAAGAAAGAAACATATATATATATAATAATTTTTTTTTTACACAAAACTCACACGGAAATGACTACTGATGTAACAATTATATTTTGGCTGCTATTTTTGCTATAGGTATAGGCCTGCTTGTCCTATACAAATTTGCTGTTTAATTCCATGTGCAGATAGCTGTGCTTATCCACTACCTTATCGAAAGTCTCCTGGTACATGATGAAATTACTACCTTACTTGACTATTTTATGTGATAAAAAGAAGACCATAGCTTACTACATACCACTGCAATCAGGGTGCAGCTGTAAATGTCCTGCAACGATAAAAAATGTAAATAAAACAATATTCATAGAAGCATTTTTCAAAAGTGTCAATGTTTATAGAAACTATCGTTCTAAATTAAGATTTTATAATTTCTGCGAAATACCTGTGAGAACTATTGAAATGAAAGACTGAAATGCTTTCTTTGACTGATTGCTATACGTATTATACATGTCTATGAAATCAAATTGAAAAGATAACTACTTACTCTTCCCTTTTCCTCTACCAAAAACGAAACCTGCAAATAAAACTATGAAGCAATTATCAAAGATATCAAAATCGCCATAAACATCTAATGTCACTGTCAAACAAGAAATCATGATACAGTGATGCATAGACAGGTACGAAAAAAGGTTAATCATTTTGATATTGTTTTGAATCAGTGTTGACTGCAAGGACATTAAAAATGTTTATGGCATTCATACACCCTCAATGCACTTTTGTTTTAAATAGTGTATAAAGTATCTTGAATATTAGTGTTAATCCTGCATTTCGTTTGAAAGGCTTGCACCAAGTGGGTGCTATGGTGTTTTTTTTTCACGATGTTGTCAGTCGCTTTCAATTTAACTTTGGTGTTTCTTAACTGGGTAAGGCTATGTGTGTTCGGTATTTTTTTTATAACCTTCATTTTCGGAGGACTACACTTTGTTTTCTTGCAATTCTGATGCTTTTAAAAAGACATAATATTAATCTTTCAAGCAGTACATAAAACAAAGTTTTATTCAAGGTTCTGAAATTTGTCACGAAGAAGTGGTGTCGTCAGTATAGATGTATTTATTGCAGTAACTAATACTTACTTGGTGGATAACTTTCTACAAGTAAGTAAAGGAATGCTTAGAATAACATGATAAAACCTTTCAGACGGCTCATACAAACTGTTGCAATTTTCAATGAATACAGAAGCAATTTAGTATAAAGGTAACAGACATGTAACAAGTATTAATCGATAAGTTTTTTTGATGTCTGAAATAGAAATTGCCCAACCATGATCTGTCTGTTCTTCGTTTTCTTTTATTTTTCTTCGCAATTATTTTACACATGGGCGTGCTTGTCATTTGACGTTTCAACTTGGTAAAACTTTATAATCAAAATATCACCGATGTCATGGATGATGAAATTAGAAACATAACTTGGTAATTGAACTTATGGCCAATTAAGAGTCCTTACCTTCCCTATCGTCTTCTTTCTTCTCTTCTGTATCTACCAATGAATAATTTTGCATTTAGTACAATGATTTTTTTAGACATGAAACTGGTACAGTTCAATACGACAGAATTAATAACAGTAGTTATAAGGAAGCCAAAAGTACGGAATAAGAGATTTAGACCGTATCCAGATAAGGTATGAGGGTGAACTCATGGCTCAAATTAATCGATAATACTACCTAAGCAAGATTAACTGGTTTCGTTGAGGTCCACTGGCTTTAGACCTTACCCAGATAAGTTATGAGGGTGAACCCATGTCTCAAAATAATTGATGATGCTACCTAAGCCAGATTAACCGGTTTCGTTGAGATCCACGGACTTTATATCTTATCCAGTTGAGGTATGAGGATGAACACATGGCAGTCGCAGGTATTGTTTCTTTATATAATTACTTGTATTATAAATGAAGATACACTGCCTTCTTAACATTTTCTTTTACATTTCTTACCTGAAATCTGCAGCACTTTATCATCTGAAGTAAGAAATAAGTGTATAAATAATCAAAAGTACGTTCCTAAACTTCTGACAATTTGTGCAAAGAAACCATACAACTCTTAGTACATTTGCAAATGATGTAAATGAATGGGTACTTGAAACAATGTAGTATCAGTTTTCGACAGATTTCATTTATTCATTGCCTTTAGACATGGATGCAAAAGATGAATCAAATGTCTGATAGGGATTACAAATATACACATCTATACCAAAGAAGTTGAAGAATTTCTCTGATATCTTGTAGTATTTCAAACTGTTTTTTTTTAACATCAATGATTGATCTCCGTGTTAAAATGATTGGACAACTATGATACCTACATAATATTTCACAATTATTTTACACATGGGAGTGCTTTTCTATATACTTTTCCACTTGATAAAACTTTATAATAAAAAATCAAGACATCACTGATGTCATTGATGATGAAATGGAAATATAACTTAGTACTTGAACTGTTGACCAATTAAGAGTCCTTACCTTCAGAAGTGCTTGATGTCTTCTCTTCTACATCTACCAATGAATAATTTTGCATTTAGTACACTGTTTTTTTTCCACATACAACTTTTACAGTTCAATACGAAAGAACTAATTACAGCAGTGATAGGAAAGGCAAAAGGACGGAATGAAAAATGGACATTTGCCATTTGAAGGTACCAGAAAAGATAATCTCTTCGAATGTCAGCCATTTGAAAATGAATGTTTCTTTGCGCATGATCACTATTTTAATGTTGTCTTTTGCAATGTACAATTTTGCAAATTTTGCAAGATTCTGTCTGAAAGGAGGAGGTACGGTCAGGCAACGAGTATGAACTACACAGCAGGTTCGAATTCTAAGATTTTAGTAAACTTGGATTGTCAAACTTTTTCAATCATATTGGACATTTTGAAGTTATAGTTTTAATATAGGTCATTCGGACGTCATAGATCTCAATCTTTATTTTTGTACATCTTGTGAATTATTATTAGTCACGTCAGATTTTAAAATCTGTTGAATAAACATACATGTGGGTAACTCTGATGTAGGAAAAAACTTTCTAAAACTGTACAAAATGAATGCAACAGTAGAATACCGCTGTTCAATAGCCATGATTACAATAAGAGAACACAGATCGGGGTAACCAACTAAAACAGAGGGAAACACATCAACTACAAGAGGAAAACAAATGGTGATATGAAATGAGCATGTTTGAATACTTTTAGACTTTCATAACGTTACAGACTGCAGCACGTAGAGAATAATGCCAATAAACTTCTGAATACATCAAAGGCAATTATTTCGCCTTTACTTTTTTTTTTTTTAAATTCAGTCCAAAATAACAGTTATTGGACATACTTCTTTAGTCGCAGGTATTATTTCTCTATGTAATTACTTGTTATATGAATGAAGATATATTACCTACCTCACATTTTGTTTTAAATGTCTTACCTGAAATCTCCTCATCTTCATTTTCTGAAGAAGAAAAGGAGTGTATAAATAATAAAAATTATGTTCCAAAACTTGGGGCAATTTGTATAAAGAAATCATAAACTTGTACCTCAAAGGCGTCTGGTGCTAATGAATTGGTATTTGAAACAATTTATTAACAGTTATTGACAGATTCCCTTTCGTCTTTGCCTTTATGCATTGATACAAAAGATGAATCAAGATGTCTGTAGGATAACAAATATATACATCTATACCAAAGGAGTTGAATTATTTCTCCAGTAACATCGATCTTATAGTATTTCAAACTACTTTTCTGAACCACCATTAATTGACATAGAATAGGTAGCAATTGAGAAAACATATATAAGTCGTGAATAAAATACAGATATGTCCAAAGATTATTGAAAACAGTTCTTACCTATGTCTTTTGCTTCTGTCTGTGTAACCCTTAATTTCCCTGAAATAAGCCAGTTAAAATATGCATTACATCTAGACTAGTATTTTTAAACTTTAATTATCGGTTTGTAATGATTTGACAAATCATTTAATCAGCTGAATTTTGCTGTTTTTGTTTCGTGTGAAATATAATGATATTAAACTCATTGCAAATACTAATATAGATGAGATAGTTTGACTTCAGTTTCCAGAAGTACTGTCGAATCGTATTTTTAAGTCAGGTTTTCGGCTTTTAACTTCACTCATTTAACATAATATTCTGCTCAGTGTCGATCAATTCATAGACACATAACCTTGAAAGTGTATTCTGAGCTTTCTCATTTTTTTCTCTTTATATTGTTATCATTACTTCTTCAAACTCTTAGCAGATACATAATATCTATGTTGTTTTGCATGAAAGGCAAGAAAAAAATTTTTAAATATCACACAAAGGTCACAAAATATTAATCTGGTTCATGAATAATTAAGTGCTCATTAACTTACTTTCAACAAACATTTTCAGGTCTTTAACAGTTGCTGAAAGAAATGTGGCAGGCATTAATTGTTTAGTACTCTTAGGCTTTCCTAACCCATTTCAGGTTACAGCATGAATCAAAAATACAATTATATACGTGACCATGCAACACTCAATATTTTACACAACCCAATTTATGATATGATCTGTTTATCCAGCTGGGTACATATAATATAATTTGGAAAAGAATATAACTTTTAATCTTTCTGATCGTAGAAATCATTTTGCTCAGCATTGCTTTTGAAAACTTTATTCAGATTTGTTGTCAAAACTTCTTGCAGTGTCATACAGACCGTACGAATATGAAGTTATAGTAACATTAAGATTATAAACTGGGTTCAATTATCATACTTTCAATTTTACCGGCTGAACTTAGTACGTAAGTGGTACTATCTTCGTTGTACGGCCTTTATTTTTTCCTTTGACATATTTTGGTTATAAAAAGGACCTTGTATATTCAGTGGATAAATATGGCAATGTTGACAGACACTGGTACTATTTGGCAGTTTGCGTAATCCCCTTTCCTGTGATGTAGTTTTCATATTATGAAGGGAGTCACTAAGTATTAGTCAGTGAAACATCGAAATCGTCCATATAGAAATAAATTTGAGATCGTTTTGACCAGATGAACCGGAATATCCCCCATAACAACCATATGTTATAATAATGCAAACAATCCTACCTATGTGCTGCTCCCTTATTTCGCTCTTCAGATCTTCGCCCTGAATGAAATCAAATTGAATTGGTTACAAATAAAATACCAATTCATATTGGAATATTAATCCTATACTGAAATATTATATTGACGTGAAAAGCCACATAATGCTCACTTTAAGTCATAACATGGTAAGTTCAGTAATAAAGGAAAGTATATGAAATAAGTAGAGTATCAACAGATCAAGTAATATATAACTATACCTACCAATTCGTCAAATTTGTCTTTCATCCAAGATTCCATCTTCTGAAGAAAAGAAAAGGATAGTTAAATTGAATATTCAGGCTAGGATTAGGCTTACAAAAATAAATGTCTGAAGACACTCCACTATTATTTATTTAGGTGAAACGGTATTTAATCGCTAAAAATATGCATTCTTTATTTTAAAATCGCATTATGGAAATTGATATCCATTTCATTCCTAAATAATTGGTAGGTATAAAGCTACACCTTGGTACAACAATTTCGTGTGCTCCTACATTAAACAATGGTCTCCTTTTATAAATAGGAAAAGCTACTTCCACGGTCTTCTGCTTTGTGATTGGAAGGGTTCATATCTAACGGGTATATCCTAACCCTAACCCATGTATATACTAGGAGCTATATATTCAGTATGGAGTAAGCCAACAGTTAATTATAACATGCTAATTCCTGGTACAACATTAACATATGCTCCACCTGACTGTGTTATACAATGGCAATGTATATTTGTTATCGACATTAACAACAGGAGAAAACTTACGTATCTGTCAAAAAGCAATGAGAATACCCAGGTTTAGGTCAAAAAAACTATTTTGAAACTCACACCCACACACCTTTTTCTCCGGAGGAAGGCATACACACTGCTCGTTCAAATATAGATTGAAATATGACGTATTTTTTTTTCGCAACCTGTAATCAACAGTTGAACTGTTAGGACCAAAATAGCAAAACTAATTACACATTGGTACAACATGTTCGAATGAATCTGTAATCAACAGTTGAACTGTTACGACCAAAATAGCAAAACTAATTACACCTTGATACAACATGTTCGAGGGCTCCATCTGTAAAAAACAATCTGTATTAAGGAATGAGGAAATATTTTTCTTTGGACTTGTACAGGCTGTTACAAAGGGTCAATATGTACCTAAAGATTTTGGGTCCCTTTACAGATTGCTGTTCTGTGTGAGTAAAGGCTCCGTGTTTAAGGCCGTACTTTGACCTATAATGGTTAAATTATTATACATTGTGACTTGGACGGAGACTTGTCTCATTGGCAACCATACCACATCTTCTTATTTATATTTACTGAAGCAGCCGTTATTTGGTATGGGACGCCGGCGCTGACTTATGCGACTGAAATTGCTGGTACAACAATTCAAAGTGCTCCACTTAAATATTTATGTAACGATAGCAATGCAAGTCTTTGTACGGCCGTAAAAAAAAACGGCAGGAGACACAAGTCTTTGTCCGAAGACATTCCCCTATTTTTTTTTTTTCAAAATCTGAAATCATTTGGAATTACATGCAAAGCACTAATAAAGTACACATGTGAACATGCCAAAACTGAAACATAACTAAAACTGAAGCACAAGTAAAACTTAAGCACAAGTAAAAATGTAAGCACATGTAAAAATTAACCAAAAATAAAAGATAAAGCACACATGCAAAGTTCAAGACATAATGCAGACATTTACAGCTAAAATTAAAAAACTATATGAAAAGGTTATATACCGGGAAGGTCTTTCTTTCAATGCGGGGGGCCACGATAATAAACTGAAGAACTATTTATAATTTGTGAAATTGATACGGAATATTTGTTAAGTAGGTATTGGTATCTTCCGGTAAACTTTATGAGAACAAAGACGAGACGTTCTTTGACTAAACCTTGTGTCATAAACTTGTAAGATTCTGTTCACACCAAAATTAACTTTCAGTTATCATGTTCACACCAGAAAATGATTTCAGCGTCATGTTCACATCAGAAACTGCTTTCAGGGTCGTGTTCACACCAGAAACTGATTTCAGGGATTGTGTTATTGTGTACGGATAATACATCGGGGATAAACTTCGTAAAAAGGTAAGTTATATTGATCTGTTATAGCAAATTACTAGCCCATAGTTAGCGTATACGCCAATGAACATGAATTGTGATAAAATATAAAGGATACGTTCTTCTTTTCCGTAACAAAATGTATAGATCTTTGTAAGGATGGTCACTAATTGTATCAGTTATAGATAAATATAACGGCATTTTCTATTCCCTGATAACATGAAATTTGTTGTCATGTATTTTATATTTAACATTACATTTAGTAATTGGGTTTTCCTGAAAGCAATTTTGATGTGAACATAAATACATTTTTAAACGATTATCTTTTTCCAGACTAAATTATATCAGAAAAAATATATTGACAGCCTATATTGACAGCCTATACAGACACGAATACTTTCAAATTATGTTGTTACAACAGTATTGAAGATAAGACTGACCTGTTTGTATGCTTTATTTTCCGTTATGTCTGTCACTGCTGAAATTAATTTCTGGTGTGAACATGATATGTCTGACTACCGGTAGGATCATTCTTTCAATGAGGCTAAGCACCATAATACATTGAAGAACTACTTCAATAATATTGATTGATTAGTGTTGCTAAACTTATATTTAGGTGGAAATTTACCCTTCTTACAGCCTGTACAAGTGGGAAATGTCAGTAAATAGACTCGCATACCTATCGTTTCATAAACATTTCAGTGGAGCACATAATTCCTGCCGCCGAATTCAGTGACGGCGTTTTATACCAAATAACTGCCGATACAGTTACGTATATTTAGGTGGAAATTGACCCTTTTTACAACCTGCACAAGTGCCAACAGATAGATTTCCTCATTCCTAAACAGAGATTGTTATTTACACACGGACCACTCCAAAATGTTGTACCAAGGTGTACTTCGTTATGTAGTATTGACATTATTTAGGATGTATACCAACTGTTTTTCATTGAATCTGGTTCTAAAGCAATGTCGTTGCTTTTTCGTCCTAACAATTCAACTGTAGATTAAAACCGGAGACAAAATAGGACATATACAGTGAGCATGCCTCCCTTCTTAGAAAAAAAAGGGTTGAAATTTTAACAGAAGGTTTTTGACATATACTTGGGTATTTTCAGTGAAGTTTGTAACATATACTTGGGTTTTCTCCTGTGGTCAATGTCGGTTAAAAATATCCATTGCCATTGTACATTGCATAGCTAGGTGGAGCACATGATAATGTTGTACCAGGTATTATAACTTTTTCAAATCAACTTGGATTTTCATCAAACTATGCAGCTATATTAGTAATATATTGATCTTACTCAATCACAGGTCATTATGTAGTTTGGTGTGTTGCTTACAAATTTCTAGGTAAAAAAAGATTGAATTTGCAGTTCGGACTATATTCAGATACCTAACCTTAATTTTTTTTATAACTTTTTCAAATCAACTAGGATTTTCATCAAACTATACAGCTATCTTAGTAATATATTGATCTTACTAAATCATACGTCATTATGTAGTTTGGTGTATTGCTGTCAAATTTAAGGATTAAATTAATCTAGGTCCAAAAAGCTTGAATTTGCAGTTCCGACTATATTCAGATAGTACACTTTAAATCTTTTTATAACTTTTTCAAATCAACTAGGATTTTCATCAAACTATACAGCTATCTTAGTAATATATTATTCTTACTAAATCATAGGTCATTATATAGTTTGGTGTATTGCTGTCAAATTTAAGGATTAAATTAATCTAGGTCCAAAAAGCTTGAATTTGCAGTTCCGACTATATCCAGATAGTACACTTTAAATCTTTTTATAACTTTTTCAAATCAACTTTGATTTTCATCAAACTATACAGCTATCTTGGTAACATATTGATCTTACTGAATCAAAGGTCATTATGTAGTTTAGTGTATTGCTGTCAAATTTAATCTAGGTCAAAAAAGCTAGGATTTGCAATTTTGGACAAAATTCAGCATTTCAGATAGTACACTTTAATTTTTTTATAACTTTTTCAAATCAACTTGGATTTTCATCAAACTATGCAGCTATATTAGTAATATATTGATCTTACCGAATCACAGGTCATAATGTAGTTTGGTGTGTTGCTTACAAATTTCTAGGTAAAAAAAGATTGAATTTGCAGTTCGGACTATATTCAGATAGTACACTTTAATTTTTTTTTTTAACTTTTTCAAATCAACTAGGATTTTCATCAAACTATACAGCTATCTTAGTGATATATTGATCTTACTAAATCATAGGTCATTATGTAGTTTGGTGTATTGCTGTCAAATTCAAGGATTAAATTAATCTAGGTCCAAAAAGCTTGAATTTGCAGTTCCGACTATACTCAGATAGTACACTTTAAATCTTTTTATAACTTTTTCAAATCAACTAGGATTTTCATCAAACTATACAGCTATCTTAGTAATGTATTGATCTTACTAAATCATAGGTCTTTATGTAGTTTGGTGTATTGCTGTCAAATTTAAGGATTAAATTAATCTAGGTCCAAAAAGCTTAAATTTGCAGTTCGGACTATATTCAGATAGTACACTTTAAATCTTTTTATAACTTTTTCAAATTAACTTGGATTTTCATCAAACTATATAGCTATCTTGGTAACATATTGATCTTACTGAATCAAAGGTCATTATGTAGTTTGGTGTATTGCTGTCAAACTTAAGAATAGATTTGATCTAGTTAAAAAAAGATTGAATTTGCAGTTCGCACTATATTCAGATAGTACACTTTAATTTTTTTATAACTTTTTCAAATCAACTAGGATTTTCATCAAACTATACAGCTATCTTAGTAATATATTGATCTTACTAAATCATAGGTCTTTATGTAGTTAGGTGTATTGCTGTCAAATTTAATCTAGGTCAAAAAAGCTAGGATTTGCAATTTTGAACAAAATTCAGCATTTCAGATAGTACACTTTAATTTTTTTATAACTTTTTCAAATCAACTTGGATTTTCATCAAACTATGCAGCTATATTAGTAATATATTGATCTTACTGAATCACAGGTCATTATGTAGTTTGGTGTGTTGCTTACAAATTTCTAGGTAAAAAAAGATTGAATTTGCAGTTCCGACTATATTCAGATAGTACACTTTAATTTTTTTTATAACTTTTTCAAATCAACTAGGATTTTCATCAAACTATACAGCTATCTTAGTAATATATTGATCTTACTAAATCATAGGTCATTATGTAGTTTGGTGTATTGCTGTCAAATTTATGGATTAAATTAATCTAGGTCAAAAAAGCTTGAATTTGCAGTTCGGACTATATTCAGATAGTACACTTTAAATCTTTTTATAACTTTTTCAAATCAACTTGGATTTTCATCAAACTATGCAGCTATATTAGTAATATATTGATCTTACTGAATAACAGGTCATTATGTAGTTTGGTGTGTTGCTTACAAATTTATAGGTAAAAAAAGATTGAATTTGCAGTTCGGACTATATTCAGATAGTACACTTTAATTTTTTTTATAACTTTTTCAAATCAACTAGGATTTTCATCAAACTATACAGCTATCTTAGTAATATATTGATCTTACTAAATCATAGGTCTTTATGTAGTTTGGTGTATTGCTGTCAAATTTAAGGATTAAATTAATCTAGGTCCAAAAAGCTTGAATTTGCAGTTCCGACTATATTCAGATAGTACACTTTAAATCTTTTTATAACTTTTTCAAATCAACTTGGATTTTCATCAAACTGTACAGCTATCTTGGTAACATATTGATCTTACTGAATCAAAGGTCATTATGTAGTTTGGTGTATTGCTGTCAAACTTAAGAATAGCTTTAATCTAGTTAAAAAAAGATTGAATTTGCAGTTCGGACTATATTCAGATAGTACACTTTAATTTTTTTTATAACTTTTTCAAATCAACTAGGATTTTCATCAACCTATACAGCTATTTTAGTAATATATTGATCTTACTAAATCATAGGTCATTATGTAGTTTGGTGTATTGCTGTCAAATTTAAGGATTAAATTAATACATCCTGACATTTTGCTATATGAGTCAGCCTGGGGTATCAAAACTACTGAAATTTTGTTACGTATCAATATATTGAACAAAAGGAGGACATGCTGGCACTCTTAATTTATGCGGACAAAAATTTGTAGTTGTTGTGTTCCAATATTGCTGTCATTTGTATTATACATTAAATCCTGACATAAAAATAGTTGCTGATTTACCATGCGGCTATATAGATTTACAAAATAAAGTGCAAATATGGTCAGTTTTGGTTGATGCAGTCAAATAATTTTGTTATAGGAGTCAGCCTGAGGTATCAAAACTACTGAAATTTTGTTGCTAGACAATATTTTGATTAAAAAGAGGACATGCTGGCAATCTATATTTATACGGAGAAAATTGTGTATTCACATTATGTTCCAATACTACTGTCATTTGTATAAAACATTCATTCTTGACATAAAATTATTACTGAATTATTATGCGGCTATATAGATTTACATAATAATGTGCAAATATGGTCAGTTTAAGTTGATGCTGTCAAATATTTTTGCAAACGGTAGGTTTTAATTGACAAGTCAAAACAGCTTAAATTTTCAGTGCGCAATAAATTCAGATAGTCAACCTTAAACATTTCTGTAACTTTTTCAAATCGACTTGGATTTTCAAAAACCTTGACAGCTATTTCCAATATACCCTGTTCTTACATAGGACAGAGTCATTTGGCATTTGGGTTGATTACTGGTAAATGGTATGTTTTAATTGAGAAGTCAAAACAGCTTAAATTTTCAGTGCGCAATAAATTCAGATAGTCAACCTTAAACATTTCTGTCACTTTTTCAAATCGACTTGGATTTTTATAAAACATGACAGCTGTCTCAATTATATACTGTTCTTACCAATTGCAAAGTCATTTGCCATTTTATTAACCTTCCTGTCAAATTGTAGGTTTATTTCATAGGTGAAAAAGGCTAAGATTTTCACTTCTGACTACATTCAGATAGTCACCTTTAAGAACTTTCTCAAATCAACTGGGATTTTAAGGTTAACTAGACAGCTATCTCAATTATATACTATTCTTACAAAATGCAAAGTAGCAGTTTGCCATTTTCATTCATTCCTGTCAAATTGTATGTTTAATTGAGTAACTGTAGACTGACAAACTGTGTAAATCTATCAAACCTGAGCTACCACAAGTATAAAATGTTTATGCCGGTAAGGAATAATCAAGAAAAAGGTCAATTTTATTCATGAATACAACAAATATACCAATTTGACACTTAAACTCCTTCACACGACAGGTCAGTGCTATCGTGTCCTAAATATTTATGCGGAGCACATTGAATTGTTGTACCAGCAATTCCTGCCACAGAAGCCTAAACCAACTAACTGCTGATTCAATAAAGTATGTTTAGGTGCAAATTAACCCTTTTTAACAGCCTTTGCAAGTCCCTAGAAAAACATTCGCATTCCTCAACACAGATTGCTATTTACACATGGAGCACTCCAAAATGTTGTACCAAGGAGTATAATTCCATATGAGGCATATGCTTTGGTATTCTCAGAGTGTTCTTTACATACACCTGTGCTTTCTCCTCTTATAAATGTCGGTTAAAAAATAGGCAGTGCCATTCTATGTTGCATAGTAAGGTGGAGCACCTGCTAATGTTGTACCAGGAATAAGCATGTTACAGTTATTAGTTGGCTTTTTTATCGACCTATAACTTTTGAATGCCTGAGCTGATGTTCCAAAACCAGACTGCACAATTTGCCCAATTGCATGCCCATTCCAAAACGTTAAACATTTTGGAAATCAAACGGTAAACAACGGAGCTATGATTTTTCAAAGTTTGCCATGTACACTTCCGTGTTCCATACTACGTCTAATATGTAAACAAATACCCATGTGTTCTTTATCGACCTATAACTTTTGAATGCCTTACCTGATCTTCCAAACCTAGACTGCACAATTTGCCCAATTGAATGTCCTTTCCAAAACGTTAAACATTTTGTAAATCAAACGGTTAAAAACGGAGCTATGACTTTTTCAAAGTTTGCCATATAGCCTCCCGTATTCCTTACTACGTCTGATATGTAAACAAATACCCAAGTCTTCTTTAACGGCTATAAACATTTTATTTTCACTATCAAGTCAGCACAATTTCCGCAGTTAAATGTCTCTTCCAAAACACTAAACAGTTTATACATCGGACCGCAAACAACGGAGCTACGATTTTTCAAACTTTGCCTATATTCCTAATTGGATTATCTTCCCTGAATTCAAATTTTGTGTCACACCTTGTTTGAGGAAATTATTACACAAAGCCTACTATATAAAGCACTCAGTACACATATGATAATGGGGGGAACCCTTGTATCCAAGGCATGTCGCGCATGCGCACTCAGACTTTATAAATAAATAAATAAAAATTTTAACTATAAATTAACTCTAACACTCCAGCATTTATCAGACCAGTTAAAAAAAAAAAAAAAAAAAAAAAAAAAAATAATAAATATAATTTAACTCAAACAGTCCAGCATGAGGCATAAAAGTACTTAAATATCATATAAAAGAAGAAATATTGGCACTTTTTATATCTGTCGACAAAGTTTTTAGTCTCCATACACTGAAAACTGTAAACCAAAAAGAATAAAATAGGATGCCGGTATGGAATAACCTTGAAAAAGGTCAATGTTGACACCCTATATTGATGAGTACAACACATATAGCAATTTGAAACTTAAAATCCTTCAGTCTAATGTCTAACAATCAATTTTGAGGTACAAAAAGTACTCAATTACAAAGCCGGTACAAGAATATCAATAAAAAGAAAGAAATATTGTCGCCTTTTATTGTTATCGACACAAATAAAAGTAACCGTAGACTTATACAGTGTCAAATTATCCATCCTAAGAATGAAATGTTTATACCGGCACAGAAGTATCATCAAAAAGAAAGAAATATTGTCGCCTTTTGTTGTTATCGACACAAATAAAAGTAACCGTAGACTTATACAGTGTCAAATTATCCATCAAAAAAATAAAATGTTCATGCTGGCACACAAGTATCATCAAAAGGATAGATATTGGCACCATTTATAGATGCAGACAACAAATACAGCAACCTGAAACATTCATTTCTTCACTTTTGTGTCTGAGAATACATCTAAACTCATAAATATTATACAACATATGAAGTATTGTCACTTTTAGTTGGTATCGACATAAATATCAGTAACCGTACACTTATAAATCTCTCAATTGTTGTCAAATTATGCCTTCTTATAGTTGTCGACAAATGTTTTAGTAACCGTAGACTCCAAACCTGTGTAAAACTATCAATCCTCAGGTACCGAAAGGATAAAATGTTAATGCCGGTAAGTAATAACCAAGAAAATGGTCAATATTGGCACCCTATATTGCTGAATGCAACAAATATAGCACTTCAAAACATTTATTCTTTCACTTTTATGTCTGACAATCCATTTGAATGTATCAAATGTCCTCTATTACCAGGCCGGTACAAGAATATTGTAACAAAGATGAAATAGTGTCGCTTTTAATTGTTTCGCGACATAAATATTAGTAACCGTACACTTATAAATCTCTCAATTTGTGTCAAACCATTCATTCTGAGATTCAAATAATGATGCCGGACCAGAAAAATCAGGAAGAAGGGAAGATATTGGCACCTTTTGTTGATACCGACAACAAATTTTGTTATTTAAACTTGTTTTCATTCCCATTTAATGTCAAACAACCCATCAGGATGTATTTAAAAGTGCTCAATTATAAGGCCAGTACCAGAATATCATTCAAAAGAAGAAATATTGGCTCTTTTTATTCTTGTCGACAAAAGTTTTAGTATAACCGTAGACTTATGAAGCGCTTAATTTTTGAAAAAATTTTCATCGCGAGGTACATAAAGAATAAAATTATTATGCCGGTAGACAATATTCAAGGAAAAGGGTAAATATTGGCCCAAGATATTGATGAATACAACAGATATAGCAGCTTGACACTTAAACTCCTTCATGAAAGGCTATCATTTCTTAACATTTAGGTGGAGCACATTGGATATTTGTACCACAGTTTCTGACACGTTTTCTTCGGCGATCTATAACTTTTGAATGCCCCGATAGATTTTCAATATCAAGACACCAAAATGTGTGCAATTGAATGCCCATTATAAAACGTTAAACATTTTGGAAATCGAACGGTAAACAACGGAGCTATGATTTTTCAAAGTTTGCCATGTACACTTCCGTGTTCCATACTACGTCTAATATGTAAACAAATACCCATGTGTTCTTTATCGACCTATAACTTTTGAATGCCTGAACTGATCTTCCAAACCTAGACTGCACAATTTGCCCAATTGAATGTCCTTTCCAAAACGTTAAACATTTTGTAAATCAAACGGTTAAAAACTGAGCTATGATTTTTTCAAAATTTGCCATATAGCCTCCCGTATTCCTTACTACGTCTGATATGTAAACAAATACCCAAGTCTTCTTTAACGGCTATACACATTTTATTTTCACTATCAAGTCAGCACAATTTTCGCAGTTAAATGTCCTTTCCAAAACACTAAACAGTTTATACATCGGACCGCAAACAACGGAGCTACGATTTTTCAAACTTTGCCTATATTCCTAATTGGATTATCTTCCCTGAATTCAAATTTTGTGTCACACCTTGTTTGAGGAAATTATTACACAAAGCCTACTATATAAAGCACTCAGTACACATATGATAATGGGGGGAACCCTTGTATCCAAGGCATGTCGCGCATGCGCACTCAGACTTTATAAATAAATAAATAAAAATTTTAACTATAAATTAACTCTAACACTCCAGCATTTATCAGACCAGTTAAAAAAAAAAAAAAAAAAAAAAAAAAAAAATAATAAATATAATTTAACTCAAACAGTCCAGCATGAGGCATAAAAGTACTTAAATATCATATAAAAGAAGAAATATTGGCACTTTTTATATCTGTCGACAAAGTTTTTAGTCTCCATACACTGAAAACTATAAACCAAAAAGAATAAAATAGGATGCCGGTATGGAATAACCTTGAAAAAGGTCAATGTTGACACCCTATATTGATGAGTACAACACATATAGCAATTTGAAACTTAAAATCCTTCAGTCTAATGTCTAACAATCAATTTTGAGGTACAAAAAGTACTCAATTACAAAGCCGGTACAAGAATATCAATAAAAAGAAAGAAATATTGTCGCCTTTTATTGTTATCGACACAAATAAAAGTAACCGTAGACTTATACAGTGTCAAATTATCCATCCTAAGAATGAAATGTTTATACCGGCACAGAAGTATCATCAAAAAGAAAGAAATATTGTCGCCTTTTATTGTTATCGACACAAATAAAAGTAACCGTAGACTTATACAGTGTCAAATTATCCATCAAAAAAATAAAATGTTCATGCTGGCACACAAGTATCATCAAAAGGATAGATATTGGCACCATTTATAGATGCAGACAACAAATACAGCAACCTGAAACATTCATTTCTTCACTTTTGTGTCTGAGAATACATCTAAACTCATAAATATTATACAACATATGAAGTATTGTCACTTTTAGTTGGTATCGACATAAATATCAGTAACCGTACACTTATAAATCTCTCAATTGTTGTCAAATTATGCCTTCTTATAGTTGTCGACAAATGTTTTAGTAACCGTAGACTCCAAACCTGTGTAAAACTATCAATCCTCAGGTACCGAAAGGATAAAATGTTAATGCCGGTAAGTAATAACCAAGAAAATGGTCAATATTGGCACCCTATATTGCTGAATGCAACAAATATAGCACTTCAAAACATTTATTCTTTCACTTTTATGTCTGACAATCCATTTGAATGTATCAAATGTCCTCTATTACCAGGCCGGTACAAGAATATTGTAACAAAGATGAAATAGTGTCGCTTTTAATTGTTTCGCGACATAAATATTAGTAACCGTACACTTATAAATCTCTCAATTTGTGTCAAACCATTCATTCTGAGATTCAAATAATGATGCCGGACCAGAAAAATCAGGAAGAAGGGAAGATATTGGCACCTTTTGTTGATACCGACAACAAATTTTGTTATTTAAACTTGTTTTCATTCCCATTTAATGTCAAACAACCCATCAGGATGTATTTAAAAGTGCTCAATTATAAGGCCAGTACCAGAATATCATTCAAAAGAAGAAATATTGGCTCTTTTTATTCTTGTCGACAAAAGTTTTAGTATAACCGTAGACTTATGAAGCGCTTAATTTTTGAAAAAATTTTCATCGCGAGGTACATAAAGAATAAAATTATTATGCCGGTAGACAATATTCAAGGAAAAGGGTAAATATTGGCCCAAGATATTGATGAATACAACAGATATAGCAGCTTGACACTTAAACTCCTTCATGAAAGGCTATCATTTCTTAACATTTAGGTGGAGCACATTGGATATTTGTACCACAGTTTCTGACACGTTTTCTTCGGCGATCTATAACTTTTGAATGCCCCGATAGATTTTCAATATCAAGACACCAAAATGTGTGCAATTGAATGCCCATTATAAAACGTTAAACATTTTGGAAATCGAACGGTAAACAACGGAGCTATGATTTTTCAAAGTTTGCCATGTACACTTCCGTGTTCCATACTACGTCTAATATGTAAACAAATACCCATGTGTTCTTTATCGACCTATAACTTTTGAATGCCTGAACTGATCTTCCAAACCTAGACTGCACAATTTGCCCAATTGAATGTCCTTTCCAAAACGTTAAACATTTTGTAAATCAAACGGTTAAAAACTGAGCTATGATTTTTTCAAAATTTGCCATATAGCCTCCCGTATTCCTTACTACGTCTGATATGTAAACAAATACCCAAGTCTTCTTTAACGGCTATAAACATTTTATTTTCACTATCAAGTCAGCACAATTTTCGCAGTTAAATGTCCTTTCCAAAACACTAAACAGTTTATACATCGGACCGCAAACAACGGAGCTACGATTTTTCAAACTTTGCCTATATTCCTAATTGGATTATCTTCCCTGAATTCAAATTTTGTGTCAACTTGTTTGAGGAAATTATTACACAAAGCCTACTATATAAAGCACTCAGTACACATATGCTAATGGGGGAACCCTTGTATCCAAGGCATGTCGCGCATGCGCACTCAGACTTTGAAAAAGGTCAATGTTGACACCCTATATTGATGAGTACAACACATATATAGCATTTGAAACTTAAAATCCTTCACTCTAATGTCTAACAATCAATTTTGAGGTACAAAAAGTACTCAATTACCAAGCCGGTACAAGAATATCAATAAAAAGAAAGAAAAATTTTCGCCTTTTATTTTTATCGACACAAATAAAAGTAACCGTAGACTTATACAGTGTCAAATTATCCATCCTAATGATGAAATGTTTATACCGGCACAAAAGTATCATCAAAAAGAAAGAAATATTGTCGCCTTTTATTGTTATCGACACAAATATAAGTAACCGTAGACTTATACAGTGTCAAATTATCCATCCTAAGAATGAAATGTTTATACCGGCACAGAAGTATCATCAAAAAGAAAGAAATAGTGTCGCCTTTTATTGTTATCGACACAAATATAAGTAACCGTAGACTTATACAGTGTCAAATTATCCATCAAAAGAATAAAATGTTCATGCTGGCACACAAGTATCATCAAAAAGGATAGATATTGGCACCATGTATAGATGCAGACAACAAAATACAGCAACCTGAAACATTCATTTCTTCACTTTTGTGTCTGAGAATCAATCTAAACTCATAAATATCATACAACATATGAAATATTGTCACTTTTAGTTTGTATTGACATAAATATCAGTAACCGTACAAATATAAATCTCTCAATTGTTGTCAAATTATGCATTCTTATAGTTGTCGACAAATGTTTTATTAACCGTAGACTCCAAACCTGTGTAAAACTATCAATCCTCAGGTACCGAAAGGATAAAATGTTAATGCCGGTAAGTAATAACCAAGAAAATGGTCAATATTGGCACCCTATATTGCTGAATGCAACAAATATAGCACTTCAAAACATTTATTCTTTCACTTTTATGTCTGACAATCCATTTGAATGTATCAAATGGCCTCTATTACCAGGCCAGTACAAGAATAATAGAACAAAGATGAAATAGTGTCGCTTTTAATTGTTTCGCGACATAAATATTAGTAACCGTACACTTATAAATCTCTCAATTTGTGTCAAACCATTCATTTTGAGATTCAAATAATGATGCCGGACCAGAAAAATCAGGAAGAAGGGAAGATATTGGCACCTTTTGTTTATACCGACAACAAATTTTGTTATTTAAACTTGTTTTCATTCCCATTTAATGTCAAACAACCCATCAGGATGTATTTAAAAGTGCTCAATTATAAGGCCAGTACCAGAATATCATTCAAAAGAAGAAATATTGGCTCTTTTTATTCTTGTCGACAAAAGTTTTAGTATAACCGTAGACTTACGAAGCGCTTAATTTTTGACAAAATTTTCATCGCGAGGTACATAAAGAATAAAATTATTATGCCGGTAGAGAATATTCAAGGAAAAGGGTAAATATTGGCCCAAGATATTGATGAATACAACAAATATAGCAGCTTGACACTTAAACTCCTTCATGAAAGGCTATCATTTCTTAACATTTAGGGATCGTTGTACCACAGTTTCTGACACGTTTTCTTCGGCGACCTATAACTTTTGAATGCCCCGATACATTTTCAATATCAAGACACCAAAATGTGCGCAATTGAATTCCCTTTCCAAAACGCTAAACAGTTTAAAAATCGGACGGTCAACAACAGAGATACGATTTTTTCAAAGTTTGCCTATAAGCCTTATCAGATTATCTCCCCTGAATTTCAATATGCAAATTTTGGCATACCTTCTTCAGGAAATTGTTACAAAAAGACTACTATATATACAACTAAGTATGTATTACTATAGGGGGACCCTTGAATCCAAAACATATCGGCGCATGCGCACTTGAAAGGGTTAGGGTTAGAAAAAAAGATCCGGCTAACCCAAACCCTAACCCTAACCCTAATTTGGGTTAGGGTTAACCCTAACCCTCATATATTCATACGCCAGCCATATCACAACCCTTTATAGTCAGCCTACACCCCAGGTGCCCCCCTCTATATGAACCCTAACCCTAACCCTAACCCTAACCCTAACCCCTAAACCCTAACCCTAACCCTAACCCTAACCCTAACCCTGACCCAAACCCAAACCCAAACCCAAACCCTAACCCTCTCAATGATAACTTGCATACAGACTTTGAACGTTAATAACTTTGGCATTTCTCAACCGATTTGAAAGATCTTTGGCGTTTTGGAAAGCCCAGACAGGCTGCTATTTGATCAGTTTATTGTTTTGTCGTTCATATTAAAGCCTTTCTTTTCCTATCAACCTGTAACATTGCAATATGGTCATTTTCTGAGGCTCGTATCTTTGCCATTTCTCAAGCAATCGGAAAAACATATAAGTAAATAAGACTCGTTTTTTCAAGTTCTTTCAGGATAACCTCAGGTCGGAGACTTCATTCCTGTAAACAAAAAGTTGGGTTCAAAAATCTGCCAAATTCTTTGAAAGATTTGCAATTTTTTCACAAGAACAACGAAATCTCCGTCATTTTACTACCTTAAAGCTGGAACTTTTTGGTATACATAAGCTGACAAAATGCGCCAGCTATTGGTGTATATAAGACGTGTATATCTAGCGGGGTTATTGCGTATCAACATGAAACGTGTTTGAACAAAATCGATGAAAGACGAAATACGCCGGCTATTTCACACGGTCCAAAAGCGTTTTTCATGGTTTCTCATTCTCAGAATTAGGTGTGTGAAATTTAAAGTGTGTGGTCCACTTGCAAAGAGGAAATCAATATAGTTAAAAAAAAAAAAAAAAAAAAAAAGAAAATAAACAAATAAAAATTTTAACTATAATTTAACTCTAACACTACAGCATTTATCAAAACAGTTAAAAAAAAAAAAAAAAAAAAAAAAAAAAATAAAATAATAAATATAATTTAACTCAAACAGTCCAGCATGAGGCATAAAAGTACTCATTTATCAGAGCAGTACTTAAATATCATATAAAAGGAGAAATATTGGCACTTTCTATATCTGTCGGCAAAGTTTTTAGTCTCCATACACTGAAAACTATAAACCAAAAAGAATAAAATATGATGCCGGTATGGAATAACCATGAAAAAAGGTCAATGTTGACACCCTATATTGATGAGTACAACACATATTGCAATTTGAAACTTAAAATCCTTCACTCTAATGTCTAACAATCAGTCTTGAGGTACAAAAAGTACTCAATTACCAAGCCGGTACAAGAATATCAATAAAAAGAAAGAAATATTGTCGCCTTTTATTGTTATCGACACAAATAAAAGTAACCGTAGACTTATACAGTGTCAAATTATCCATCCTAAGAATGAAATGTTTATACCGGCACAGAAGTATCATCAAAAAGAAAGAAATAGTGTCGCCTTTTATTGTTATCGACACAAATAAAAGTAACCGTAGACTTATACAGTGTCAAATTATCCATCCTAAGAATGAAATGTTTATACCGGCACAGAAGTATCATCAAAAAGAAAGAAATAGTGTCGCCTTTTATTGTTATCGACACAAATATAAGTAACCGTAGACTTATACAGTGTCAAATTATCCATCAAAAGAATAAAATGTTTATACCGGCACAGAAGTATCATCAAAAAGAAAGAAATAGTGTCGCCTTTTATTGTTATCGACACAAATATAAGTAACCGTAGACTTATACAGTGTAAAATTATCCATCAAAAGAATAAAATGTTCATGCTGGCACACAAGTATCATCAAAAAGGATAGATATTGGCACCATGTATAGATGCAGACAACAAAATACAGCAACCTGAAACATTCATTTCTTCACTTTTGTGTCTGAGAATCCATCTAAACTCATAAATATCATACAACATATGAAATATTGTCACTTTTAGTTGGTATTGACATAAATATCAGTAACCGTACACTTATAAATCTCTCAATTGTTGTCAAATTATGCATTCTTATAGTTGTCGACAAATGTTTTAGTAACCGTAGACTCCTAACCTGTGTAAAACTATCAATCCTCAGGTACCCAAAGGATAAAATGTTAATGCCGGTAAGTAATAACCAAGAAAATGGTCAATATTGGCACCCTATATTGCTGAATGCAACAAATATAGCACTTCAAAACATTTATTCTTTCACTTTAATGTCTGACAATCCATTTGAATGTATCAAATGGCCTCTATTACCTGGCCAGTACAAGAATATTAGGACAAAGATGAAATAGTGTCGCTTTTAATTGTTTCGCGACATAAATATTAGTAACCGTACACTTATAAATCTCTCAATTTGTGTCAAACCATGCATTCTGAGATTCAAATAATGATGCCGGACCAGAAAAATCAGGAAGAAGGGAAGATATTGGCACCTTTTGTTTATACCGACAACAAATTTTGTTATTTAAACTTGTTTTCATTCCCATTTAATGTCAAACAACCCATCAGGATGTATTTAAAAGTGCTCAATTATAAGGCCAGTACCAGAATATCATTCAAAAGAAGAAATATTGGCTCTTTTTATTCTTGTCGACAAAAGTTTTAGTATAACCGTAGACTTACGAAGCGCTTAATTTTTGACAAAATTTTCATCGCGAGGTACATAAAGAATAAAATTATTATGCCGGTAGAGAATATTCAAGGAAAAGGGTAAATATTGGCCCAAGATATTGATGAATACAACAAATATAGCAGCTTGACACTTAAACTCCTTCATGAAAGGCTATCATTTCTTAACATTTAGGGAAAGTTGTACCACAGTTTCTGACACGTTTTCGTCGGCGACCTATAACTTTTGAATGCCCCGATACATTTTCAATATCAAGACATCAAAATGTGCGCAATTGAATTCCCTTTCCAAAACGCTAAACAGTTTAAAAATCGGACGGTCAACAACAGAGATACGATTTTTTCAAAGTTTGCCTATAAGCCTTAACAGATTATCTCCCCTGAATTTCAATATGCAAATTTTGGCATACCTTCTTCAGGAAATTGTTACAAAAAGACTACTATATATACAACTAAGTATGTATTACTGTAGGGGGACCCTTGAATCCAAAACATATTGGCGCATGCGCACTTGAAAGGGTTAGGGTTAGAAAAAAAGATCCGGCTAACCCAAACCCTAACCCAGGTTAGGGTTAACCCTAAATTGGGTTAGGGTTAACCCTAACCCTCATATATTCATACGCCAGCCATATCACAACCATTAATTGTCAGCCTACACCCCAGGTGCCCCCCTCTATATGATACCTAACCCTAACCCTAACCCTAACCTAACCCTAACCCTAACCCTAACCCTAACCGGACTATATTCAGATACCTAACCCTAATTTTTTTTATAACTTTTTCAAATCAACTAGGATTTTCATCAAACTATACAGCTATCTTAGTAATATATTGATCTTACTAAATCATAGGTCATTATGTAGTTTGGTGTATTGCTGTCAAATTTAAGGATTAAATTAATCTAGGTCCAAAAAGCTTGAATTTGCAGTTCCGACTATATTCAGATAGTACACCTTAAATCTTTTTATAACTTTTTCAAATCAACTTGGATTTTCATCAAACTATACAGCTATCTTGGTAACATATTGATCTTACTGAATCAAAGGTCATTATGTAGTTTGGTGTATTGCTGTCAAATTTAATGAAGGTCAAAAAAGCTAGGATTTGCAATTTTGGACAAAATTCAGCATTTCAGATAGTACACTCACCTTAATTTTTTTTATAACTTTTTCAAATCAACTTGGATTTTCATCAAACTATGCAGCTATATTAGTAATATATTGATCTTACTCAATCACAGGTCATTATGTAGTTTGGTGTGTTGCTTACAAATTTCTAGGTAAAAAAAGATTGAATTTGCAGTTCGGACTATATTCAGATACCTAACCCTAATTTTTTTTATAACTTTTTCAAATCAACTAGGATTTTCATCAAACTATACAGCTATCTTAGTAATATATTGATCTTACTAAATCATAGGTCATTATGTAGTTTGGTGTATTGCTGTCAAATTTAAGGATTAAATTAATCTAGGTCCAAAAAGCTTGAATTTGCAGTTCCGACTATATTCAGATAGTACACCTTAAATCTTTTAATAACTTTTTCAAATCAACTTGGATTTTCATCAAACTATACAGCTATCTTGGTAACATATTGATCTTACTGAATCAAAGGTCATTATGTAGTTTGGTGTATTGCTGTCAAATTTAATGAAGGTCAAAAAAGCTAGGATTTGCAATTTTGGACAAAATTCAGCATTTCAGATAGTACACTCACCTTAATTTTTTTTATAACTTTTTCAAATCAACTTGGATTTTCATCAAACTATGCAGCTATATTAGTAATATATTGATCTTACTCAATCACAGGTCATTATGTAGTTTGGTGTGTTGCTTACAAATTTCTAGGTAAAAAAAGATTGAATTTGCAGTTCGGACTATATTCAGATACCTAACCCTAATTTTTTTTATAACTTTTTCAAATCAACTAGGATTTTCATCAAACTATACAGCTATCTTAGTAATATATTGATCTTACTAAATCATAGGTCATTATGTAGTTTGGTGTATTGCTGTCAAATTTAAGGATTAAATTAATCTAGGTCCAAAAAGCTTGAATTTGCAGTTCCGACTATATTCAGATAGTACACCTTAAATCTTTTTATAACTTTTTCAAATCAACTAGGATTTTCATCAAACTATACAGCTATCTTGGTAACATATTGATCTTACTGAATCAAAGGTCATTATGTAGTTTGGTGTATTGCTGTCAAATTTAATGAAGGTCAAAAAAGCTAGGATTTGCAATTTTGGACAAAATTCAGCATTTCAGATAGTACACTCACCTTAATTTTTTTTATAACTTTTTCAAATCAACTTGGATTTTCATCAAACTATGCAGCTATATTAGTAATATATTGATCTTACTCAATCACAGGTCATTATGTAGTTTGGTGTGTTGCTTACAAATTTCTAGGTAAAAAAAGATTGAATTTGCAGTTCGGACTATATTCAGATACCTAACCCTAATTTTTTTTATAACTTTTTCAAATCAACTAGGATTTTCATCAAACTATACAGCTATCTTAGTAATATATTGATCTTACTAAATCATAGGTCATTATGTAGTTTGGTGTATTGCTGTCAAATTTAAGGATTAAATTAATCTAGGTCCAAAAAGCTTGAATTTGCAGTTCCGACTATATTCAGATAGTACACCTTAAATCTTTTTATAACTTTTTCAAATCAACTTGGATTTTCATCAAACTATACAGCTATCTTGGTAACATATTGATCTTACTGAATCAAAGGTCATTATGTAGTTTGGTGTATTGCTGTCAAATTTAATGAAGGTCCAAAAAGCTAGGATTTGCAATTTTGGACAAAATTCAGCATTTCAGATAGTACACTCACCTTAATTTTTTTTATAACTTTTTCAAATCAACTTGGATTTTCATCAAACTATGCAGCTATATTAGTAATATATTGATCTTACTCAATCACAGGTCATTATGTAGTTTGGTGTGTTGCTTACAAATTTCTAGGTAAAAAAAGATTGAATTTGCAGTTCGGACTATATTCAGATACCTAACCCTAATTTTTTTTATAACTTTTTCAAATCAACTAGGATTTTCATCAAACTATACAGCTATCTTAGTAATATATTGATCTTACTAAATCATAGGTCATTATGTAGTTTGGTGTATTGCTGTCAAATTTAAGGATTAAATTAATCTAGGTCCAAAAAGCTTGAATTTGCAGTTCCGACTATATTCAGATACCTAACCCTAATTTTTTTTATAACTTTTTCAAATCAACTAGGATTTTCATCAAACTATACAGCTATCTTAGTAATATATTGATCTTACTAAATCATAGGTCATTATGTAGTTTGGTGTATTGCTGTCAAATTTAAGGATTAAATTAATCTAGGTCCAAAAAGCTTGAATTTGCAGTTCCGACTATATTCAGATAGTACACCTTAAATCTTTTAATAACTTTTTCAAATCAACTTGGATTTTCATCAAACTATACAGCTATCTTGGTAACATATTGATCTTACTGAATCAAAGGTCATTATGTAGTTTGGTGTATTGCTGTCAAATTTAATGAAGGTCAAAAAAGCTAGGATTTGCAATTTTGGACAAAATTCAGCATTTCAGATAGTACACTCACCTTAATTTTTTTTATAACTTTTTCAAATCAACTTGGATTTTCATCAAACTATGCAGCTATATTAGTAATATATTGATCTTACTCAATCACAGGTCATTATGTAGTTTGGTGTGTTGCTTACAAATTTCTAGGTAAAAAAAGATTGAATTTGCAGTTCGGACTATATTCAGATACCTAACCCTAATTTTTTTTATAACTTTTTCAAATCAACTAGGATTTTCATCAAACTATACAGCTATCTTAGTAATATATTGATCTTACTAAATCATAGGTCATTATGTAGTTTGGTGTATTGCTGTCAAATTTAAGGATTAAATTAATCTAGGTCCAAAAAGCTTGAATTTGCAGTTCCGACTATATTCAGATAGTACACCTTAAATCTTTTTATAACTTTTTCAAATCAACTTGGATTTTCATCAAACTATACAGCTATCTTGGTAACATATTGATCTTACTGAATCAAAGGTCATTATGTAGTTTGGTGTATTGCTGTCAAATTTAATGAAGGTCAAAAAAGCTAGGATTTGCAATTTTGGACAAAATTCAGCATTTCAGATAGTACACTCACCTTAATTTTTTTTATAACTTTTTCAAATCAACTTGGATTTTCATCAAACTATGCAGCTATATTAGTAATATATTGATCTTACTCAATCACAGGTCATTATGTAGTTTGGTGTGTTGCTTACAAATTTCTAGGTAAAAAAAGATTGAATTTGCAGTTCGGACTATATTCAGATACCTAACCCTAATTTTTTTTATAACTTTTTCAAATCAACTAGGATTTTCATCAAACTATACAGCTATCTTAGTAATATATTGATCTTACTAAATCATAGGTCATTATGTAGTTTGGTGTATTGCTGTCAAATTTAAGGATTAAATTAATCTAGGTCCAAAAAGCTTGAATTTGCAGTTCCGACTATATTCAGATAGTACACCTTAAATCTTTTTATAACTTTTTCAAATCAACTTGGATTTTCATCAAACTATACAGCTATCTTGGTAACATATTGATCTTACTGAATCAAAGGTCATTATGTAGTTTGGTGTATTGCTGTCAAATTTAATGAAGGTCAAAAAAGCTAGGATTTGCAATTTTGGACAAAATTCAGCATTTCAGATAGTACACTCACCTTAATTTTTTTTATAACTTTTTCAAATCAACTTGGATTTTCATCAAACTATGCAGCTATATTAGTAATATATTGATCTTACTCAATCACAGGTCATTATGTAGTTTGGTGTGTTGCTTACAAATTTCTAGGTAAAAAAAGATTGAATTTGCAGTTCGGACTATATTCAGATACCTAACCCTAATTTTTTTTATAACTTTTTCAAATCAACTAGGATTTTCATCAAACTATACAGCTATCTTAGTAATATATTGATCTTACTAAATCATAGGTCATTATGTAGTTTGGTGTATTGCTGTCAAATTTAAGGATTAAATTAATCTAGGTCCAAAAAGCTTGAATTTGCAGTTCCGACTATATTCAGATAGTACACCTTAAATCTTTTTATAACTTTTTCAAATCAACTTGGATTTTCATCAAACTATACAGCTATCTTGGTAACATATTGATCTTACTGAATCAAAGGTCATTATGTAGTTTGGTGTATTGCTGTCAAATTTAATGAAGGTCAAAAAAGCTAGGATTTGCAATTTTGGACAAAATTCAGCATTTCAGATAGTACACTCACCTTAATTTTTTTTATAACTTTTTCAAATCAACTTGGATTTTCATCAAACTATGCAGCTATATTAGTAATATATTGATCTTACTCAATCACAGGTCATTATGTAGTTTGGTGTGTTGCTTACAAATTTCTAGGTAAAAAAAGATTGAATTTGCAGTTCGGACTATATTCAGATACCTAACCCTAATTTTTTTTATAACTTTTTCAAATCAACTAGGATTTTCATCAAACTATACAGCTATCTTAGTAATATATTGATCTTACTAAATCATAGGTCATTATGTAGTTTGGTGTATTGCTGTCAAATTTAAGGATTAAATTAATCTAGGTCCAAAAAGCTTGAATTTGCAGTTCCGACTATATTCAGATAGTACACCTTAAATCTTTTTATAACTTTTTCAAATCAACTAGGATTTTCATCAAACTATACAGCTATCTTGGTAACATATTGATCTTACTGAATCAAAGGTCATTATGTAGTTTGGTGTATTGCTGTCAAATTTAATGAAGGTCAAAAAAGCTAGGATTTGCAATTTTGGACAAAATTCAGCATTTCAGATAGTACACTCACCTTAATTTTTTTTATAACTTTTTCAAATCAACTTGGATTTTCATCAAACTATGCAGCTATATTAGTAATATATTGATCTTACTCAATCACAGGTCATTATGTAGTTTGGTGTGTTGCTTACAAATTTCTAGGTAAAAAAAGATTGAATTTGCAGTTCGGACTATATTCAGATACCTAACCCTAATTTTTTTTATAACTTTTTCAAATCAACTAGGATTTTCATCAAACTATACAGCTATCTTAGTAATATATTGATCTTACTAAATCATAGGTCATTATGTAGTTTGGTGTATTGCTGTCAAATTTAAGGATTAAATTAATCTAGGTCCAAAAAGCTTGAATTTGCAGTTCCGACTATATTCAGATAGTACACCTTAAATCTTTTTATAACTTTTTCAAATCAACTTGGATTTTCATCAAACTATACAGCTATCTTGGTAACATATTGATCTTACTGAATCAAAGGTCATTATGTAGTTTGGTGTATTGCTGTCAAATTTAATGAAGGTCCAAAAAGCTAGGATTTGCAATTTTGGACAAAATTCAGCATTTCAGATAGTACACTCACCTTAATTTTTTTTATAACTTTTTCAAATCAACTTGGATTTTCATCAAACTATGCAGCTATATTAGTAATATATTGATCTTACTCAATCACAGGTCATTATGTAGTTTGGTGTGTTGCTTACAAATTTCTAGGTAAAAAAAGATTGAATTTGCAGTTCGGACTATATTCAGATACCTAACCCTAATTTTTTTTATAACTTTTTCAAATCAACTAGGATTTTCATCAAACTATACAGCTATCTTAGTAATATATTGATCTTACTAAATCATAGGTCATTATGTAGTTTGGTGTATTGCTGTCAAATTTAAGGATTAAATTAATCTAGGTCCAAAAAGCTTGAATTTGCAGTTCCGACTATATTCAGATACCTAACCCTAATTTTTTTTATAACTTTTTCAAATCAACTAGGATTTTCATCAAACTATACAGCTATCTTAGTAATATATTGATCTTACTAAATCATAGGTCATTATGTAGTTTGGTGTATTGCTGTCAAATTTAAGGATTAAATTAATCTAGGTCCAAAAAGCTTGAATTTGCAGTTCCGACTATATTCAGATAGTACACCTTAAATCTTTTTATAACTTTTTCAAATCAACTTGGATTTTCATCAAACTATACAGCTATCTTGGTAACATATTGATCTTACTGAATCAAAGGTCATTATGTAGTTTGGTGTATTGCTGTCAAATTTAATGAAGGTCAAAAAAGCTAGGATTTGCAATTTTGGACAAAATTCAGCATTTCAGATAGTACACTCACCTTAATTTTTTTTATAACTTTTTCAAATCAACTTGGATTTTCATCAAACTATGCAGCTATATTAGTAATATATTGATCTTACTCAATCACAGGTCATTATGTAGTTTGGTGTGTTGCTTACAAATTTCTAGGTAAAAAAAGATTGAATTTGCAGTTCGGACTATATTCAGATACCTAACCCTAATTTTTTTTATAACTTTTTCAAATCAACTAGGATTTTCATCAAACTATACAGCTATCTTAGTAATATATTGATCTTACTAAATCATAGGTCATTATGTAGTTTGGTGTATTGCTGTCAAATTTAAGGATTAAATTAATCTAGGTCCAAAAAGCTTGAATTTGCAGTTCCGACTATATTCAGATAGTACACCTTAAATCTTTTTATAACTTTTTCAAATCAACTTGGATTTTCATCAAACTATACAGCTATCTTGGTAACATATTGATCTTACTGAATCAAAGGTCATTATGTAGTTTGGTGTATTGCTGTCAAATTTAATGAAGGTCAAAAAAGCTAGGATTTGCAATTTTGGACAAAATTCAGCATTTCAGATAGTACACTCACCTTAATTTTTTTTATAACTTTTTCAAATCAACTTGGATTTTCATCAAACTATGCAGCTATATTAGTAATATATTGATCTTACTCAATCACAGGTCATTATGTAGTTTGGTGTGTTGCTTACAAATTTCTAGGTAAAAAAAGATTGAATTTGCAGTTCGGACTATATTCAGATACCTAACCCTAATTTTTTTTATAACTTTTTCAAATCAACTAGGATTTTCATCAAACTATACAGCTATCTTAGTAATATATTGATCTTACTAAATCATAGGTCATTATGTAGTTTGGTGTATTGCTGTCAAATTTAAGGATTAAATTAATCTAGGTCCAAAAAGCTTGAATTTGCAGTTCCGACTATATTCAGATAGTACACCTTAAATCTTTTTATAACTTTTTCAAATCAACTAGGATTTTCATCAAACTATACAGCTATCTTGGTAACATATTGATCTTACTGAATCAAAGGTCATTATGTAGTTTGGTGTATTGCTGTCAAATTTAATGAAGGTCAAAAAAGCTAGGATTTGCAATTTTGGACAAAATTCAGCATTTCAGATAGTACACTCACCTTAATTTTTTTTATAACTTTTTCAAATCAACTTGGATTTTCATCAAACTATGCAGCTATATTAGTAATATATTGATCTTACTCAATCACAGGTCATTATGTAGTTTGGTGTGTTGCTTACAAATTTCTAGGTAAAAAAAGATTGAATTTGCAGTTCGGACTATATTCAGATACCTAACCCTAATTTTTTTTATAACTTTTTCAAATCAACTAGGATTTTCATCAAACTATACAGCTATCTTAGTAATATATTGATCTTACTAAATCATAGGTCATTATGTAGTTTGGTGTATTGCTGTCAAATTTAAGGATTAAATTAATCTAGGTCCAAAAAGCTTGAATTTGCAGTTCCGACTATATTCAGATAGTACACCTTAAATCTTTTTATAACTTTTTCAAATCAACTTGGATTTTCATCAAACTATACAGCTATCTTGGTAACATATTGATCTTACTGAATCAAAGGTCATTATGTAGTTTGGTGTATTGCTGTCAAATTTAATGAAGGTCCAAAAAGCTAGGATTTGCAATTTTGGACAAAATTCAGCATTTCAGATAGTACACTCACCTTAATCTTTTTTATAACTTTTTCAAATCAACTTGGATTTTCATCAAACTATGCAGCTATATTAGTAATATATTGATCTTACTCAATCACAGGTCATTATGTAGTTTGGTGTGTTGCTTACAAATTTCTAGGTAAAAAAAGATTGAATTTGCAGTTCGGACTATATTCAGATACCTAACCCTAATTTTTTTTATAACTTTTTCAAATCAACTAGGATTTTCATCAAACTATACAGCTATCTTAGTAATATATTGATCTTACTAAATCATAGGTCATTATGTAGTTTGGTGTATTGCTGTCAAATTTAAGGATTAAATTAATCTAGGTCCAAAAAGCTTGAATTTGCAGTTCCGACTATATTCAGATACCTAACCCTAATTTTTTTTATAACTTTTTCAAATCAACTAGGATTTTCATCAAACTATACAGCTATCTTAGTAATATATTGATCTTACTAAATCATAGGTCATTATGTAGTTTGGTGTATTGCTGTCAAATTTAAGGATTAAATTAATCTAGGTCCAAAAAGCTTGAATTTGCAGTTCCGACTATATTCAGATAGTACACCTTAAATCTTTTAATAACTTTTTCAAATCAACTTGGATTTTCATCAAACTATACAGCTATCTTGGTAACATATTGATCTTACTGAATCAAAGGTCATTATGTAGTTTGGTGTATTGCTGTCAAATTTAATGAAGGTCAAAAAAGCTAGGATTTGCAATTTTGGACAAAATTCAGCATTTCAGATAGTACACTCACCTTAATTTTTTTTATAACTTTTTCAAATCAACTTGGATTTTCATCAAACTATGCAGCTATATTAGTAATATATTGATCTTACTCAATCACAGGTCATTATGTAGTTTGGTGTGTTGCTTACAAATTTCTAGGTAAAAAAAGATTGAATTTGCAGTTCGGACTATATTCAGATACCTAACCCTAATTTTTTTTATAACTTTTTCAAATCAACTAGGATTTTCATCAAACTATACAGCTATCTTAGTAATATATTGATCTTACTAAATCATAGGTCATTATGTAGTTTGGTGTATTGCTGTCAAATTTAAGGATTAAATTAATCTAGGTCCAAAAAGCTTGAATTTGCAGTTCCGACTATATTCAGATAGTACACCTTAAATCTTTTTATAACTTTTTCAAATCAACTTGGATTTTCATCAAACTATACAGCTATCTTGGTAACATATTGATCTTACTGAATCAAAGGTCATTATGTAGTTTGGTGTATTGCTGTCAAATTTAATGAAGGTCAAAAAAGCTAGGATTTGCAATTTTGGACAAAATTCAGCATTTCAGATAGTACACTCACCTTAATTTTTTTTATAACTTTTTCAAATCAACTTGGATTTTCATCAAACTATGCAGCTATATTAGTAATATATTGATCTTACTCAATCACAGGTCATTATGTAGTTTGGTGTGTTGCTTACAAATTTCTAGGTAAAAAAAGATTGAATTTGCAGTTCGGACTATATTCAGATACCTAACCCTAATTTTTTTTATAACTTTTTCAAATCAACTAGGATTTTCATCAAACTATACAGCTATCTTAGTAATATATTGATCTTACTAAATCATAGGTCATTATGTAGTTTGGTGTATTGCTGTCAAATTTAAGGATTAAATTAATCTAGGTCCAAAAAGCTTGAATTTGCAGTTCCGACTATATTCAGATAGTACACCTTAAATCTTTTTATAACTTTTTCAAATCAACTTGGATTTTCATCAAACTATACAGCTATCTTGGTAACATATTGATCTTACTGAATCAAAGGTCATTATGTAGTTTGGTGTATTGCTGTCAAATTTAATGAAGGTCAAAAAAGCTAGGATTTGCAATTTTGGACAAAATTCAGCATTTCAGATAGTACACTCACCTTAATTTTTTTTATAACTTTTTCAAATCAACTTGGATTTTCATCAAACTATGCAGCTATATTAGTAATATATTGATCTTACTCAATCACAGGTCATTATGTAGTTTGGTGTGTTGCTTACAAATTTCTAGGTAAAAAAAGATTGAATTTGCAGTTCGGACTATATTCAGATACCTAACCCTAATTTTTTTTATAACTTTTTCAAATCAACTAGGATTTTCATCAAACTATACAGCTATCTTAGTAATATATTGATCTTACTAAATCATAGGTCATTATGTAGTTTGGTGTATTGCTGTCAAATTTAAGGATTAAATTAATCTAGGTCCAAAAAGCTTGAATTTGCAGTTCCGACTATATTCAGATAGTACACCTTAAATCTTTTTATAACTTTTTCAAATCAACTTGGATTTTCATCAAACTATACAGCTATCTTGGTAACATATTGATCTTACTGAATCAAAGGTCATTATGTAGTTTGGTGTATTGCTGTCAAATTTAATGAAGGTCAAAAAAGCTAGGATTTGCAATTTTGGACAAAATTCAGCATTTCAGATAGTACACTCACCTTAATTTTTTTTATAACTTTTTCAAATCAACTTGGATTTTCATCAAACTATGCAGCTATATTAGTAATATATTGATCTTACTCAATCACAGGTCATTATGTAGTTTGGTGTGTTGCTTACAAATTTCTAGGTAAAAAAAGATTGAATTTGCAGTTCGGACTATATTCAGATACCTAACCCTAATTTTTTTTATAACTTTTTCAAATCAACTAGGATTTTCATCAAACTATACAGCTATCTTAGTAATATATTGATCTTACTAAATCATAGGTCATTATGTAGTTTGGTGTATTGCTGTCAAATTTAAGGATTAAATTAATCTAGGTCCAAAAAGCTTGAATTTGCAGTTCCGACTATATTCAGATAGTACACCTTAAATCTTTTTATAACTTTTTCAAATCAACTTGGATTTTCATCAAACTATACAGCTATCTTGGTAACATATTGATCTTACTGAATCAAAGGTCATTATGTAGTTTGGTGTATTGCTGTCAAATTTAATGAAGGTCAAAAAAGCTAGGATTTGCAATTTTGGACAAAATTCAGCATTTCAGATAGTACACTCACCTTAATTTTTTTTATAACTTTTTCAAATCAACTTGGATTTTCATCAAACTATGCAGCTATATTAGTAATATATTGATCTTACTCAATCACAGGTCATTATGTAGTTTGGTGTGTTGCTTACAAATTTCTAGGTAAAAAAAGATTGAATTTGCAGTTCGGACTATATTCAGATACCTAACCCTAATTTTTTTTATAACTTTTTCAAATCAACTAGGATTTTCATCAAACTATACAGCTATCTTAGTAATATATTGATCTTACTAAATCATAGGTCATTATGTAGTTTGGTGTATTGCTGTCAAATTTAAGGATTAAATTAATCTAGGTCCAAAAAGCTTGAATTTGCAGTTCCGACTATATTCAGATAGTACACCTTAAATCTTTTTATAACTTTTTCAAATCAACTTGGATTTTCATCAAACTATACAGCTATCTTGGTAACATATTGATCTTACTGAATCAAAGGTCATTATGTAGTTTGGTGTATTGCTGTCAAATTTAATGAAGGTCAAAAAAGCTAGGATTTGCAATTTTGGACAAAATTCAGCATTTCAGATAGTACACTCACCTTAATTTTTTTTATAACTTTTTCAAATCAACTTGGATTTTCATCAAACTATGCAGCTATATTAGTAATATATTGATCTTACTCAATCACAGGTCATTATGTAGTTTGGTGTGTTGCTTACAAATTTCTAGGTAAAAAAAGATTGAATTTGCAGTTCGGACTATATTCAGATACCTAACCCTAATTTTTTTTATAACTTTTTCAAATCAACTAGGATTTTCATCAAACTATACAGCTATCTTAGTAATATATTGATCTTACTAAATCATAGGTCATTATGTAGTTTGGTGTATTGCTGTCAAATTTAAGGATTAAATTAATCTAGGTCCAAAAAGCTTGAATTTGCAGTTCCGACTATATTCAGATAGTACACCTTAAATCTTTTTATAACTTTTTCAAATCAACTTGGATTTTCATCAAACTATACAGCTATCTTGGTAACATATTGATCTTACTGAATCAAAGGTCATTATGTAGTTTGGTGTATTGCTGTCAAATTTAATGAAGGTCAAAAAAGCTAGGATTTGCAATTTTGGACAAAATTCAGCATTTCAGATAGTACACTCACCTTAATTTGTTTTATAACTTTTTCAAATCAACTTGGATTTTCATCAAACTATGCAGCTATATTAGTAATATATTGATCTTACTCAATCACAGGTCATTATGTAGTTTGGTGTGTTGCTTACAAATTTCTAGGTAAAAAAAGATTGAATTTGCAGTTCGGACTATATTCAGATACCTAACCCTAATTTTTTTTATAACTTTTTCAAATCAACTAGGATTTTCATCAAACTATACAGCTATCTTAGTAATATATTGATCTTACTAAATCATAGGTCATTATGTAGTTTGGTGTATTGCTGTCAAATTTAAGGATTAAATTAATCTAGGTCCAAAAAGCTTGAATTTGCAGTTCCGACTATATTCAGATAGTACACCTTAAATCTTTTTATAACTTTTTCAAATCAACTTGGATTTTCATCAAACTATACAGCTATCTTGGTAACATATTGATCTTACTGAATCAAAGGTCATTATGTAGTTTGGTGTATTGCTGTCAAATTTAATGAAGGTCAAAAAAGCTAGGATTTGCAATTTTGGACAAAATTCAGCATTTCAGATAGTACACTCACCTTAATTTTTTTTATAACTTTTTCAAATCAACTTGGATTTTCATCAAACTATGCAGCTATATTAGTAATATATTGATCTTACTCAATCACAGGTCATTATGTAGTTTGGTGTGTTGCTTACAAATTTCTAGGTAAAAAAAGATTGAATTTGCAGTTCGGACTATATTCAGATACCTAACCCTAATTTTTTTTATAACTTTTTCAAATCAACTAGGATTTTCATCAAACTATACAGCTATCTTAGTAATATATTGATCTTACTAAATCATAGGTCATTATGTAGTTTGGTGTATTGCTGTCAAATTTAAGGATTAAATTAATCTAGGTCCAAAAAGCTTGAATTTGCAGTTCCGACTATATTCAGATAGTACACCTTAAATCTTTTTATAACTTTTTCAAATCAACTTGGATTTTCATCAAACTATACAGCTATCTTGGTAACATATTGATCTTACTGAATCAAAGGTCATTATGTAGTTTGGTGTATTGCTGTCAAATTTAATGAAGGTCAAAAAAGCTAGGATTTGCAATTTTGGACAAAATTCAGCATTTCAGATAGTACACTCACCTTAATTTTTTTTATAACTTTTTCAAATCAACTTGGATTTTCATCAAACTATGCAGCTATATTAGTAATATATTGATCTTACTCAATCACAGGTCATTATGTAGTTTGGTGTGTTGCTTACAAATTTCTAGGTAAAAAAAGATTGAATTTGCAGTTCGGACTATATTCAGATACCTAACCCTAATTTTTTTTATAACTTTTTCAAATCAACTAGGATTTTCATCAAACTATACAGCTATCTTAGTAATATATTGATCTTACTAAATCATAGGTCATTATGTAGTTTGGTGTATTGCTGTCAAATTTAAGGATTAAATTAATCTAGGTCCAAAAAGCTTGAATTTGCAGTTCCGACTATATTCAGATAGTACACCTTAAATCTTTTTATAACTTTTTCAAATCAACTTGGATTTTCATCAAACTATACAGCTATCTTGGTAACATATTGATCTTACTGAATCAAAGGTCATTATGTAGTTTGGTGTATTGCTGTCAAATTTAATGAAGGTCAAAAAAGCTAGGATTTGCAATTTTGGACAAAATTCAGCATTTCAGATAGTACACTCACCTTAATTTTTTTTATAACTTTTTCAAATCAACTTGGATTTTCATCAAACTATGCAGCTATATTAGTAATATACTCAATCACAGGTCATTATGTAGTTTGGTGTGTTGCTTACAAATCTCTAGGTAAAAAAAGATTGAATTTGCAGTTCCGACTATATTCAGATAGTACACTTTAATTTTTTTTATAACTTTTTCAAATCAACTAGGATTTTCATCAACCTATACAGCTATTTTAGTAATATATTGATCTTACTAAATCATAGGTCATTATGTAGTTTGGTGTATTGCTGTCAAATTTAAGGATTAAATTAATACATCCTGACATTTTGCTATATGAGTCAGCCTGGGGTATCAAAACTACTTAAATTTTGTTACGTATCAATATATTGAACAAAAGGAGGACATGCTGGCACTCTTAATTTATGCGGACAAAAATTTGTAGTTGTTGTGTTCCAATATTGCTGTCATTTGTATTATACATTAAATCCTGACATAAAAATAGTTGCTGATTTACCATGCGGCTATATAGATTTACAAAATAAAGTGCAAATATGGTCAGTTTTGGTTGATGCAGTCAAATAATTTTGTTATAGGAGTCAGCCTGAGGTATCAAAACTACTGAAATTTTGTTGCTAGACAATATTTTGATTAAAAAGAGGACATGCTGGCAATCTATATTTATACGGAGAAAATTGTGTATTCACATTATGTTCCAATACTACTGTCATTTGTATAAAACATTCATTCTTGACATAAAATTATTACTGAATTATTATGCGGCTATATAGATTTACATAATAATGTGCAAATATGGTCAGTTTAAGTTGATGCTGTCAAATATTTTTGCAAACGGTAGGTTTTAATTGACAAGTCAAAACAGCTTAAATTTTCAGTGCGCAATAAATTCAGATAGTCAACCTTAAACATTTCTGTAACTTTTTCAAATCGACTTGGATTTTCAAAAACCTTGACAGCTATTTCCAATATACCCTGTTCTTACATAGGACAGAGTCATTTGGCATTTGGGTTGATTACTGGTAAATGGTATGTTTTAATTGAGAAGTCAAAACAGCTTAAATTTTCAGTGCGCAATAAATTCAGATAGTCAACCTTAAACATTTCTGTCACTTTTTCAAATCGACTTGGATTTTTATAAAACATGACAGCTGTCTCAATTATATACTGTTCTTACCAATTGCAAAGTCATTTGCCATTTTATTAACCTTCCTGTCAAATTGTAGGTTTATTTCATAGGTGAAAAAGGCTAAGATTTTCACTTCTGACTACATTCAGATAGTCACCTTTAAGAATTTCTACAACTTTCTCAAATCAACTGGGATTTTAAGGTTAACTAGACAGCTATCTCAATTATATACTATTCTTACAAAATGCAAAGTAGCAGTTTGCCATTTTCATTCATTCCTGTCAAATTGTATGTTTAATTGAGTAACTGTAGACTGGCAAACTGTGTAAATCTATCAAACCTGAGCTACCACAAGTATAAAATGTTTATGCCGGTAAGGAATAATCAAGAAAAAGGTCAATTTTATTCATGAATACAACAAATATACCAATTTGACACTTAAACTCCTTCACACGACAGGTCAGTCCTATCGTGTCCTAAATATTTATGCGGAGCACATTGAATTGTTGTACCAGCAATTCCTGCCACAGAAGCCTAAACCAACTAACTGCTGATTCAATAAAGTATGTTTAGGTGCAAATTAACCCTTTTTAACAGCCTTTGCAAGTCCCTAGAAAAACATTCGCATTCCTCAACACAGATTGCTATTTACACATGGAGCACTCCAAAATGTTGTACCAAGGAGTATAATTCCATATGAGGCATATGCTTTGGTATTCTCAGAGTGTTCTTTACATACACCTGTGCTTTCTCCTCTTATAAATGTCGGTTAAAAAATAGGCAGTGCCATTCTATGTTGCATAGTAAGGTGGAGCACCTGCTAATGTTGTACCAGGAATAAGCATGTTACAGTTATTAGTTGGCTTTTTTATCGACCTATAACTTTTGAATGCCTGAGCTGATGTTCCAAAACCAGACTGCACAATTTGCCCAATTGCATGCCCATTCCAAAACGTTAAACATTTTGGAAATCAAACGGTAAACAACGGAGCTATGATTTTTCAAAGTTTGCCATGTACACTTCCGTGTTCCATACTACGTCTAATATGTAAACAAATACCCATGTGTTCTTTATCGACCTATAACTTTTGAATGCCTTACCTGATCTTCCAAACCTAGACTGCACAATTTGCCCAATTGAATGTCCTTTCCAAAACGTTAAACATTTTGTAAATCAAACGGTTAAAAACGGAGCTATGACTTTTTCAAAGTTTGCCATATAGCCTCCCGTATTCCTTACTACGTCTGATATGTAAACAAATACCCAAGTCTTCTTTAACGGCTATACACATTTTATTTTCACTATCAAGTCAGCACAATTTCCGCAGTTAAATGTCTCTTCCAAAACACTAAACAGTTTATACATCGGACCGCAAACAACGGAGCTACGATTTTTCAAACTTTGCCTATATTCCTAATTGGATTATCTTCCCTGAATTCAAATTTTGTGTCACACCTTGTTTGAGGAAATTATTACACAAAGCCTACTATATAAAGCACTCAGTACACATATGCTAATGGGGGGAACCCTTGTATCCAAGGCATGTCGCGCATGCGCACTCAGACTTTATAAATAAATAAATAAAAATTTTAACTATAATTTAACTCTAACACTCCAGCATTTATCAGACCAGTTAAAAAAAAAAAAAAAAAAAAAAAAAAATAATAAATATAATTTAACTCAAACAGTCCAGCATGAGGCATAAAAGTACTTAAATATCATATAAAAGAAGAAATATTGGCACTTTTTATATCTGTCGACAAAGTTTTTAGTCTCCATACACTGAAAACTATAAACCAAAAAGAATAAAATAGGTTGCCGGTATGGAATAACCTTGAAAAAGGTCAATGTTGACACCCTATATTGATGAGTACAACACATATAGCAATTTGAAACTTAAAATCCTTCAGTCTAATGTCTAACAATCAATTTTGAGGTACAAAAAGTACTCAATTACAAAGCCGGTACAAGAATATCAATAAAAAGAAAGAAATATTGTCGCCTTTTATTGTTATCGACACAAATAAAAGTAACCGTAGACTTATACAGTGTCAAATTATCCATCCTAAGAATGAAATGTTTATACCGGCACAGAAGTATCATCAAAAAGAAAGAAATATTGTCGCCTTTTATTGTTATCGACACAAATAAAAGTAACCGTAGCCTTATACAGTGTCAAATTATCCATCAAAAGAATAAAATGTTCATGCTGGCACACAAGTATCATCAAAAGGATAGATATTGGCACCATTTATAGATGCAGACAACAAATAAAGCAACCTGAAACATTCATTTCTTCACTTTTGTGTCTGAGAATACATCTAAACTCATAAATATTATACAACATATGAAGTATTGTCACTTTTAGTTGGTATCGACATAAATATCAGTAACCGTACACTTATAAATCTCTCAATTGTTGTCAAATTATGCCTTCTTATAGTTGTCGACAAATGTTTTAGTAACCGTAGACTCCAAACCTGTGTAAAACTATCAATCCTCAGGTACCGAAAGGATAAAATGTTAATGCCGGTAAGTAATAACCAAGAAAATGGTCAATATTGGCACCCTATATTGCTGAATGCAACAAATATAGCACTTCAAAACATTTATTCTTTCACTTTTATGTCTGACAATCCATTTGAATGTATCAAATGTCCTCTATTACCTGGCCGGTACAAGAATATTATAACAAAGATGAAATAGTGTTGCTTTTAATTGTTTCGCGACATAAATATTAGTAACCGTACACTTATAAATCTCTCAATTTGTGTCAAACCATTCATTCTTAGATTCAAATAATGATGCCGGACCAGAAAAATCAGGAAGAAGGGAAGATATTGGCACCTTTTGTTGATACCGACAACAAATTTTGTTATTTAAACTTGTTTTCATTCCCATTTAATGTCAAACAACCCATCAGGATGTATTTAAAAGTGCTCAATTATAAGGCCAGTACCAGAATATCATTCAAAAGAAGAAATATTGGCTCTTTTTATTCTTGTCGACAAAAGTTTTAGTATAACCGTAGACTTAGGAAGCGCTTAATTTTTGAAAAAAATTTCATCGCGAGGTACATAAAGAATAAAATTATTATGCCGGTAGACAATATTCAAGGAAAAGGGTAAATATTGGCCCAAGATATTGATGAATACAACAAATATAGCAGCTTGACACTTAAACTCCTTCATGAAAGGCTATCATTTCTTAACATTTAGGTGGAGCACATTGGATCTTTGTACCACAGTTTCTGACACGTTTTCTTCGGCGACCTATAACTTTTGAATGCCCCGATACATTTTCAATATCAAGACACCAAAATGTGCGCAATTGAATGCCCATTATAAAACGTTAAACATTTTGGAAATCGAACGGTAAACAACGGAGCTATGATTTTTCAAAGTTTGCCATGTACACTTCCGTGTTCCATACTACGTCTAATATGTAAACAAATACCCATGTGTTCTTTATCGACCTATAACTTTTGAATGCCTGAACTGATCTTCCAAACCTAGACTGCACAATTTGCCCAATTGAATGTCCTTTCCAAAACGTTAAACATTTTGTAAATCAAACGGTTAAAAACGGAGCTATGATTTTTTCAAAGTTTGCCATATAGCCTCCCGTATTCCTTACTACGTCTGATATGTAAACAAATACCCAAGTCTTCTTTAACGGCTATACACATTTTATTTTCACTATCAAGTCAGCACAATTTTCGCAGTTAAATGTCCTTTCCAAAACACTAAACAGTTTATACATCGGACCGCAAACAACGGAGCTACGATTTTTCAAACTTTGCCTATATTCCTAATTGGATTATCTTCCCTGAATTCAAATTTTGTGTCAACTTGTTTGAGGAAATTATTACACAAAGCCTACTATATAAAGCACTCAGTACACATATGCTAATGGGGGGAACCCTTGTATCCAAGGCATGTCGCGCATGCGCACTCAGACTTTGAAAAAGGTCAATGTTGACACCCTATATTGATGAGTACAACACATATATAGCATTTGAAACTTAAAATCCTTCGCTCTAATGTCTAACAATCAATTTTGAGGTACAAAAAGTACTCAATTACCAAGCCGGTACAAGAATATCAATAAAAAGAATGAAATATTGTCGCCTTTTATTGTTATCGACACAAATAAAAGTAACCGTAGACTTATACAGTGTCAAATTATCCATCCTAATGATGAAATGTTTATACCGGCACAAAAGTATCATCAAAAAGAAAGAAATATTGTCGCCTTTTATTGTTATCGACACAAATATAAGTAACCGTAGACTTATACAGTGTCAAATTATCCATCAAAAGAATAAAATGTTCATGCTGGCACACAAGTATCATCAAAAAGGATAGATATTGGCACCATTTATAGATGCAGACAACAAATACAAATCCTCCTAAACTCATAAGTATCATACAACATATGAAATATTGTCACTTTTAGTTTGTATTGACATAAATATCAGTAACCGTACACATATAAATCTCTCAATTGTTGTCAAATTATGCATTCTTATAGTTGTCGACAAATGTTTTATTAACCGTAGACTCCAAACCTGTGTAAAACTATCAATCCTAAGGTACTGAAAGGATAAAATGTTAATGCCGGTAAGTAATAACCAAGAAAATGGTCAATATTGGCCCCCTATATTGCTGAATGCAACAAATATAGCACTTCAAAACATTTATTCTTTCACTTTTATGTCTGACAATCCATTTGAATGTATCAAATGGCCTCTATTACCTGGCCAGTACAAGAATAATAGAACAAAGATGAAATAGTGTCACTTTTAATTGTTTCGCGACATAAATATTAGTAACCGTACACTTATAAATCTCTCAATTTGTGTCAAACCATTCATTCTGAGATTCAAATAATGATGCCGGACCAGAAAAATCAGGAAGAAGGGAAGATATTGGCACCTTTTGTTTATACCGACAACAAATTTTGTTATTTAAACTTGTTTTCATTCCCATTTAATGTCAAACAACCCATCAGGATGTATTTAAAAGTGCTCAATTATAAGGCCAGTACCAGAATATCATTCAAAAGAAGAAATATTGGCTCTTTTTATTCTTGTCGACAAAAGTTTTAGTATAACCGTAGACTTACGAAGCGCTTAATTTTTGACAAAATTTTCATCGCGAGGTACATAAAGAATAAAATTATTATGCCGGTAGAGAATATTCAAGGAAAAGGGTACATATTGGCTCAAGATATTGATGAATACAACAAATATAGCAGCTTGACACTTAAACTCCTTCATGAAAGGCTATCATTTCTTAACAATTAGGGATCGTTGTACCACAGTTTCTGACACGTTTTCTTCGGCGACCTATAACTTTTGAATGCCCCGATACATTTTCAATATCAAGACACCAAAATGTGCGCAATTGAATTCCCTTTCCAAAACGCTAAACAGTTTAAAAATCGGACGGTCAACAACAGAGATACGATTTTTTCAAAGTTTGCCTATAAGCCTTATCAGATTATCTCCCCTGAATTTCAATATGCAAATTTTGGCATACCTTCTTCAGGAAATTGTTACAAAAAAACTACTATATATACAACTAAGTATGTATTACTATAGGGGGACCCTTGAATCCAAAACATATCGGCGCATGCGCACTTGAAAGGGTTAGGGTTAGAAAAAAAGATCCGGCTAACCCAAACCCTAACCCTAACCCTAATTTGGGTTAGGGTTAACCCTAACCCTCATATATTCATACGCCAGCCATATCACAACCCTTAATAGTCAGCCTACACCCCAGGTGCCCCCCTCTATATGATACCTAACCCTAACCCTAACCCTAACCCTAACCCTAACCCTAACCCCTAACCCCTAACCCTAACCCTAACCCTAACCCTAACCCTAACCCTAACCCTAACCTAACCTCACTCTCACACAAACGTTTCTTCAATGAGGTCGGAAAGTGCGGCCGTACACTTCAGTGATATCAATAAGTTTTCATCCTCTAGATCGCCTTTTCATCTTTTCGGAACAGTTAACTTTAAGAAAATATCTCTATTCAAATCCATTCTACACCTGTTTGAAGATTGAAGTCAAAGGCACTTTTCATACTCTGTACTTAGAAATATTTTTGGAAATTTCTCACGCATGCGCAGTCACAAAAAAGGTCAGACATGCGCCAAGGAATAAAAAAGGTCACCTCACTAACCCTCGCCAAAGTCCACTACCATCCTTCAAGTCCACTACCCTGACCCTTACCCTAACACTAACCCTGACCCTAACCCTAACCCTGACCCTAACCCAAACCCTGACCCTAACCCAAACCCAAACCCTGACCCTAACCCTGACCCTAACCCTAACCCAAACCCTGACCCAAACCCTGACCCTAACCCAAACCCTGACCCAAACCCTGACCCTAACCCAAACACTAACCCTAACCCAAACCCCAAATGTGTTAAAATCGTTGTTTTGAAGGCCTTACTTTATCTTGGAACGGGTAAGTCAAGGAGGGTAATCGATTGGATTTTCGTATTAAGTTTTTTCACGAACTTCTCAAAAATCATAGTTTTGGAGGAGTAGGGGGTCAGGTTATGATTTTTGGTACTTTTTAAAGTCGACCTTTTCAAAATTTCAACATGATCCTTGACATTAAAAAATTGGTCCCATTAAGGGTAGTTCTTTTTTACAATTAAGCCTATGGTGAAGACCGCATGTCTTTCTCTTTTGTAGTTTGGGAGTTGGGGTTAATTTCGGGGTTAGGCTTCACTCTCACACAAACGTTTCTTCAATGAGGTCGGAAAGTGCGGCCGTACACTTCAGTGATATCAATAAGTTTTCATCCTCTAGATCGCCTTTTCATCTTTTCGGAACAGTTAACTTTAAGAAAATATCTCTATTCAAATCCATTCTACACCTGTTTGAAGATTGAAGTCAAAGGCACTTTTCATACTCTGTACTTAGAAATATTTTTGGAAATTTCTCACGCATGCGCAGTCACAAAAAAGGTCAGACATGCGCCAAGGAATAAAAAAGGTCACCTCACTAACCCTCGCCAAAGTACACTACCCTAACCTGACCCAAACCCTGACCCTAACCCAAACACTAACCCTAACCCAAACCCCAAATGTGTTAAAATCGTTGTTTTGAAGGCCTTACTTTATCTTGGAACGGGTAAGTCTAGGAGGGTAATCGATTGGATTTTCGTATTAAGTTTTTTCACGAACTTCTCAAAAATCATAGTTTTGGAGGAGTAGGGGGTCAGGTTATGATTTTTGGTACTTTTTAAAGTCGACCTTTTCAAAATTTCAACATGATCCTTGACATTAAAAAATTGGTCCCATTAAGGGTAGTTCTTTTTTACAATTAAGCCTATGGTGAAGACCGCATGTCTTTCTCTTTTGTAGTTTGGGAGTTGGGGTTAATTTCGGGGTTAGGCTTCACTCTCACACAAACGTTTCTTCAATGAGGTCGGAAAGTGCGGCCGTACACTTCAGTGATATCAATAAGTTTTCATCCTCTAGATCGCCTTTTCATCTTTTCGGAACAGTTAACTTTAAGAAAATATCTCTATTCAAATCCATTCTACACCTGTTTGAAGATTGAAGTCAAAGGCACTTTTCATACTCTGTACTTAGAAATATTTTTGGAAATTTCTCACGCATGCGCAGTCACAAAAAAGGTCAGACATGCGCCAAGGAATAAAAAAGGTCACCTCACTAACCCTCGCCAAAGTACACTACCCTAACCTGACCCAAACCCTGACCCTAACCCAAACACTAACCCTAACCCAAACCCCAAATGTGTTAAAATCGTTGTTTTGAAGGCCTTACTTTATCTTGGAACGGGTAAGTCTAGGAGGGTAATCGATTGGATTTTCGTATTAAGTTTTTTCACGAACTTCTCAAAAATCATAGTTTTGGAGGAGTAGGGGGTCAGGTTATGATTTTTGGTACTTTTTAAAGTCGACCTTTTCAAAATTTCAACATGATCCTTGACATTAAAAAATTGGTCCCATTAAGGGTAGTTCTTTTTTACAATTAAGCCTATGGTGAAGACCGCATGTCTTTCTCTTTTGTAGTTTGGGAGTTGGGGTTAATTTCGGGGTTAGGCTTCACTCTCACACAAACGTTTCTTCAATGAGGTCGGAAAGTGCGGCCGTACACTTCAGTGATATCAATAAGTTTTCATCCTCTAGATCGCCTTTTCATCTTTTCGGAACAGTTAACTTTAAGAAAATATCTCTATTCAAATCCATTCTACACCTGTTTGAAGATTGAAGTCAAAGGCACTTTTCATACTCTGTACTTAGAAATATTTTTGGAAATTTCTCACGCATGCGCAGTCACAAAAAAGGTCAGACATGCGCCAAGGAATAAAAAAGGTCACCTCACTAACCCTCGCCAAAGTACACTACCCTAACCTGACCCAAACCCTGACCCTAACCCAAACACTAACCCTAACCCAAACCCCAAATGTGTTAAAATCGTTGTTTTGAAGGCCTTACTTTATCTTGGAACGGGTAAGTCTAGGAGGGTAATCGATTGGATTTTCGTATTAAGTTTTTTCACGAACTTCTCAAAAATCATAGTTTTGGAGGAGTAGGGGGTCAGGTTATGATTTTTGGTACTTTTTAAAGTCGACCTTTTCAAAATTTCAACATGATCCTTGACATTAAAAAATTGGTCCCATTAAGGGTAGTTCTTTTTTACAATTAAGCCTATGGTGAAGACCGCATGTCTTTCTCTTTTGTAGTTTGGGAGTTGGGGTTAATTTCGGGGTTAGGCTTCACTCTCACACAAACGTTTCTTCAATGAGGTCGGAAAGTGCGGCCGTACACTTCAGTGATATCAATAAGTTTTCATCCTCTAGATCGCCTTTTCATCTTTTCGGAACAGTTAACTTTAAGAAAATATCTCTATTCAAATCCATTCTACACCTGTTTGAAGATTGAAGTCAAAGGCACTTTTCATACTCTGTACTTAGAAATATTTTTGGAAATTTCTCACGCATGCGCAGTCACAAAAAAGGTCAGACATGCGCCAAGGAATAAAAAAGGTCACCTCACTAACCCTCGCCAAAGTACACTACCCTAACCTGACCCAAACCCTGACCCTAACCCAAACACTAACCCTAACCCAAACCCCAAATGTGTTAAAATCGTTGTTTTGAAGGCCTTACTTTATCTTGGAACGGGTAAGTCTAGGAGGGTAATCGATTGGATTTTCGTATTAAGTTTTTTCACGAACTTCTCAAAAATCATAGTTTTGGAGGAGTAGGGGGTCAGGTTATGATTTTTGGTACTTTTTAAAGTCGACCTTTTCAAAATTTCAACATGATCCTTGACATTAAAAAATTGGTCCCATTAAGGGTAGTTCTTTTTTACAATTAAGCCTATGGTGAAGACCGCATGTCTTTCTCTTTTGTAGTTTGGGAGTTGGGGTTAATTTCGGGGTTAGGCTTCACTCTCACACAAACGTTTCTTCAATGAGGTCGGAAAGTGCGGCCGTACACTTCAGTGATATCAATAAGTTTTCATCCTCTAGATCGCCTTTTCATCTTTTCGGAACAGTTAACTTTAAGAAAATATCTCTATTCAAATCCATTCTACACCTGTTTGAAGATTGAAGTCAAAGGCACTTTTCATACTCTGTACTTAGAAATATTTTTGGAAATTTCTCACGCATGCGCAGTCACAAAAAAGGTCAGACATGCGCCAAGGAATAAAAAAGGTCACCTCACTAACCCTCGCCAAAGTACACTACCCTAACCTGACCCAAACCCTGACCCTAACCCAAACACTAACCCTAACCCAAACCCCAAATGTGTTAAAATCGTTGTTTTGAAGGCCTTACTTTATCTTGGAACGGGTAAGTCTAGGAGGGTAATCGATTGGATTTTCGTATTAAGTTTTTTCACGAACTTCTCAAAAATCATAGTTTTGGAGGAGTAGGGGGTCAGGTTATGATTTTTGGTACTTTTTAAAGTCGACCTTTTTAAAATTTCAACATGATCCTTGACATTAAAAAATTGGTCCCATTAAGGGTAGTTCTTTTTTACAATTAAGCCTATGGTGAAGACCGCATGTCTTTCTCTTTTGTGGTTTGGGAGTTGGGGTTAATTTCGGGGTTAGGCTTCACTCTCACACAAACGTTTCTTCAATGAGGTCGGAAAGTGCGGCCGTACACTTCAGTGATATCAATAAGTTTTCATCCTCTAGATCGCCTTTTCATCTTTTCGGAACAGTTAACTTTAAGAAAATATCTCTATTCAAATCCATTCTACACCTGTTTGAAGATTGAAGTCAAAGGCACTTTTCATACTCTGTACTTAGAAATATTTTTGGAAATTTCTCACGCATGCGCAGTCACAAAAAAGGTCAGACATGCGCAGAAGTAAAAAAGGTCACCTCACTAACCCTCGCCAAAGTCCACTACCATCCTTCAAGTCCACTACCCTGACCCTTACCCTAACACTAACCCTGACCCTAACCCTAACCCTGACCCTAACCCAAACATTGACCCTAACCCAAACCCAAACCCTGACCCTAACCCTGACCCTAACCCTAACCCAAACCCTGACCCAAACCCTGACCCTAACCCAAACCCTGACCCAAACCCTGACCCTAACCCAAACACTAACCCTAACCCAAACCCCAAATGTGTTAAAATCGTTGTTTTGAAGGCCTTACTTTATCTTGGAACGGGTAAGTCTAGGAGGGTAATCGATTGGATTTTCGTATTAAGTTTTTTCACGAACTTCTCAAAAATCATAGTTTTGGAGGAGTAGGGGGTCAGGTTATGATTTTTGGTACTTTTTAAAGTCGACCTTTTCAAAATTTCAACATGATCCTTGACATTAAAAAATTGGTCCCATTAAGGGTAGTTCTTTTTTACAATTAAGCCTATGGTGAAGACCGCATGTCTTTCTCTTTTGTAGTTTGGGAGTTGGGGTTAATTTCGGGGTTAGGCTTCACTCTCACACAAACGTTTCTTCAATGAGGTCGGAAAGTGCGGCCGTACACTTCAGTGATATCAATAAGTTTTCATCCTCAAGATCGCCTTTTCATCTTTTCGGAACAGTTAACTTTAAGAAAATATCTCTATTCAAATCCATTCTACACCTGTTTGAAGATTGAAGTCAAAGGCACTTTTCATACTCTGTACTTAGAACTATTTTTGGAAATTTCTCACGCATGCGCAGTCACAAAAAAGGTCAGACATGCGCAGAAGTAAAAAAGGTCACCTCACTAACCCTCGCCAAAGTCCACTACCATCCTTCAAGTCCACTACCCTGACCCTTACCCTAACACTAACCCTGACCCTAACCCTAACCCTGACCCTAACCCAAACCCTGACCCTAACCCAAACCCAAACCCTGACCCTAACCCTGACCCTAACCCTAACCCAAACCCTGACCCAAACCCTGACCCTAACTCAAACCCTGACCCAAACCCTGACCCTAACCCAAACACTAACCCTAACCCAAACCCCAAATGTGTTAAAATCGTTGTTTTGAAGGCCTTACTTTATCTTGGAACGGGTAAGTCTAGGAGGGTAATCGATTGGATTTTCGTATTAAGTTTTTTCACGAACTTCTCAAAAATCATAGTTTTGGAGGAGTAGGGGGTCAGGTTATGATTTTTGGTACTTTTTAAAGTCGACCTTTTCAAAATTTCAACATGATCCTTGACATTAAAAAATTGGTCCCATTAAGGGTAGTTCTTTTTTACAATTAAGCCTATGGTGAAGACCGCATGTCTTTCTCTTTTGTAGTTTGGGAGTTGGGGTTAATTTCGGGGTTAGGCTTCACTCTCACACAAACGTTTCTTCAATGAGGTCGGAAAGTGCGGCCGTACACTTCAGTGATATCAATAAGTTTTCATCCTCTAGATCGCCTTTTCATCTTTTCGGAACAGTTAACTTTAAGAAAATATCTCTATTCAAATCCATTCTACACCTGTTTGAAGATTGAAGTCAAAGGCACTTTTCATATTCTGTACTTAGAAATATTTTTGGAAATTTCTCACGCATGCGCAGTCACAAAAAAGGTCAGACATGCGCAGAAGTAAAAAAGGTCACCTCACTAACCCTCGCCAAAGTCCACTACCCTAACCCTAACCCTAACCCTAACCCTAACCCTAACCCTAACCCTAACCCTAACCCTAATTAGCAGTTTATTTTTTTGGGAAAATATCTGTGCGTTAGTGCATGTATCCTACCCTACACTTTTTGGGGGAAGGGATTTAGGTCCGGTTTTTTTTTGAAGGTCAAGTGGGGATGGGACCTAGGATCCCAGACTTTTTTTCCGGAAACCGCACATGCCGGTTTTTTTTCCATGGCTACCAAAGTCTAACGCTAACCCTCGCCCTATCCCTCTTAACCCTCCGAAATTTTTTTCGGGCCAATACGGGTTAGCCCAAGGGGCTAACTAAAAACCCCTAACCGCGCCCTAACCCCCTGCCAAAAATGGGGGGTGTAATCCCAAAAATGCACTTCTGGACTCATGCCGTCTAAATGGGCTTACCCAACTACACGACAAAATTCTTATGCATTTTATTGCTTAAGTAGAAATCGGAACTCCTTTATTTTAAGGGATACGGACCTCATTCTTGGGTGTAAACATTGCCTTTGTTTAGGGGACCTTGCATGCAAAAAATATCCCCAACCCCATCCTCCGTTAAAAAGTTTTGCCTGAAAAACATTTTCTAGTTTATCAAATTGCTAAAATTGTGTAACATTTTCCCAAAATTTATGGTTAGCTAAAAATATTTTACTGGAAGAGATAACGATTTGAGTTTTTACTCATTTGTTTAAAAGGTCAAAGACATTATAATTACAAAAGATTGGCTTTCAACTCATTATATTTTTTAAGTGAGTTAACTTTCATTTATGTAGGCATTTAGCGCGACGGTTAGAAAAAGGAGAATTCGGTTTATTCAAAGAAACTTTGTTTAATTCATTAATTTTCGTTTATTCTCGTCAAAATTTCCTTTAAAAATGTCAAAGCAAATATCGAAAAATTAAAACAATGTAAATGATCAAAAACACAAAAAAGTAATAAAGAAGTTACAACAACTCTTTGTCTACACAGACAAGAATACGTATATATTTAGATAAATAACACTTATAATTACCACTTTCTTCTCTGAGTTCTTTACCAAAAACACAAAAAATAAAGAAGTTATAACCCTTCTATGTCTACACAAACACACTACGTATATATTTAAATAGATAACACTTATAATAACAACTAAAACCATAAAACTGTAAATCCATTACATATATATTATTTTGACACAAAGTTAAGGCATCAATAAGTTCAAAATTTGACCAAAAAGCAACAAAACCATAAGGATAAACAAAAGGATGTGCAAAATATTGAGCAAATGCCATCTTCACATTGGTCTGAAATTATTAATAACAATCTAGTTTCAACATAAATTGGTTGTAAATAATAATTATACTTACAAATAAAAGGGATAGAAGAAAACTCAGAAAAACGAATCCTTGCTTAACAGTAATGTACCAAATGCTCCCTAAATACATCTTTTATCTCAAAATGTAGTCAACTAACGCAAGAATGTAACCAATCAACGCAAGAATGTAACCAAATAACGCAAAAATATAACAAATTAACGCAAGAATGTAACCAATTAACGCAAAATGTTACCAATAACGCAAAAATGTAGCCATTAACGCAAAGTAATTTGCGGGAAATGGCTACATTTTTGGTGTTAATTGGATACAACTATGCGTGAAATGGTGACAACTATGCGTGAAATGGTAACATGTATGCGTGAAATGGTGACATGTATGCGTTAAAGGATACAAAGTTACCATTTCACGCAATAATGTATCCAACTCCCGCAGCGTTAGATCACTACCTGCATGCGTTAAAGGATACAATGTAGCCATTTCACGCAATAATGTATCCAAATACCGCAGCGTTAACTGGCTTCATTTTGGCGTTAAATGGTTACCGGCATGCGTTAAATGGTTACCTGCATGCGTCAAATGGATACAATCTTGCGTCAAATGGATACAATCTTGCGTCAAATGGATACAATCTTGCGTCAAATGGATACAATCTTGCGTCAAATGGATACAATCTTGTGTAGGGGTTATTCAATGTATCTGATGAACCAATATCTTTTTTTTTTTATATATTTGGATATTGTTTCAATAATTATGACATACTAGCATTGTTTACTGAAATGGAAATGATATTTTTATGGTTCAAATCTGTTGTCAAATGGTGTTATATTTTGTTTTTTCTTAATTGTTCAAATCTGTTGTCAAATGGTGTTATATTTGTTTTCTTTGGTTATTTTATGTCTTTTGGACAAATTCAAGGGAACTCCACCCTTTTTTACCGTATTTAAAGTCAGTTTTGATTTATTTTCAGCTTGTATGATACCACAATTGAAAATATCCAAATTTTCAATAAAAATCAACGATAGGGGAAAACAAGATTTTGACGTTAACTATACATCATTACGAACATATCCATCTAACTTTTAATCAATACCTATCGAAAATATAAAAATTAAGGCAACCCCTAATTTTTGCACGGGTTGCCAATTACTGCTAAATTTTAGGATGCAGGCCATTATCCTTATACGGGAAATATACTTCTTATTATAGAGATTAACTTTACAAAGTTTCGCTTGATTCACTTTGCATTTAAAAAAAATAGCATTCACATAATTGGTTTTGGTCCCTTTGTATTAAGGTCAGGTCCTCCTTTATTTATGGACGATAATAAAAAAGTAAGGGTGGAAATTGAAGATAAAGAACCATATTCTTCAAATATTAGACTAAAATAACCGTCACAAGCATATATTTAAATTTTCTGAAGGTTTCAAAAAAGACAATTTTCGTGATAAAATTTTTCTAAGAATTTTTTTTTTTTATTAACTATTCCTTCAAGTCTGGAAAACTGCATTTCATATGCTTTATTTAACATAAGTACTTTTTATGACATTGCAAACCCAAACAAAATTAATACAACCCCTAGTAATGTCTACGTATTCAAAAACGGTATTTTTATACTTTTTTCAGAAAAACTTTACCGAACCGTTCCATTTTCAACAAATTGATTCATACATACATACAACACAAATACATACATACATACATACATACATACATACATACATACATACATACATACATACATTCATACATACATACATACATATATAAATACATACATACATACATACATACATACATACATACATACATACATACATACACACACACACACATACATACACACATACATACATACATACATACATACATACATACATACATACATACATACATACATACATACAAACATACAAACACACACACACATACATACATACATACATACATACATACATACATACATACATACATACATACATACATTAATGCAGTCCCATGTTAACGTGTACTTTCAGAAATATAGACATAGGCCAATTGTCATTAGGAACATTCCCATCGAGAGCATAAACAGGGTAACGAAAACAGACGTTGCTTGCGAGTTGATAACGTTTATTAAACTTTCTATTCCGTTTTGACTGATTGAAGGATACCATGTTTAGAACTACCAATGAAAATATGACACATTCTTATAACAACATAACAAAAACAATACATTTAACGGTTGGTTAATTCAATGCCACCAGGCTATAGCACAGGTTAAAAAAAGATGATATTTCTGTTTTTATTTATTGCCAATACTATTGACTTAAACAATTGTAAATATAAGGCAATTGGTGCAGTATGGTTGACAATAAACGCAATAGTGTAGTCATTTCACGCACACATGTTGCCAATTAACGCAATAATGTAGGAATTTCACGCAAACATGTAGGAAATCACGCAAACGTGTAGCAAATTAACGCAGCGGTAATTGGATACATTTATGCGTTAAATGGTAACATTGTAGCCATTTACCGCAATGAAGTAACCAATTAACGCAGCGGTAATTGGATACATACATGCGTTAATTGGATACATGTATGCGTTAAATGGTTACATTGTAGCCATTTCCCGCAATGAAGTAACCAATTAACGTAGCGGTAATTGGATACTTACATGCGTTAATTGGATACATTTATGCGTTAAATGGTTACAAAGTAGTCATTTACCGCAATGAAGTAACCAATTAACGCAGCGGTAATTGGATACATTTCGCGTCAATTGGATACATATATGCGTTAAATGGTTACATTTACGCGTTACATGGTTACATGTATGCGTTAATTGGTAACATTGTAGACATTTACCGCAAATAGTTGACCAAATATATTGAGTCAATCCAGAACTTATGTTTTGTTTTTTTTTTTTTTTATTTGTTTGTTGTATTTTTTTTTCTTCTTGTATATTTATTCAATTTTGCATATGCTACTTTAAACTGAAGATACTGTTGGTACTTAATATTGTTGGTTAAATAGATGTTATTTTTTTTGGGGGGGGGGAGACGGATTTTTTATAAGTTTTTCCAAACTTGTTTCTGAATCCCATATTTGAACTTCATCTACCATTCTTATATTTTTTCTTGAAATTTTTCTTTAATAAATATTGTTTAAACTAAAACTTATGAGTTTTTACAACCATGTCTTTAAATGCTTTGTATTATACCAGGATTTCCCCTTGATTATGAATAAAGCATATTCACTCCTTGGCCAAAGCATGTGGGAATAGTTTCATTGGAGACTATTTCGCTGGTAAACAAAGCAATTCAATGAAATATGGAAGAAATGTTCTTATAAAAGCTACACCTATGGCAGCCAGCTAGAAGTAAAATACTATCAAGGCCTATGAAACATAATGCATAAACATACATACATACATACATACATACATACACACACACACACACACATACATACATACATACATACATACATACATACATACATACATACATACATACATACATACATACATATATACATACATACATACATACATACATACATACATACATACATACTTGCATACATATATTCATACTAACATCCATCAATCCAGCCAAGAATAAAGACATTCAGACATCCAGACAACATACATTCATACATAAATATAGAAATACAAACATACATCCATATAGACATACAAACATACAAACATACATACATACATACATAAATACATACAAAGATACATACCTACATCAACCAATCTATCCAGACATTCATCCAGACATCCATACATTCATACATCAATCCATCAAGACACGCATACATACATACACACATACATACATACATACATACCTACATACATACATACATACATACATACATACTTACATACATAAATACATACACACATACAAGCATACATACATACATACATACATACATACATACATACATACATACATACATACATACATACATACATACATACATACAAACATACTTGCAAACATATATACATACTAACATCCCTCAATCCAGCCAAAAATAAAGACAGTCAGACACTTCACTCTCACACAAACGTTTCTTCAGTGAGGTCGGAAAGTGCGGCCGTACACTTCAGTGATACCAATAAGTTTTCATGCTCTAGATCGCCTTTTCATCTTTTCGGAACAGTTAACTTTAAGAAAATATCTCTATTCAAATCCATTCTACACCTATTTGAAGATTGAAGTCAAAGGCACTTTTCATACTCTGTACTTAGAAATATTTTTGGAAATTTCTGACGCATGCGCAGTCACAAAAAAGGGCAGACATGCGCAGAAGTGAAAAAGGGCACCTCACTAACCCTCGTCAAAGTCCACTACCATACGCAAACCCTGACCCTAACCCTAACTTAAACCCTGACCCTGACCCTAACCCTGACCCAAACCCTGACCCTAACCCTAACCCAAACCCTAACCCTGACCCTAACCCTGACCCTGACCCTGACCCTAACCCTAACCCTAACCCAAACACTAACCCAAACCAAAACCCCAAATGTGTTAAAATCGTTGTTTTGAAGGCCTTACTTTATCTTGGAACGGGTAAGTCTAGGGGGTTAACCGATTAGATTTTCGTATTAAGTTTTTTCACGAACTTCTCAAAAATCACAGTTTTGGAGGGGTGGGGGGTCAGGTTGTGGTTTTTTGGTACTTTTCAAAGTCGATCTTTTCAAAGTCTCAACATGATCCTATGCTTCGATTGGCTTGAAATTAATAAATCGACCCCGTTAGGGGCAGTACTTTGCGAGAATTAAGCCTATGATGAAAACCGCAAGTCTTTATCTTTTGTAGTTTCGGAGTTAGGGTTAATGTCGGGATTAGGCTTCACTCTCACACAAACGTTTCTTCAGTGAGGTCGGAAAGTGCGGCCGTACACTTCAGTGATACCAATAATTTTTCATGCTCTAGATCGCCTTTTCATCTTTTCGGAACAGTTAACTTTAAGAAAATATCTCTATTCAAATCCATTCTACACCTATTTGAAGATTGAAGTCAAAGGCACTTTTCATACTCTGTACTTAGAAATATTTTTGGAAATTTCTAACGCATGCGCAGTCACAAAAAAGGGCAGACATGCGCAGAAGTGAAAAAGGGCACCTCACTAACCCTCGTCAAAGTCCACTACCATACGCAAACCCTGACCCTAACCCTAACTTAAACCCTGACCCTGACCCTAACCCTGACCCAAACCCTGACCCTAACCCTAACCCAAACCCTAACCCTGACCCTAACCCTGACCCTGACCCTGACCCTAACCCTAACCCAAACACTAACCCAAACCAAAACCCCAAATGTGTTAAAATCGTTGTTTTGAAGGCCTTACTTTATCTTGGAACGGGTAAGTCTAGGGGGTTAACCGATTAGATTTTCGTATTAAGTTTTTTCACGAACTTCTCAAAAATCACAGTTTTGGAGGGGTGGGGGGTAGGGTTGTGGTTTTTGGTACTTTTCAAAGTCGATCTTTTCAAAGTCTCAACATGATCCTATGCTTCGATTGGCTTGAAATTAATAAATCGACCCCGTTAGGGGCAGTACTTTGCGAGAATTAAGCCTATGATGAAAACCGCAAGTCTTTATCTTTTGTAGTTTCGGAGTTGGGGTTAATGTCGGGATTAGGCTTCACTCTCACACAAACGTTTCTTCAGTGAGGTCGGAAAGTGCGGCCGTACACTTCAGTGATACCAATAAGTTTTCATGCTCTAGATCGCCTTTTCATCTTTTCGGAACAGTTAACTTTAAGAAAATATCTCTATTCAAATCCATTCTACACCTATTTGAAGATTGAAGTCAAAGGCACTTTTCATACTCTGTACTTAGAAATATTTTTGGAAATTTCTAACGCATGCGCAGTCACAAAAAAGGGCAGACATGCGCAGAAGTGAAAAAGGGCACCTCACTAACCCTCGTCAAAGTCCACTACCATACGCAAACCCTGACCCTAACCCTGACCCTAACCCTAACCCAAACCCTAACCCTGACCCTAACCCTGACCCTGACCCTGACCCTAACCCTAACCCAAACACTAACCCAAACCAAAACCCCAAATGTGTTAAAATCGTTGTTTTGAAGGCCTTACTTTATCTTGGAACGGGTAAGTCTAGGGGGTTAACCGATTAGATTTTCGTATTAAGTTTTTTCACGAACTTCTCAAAAATCACAGTTTTGGAGGGGTGGGGGGTCAGGTTGTGGTTTTTGGTACTTTTCAAAGTCGATCTTTTCAAAGTCTCAACATGATCCTATGCTTCGATTGGCTTGAAATTAATAAATCGACCCCGTTAGGGGCAGTACTTTGCGAGAATTAAGCCTATGATGAAAACCGCAAGTCTTTATCTTTTGTAGTTTCGGAGTTGGGGTTAATGTCGGGATTAGGCTTCACTCTCACACAAACGTTTCTTCAGTGAGGTCGGAAAGTGCGGCCGTACACTTCAGTGATACCAATAAGTTTTCATGCTCTAGATCGCCTTTTCATCTTTTCGGAACAGTTAACTTTAAGAAAATATCTCTATTCAAATCCATTCTACACCTATTTGAAGATTGAAGTCAAAGGCACTTTTCATACTCTGTACTTAGAAATATTTTTGGAAATTTCTAACGCATGCGCAGTCACAAAAAAGGGCAGACATGCGCAGAAGTGAAAAAGGGCACCTCACTAACCCTCGTCAAAGTCCACTACCATACGCAAACCCTGACCCTAACCCTGACCCTAACCCTAACCCAAACCCTAACCCTGACCCTAACCCTGACCCTGACCCTGACCCTAACCCTAACCCAAACACTAACCCAAACCAAAACCCCAAATGTGTTAAAATCGTTGTTTTGAAGGCCTTACTTTATCTTGGAACGGGTAAGTCTAGGGGGTTAACCGATTAGATTTTCGTATTAAGTTTTTTCACGAACTTCTCAAAAATCACAGTTTTGGAGGGGTGGGGGGTCAGGTTGTGGTTTTTGGTACTTTTCAAAGTCGATCTTTTCAAAGTCTCAACATGATCCTATGCTTCGATTGGCTTGAAATTAATAAATCGACCCCGTTAGGGGCAGTACTTTGCGAGAATTAAGCCTATGATGAAAACCGCAAGTCTTTATCTTTTGTAGTTTCGGAGTTGGGGTTAATGTCGGGATTAGGCTTCACTCTCACACAAACGTTTCTTCAGTGAGGTCGGAAAGTGCGGCCGTACACTTCAGTGATACCAATAAGTTTTCATGCTCTAGATCGCCTTTTCATCTTTTCGGAACAGTTAACTTTAAGAAAATATCTCTATTCAAATCCATTCTACACCTATTTGAAGATTGAAGTCAAAGGCACTTTTCATACTCTGTACTTAGAAATATTTTTGGAAATTTCTAACGCATGCGCAGTCACAAAAAAGGGCAGACATGCGCAGAAGTGAAAAAGGGCACCTCACTAACCCTTGTCAAAGTCCACTACCATACGCAAACCCTGACCCTAACCCTAACTTAAACCCTGACCCTGACCCTAACCCTGACCCAAACCCTGACCCTAACCCTAACCCAAACCCTAACCCTGACCCTAACCCTGACCCTGACCCTGACCCTAACCCTAACCCAAACACTAACCCAAACCAAAACCCCAAATGTGTTAAAATCGTTGTTTTGAAGGCCTTACTTTATCTTGGAACGGGTAAGTCTAGGGGGTTAACCGATTAGATTTTCGTATTAAGTTTTTTCACGAACTTCTCAAAAATCACAGTTTTGGAGGGGTGGGGGGTCAGGTTGTGGTTTTTGGTACTTTTCAAAGTCGATCTTTTCAAAGTCTCAACATGATCCTATGCTTCGATTGGCTTGAAATTAATAAATCGACCCCGTTAGGGGCAGTACTTTGCGAGAATTAAGCCTATGATGAAAACCGCAAGTCTTTATCTTTTGTAGTTTCGGAGTTGGGGTTAATGTCGGGATTAGGCTTCACTCTCACACAAACGTTTCTTCAGTGAGGTCGGAAAGTGCGGCCGTACACTTCAGTGATACCAATAAGTTTTCATGCTCTAGATCGCCTTTTCATCTTTTCGGAACAGTTAACTTTAAGAAAATATCTCTATTCAAATCCATTCTACACCTATTTGAAGATTGAAGTCAAAGGCACTTTTCATACTCTGTACTTAGAAATATTTTTGGAAATTTCTGACGCATGCGCAGTCACAAAAAAGGGCAGACATGCGCAGAAGTGAAAAAGGCACCTCACTAACCCTCTACCATACGCAAACCCTGACCCTAACCCTAACTTAAACCCTGACCCTGACCCTAACCCTGACCCAAACCCTGACCCTAACCCTAACCCAAACCCTAACCCTGACCCTAACCCTGACCCTGACCCTGACCCTAACCCTAACCCAAACACTAACCCAAACCAAAACCCCAAATGTGTTAAAATCGTTGTTTTGAAGGCCTTACTTTATCTTGGAACGGGTAAGTCTAGGGGGTTAACCGATTAGATTTTCGTATTAAGTTTTTTCACGAACTTCTCAAAAATCACAGTTTTGGAGGGGTGGGGGGTCAGGTTGTGGTTTTTGGTACTTTTCAAAGTCGATCTTTTCAAAGTCTCAACATGATCCTATGCTTCGATTGGCTTGAAATTAATAAATCGACCCCGTTAGGGGCAGTACTTTGCGAGAATTAAGTCTATGATGAAAACCGCAAGTCTTTATCTTTTGTAGTTTCGGAGTTGGGGTTAATGTCGGGATTAGGCTTCACTCTCACACAAACGTTTCTTCAGTGAGGTCGGAAAGTGCGGCCGTACACTTCAGTGATACCAATAAGTTTTCATGCTCTAGATCGCCTTTTCATCTTTTCGGAACAGTTAACTTTAAGAAAATATCTCTATTCAAATCCATTCTACACCTATTTGAAGATTGAAGTCAAAGGCACTTTTCATACTCTGTACTTAGAAATATTTTTGGAAATTTCTGACGCATGCGCAGTCACAAAAAAGGGCAGACATGCGCAGAAGTGAAAAAGGGCACCTCACTAACCCTCGTCAAAGTCCACTACCATACGCAAACCCTGACCCTAACCCTAACTTAAACCCTGACCCTGACCCTAACCCTGACCCAAACCCTGACCCTAACCCTAACCCAAACACTAACCCTGACCCTAACCCTGACCCTGACCCTGACCCTAACCCTAACCCAAACACTAACCCAAACCAAAACCCCAAATGTGTTAAAATCGTTGTTTTGAAGGCCTTACTTTATCTTGGAACGGGTAAGTCTAGGGGGTTAACCGATTAGATTTTCGTATTAAGTTTTTTCACGAACTTCTCAAAAATCACAGTTTTGGAGGGGTGGGGGGTCAGGTTGTGGTTTTTGGTACTTTTCAAAGTCGATCTTTTCAAAGTCTCAACATGATCCTATGCTTCGATTGGCTTGAAATTAATAAATCGACCCCGTTAGGGGCAGTACTTTGCGAGAATTAAGCCTATGATGAAAACCGCAAGTCTTTATCTTTTGTAGTTTCGGAGTTGGGGTTAATGTCGGGATTAGGCTTCACTCTCACACAAACGTTTCTTCAGTGAGGTCGGAAAGTGCGGCCGTACACTTCAGTGATACCAATAAGTTTTCATGCTCTAGATCGCCTTTTCATCTTTTCGGAACAGTTAACTTTAAGAAAATATCTCTATTCAAATCCATTCTACACCTATTTGAAGATTGAAGTCAAAGGCACTTTTCATACTCTGTACTTAGAAATATTTTTGGAAATTTCTGACGCATGCGCAGTCACAAAAAAGGGCAGACATGCGCAGAAGTGAAAAAGGACACCTCACTAACCCTCGTCAAAGTCCACTACCATACGCAAACCCTGACCCTAACCCTAACTTAAACCCTGACCCTGACCCTAACCCTGACCCAAACCCTGACCCTAACCCTAACCCAAACCCTAACCCTGACCCTAACCCTGACCCTGACCCTGACCCTAACCCTAACCCAAACACTAACCCAAACCAAAACCCCAAATGTGTTAAAATCGTTGTTTTGAAGGCCTTTCTTTATCTTGGAACGGGTAAGTCTAGGGGGTTAACCGATTAGATTTTCGTATTAAGTTTTTTCACGAACTTCTCAAAAATCACAGTTTTGGAGGGGTGGGGGGTCAGGTTGTGGTTTTTGGTACTTTTCAAAGTCGATCTTTTCAAAGTCTCAACATGATCCTATGCTTCGATTGGCTTGAAATTAATAAATCGACCCCGTTAGGGGCAGTACTTTGCGAGAATTAAGCCTATGATGAAAACCGCAAGTCTTTATCTTTTGTAGTTTCGGAGTTGGGGTTAATGTCGGGATTAGGCTTCACTCTCACACAAACGTTTCTTCAGTGAGGTCGGAAAGTGCGGCGGTACACTTCAGTGATACCAATAAGTTTTCATGCTCTAGATCGCCTTTTCATCTTTTCGGAACAGTTAACTTTAAGAAAATATCTCTATTCAAATCCATTCTACACCTATTTGAAGATTGAAGTCAAAGGCACTTTTCATACTCTGTACTTAGAAATATTTTTGGAAATTTCTGACGCATGCGCAGTCACAAAAAAGGGCAGACATGCGCAGAAGTGAAAAAGGGCACCTCACTAACCCTCGTCAAAGTCCACTACCATACGCAAACCCTGACCCTAACCCTAACTTAAACCCTGACCCTGACCCTAACCCTGACCCAAACCCTGACCCTAACCCTAACCCAAACCCTAACCCTGACCCTAACCCTGACCCTGACCCTGACCCTAACCCTAACCCAAACACTAACCCAAACCAAAACCCCAAATGTGTTAAAATCGTTGTTTTGAAGGCCTTACTTTATCTTGGAACGGGTAAGTCTAGGGGGTTAACCGATTAGATTTTCGTATTAAGTTTTTTCACGAACTTCTCAAAAATCACAGTTTTGGAGGGGTGGGGGGTCAGGTTGTGGTTTTTGGTACTTTTCAAAGTCGATCTTTTCAAAGTCTCAACATGATCCTATGCTTCGATTGGCTTGAAATTAATAAATCGACCCCGTTAGGGGCAGTACTTTGCGAGAATTAAGCCTATGATGAAAACCGCAAGTCTTTATCTTTTGTAGTTTCGGAGTTGGGGTTAATGTCGGGATTAGGCTTCACTCTCACACAAACGTTTCTTCAGTGAGGTCGGAAAGTGCGGCCGTACACTTCAGTGATACCAATAAGTTTTCATGCTCTAGGTCGCCTTTTCATCTTTTCGGAACAGTTAACTTTAAGAAAATATCTCTATTCAAATCCATTCTACACCTATTTGAAGATTGAAGTCAAAGGCACTTTTCATACTCTGTACTTAGAAATATTTTTGGAAATTTCTGACGCATGCACAGTCACAAAAAAGGGCAGACATGCGCAGAAGTGAAAAAGGGCACCTCACTAACCCTCGTCAAAGTCCACTACCATACGCAAACCCTGACCCTAACCCTAACTTAAACCCTGACCCTGACCCTAACCCTGACCCAAACCCTGACCCTAACCCTAACCCAAACCCTAACCCTGACCCTAACCCTGACCCTGACCCTGACCCTAACCCTAACCCAAACACTAACCCAAACCAAAACCCCAAATGTGTTAAAATCGTTGTTTTGAAGGCCTTACTTTATCTTGGAACGGGTAAGTCTAGGGGGTTAACCGATTAGATTTTCGTATTAAGTTTTTTCACGAACTTCTCAAAAATCACAGTTTTGGAGGGGTGGGGGGTCAGGTTGTGGTTTTTGGTACTTTTCAAAGTCGATCTTTTCAAAGTCTCAACATGATCCTATGCTTCGATTGGCTTGAAATTAATAAATCGACCCCGTTAGGGGCAGTACTTTGCGAGAATTAAGCCTATGATGAAAACCGCAAGTCTTTATCTTTTATAGTTTCGGAGTTGGGGTTAATGTCGGGATTAGGCTTCACTCTCACACAAACGTTTCTTCAGTGAGGTCGGAAAGTGCGGCCGTACACTTCAGTGATACCAATAAGTTTTCATGCTCTAGATCGCCTTTTCATCTTTTCGGAACAGTTAACTTTAAGAAAATATCTCTATTCAAATCCATTCTACACCTATTTGAAGATTGAAGTCAAAGGCACTTTTCATACTCTGTACTTAGAAATATTTTTGGAAATTTCTGACGCATGCGCAGTCACAAAAAAGGGCAGACATGCGCAGAAGTGAAAAAGGGCACCTCACTAACCCTCGTCAAAGTCCACTACCATACGCAAACCCTGACCCTAACCCTAACTTAAACCCTGACCCTGACCCTAACCCTGACCCAAACCCTGACCCTAACCCTAACCCAAACCCTAACCCTGACCCTAACCCTGACCCTGACCCTGACCCTAACCCTAACCCAAACACTAACCCAAACCAAAACCCCAAATGTGTTAAAATCGTTGTTTTGAAGGCCTTACTTTATCTTGGAACGGGTAAGTCTAGGGGGTTAACCGATTAGATTTTCGTATTAAGTTTTTTCACGAACTTCTCAAAAATCACAGTTTTGGAGGGGTGGGGGGTCAGGTTGTGGTTTTTGGTACTTTTCAAAGTCGATCTTTTCAAAGTCTCAACATGATCCTATGCTTCGATTGGCTTGAAATTAATAAATCGACCCCGTTAGGGGCAGTACTTTGCGAGAATTAAGCCTATGATGAAAACCGCAAGTCTTTATCTTTTGTAGTTTCGGAGTTGGGGTTAATGTCGGGATTAGGCTTCACTCTCACACAAACGTTTCTTCAGTGAGGTCGGAAAGTGCGGCCGTACACTTCAGTGATACCAATAAGTTTTCATGCTCTAGATCGCCTTTTCATCTTTTCGGAACAGTTAACTTTAAGAAAATATCTCTATTCAAATCCATTCTACACCTATTTGAAGATTGAAGTCAAAGGCACTTTTCATACTCTGTACTTAGAAATATTTTTGGAAATTTCTGACGCATGCGCAGTCACAAAAAAGGGCAGACATGCGCAGAAGTGAAAAAGGGCACCTCACTAACCCTCGTCAAAGTCCACTACCATACGCAAACCCTGACCCTAACCCTAACTTAAACCCTGACCCTGACCCTAACCCTGACCCAAACCCTGACCCTAACCCTAACCCAAACCCTAACCCTGACCCTAACCCTGACCCTGACCCTGACCCTAACCCTAACCCAAACACTAACCCAAACCAAAACCCCAAATGTGTTAAAATCGTTGTTTTGAAGGCCTTACTTTATCTTGGAACGGGTAAGTCTAGGGGGTTAACCGATTAGATTTTCGTATTAAGTTTTTTCACGAACTTCTCAAAAATCACAGTTTTGGAGGGGTGGGGGGTCAGGTTGTGGTTTTTGGTACTTTTCAAAGTCGATCTTTTCAAAGTCTCAACATGATCCTATGCTTCGATTGGCTTGAAATTAATAAATCGACCCCGTTAGGGGCAGTACTTTGCGAGAATTAAGCCTATGATGAAAACCGCAAGTCTTTATCTTTTGTAGTTTCGGAGTTGGGGTTAATGTCGGGATTAGGCTTCACTCTCACACAAACGTTTCTTCAGTGAGGTCGGAAAGTGCGGCCGTACACTTCAGTGATACCAATAAGTTTTCATGCTCTAGATCGCCTTTTCATCTTTTCCGAACAGTTAACTTTAAGAAAATATCTCTATTCAAATCCATTCTACACCTATTTGAAGATTGAAGTCAAAGGCACTTTTCATACTCTGTACTTAGAAATATTTTTGGAAATTTCTGACGCATGCGCAGTCACAAAAAAGGGCAGACATGCGCAGAAGTGAAAAAGGGCACCTCACTAACCCTCGTCAAAGTCCACTACCATACGCAAACCCTGACCCTAACCCTAACTTAAACCCTGACCCTGACCCTAACCCTGACCCAAACCCTGACCCTAACCCTAACCCAAACCCTAACCCTGACCCTAACCCTGACCCTGACCCTGACCCTAACCCTAACCCAAACACTAACCCAAACCAAAACCCCAAATGTGTTAAAATCGTTGTTTTGAAGGCCTTACTTTATCTTGGAACGGGTAAGTCTAGGGGGTTAACCGATTAGATTTTCGTATTAAGTTTTTTCACGAACTTCTCAAAAATCACAGTTTTGGAGGGGTGGGGGGTCAGGTTGTGGTTTTTGGTACTTTTCAAAGTCGATCTTTTCAAAGTCTCAACATGATCCTATGCTTCGATTGGCTTGAAATTAATAAATCGACCCCGTTAGGGGCAGTACTTTGCGAGAATTAAGCCTATGATGAAAACCGCAAGTCTTTATCTTTTGTAGTTTCGGAGTTGGGGTTAATGTCGGGATTAGGCTTCACTCTCACACAAACGTTTCTTCAGTGAGGTCGGAAAGTGCGGCCGTACACTTCAGTGATACCAATAAGTTTTCATGCTCTAGATCGCCTTTTCATCTTTTCGGAACAGTTAACTTTAAGAAAATATCTCTATTCAAATCCATTCTACACCTATTTGAAGATTGAAGTCAAAGGCACTTTTCATACTCTGTACTTAGAAATATTTTTGGAAATTTCTGACGCATGCGCAGTCACAAAAAAGGGCAGACATGCGCAGAAGTGAAAAAGGGCACCTCACTAACCCTCGTCAAAGTCCACTACCATACGCAAACCCTGACCCTAACCCTAACTTAAACCCTGACCCTGACCCTAACCCTGACCCAAACCCTGACCCTAACCCTAACCCAAACCCTAACCCTGACCCTAACCCTGACCCTGACCCTGACCCTAACCCTAACCCAAACACTAACCCAAACCAAAACCCCAAATGTGTTAAAATCGTTGTTTTGAAGGCCTTACTTTATCTTGGAACGGGTAAGTCTAGGGGGTTAACCGATTAGATTTTCGTATTAAGTTTTTTCACGAACTTCTCAAAAATCACAGTTTTGGAGGGGTGGGGGGTCAGGTTGTGGTTTTTGGTACTTTTCAAAGTCGATCTTTTCAAAGTCTCAACATGATCCTATGCTTCGATTGGCTTGAAATTAATAAATCGACCCCGTTAGGGGCAGTACTTTGCGAGAATTAAGCCTATGATGAAAACCGCAAGTCTTTATCTTTTGTAGTTTCGGAGTTGGGGTTAATGTCGGGATTAGGCTTCACTCTCACAAAAACGTTTCTTCAGTGAGGTCGGAAAGTGCGGCCGTACACTTCAGTGATACCAATAAGTTTTCATGCTCTAGATCGCCTTTTCATCTTTTCGGAACAGTTAACTTTAAGAAAATATCTCTATTCAAATCCATTCTACACCTATTTGAAGATTGAAGTCAAAGGCACTTTTCATACTCTGTACTTAGAAATATTTTTGGAAATTTCTGACGCATGCGCAGTCACAAAAAAGGGCAGACATGCGCAGAAGTGAAAAAGGGCACCTCACTAACCCTCGTCAAAGTCCACTACCATACGCAAACCCTGACCCTAACCCTAACTTAAACCCTGACCCTGACCCTAACCCTGACCCAAACCCTGACCCTAACCCTAACCCAAACCCTAACCCTGACCCTAACCCTGACCCTGACCCTGACCCTAACCCTAACCCAAACACTAACCCAAACCAAAACCCCAAATGTGTTAAAATCGTTGTTTTGAAGGCCTTACTTTATCTTGGAACGGGTAAGTCTAGGGGGTTAACCGATTAGATTTTCGTATTAAGTTTTTTCACGAACTTCTCAAAAATCACAGTTTTGGAGGGGTGGGGGGTCAGGTTGTGGTTTTTGGTACTTTTCAAAGTCGATCTTTTCAAAGTCTCAACATGATCCTATGCTTCGATTGGCTTGAAATTAATAAATCGACCCCGTTAGGGGCAGTACTTTGCGAGAATTAAGCCTATGATGAAAACCGCAAGTCTTTATCTTTTGTAGTTTCGGAGTTGGGGTTAATGTCGGGATTAGGCTTCACTCTCACACAAACGTTTCTTCAGTGAGGTCGGAAAGTGCGGCCGTACACTTCAGTGATACCAATAAGTTTTCATGCTCTAGATCGCCTTTTCATCTTTTCGGAACAGTTAACTTTAAGAAAATATCTCTATTCAAATCCATTCTACACCTATTTGAAGATTGAAGTCAAAGGCACTTTTCATACTCTGTACTTAGAAATATTTTTGGAAATTTCTGACGCATGCGCAGTCACAAAAAAGGGCAGACATGCGCAGAAGTGAAAAAGGGCACCTCACTAACCCTCGTCAAAGTCCACTACCATACGCAAACCCTGACCCTAACCCTAACTTAAACCCTGACCCTGACCCTAACCCTGACCCAAACCCTGACCCTAACCCTAACCCAAACCCTAACCCTGACCCTAACCCTGACCCTGACCCTGACCCTAACCCTAACCCAAACACTAACCCAAACCAAAACCCCAAATGTGTTAAAATCGTTGTTTTGAAGGCCTTACTTTATCTTGGAACGGGTAAGTCTAGGGGGTTAACCGATTAGATTTTCGTATTAAGTTTTTTCACGAACTTCTCAAAAATCACAGTTTTGGAGGGGTGGGGGGTCAGGTTGTGGTTTTTGGTACTTTTCAAAGTCGATCTTTTCAAAGTCTCAACATGATCCTATGCTTCGATTGGCTTGAAATTAATAAATCGACCCCGTTAGGGGCAGTACTTTGCGAGAATTAAGCCTATGATGAAAACCGCAAGTCTTTATCTTTTGTAGTTTCGGAGTTGGGGTTAATGTCGGGATTAGGCTTCACTCTCACACAAACGTTTCTTCAGTGAGGTCGGAAAGTGCGGCCGTACACTTCAGTGATACCAATAAGTTTTCATGCTCTAGATCGCCTTTTCATCTTTTCGGAACAGTTAACTTTAAGAAAATATCTCTATTCAAATCCATTCTACACCTATTTGAAGATTGAAGTCAAAGGCACTTTTCATACTCTGTACTTAGAAATATTTTTGGAAATTTCTGACGCATGCGCAGTCACAAAAAAGGGCAGACATGCGCAGAAGTGAAAAAGGGCACCTCACTAACCCTCGTCAAAGTCCACTACCATACGCAAACCCTGACCCTAACCCTAACTTAAACCCTGACCCTGACCCTAACCCTGACCCAAACCCTGACCCTAACCCTAACCCAAACCCTAACCCTGACCCTAACCCTGACCCTGACCCTGACCCTAACCCTAACCCAAACACTAACCCAAACCAAAACCCCAAATGTGTTAAAATCGTTGTTTTGAAGGCCTTACTTTATCTTGGAACGGGTAAGTCTAGGGGGTTAACCGATTAGATTTTCGTATTAAGTTTTTTCACGAACTTCTCAAAAATCACAGTTTTGGAGGGGTGGGGGGTCAGGTTGTGGTTTTTGGTACTTTTCAAAGTCGATCTTTTCAAAGTCTCAACATGATCCTATGCTTCGATTGGCTTGAAATTAATAAATCGACCCCGTTAGGGGCAGTACTTTGCGAGAATTAAGCCTATGATGAAAACCGCAAGTCTTTATCTTTTGTAGTTTCGGAGTTGGGGTTAATGTCGGGATTAGGCTTCACTCTCACACAAACGTTTCTTCAGTGAGGTCGGAAAGTGCGGCCGTACACTTCAGTGATACCAATAAGTTTTCATGCTCTAGATCGCCTTTTCATCTTTTCGGAACAGTTAACTTTAAGAAAATATCTCTATTCAAATCCATTCTACACCTATTTGAAGATTGAAGTCAAAGGCACTTTTCATACTCTGTACTTAGAAATATTTTTGGAAATTTCTGACGCATGCGCAGTCACAAAAAAGGGCAGACATGCGCAGAAGTGAAAAAGGGCACCTCACTAACCCTCGTCAAAGTCCACTACCCTTACCCTAACCCTAACCCTAACCCTAACCATTCAAATTCATTCTACACCTATTTGAAGATTGAAGTCAAAGGCACTTTTCATACTCTGTACTTCGAAATATTTTTGGAAATTTCTAACGCATGCGCAGTCACAAAAAAGGGCAGACATGCGCAGAAGTGAAAAAGGGCACCTCACTAACCCTCGTCAGTCCACTACCATACGCAAACCCTGACCCTAACCCTAACTTAAACCCTGACCCTGACCCTAACCCTGACCCAAACCCTGACCCTAACCCTAACCCAAACCCTAACCCTGACCCTAACCCTGACCCTGACCCTGACCCTAACCCTAACCCAAACACTAACCCAAACCAAAACCCCAAATGTGTTAAAATCGTTGTTTTGAAGGCCTTACTTTATCTTGGAACGGGTAAGTCTAGGGGGTTAACCGATTAGATTTTCGTATTAAGTTTTTTCACGAACTTCTCAAAAATCACAGTTTTGGAGGGGTGGGGGGTCAGGTTGTGGTTTTTGGTACTTTTCAAAGTCGATCTTTTCAAAGTCTCAACATGATCCTATGCTTCGATTGGCTTGAAATTAATAAATCGACCCCGTTAGGGGCAGTACTTTGCGAGAATTAAGCCTATGATGAAAACCGCAAGTCTTTATCTTTTGTAGTTTCGGAGTTGGGGTTAATGTCGGGATTAGGCTTCACTCTCACACAAACGTTTCTTCAGTGAGGTCGGAAAGTGCGGCCGTACACTTCAGTGATACCAATAAGTTTTCATACTCTAGATCGCCTTTTCATCTTTTCGGAACAGTTAACTTTAAGAAAATATCTCTATTCAAATCCATTCTACACCTATTTGAAGATTGAAGTCAAAGGCACTTTTCATACTCTGTACTTAGAAATATTTTTGGAAATTTCTAACGCATGCGCAGTCACAAAAAAGGGCAGACATGCGCAGAAGTGAAAAAGGGCACCTCACTAACCCTCGTCAAAGTCCACTACCATACGCAAACCCTGACCCTAACCCTAACTTAAACCCTGACCCTGACCCTAACCCTGACCCAAACCCTGACCCCAACCCTAACCCAAACCCTAACCCTGACCCTAACCCTGACCCTGACCCTGACCCTAACCCTAACCCTAACCCAAACACTAACCCAAACCAAAACCCCAAATGTGTTAAAATCGTTGTTTTGAAGGCCTTACTTTATCTTGGAACGGGTAAGTCTAGGGGGTTAACCGATTAGATTTTCGTATTAAGTTTTTTCACGAACTTCTCAAAAATCACAGTTTTGGAGGGGTGGGGGGTCAGGTTGTGGTTTTTGGTACTTTTCAAAGTCGATCTTTTCAAAGTCTCAACATGATCCTATGCTTCGATTGGCTTGAAATTAATAAATCGACCCCTTTAGGGGCAGTACTTTGCGAGAATTAAGCCTATGATGAAAACCGCAAGTCTTTATCTTTTGTAGTTTCGGAGTTGGGGTTAATGTCGGGATTAGGCTTCACTCTCACACAAACGTTTCTTCAGTGAGGTCGGAAAGTGCGGCCGTACACTTCAGTGATACCAATAAGTTTTCATGCTCTAGATCGCCTTTTCATCTTTTCGGAACAGTTAACTTTAAGAAAATATCTCTATTCAAATCCATTCTACACCTATTTGAAGATTGAAGTCAAAGGCACTTTTCATACTCTGTACTTAGAAATATTTTTGGAAATTTCTAACGCATGCGCAGTCACAAAAAAGGGCAGACATGCGCAGAAGTGAAAAAGGGCACCTCACTAACCCTCGTCAAAGTCCACTACCATACGCAAACCCTGACCCTAACCCTAACTTAAACCCTGACCCTGACCCTAACCCTGACCCAAACCCTGACCCTAACCCTAACCCAAACCCTAACCCTGACCCTAACCCTGACCCTGACCCTGACCCTAACCCTAACCCAAACACTAACCCAAACCAAAACCCCAAATGTGTTAAAATCGTTGTTTTGAAGGCCTTACTTTATCTTGGAACGGGTAAGTCTAGGGGGTTAACCGATTAGATTTTCGTATTAAGTTTTTTCACGAACTTCTCAAAAATCACAGTTTTGGAGGGGTGGGGGGTCAGGTTGTGGTATTTGGTACTTTTCAAAGCCGATCTTTTCAAAGTCTCAACATGATCCTATGCTTCGATTGGCTTGAAATTAATAAATCGACCCCGTTAGGGGCAGTACTTTGCGAGAATTAAGCCTATGATGAAAACCGCAAGTCTTTATCTTTTGTAGTTTCGGAGTTGGGGTTAATGTCGGGATTAGGCTTCACTCTCACACAAACGTTTCTTCAGTGAGGTCGGAAAGTGCGGCCGTACACTTCAGTGATACCAATAAGTTTTCATGCTCTAGATCGCCTTTTCATCTTTTCGGAACAGTTAACTTTAAGAAAATATCTCTATTCAAATCCATTCTACACCTATTTGAAGATTGAAGTCAAAGGCACTTTTCATACTCTGTACTTAGAAATATTTTTGGAAATTTCTAACGCATGCGCAGTCACAAAAAAGGGCAGACATGCGCAGAAGTGAAAAAGGGCACCTCACTAACCCTCGTCAAAGTCCACTACCATACGCAAACCCTGACCCTAACCCTAACTTAAACCCTGACCCTGACCCTAACCCTGACCCAAACCCTGACCCTAACCCTAACCCAAACCCTAACCCTGACCCTAACCCTGACCCTGACCCTGACCCTAACCCTAACCCAAACACTAACCCAAACCAAAACCCCAAATGTGTTAAAATCGTTGTTTTGAAGGCCTTACTTTATCTTGGAACGGGTAAGTCTAGGGGGTTAACCGATTAGATTTTCGTATTAAGTTTTTTCACGAACTTCTCAAAAATCACAGTTTTGGAGGGGTGGTGGGTCAGGTTGTGGTTTTTGGTACTTTTCAAAGTCGATCTTTTCAAAGTCTCAACATGATCCTATGCTTCGATTGGCTTGAAATTAATAAATCGACCCCGTTAGGGGCAGTACTTTGCGAGAATTAAGCCTATGATGAAAACCGCAAGTCTTTATCTTTTGTAGTTTCGGAGTTGGGGTTAATGTCGGGATTAGGCTTCACTCTCACACAAACGTTTCTTCAGTGAGGTCGGAAAGTGCGGCCGTACACTTCAGTGATACCAATAAGTTTTCATACTCTAGATCGCCTTTTCATCTTTTCGGAACAGTTAACTTTAAGAAAATATCTCTATTCAAATCCATTCTACACCTATTTGAAGATTGAAGTCAAAGGCACTTTTCATACTCTGTACTTAGAAATATTTTTGGAAATTTCTAACGCATGCGCAGTCACAAAAAAGGGCAGACATGCGCAGAAGTGAAAAAGGGCACCTCACTAACCCTCGTCAAAGTCCACTACCATACGCAAACCCTGACCCTAACCCTAACTTAAACCCTGACCCTGACCCTAACCCTGACCCAAACCCTGACCCCAACCCTAACCCAAACCCTAACCCTGACCCTAACCCTGACCCTGACCCTGACCCTAACCCTAACCCTAACCCAAACACTAACCCAAACCAAAACCCCAAATGTGTTAAAATCGTTGTTTTGAAGGCCTTACTTTATCTTGGAACGGGTAAGTCTAGGGGGTTAACCGATTAGATTTTCGTATTAAGTTTTTTCACGAACTTCTCAAAAATCACAGTTTTGGAGGGGTGGGGGGTCAGGTTGTGGTTTTTGGTACTTTTCAAAGTCGATCTTTTCAAAGTCTCAACATGATCCTATGCTTCGATTGGCTTGAAATTAATAAATCGACCCCGTTAGGGGCAGTACTTTGCGAGAATTAAGCCTATGATGAAAACCGCAAGTCTTTATCTTTTGTAGTTTCGGAGTTGGGGTTAATGTCGGGATTAGGCTTCACTCTCACACAAACGTTTCTTCAGTGAGGTCGGAAAGTGCGGCCGTACACTTCAGTGATACCAATAAGTTTTCATGCTCTAGATCGCCTTTTCATCTTTTCGGAACAGTTAACTTTAAGAAAATATCTCTATTCAAATCCATTCTACACCTATTTGAAGATTGAAGTCAAAGGCACTTTTCATACTCTGTACTTAGAAATATTTTTGGAAATTTCTAACGCATGCGCAGTCACAAAAAAGGGCAGACATGCGCAGAAGTGAAAAAGGGCACCTCACTAACCCTCGTCAAAGTCCACTACCATACGCAAACCCTGACCCTAACCCTAACTTAAACCCTGACCCTGACCCTAACCCTGACCCAAACCCTGACCCTAACCCTAACCCAAACCCTAACCCTGACCCTAACCCTGACCCTGACCCTGACCCTAACCCTAACCCAAACACTAACCCAAACCAAAACCCCAAATGTGTTAAAATCGTTGTTTTGAAGGCCTTACTTTATCTTGGAACGGGTAAGTCTAGGGGGTTAACCGATTAGATTTTCGTATTAAGTTTTTTCACGAACTTCTCAAAAATCACAGTTTTGGAGGGGTGGGGGGTCAGGTTGTGGTATTTGGTACTTTTCAAAGCCGATCTTTTCAAAGTCTCAACATGATCCTATGCTTCGATTGGCTTGAAATTAATAAATCGACCCCGTTAGGGGCAGTACTTTGCGAGAATTAAGCCTATGATGAAAACCGCAAGTCTTTATCTTTTGTAGTTTCGGAGTTGGGGTTAATGTCGGGATTAGGCTTCACTCTCACACAAACGTTTCTTCAGTGAGGTCGGAAAGTGCGGCCGTACACTTCAGTGATACCAATAAGTTTTCATGCTCTAGATCGCCTTTTCATCTTTTCGGAACAGTTAACTTTAAGAAAATATCTCTATTCAAATCCATTCTACACCTATTTGAAGATTGAAGTCAAAGGCACTTTTCATACTCTGTACTTAGAAATATTTTTGGAAATTTCTAACGCATGCGCAGTCACAAAAAAGGGCAGACATGCGCAGAAGTGAAAAAGGGCACCTCACTAACCCTCGTCAAAGTCCACTACCATACGCAAACCCTGACCCTAACCCTAACTTAAACCCTGACCCTGACCCTAACCCTGACCCAAACCCTGACCCTAACCCTAACCCAAACCCTAACCCTGACCCTAACCCTGACCCTGACCCTGACCCTAACCCTAACCCAAACACTAACCCAAACCAAAACCCCAAATGTGTTAAAATCGTTGTTTTGAAGGCCTTACTTTATCTTGGAACGGGTAAGTCTAGGGGGTTAACCGATTAGATTTTCGTATTAAGTTTTTTCACGAACTTCTCAAAAATCACAGTTTTGGAGGGGTGGGGGGTCAGGTTGTGGTTTTTGGTACTTTTCAAAGTCGATCTTTTCAAAGTCTCAACATGATCCTATGCTTCGATTGGCTTGAAATTAATAAATCGACCCCGTTAGGGGCAGTACTTTGCGAGAATTAAGCCTATGATGAAAACCGCAAGTCTTTATCTTTTGTAGTTTCGGAGTTGGGGGTAATGTCGGGATTAGGCTTCACTCTCACACAAACGTTTCTTCAGTGAGGTCGGAAAGTGCGGCCGTACACTTCAGTGATACCAATAAGTTTTCATGCTCTAGATCGCCTTTTCATCTTTTCGGAACAGTTAACTTTAAGAAAATATCTCTATTCAAATCCATTCTACACCTATTTGAAGATTGAAGTCAAAGGCACTTTTCATACTCTGTACTTAGAAATATTTTTGGAAATTTCTGACGCATGCGCAGTCACAAAAAAGGGCAGACATGCGCAGAAGTGAAAAAGGGCACCTCACTAACCCTCGTCAAAGTCCACTACCATACGCAAACCCTGACCCTAACCCTAACTTAAACCCTGACCCTGACCCTAACCCTGACCCAAACCCTGACCCTAACCCTAACCCAAACCCTAACCCTGACCCTAACCCTGACCCTGACCCTGACCCTAACCCTAACCCAAACACTAACCCAAACCAAAACCCCAAATGTGTTAAAATCGTTGTTTTGAAGGCCTTACTTTATCTTGGAACGGGTAAGTCTAGGGGGTTAACCGATTAGATTTTCGTATTAAGTTTTTTCACGAACTTCTCAAAAATCACAGTTTTGGAGGGGTTGGGGGTCAGGTTGTGGTATTTGGTACTTTTCAAAGTCGATCTTTTCAAAGTCTCAACATGATCCTATGCTTCGATTGGCTTGAAATTAATAAATCGACCCCGTTAGGGGCAGTACTTTGCGAGAATTAAGCCTATGATGAAAACCGCAAGTCTTTATCTTTTGTAGTTTCGGAGTTGGGGTTAATGTCGGGATTAGGCTTCACTCTCACACAAACGTTTCTTCAGTGAGGTCGGAAAGTGCGGCCGTACACTTCAGTGATACCAATAAGTTTTCATGCTCTAGATCGCCTTTTCATCTTTTCGGAACAGTTAACTTTAAGAAAATATCTCTATTCAAATCCATTCTACACCTATTTGAAGATTGAAGTCAAAGGCACTTTTCATACTCTGTACTTAGAAATATTTCTGGAAATTTCTAACGCATGCGCAGTCACAAAAAAGGGCAGACATGCGCAGAAGTGAAAAAGGGCACCTCACTAACCCTCGTCAAAGTCCACTACCATACGCAAACCCTGACCCTAACCCTTACTTAAACACTGACCCTGACCCTAACCCTGACCCAAACCCTGACCCTAACCCTAACCCAAACCCTAACCCTGACCCTAACCCTGACTCTGACCCTGACCCTAACCCTAACCCAAACACTAACCCAAACCAAAACCCCAAATGTGTTAAAATCGTTGTTTTGAAGGCCTTACTTTATCTTGGAACGGGTAAGTCTAGGGGGTTAACCGATTAGATTTTCGTATTAAGTTTTTTCACGAACTTCTCAAAAATCACAGTTTTGGAGGGGTGGGGGGTCAGGTTGTGGTTTTTGGTACTTTTCAAAGTCGATCTTTTCAAAGTCTCAACATGATCCTATGCTTCGATTGGCTTGAAATTAATAAATCGACCCCGTTAGGGGCAGTACTTTGCGAGAATTAAGCCTATGATGAAAACCGCAAGTCTTTATCTTTTGTAGTTTCGGAGTTGGGGGTAATGTCGGGATTAGGCTTCACTCTCACACAAACGTTTCTTCAGTGAGGTCGGAAAGTGCGGCCGTACACTTCAGTGATACCAATAAGTTTTCATGCTCTAGATCGCCTTTTCATCTTTTCGGAACAGTTAACTTTAAGAAAATATCTCTATTCAAATCCATTCTACACCTATTTGAAGATTGAAGTCAAAGGCACTTTTCATACTCTGTACTTAGAAATATTTTTGGAAATTTCTGACGCATGCGCAGTCACAAAAAAGGGCAGACATGCGCAGAAGTGAAAAAGGGCACCTCACTAACCCTCGTCAAAGGTCACTACCATACGCAAACCCTGACCCTAACCCTAACTTAAACCCTGACCCTGACCCTAACCCTGACCCAAACCCTGACCCTAACCCTAACCCAAACCCTAACCCTGACCCTAACCCTGACCCTGACCCTGACCCTAACCCTAACCCAAACACTAACCCAAACCAAAACCCCAAATGTGTTAAAATCGTTGTTTTGAAGGCCTTACTTTATCTTGGAACGGGTAAGTCTAGGGGGTTAACCGATTAGATTTTCGTATTAAGTTTTTTCACGAACTTCTCAAAAATCACAGTTTTGGAGGGGTGGGGGGTCAGGTTGTGGTTTTTGGTACTTTTCAAAGTCGATCTTTTCAAAGTCTCAACATGATCCTATGCTTCGATTGGCTTGAAATTAATAAATCGACCCCGTTAGGGGCAGTACTTTGCGAGAATTAAGCCTATGATGAAAACCGCAAGTCTTTATCTTTTGTAGTTTCGGAGTTGGGGGTAATGTCGGGATTAGGCTTCACTCTCACACAAACGTTTCTTCAGTGAGGTCGGAAAGTGCGGCCGTACACTTCAGTGATACCAATAAGTTTTCATGCTCTAGATCGCCTTTTCATCTTTTCGGAACAGTTAACTTTAAGAAAATATCTCTATTCAAATCCATTCTACACCTATTTGAAGATTGAAGTCAAAGGCACTTTTCATACTCTGTACTTAGAAATATTTTTGGAAATTTCTGACGCATGCGCAGTCACAAAAAAGGGCAGACATGCGCAGAAGTGAAAAAGGGCACCTCACTAACCCTCGTCAAAGTCCACTACCATACGCAAACCCTGACCCTAACCCTAACTTAAACCCTGACCCTGACCCTAACCCTGACCCAAACCCTGACCCTAACCCTAACCCAAACCCTAACCCTGACCCTAACCCTGACCCTGACCCTGACCCTAACCCTAACCCAAACACTAACCCAAACCAAAACCCCAAATGTGTTAAAATCGTTGTTTTGAAGGCCTTACTTTATCTTGGAACGGGTAAGTCTAGGGGGTTAACCGATTAGATTTTCGTATTAAGTTTTTTCACGAACTTCTCAAAAATCACAGTTTTGGAGGGGTGGGGGGTCAGGTTGTGGTTTTTGGTACTTTTCAAAGTCGATCTTTTCAAAGTCTCAACATGATCCTATGCTTCGATTGGCTTGAAATTAATAAATCGACCCCGTTAGGGGCAGTACTTTGCGAGAATTAAGCCTATGATGAAAACCGCAAGTCTTTATCTTTTGTAGTTTCGGAGTTGGGGTTAATGTCGGGATTAGGCTTCACTCTCACACAAACGTTTCTTCAGTGAGGTCGGAAAGTGCGGCCGTACACTTCAGTGATACCAATAAGTTTTCATGCTCTAGATCGCCTTTTCATCTTTTCGGAACAGTTAACTTTAAGAAAATATCTCTATTCAAATCCATTCTACACCTATTTGAAGATTGAAGTCAAAGGCACTTTTCATACTCTGTACTTAGAAATATTTTTGGAAATTTCTAACGCATGCGCAGTCACAAAAAAGGGCAGACATGCGCAGAAGTGAAAAAGGGCACCTCACTAACCCTCGTCAAAGTCCACTACCATACGCAAACCCTGACCCTAACCCTAACTTAAACCCTGACCCTGACCCTAACCCTGACCCAAACCCTGACCCTAACCCTAACCCAAACCCTAACCCTGACCCTAACCCTGACCCTGACCCTGACCCTAACCCTAACCCAAACACTAACCCAAACCAAAACCCCAAATGTGTTAAAATCGTTGTTTTGAAGGCCTTACTTTATCTTGGAACGGGTAAGTCTAGGGGGTTAACCGATTAGATTTTCGTATTAAGTTTTTTCACGAACTTCTCAAAAATCACAGTTTTGGAGGGGTGGGGGGTCAGGTTGTGGTTTTTGGTACTTTTCAAAGTCGATCTTTTCAAAGTCTCAACATGATCCTATGCTTCGATTGGCTTGAAATTAATAAATCGACCCCGTTAGGGGCAGTACTTTGCGAGAATTAAGCCTATGATAAAAACCGCAAGTCTTTATCTTTTGTAGTTTCGGAGTTGGGGTTAATGTCGGGATTAGGCTTCACTCTCACACAAACGTTTCTTCAGTGAGGTCGGAAAGTGCGGCCGTACACTTCAGTGATACCAATAAGTTTTCATGCTCTAGATCGCCTTTTCATCTTTTCGGAACAGTTAACTTTAAGAAAATATCTCTATTCAAATCCATTCTACACCTATTTGAAGATTGAAGTCAAAGGCACTTTTCATACTCTGTACTTAGAAATATTTTTGGAAATTTCTAACGCATGCGCAGTCACAAAAAAGGGCAGACATGCGCAGAAGTGAAAAAGGGCACCTCACTAACCCTCGTCAAAGTCCACTACCATACGCAAACCCTGACCCTAACCCTAACTTAAACCCTGACCCTGACCCTAACCCTGACCCAAACCCTGACCCTAACCCTAACCCAAACCCTAACCCTGACCCTAACCCTGACCCTGACCCTGACCCTAACCCTAACCCAAACACTAACCCAAACCAAAACCCCAAATGTGTTAAAATCGTTGTTTTGAAGGCCTTACTTTATCTTGGAACGGGTAAGTCTAGGGGGTTAACCGATTATATTTTCGTATTAAGTTTTTTCACGAACTTCTCAAAAATCACAGTTTTGGAGGGGTGGGGGGTCAGGTTGTGGTTTTTGGTACTTTTCAAAGTCGATCTTTTCAAAGTCTCAACATGACCCTATGCTTCGATTGGCTTGAAATTAATAAATCGACCCCGTTAGGGGCAGTACTTTGCGAGAATTAAGCCTATGATGAAAACCGCAAGTCTTTATCTTTTGTAGTTTCGGAGTTGGGGTTAATGTCGGGATTAGGCTTCACTCTCACACAAACGTTTCTTCAGTGAGGTCGGAAAGTGCGGCCGTACACTTCATTGATACCAATAAGCTTTCATGCTCTAGATCGCCTTTTCATCTTTTCGGAACAGTTAACTTTAAGAAAATATCTCTATTCAAATCCATTCTACACCTATTTGAAGATTGAAGTCAAAGGCACTTTTCATACTCTGTACTTAGAAATATTTTTGGAAATTTCTAACGCATGCGCAGTCACAAAAAAGGGCAGACATGCGCAGAAGTGAAAAAGGGCACCTCACTAACCCTCGTCAAAGTCCACTACCATACGCAAACCCTGACCCTAACCCTAACTTAAACCCTGACCCTGACCCTAACCCTGACCCAAACCCTGACCCTAACCCTAACCCAAACCCTAACCCTGACCCTAACCCTGACCCTGACCCTGACCCTAACCCTAACCCAAACACTAACCCAAACCAAAACCCCAAATGTGTTAAAATCGTTGTTTTGAAGGCCTTACTTTATCTTGGAACGGGTAAGTCTAGGGGGTTAACCGATTAGATTTTCGTATTAAGTTTTTTCACGAACTTCTCAAAAATCACAGTTTTGGAGGGGTGGGGGGTCAGGTTGTGGTTTTTGGTACTTTTCAAAGTCGATCTTTTCAAAGTCTCAACATGATCCTATGCTTCGATTGGCTTGAAATTAATAAATCGACCCCGTTAGGGGCAGTACTTTGCGAGAATTAAGCCTATGATGAAAACCGCAAGTCTTTATCTTTTGTAGTTTCGGAGTTGGGGTTAATGTCGGGATTAGGCTTCACTCTCACACAAACGTTTCTTCAGTGAGGTCGGAAAGTGCGGCGGTACACTTCAGTGATACCAATAAGTTTTCATGCTCTAGATCGCCTTTTCATCTTTTCGGAACAGTTAACTTTAAGAAAATATCTCTATTCAAATCCATTCTACACCTATTTGAAGATTGAAGTCAAAGGCACTTTTCATACTCTGTACTTAGAAATATTTTTGGAAATTTCTAACGCATGCGCAGTCACAAAAAAGGGCAGACATGCGCAGAAGTGAAAAAGGGCACCTCACTAACCCTCGTCAAAGTCCACTACCATACGCAAACCCTGACCCTAACCCTAACTTAAACCCTGACCCTGACCCTAACCCTGACCCAAACCCTGACCCTAACCCTAACCCAAACCCTAACCCTGACCCTAACCCTGACCCTGACCCTGACCCTAACCCTAACCCAAACACTAACCCAAACCAAAACCCCAAATGTGTTAAAATCGTTGTTTTGAAGGCCTTACTTTATCTTGGAACGGGTAAGTCTAGGGGGTTAACCGATTAGATTTTCGTATTAAGTTTTTTCACGAACTTCTCAAAAATCACAGTTTTGGAGGGGTGGGGGGTCAGGTTGTGGTTTTTGGTACTTTTCAAAGTCGATCTTTTCAAAGTCTCAACATGATCCTATGCTTCGATTGGCTTGAAATTAATAAATCGACCTCGTTAGGGGCAGTACTTTGCGAGAATTAAGCCTATGATGAAAACCGCAAGTCTTTATCTTTTGTAGTTTCGGAGTTGGGGTTAATGTCGGGATTAGGCTTCACTCTCACACAAACGTTTCTTCAGTGAGGTCGGAAAGTGCGGCGGTACACTTCAGTGATACCAATAAGTTTTCATGCTCTAGATCGCCTTTTCATCTTTTCGGAACAGTTAACTTTAAGAAAATATCTCTATTCAAATCCATTCTACACCTATTTGAAGATTGAAGTCAAAGGCACTTTTCATACTCTGTACTTAGAAATATTTTTGGAAATTTCTAACGCATGCGCAGTCACAAAAAAGGGCAGACATGCGCAGAAGTGAAAAAGGGCACCTCACTAACCCTCGTCAAAGTCCACTACCATACGCAAACCCTGACCCTAACCCTAACTTAAACCCTGACCCTGACCCTAACCCTGACCCAAACCCTGACCCTAACCCTAACCCAAACCCTAACCCTGACCCTAACCCTGACCCTGACCCTGACCCTAACCCTAACCCAAACACTAACCCAAACCAAAACCCCAAATGTGTTAAAATCGTTGTTTTGAAGGCCTTACTTTATCTTGGAACGGGTAAGTCTAGGGGGTTAACCGATTAGATTTTCGTATTAAGTTTTTTCACGAACTTCTCAAAAATCACAGTTTTGGAGGGGTGGGGGGTCAGGTTGTGGTTTTTGGTACTTTTCAAAGTCGATCTTTTCAAAGTCTCAACATGATCCTATGCTTCAATTGGCTTGAAATTAATAAATCGACCCCGTTAGGGGCAGTACTTTGCGAGAATTAAGCCTATGATGAAAACCGCAAGTCTTTATCTTTTGTAGTTTCGGAGTTGGGGTTAATGTCGGGATTAGGCTTCACTCTCACACAAACGTTTCTTCAGTGAGGTCGGAAAGTGCGGCCGTACACTTCAGTGATACCAATAAGTTTTCATGTTCTAGATCGCCTTTTCATCTTTTCGGAACAGTTAACTTTAAGAAAATATCTCTATTCAAATCCATTCTACACCTATTTGAAGATTGAAGTCAAAGGCACTTTTCATACTCTGTACTTAGAAATATTTTTGGAAATTTCTAACGCATGCGCAGTCACAAAAAAGGGCAGACATGCACAGAAGTGAAAAAGGGCACCTCACTAACCCTCGTCAAAGTCCACTACCCTAACACTAACCCTGACCCTAACCCTAACCCTGACCCTAACCCAAACCCTGACCCTAACCCAAACCCAAACCCTAACCCTAACCCTGACCCTAATTCTAACCCAAACCCTGACCCAAACCCTGACCCTAACCCAAACCCTGACCCAAACCCTGACCCTAACCCAAACACTAACCCTAACCCAAACCCCAAATGTGTTAAAATCGTTGTTTTGAAGGCCTTACTTTATCTTGGAACGGGTAAGTCTAGGAGGGTAATCGATTGGATTTTCGTATTAAGTTTTTTCACGAACTTCTCAAAAATCATAGTTTTGGAGGAGAAGGGGGTCAGGTTATGATTTTTGGTACTTTTTAAAGTCGACCTTTTCAAAATTTCAACATGATCCTTGACATTAAAAAATTGGTCCCATTAAGGGTAGTTCTTTTTTACAATTAAGCCTATGGTGAAGACCGCATGTCTTTCTCTTTTGTAGTTTGGGAGTTGGGGTTAATTTCGGGGTTAGGCTTCACTCTCACACAAACGTTTCTTCAATGAGGTCGGAAAGTGCGGCCGTACACTTCAGTGATATCAATAAGTTTTCATCCTCTAGATCGCCTTTTCATCTTTTCGGAACAGTTAACTTTAAGAAAATATCTCTATTCAAATCCATTCTACACCTGTTTGAAGATTGAAGTCAAAGGCACTTTTCATACTCTGTACTTAGAAATATTTTTGGAAATTTCTCACGCATGCGCAGTCACAAAAAAGGTCAGACATGCGCAGAAGTAAAAAAGGTCACCTCACTAACCCTCGCCAAAGTACACTACCCTAACCTGACCCAAACCCTGACCCTAACCCAAACACTAACCCTAACCCAAACCCCAAATGTGTTAAAATCGTTGTTTTGAAGGCCTTACTTTATCTTGGAACGGGTAAGTCTAGGAGGGTAATCGATTGGATTTTCATATTAAGTTTTTTCACGAACTTCTCAAAAATCATAGTTTTGGAGGAGTAGGGGGTCAGGTTATGATTTTTGGTACTTTTTAAAGTCGACCTTTTCAAAATTTCAACATGATCCTTGACATTAAAAAATTGGTCCCATTAAGGGTAGTTCTTTTTTACAATTAAGCCTATGGTGAAGACCGCATGTCTTTCTCTTTTGTAGTTTGGGAGTTGGGGTTAATTTCGGGGTTAGGCTTCACTCTCACACAAACGTTTCTTCAATGAGGTCGGAAAGTGCGGCCGTACACTTCAGTGATATCAATAAGTTTTCATCCTCTAGATCGCCTTTTCATCTTTTCGGAACAGTTAACTTTAAGAAAATATCTCTATTCAAATCCATTCTACACCTGTTTGAAGATTGAAGTCAAAGGCACTTTTCATACTCTGTACTTAGAAATATTTTTGGAAATTTCTCACGCATGCGCAGTCACAAAAAAGGTCAGACATGCGCAGAAGTAAAAAAGGTCACCTCACTAACCCTCGCCAAAGTCCACTACCATCCTTCAAGTCCACTACCCTGACCCTTACCCTAACACTAACCCTGACCCTAACCCTAACCCTGACCCTAACCCAAACCCTGACCCTAACCCAAACCCAAACCCTAACCCTAACCCTGACCCTAATTCTAACCCAAACCCTGACCCAAACCCTGACCCTAACCCAAACCCTGACCCAAACCAAACCCTGACCCAAACCCTGACCCTAACCCAAACCCTGACCCAAACCCGGACCCTAACCCAAACACTAACCCTAACCCAAACCCCAAATGTGTTAAAATCGTTGTTTTGAAGGCCTTACTTTATCTTGGAACGGGTAAGTCTAGGAGGGTAATCGATTGGATTTTCGTATTAAGTTTTTTCACGAACTTCTCAAAAATCATAGTTTTGGAGGAGTAGGGGGTCAGGTTATGATTTTTGGTACTTTTTAAAGTCGACCTTTTCAAAATTTCAACATGATCCTTGACATTAAAAAATTGGTCCCATTAAGGGTAGTTCTTTTTTACAATTAAGCCTATGGTGAAGACCGCATGTCTTTCTCTTTTGTAGTTTGGGAGTTGGGGTTAATTTCGGGGTTAGGCTTCACTCTCACACAAACGTTTCTTCAATGAGGTCGGAAAGTGCGGCCGTACACTTCAGTGATATCAATAAGTTTTCATCCTCTAGATCGCCTTTTCATCTTTTCGGAACAGTTAACTTTAAGAAAATATCTCTATTCAAATCCATTCTACACCTGTTTGAAGATTGAAGTCAAAGGCACTTTTCATACTCTGTACTTAGAAATATTTTTGGAAATTTCTCACGCATGCGCAGTCACAAAAAAGGTCAGACATGCGCAGAAGTAAAAAAGGTCACCTCACTAACCCTCGCCAAAGTACACTACCCTAACCTGACCCAAACCCTGACCCTAACCCACACACTAACCCTAACCCAAACCCCAAATGTGTTAAAATCGTTGTTTTGAAGGCCTTACTTTATCTTGGAACGGGTAAGTCTAGGAGGGTAATCGATTGGATTTTCGTATTAAGTTTTTTCACGAACTTCTCAAAAATCATAGTTTTGGAGGAGTAGGGGGTCAGGTTATGATTTTTGGTACTTTTTAAAGTCGACCTTTTCAAAATTTCAACATGATCCTTGACATTAAAAAATTGGTCCCATTAAGGGTAGTTCTTTTTTACAATTAAGCCTATGGTGAAGACCGCATGTCTTTCTCTTTTGTAGTTTGGGAGTTGGGGTTAATTTCGGGGTTAGGCTTCACTCTCACACAAACGTTTCTTCAATGAGGTCGGAAAGTGCGGCCGTACACTTCAGTGATATCAATAAGTTTTCATCCTCTAGATCGCCTTTTCATCTTTTCGGAACAGTTAACTTTAAGAAAATATCTCTATTCAAATCCATTCTACACCTGTTTGAAGATTGAAGTCAAAGGCACTTTTCATACTCTGTACTTAGAAATATTTTTGGAAATTTCTCACGCATGCGCAGTCACAAAAAAGGTCAGACATGCGCAGAAGTAAAAAAGGTCACCTCACTAACCCTCGCCAAAGTCCACTACCATCCTTCAAGTCCACTACCCTGACCCTTACCCTAACACTAACCCTGACCCTAACCCTAACCCTGACCCTAACCCAAACCCTGACCCTAACCCAAACCCAAACCCTAACCCTAACCCTGACCCTAATTCTAACCCAAACCCTGACCCAAACCCTGACCCTAACCCAAACCCTGACCCAAACCAAACCCTGACCCAAACCCTGACCCTAACCCAAACCCTGACCCAAACCCGGACCCTAACCCAAACACTAACCCTAACCCAAACCCCAAATGTGTTAAAATCGTTGTTTTGAAGGCCTTACTTTATCTTGGAACGGGTAAGTCTAGGAGGGTAATCGATTGGATTTTCGTATTAAGTTTTTTCACGAACTTCTCAAAAATCATAGTTTTGGAGGAGTAGGGGGTCAGGTTATGATTTTTGGTACTTTTTAAAGTCGACCTTTTCAAAATTTCAACATGATCCTTGACATTAAAAAATTGGTCCCATTAAGGGTAGTTCTTTTTTACAATTAAGCCTATGGTGAAGACCGCATGTCTTTCTCTTTTGTAGTTTGGGAGTTGGGGTTAATTTCGGGGTTAGGCTTCACTCTCACACAAACGTTTCTTCAATGAGGTCGGAAAGTGCGGCCGTACACTTCAGTGATATCAATAAGTTTTCATCCTCTAGATCGCCTTTTCATCTTTTCGGAACAGTTAACTTTAAGAAAATATCTCTATTCAAATCCATTCTACACCTGTTTGAAGATTGAAGTCAAAGGCACTTTTCATACTCTGTACTTAGAAATATTTTTGGAAATTTCTCACGCATGCGCAGTCACAAAAAAGGTCAGACATGCGCAGAAGTAAAAAAGGTCACCTCACTAACCCTCGCCAAAGTACACTACCCTAACCTGACCCAAACCCTGACCCTAACCCACACACTAACCCTAACCCAAACCCCAAATGTGTTAAAATCGTTGTTTTGAAGGCCTTACTTTATCTTGGAACGGGTAAGTCTAGGAGGGTAATCGATTGGATTTTCGTATTAAGTTTTTTCACGAACTTCTCAAAAATCATAGTTTTGGAGGAGTAGGGGGTCAGGTTATGATTTTTGGTACTTTTTAAAGTCGACCTTTTCAAAATTTCAACATGATCCTTGACATTAAAAAATTGGTCCCATTAAGGGTAGTTCTTTTTTACAATTAAGCCTATGGTGAAGACCGCATGTCTTTCTCTTTTGTAGTTTGGGAGTTGGGGTTAATTTCGGGGTTAGGCTTCACTCTCACACAAACGTTTCTTCAATGAGGTCGGAAAGTGCGGCCGTACACTTCAGTGATATCAATAAGTTTTCATCCTCTAGATCGCCTTTTCATCTTTTCGGAACAGTTAACTTTAAGAAAATATCTCTATTCAAATCCATTCTACACCTGTTTGAAGATTGAAGTCAAAGGCACTTTTCATACTCTGTACTTAGAAATATTTTTGGAAATTTCTCACGCATGCGCAGTCACAAAAAAGGTCAGACATGCGCAGAAGTAAAAAAGGTCACCTCACTAACCCTCGCCAAAGTCCACTACCCTAACCCTAACCCTAACCCTAACCCTAACCCTAACCCTAACCCTAACCCTAACCCTAACCCTAACCCTAACCTCAGCGTTGAATTTAAAATGCCTACCCTGTTCGCCCAAAAAACCTCCATTTTAGCTCATGTGGGGATTACTTCAAACATGTTGTAGTCTTACAATTTTCAGAAAAACGCCTATCACTGTATATGGATGGGAAGATCTGCTCTCTAGATTTTCAAAACGGGATTCGGATTGAAACAAACGCAAGATATAGTGAAATACCGAGTGCAAACCTAACCTAACCCTATTTTTTGCACTTATTGTAGCCAATCACCGCTGAACCCAAATTAACTGAAACATGTTTACAATTTTCAGAGTTATTATTTCAAGCATGTTCTAATCTCTTTTAGGGCCATGCCAATTTACTTTTTACAATTTGTTATAACTGATTATTAATTTGATATAACAGATTATTAATTTGATATAACAGACTATCAATTTGATATAACAAATTATCAATTTGATATAACAAATTATCAATTTGATATAAAAAATTGTGATAATTTGATATAACAAATTAATATCAAATTGATAATCTGTTATATCAAATTAATAATAAAATGTGTTTTCTTTAATATGTTTTGACCTTGGAGTTCAACAATTATGACGTTACATATTTTAATTAAAGGGTCGTGTGCACACCCATATACACATGTGAACACATAAGGTTAGTTACATATTTTTTTAATTTTGAAATATAATGTTTACAGGAAAAAAACATGCAAACTGGATACTTCTGACTTGGTACAGAAAATTTTCAAATAAAATTGTGAGTTAAAAATATTTGCGAATTTTGCATCTATCAAAAGATGTAAAAAAAGATACAATATATATATAAAAAAGTAGCCAATTACCGTTATTCTGTAGCCAATCAACGCTCTTCTGTAGCCAGTCACCGCTATTACGTATGATATTACCGCTGAAATGTAGGCAATTACCGCTATCTTGTAGTCAATTACCGCCGCGGTATTTGGATACATAATAACGGTAGGTGGTTACTAGTTACCAATTACCGCTGAAATGTAGGCAATTACCGCTGAAATGTAGACAATTACCGCTATCTTGTAGTCAATTACCGCCGCGGTATTTGGATACATAATAACGGTGAGTGGTTACTAGTAACCAATTACCGCTGAAATGTAGGCAATTACCGCTATCTTGTAGTCAATTACCGCCGCGGTATTTGGATACATAATAACGGTGAGTGGTTACTAGTAACCAATTACCGCTGAAATGTAGGCAATCACCGCGGTGGTATTTGGATACATTATACCGGTGAATGTCTACGTTTCAGCGGTAATGGCTACATTTATAGCGGTGATTGCCTACATTTCAGCGGTAATGGCTACATTTATATCGGTGATTGCTTACATTTCAGCGGTAATGGCTACATTTATAGCGGTGATTGCCTACATTTCAGCAGTGATGGGTTCTGCTATGCTATGCTATACTATGCTATACTATACTATGCTATACAATATACTATATACTATATGCTAAACTAAACTATACTATACTAAACTATACTATACTATACTATATACTATACTATACTATGCTATACTATACTATACTATACTATACTATACTATACTATACTATACTATACTATACTATACTATACTATACTATACTATACTATACTATACTATACTATATACTATATACTATATAATATAATATACTTTATACTATATACTATACTATACTATATACTATACCATACTATACTATACTATATACTTCACTATTCTATACTATACTATACTATACTATACTATACGTATACTATACTATACTATACTATACTTTACTATACTATATACTATGCTATACTATTATATACTCTATACTATACTATACTATACTATACTTTTCTATACTATACTAAACTATACTACATACTATACTATACTAGGTTTTTCTGCGAAAAAGTATGAAAATACCGTTTTTGAATACGTAGACATTACAAGGGGTTGTATTATTTTTTTTTTGGTTTGCAATGTCATAAAAAGTACTTATGTTATGTAAAGCATATGGAATGCAGGTTTCCAGACTTGAAGGAATAGTTAATAAAAAAAAAATTTCTTAGAAAAATTTTATCACGAAAATTGTCTTTTTTGAAACCTTCAGAAAATTTAGATATCCGCTTGTGACGGTTATTTTAGTCTGATATTTGAAGAATATGGTTCTTTATCTTCAATTTCCAGCCTAACTTTTTTATTATTGTCCCTTAATAAAGGAGGATCTAACCTTAATACAAAGGGACCAAAACCAAATATGTGAATGCTATTTTTTTTTAATGCAAAGTGAGTCAAGCGAAACTTTGTGAAGTTAATCTCTATAATAAGAAGTATTTTTCCGGTATGAGGATAATGGCCTGCAGCCTAAAATTTAATGGTAATTGGCAACCCGTGCAAAAATTAGGGGTTGCCTTAATTCTTATATTTTCGATAGGTATTGATTAAAAGTTAGATGGATTTGTTCGTAATGATGTATAGTTAACGTCAAAATCTTGTTATCCCCTATGGTTGATTTTTATTGAAAATTTGGATATTTTTAATTGTGGTATCACACAAGCTGCAAAATATCAAAACTGACTTTGAATACGGTAAAAAAAAGGTGGAGTTCACTTGAATTTGTCAAAAAGACACAAAATAACCAAAGAGAACAAATAAAAAAAGAGAAATAACAAAATTAGAAAAAAATTACCACCCCCCTATGTATGTATGTATGTTCGAGTATTTGACAACACATTTGAACCATAAAGATGTCATTTCCATTTCAGTAAACGATGCTGGTATGTCATTAATATTGAAACAATATCCAAATATGAAAAAAGAGTTACCAATTACCGCTGAAATGTAGGCAATTACCGCCTCTATGTATCCAATTAACACTGCGGTATTTGGCTACAAGTTAGTGGTAATTGCCTACATTTCAGCGGTAATTGCCTACATTTCAGCGGTAATTGGTAACTAGTAACCACTTACCGTTATTATGTATCCAAATACCGCGGTGGTAATTGATTACAAGATAGCGGTAATTGCCTACATTTCAGCGGTAATTGGTAACTAGTAACCACTTACCGTTATTATGTATCCAAATACCGCGGTGGTAATTGACTACAAGATAGCGGTAATTGCCTACATTTCAGCGGTAATTGGTAACTTGTAACCACCCACCGTTATTTTGTATCCAAATACCGCGGCGGTAATTGGATACAAGATAGCGGTAATTGCCTACATTTCAGCGGTAATTGCCTACATTTCAGCGGTAATTGGTAACTAGTAACCACTTACCGTTTTTATGTATCCAAATACCGCGGCGGTAATTGACTACAAGATAGCGGTAATTGCCTACATTTCAGCGGTAATATCATACGTAATAGCGGTAACTGGCTACAGAAGAGCGTTGATTGGCTACAGAATAGCGGTAATTAGCTACTTTTTTATATATATATTGAACCTTTTTTTACATGTTTTGATAGATGCAAAATTGGCAAATCTTTTTAACTTTTAATTCTCTATTTAATTGGAAAAATTTCTGTACCAAGTCCTATACTATACTATACTATACTATACTAAATACTATACTATATTATACTACACTATATACTATATACTATACTATACTATCTTCTATACTCTATACTATACTATTTACTATACTATACTATACTATACTATACTATACTATAGTATACTATAGTATACTATACTATACTATACTATACTATACTATACTATACACTATACTATACTATACTATACTATACTATACTATACTATACTATACTATACTATACTATACTATACTATACTATACTATACTATACTATGCTATACTATACTATACTATACTATACTATACTATATACTATATACTATATACTATACTATACTATACACTATCTACTATATACTATATACTATATACTATACTATACTATACTATACTATACTATACTATACTATATTATATACTATACTATACTTTAATATACTATAGACATATATATAAGTCTAAATACATACATCTTACACACTAACACATACACATAAACAGTTGTGCTGAAAATCAAACACATACAGGGAAGGTTTCTAATTTTATATTGATACAGTTAGTTCCGGTACCTCCAGAACTTTTAAAACAAAATCTATTTACATATATACATCAACACTTCTATTTGTTTATTTAGTGGACATATCCATCTGTATGCTGGTGATTTGTGCAAATTTTATGGCCTCGCGTAAAGCCATGAGAGAAGTGATAGTCAATATCATCGAATCTCTATCCATGTCAGGTTTTTGGATGTGCTGTATAATGCCAAATACCGCATCCAAATCATCTATTTGATGAAACTTCAAGACGAAAATTTCAGCAGACATGTTGACTGTTTCAGAATGTAAATGCAGTGTAAAGTGACAACCAGTGGCTATAAGGAAATGACGCTGAACATAATGATGATTGACGTGTGTCTAAGGTGTCAAATGACGTCATAATAGAATCGTGATTTCCCCAACTTTAGCGTGAGCATAAAGGTGATTGACGGGTGTCAAATGACGTCATAATAGAATTAGGATGTTTCCAGTTTTAGCAAAACGTAAAATTGTTTCTTATATGAAGAGTCTAAAATGATTCTGAATGACTACTTGATAGGTTTTTGGCCATTTTTCAACGCAATCTCAACTAACCAGGAGAAACATACACAACCAGCTGAATATGAGTTTGAAAGAACTCACACCAAACTACAATATAGGTGAAAACCATACACATATCTGGAGGCATAAACAAATTACTGGCCTTTGAACATAGTCGCCGAAATTTTTTTGGTTTTTTCAAGTGGGTCTTAAATGGTTTATTTTCGTAAGAAACGAGCAAAAAACATGCCCCCATAGAGTGAGTACAAAGCGGTAATTTGGTAACACTGGAGGAGGTAATTTTGCTACTGGAGGAGGTAATTTGGCTACAAGTAGCCAAGATGTAGCCATGATGTAGCCATGTAGCCAAATTACCGCTAAAGATGTAGCCAAGATGTAGCCATGATGTAGCCATGTAGCCAAATTTCCGATAAAAATGTAGCCATTATTAGGCGGTAATTTGGCTACGGTTGTCAAATTACCGTAAAAATGTATCCAAATCACCGCTAAAAGGGTGCCATTTTTGTTAGCACTGTAACCAAAAGTGTTAGCACCTTATCCCAAAGTGCTAACAAATTTTTAAGGTGCTAACAAATAAAAATTTGGCTACTTTGCCATAGCCCTAACCCTAACCCTAACCCTAACCCTAACCCTAACCCTAACCCTAACCCTAACCCTAACCTAACCCTAACCCTAACCCTAACCCTAACCCTAAACCCTGACCCTAACCCTAACCCTAAACCCTGACCCTAACCCTGACCCTAACCCAAACCCTGACCCTAACCCAAACCCTGACCCAAACCCTGACCCTAACCCAAACACTAACCCTAACCCAAACCCCAAATGTGTTAAAATCGTTGTTTTGAAGGCCTTACTTTATCTTGGAACGGGTAAGTCTAGGAGGGTAATCGATTGGATTTTCGTATTAAGTTTTTTCACGAACTTCTCAAAAATCATAGTTTTGGAGGAGTAGGGGGTCAGGTTATGATTTTTGGTACTTTTTAAAGTCGACCTTTTCAAAATTTCAACATGATCCTTGACATTAAAAAATTGGTCCCATTAAGGGTAGTTCTTTTTTACAATTAAGCCTATGGTGAAGACCGCATGTCTTTCTCTTTTGTAGTTTGGGAGTTGGGGTTAATTTCGGGGTTAGGCTTCACTCTCACACAAACGTTTCTTCAATGAGGTCGGAAAGTGCGGCCGTACACTTCAGTGATATCAATAAGTTTTCATCCTCTAGATCGCCTTTTCATCTTTTCGGAACAGTTAACTTTAAGAAAATATCTCTATTCAAATCCATTCTACACCTGTTTGAAGATTGAAGTCAAAGGCACTTTTCATACTCTGTACTTAGAAATATTTTTGGAAATTTCTCACGCATGCGCAGTCACAAAAAAGGTCAGACATGCGCAGAAGTAAAAAAGGTCACCTCACTAACCCTCGCCAAAGTACACTACCCTAACCTGACCCAAACCCTGACCCTAACCCAAACACTAACCCTAACCCAAACCCCAAATGTGTTAACATCGTTGTTTTGAAGGCCTTACTTTATCTTGGAACGGGTAAGTCTAGGAGGGTAATCGATTGGATTTTCGTATTAAGTTTTTTCACGAACTTCTCAAAAATCATAGTTTTGGAGGAGTAGGGGGTCAGGTTATGATTTTTGGTACTTTTTAAAGTCGACCTTTTCAAAATTTCAACATGATCCTTGACATTAAAAAATTGGTCCCATTAAGGGTAGTTCTTTTTTACAATTAAGCCTATGGTGAAGACCGCATGTCTTTCTCTTTTGTAGTTTGGGAGTTGGGGTTAATTTCGGGGTTAGGCTTCACTCTCACACAAACGTTTCTTCAATGAGGTCGGAAAGTGCGGCCGTACACTTCAGTGATATCAATAAGTTTTCATCCTCTAGATCGCCTTTTCATCTTTTCGGAACAGTTAACTTTAAGAAAATATCTCTATTCAAATCCATTCTACACCTGTTTGAAGATTGAAGTCAAAGGCACTTTTCATACTCTGTACTTAGAAATATTTTTGGAAATTTCTCACGCATGCGCAGTCACAAAAAAGGTCAGACATGCGCAGAAGTAAAACAGGTCACCTCACTAACCCTCGCCAAAGTCCACTACCATCCTTCAAGTCCACTACCCTGACCCTTACCCTAACACTAACCCTGACCCTAACCCTAACCCTGACCCTAACCCAAACCCTGACCCTAACCCAAACCCAAACCCTGACCCTAACCCTGACCCTAACCCTAACCCAAACCCTGACCCAAACCCTGACCCTAACCCAAACCCTGACCCAAACCCTGACCCTAACCCAAACACTAACCCTAACCCAAACCCCAAATGTGTTAAAATCGTTGTTTTGAAGGCCTTACTTTATCTTGGAACGGGTAAGTCTAGGAGGGTAATCGATTGGATTTTCGTATTAAGTTTTTTCATGAACTTCTCAAAAATCATAGTTTTGGAGGAGTAGGGGGTCAGGTTATGATTTTTGGTACTTTTTAAAGTCGACCTTTTCAAAATTTCAACATGATCCTTGACATTAAAAAATTGGTCCCATTAAGGGTAGTTCTTTTTTACAATTAAGCCTATGGTGAAGACCGCATGTCTTTCTCTTTTGTAGTTTGGGAGTTGGGGTTAATTTCGGGGTTATGCTTCACTCTCACACAAACGTTTCTTCAATGAGGTCGGAAAGTGCGGCCGTACACTTCAGTGATATCAATAAGTTTTCATCCTCTAGATCGCCTTTTCATCTTTTCGGAACAGTTAACTTTAAGAAAATATCTCTATTCAAATCCATTCTACACCTGTTTGAAGATTGAAGTCAAAGGCACTTTTCATACTCTGTACTTAGAACTATTTTTGGAAATTTCTCACGCTTGCGCAGTCACAAAAAAGGTCAGACATGCGCAGAAGTAAAAAAGGTCACCTCACTAACCCTCGCCAAAGTCCACTACCATCCTTCAAGTCCACTACCCTGACCCTTACCCTAACACTAACCCTGACCCTAACCCTAACCCTGACCCTAACCCAAACACTGACCCTAACCCAAACCCAAACCCTGACCCTAACCCTGACCCTAACCCTAACCCAAACCCTGACCCAAACCCTGACCCTAACCCAAACCCTGACCCAAACCCTGACCCTAACCCAAACACTAACCCTAACCCAAACCCCAAATGTGTTAAAATCGTTGTTTTGAAGGCCTTACTTTATCTTGGAACGGGTAAGTCTAGGAGGGTAATCGATTGGATTTTCGTATTAAGTTTTTTCACGAACTTCTCAAAAATCATAGTTTTGGAGGAGTAGGGGGTCAGGTTATGATTTTTGGTACTTTTTAAAGTCGACCTTTTCAAAATTTCAACATGATCCTTGACATTAAAAAATTGGTCCCATTAAGGGTAGTTCTTTTTTACAATTAAGCCTATGGTGAAGACCGCATGTCTTTCTCTTTTGTAGTTTGGGAGTTGGGGTTAATTTCGGGGTTAGGCTTCACTCTCACACAAACGTTTCTTCAATGAGGTCGGAAAGTGCGGCCGTACACTTCAGTGATATCAATAAGTTTTCATCCTCTAGATCGCCTTTTCATCTTTTCGGAACAGTTAACTTTAAGAAAATATCTCTATTCAAATCCATTCTACACCTGTTTGAAGATTGAAGTCAAAGGCACTTTTCATACTCTGTACTTAGAAATATTTTTGGAAATTTCTCACGCATGCGCAGTCACAAAAAAGGTCAGACATGCGCAGAAGTAAAAAAGGTCACCTCACTAACCCTCGCCAAAGTCCACTACCATCCTTCAAGTCCACTACCCTGACCCTTACCCTAACACTAACCCTGACCCTAACCCTAACCCTGACCCTAACCCAAACCCTGACCCTAACCCAAACCCTGACCCTGACCCTAACCCTGACCCTAACCCTAACCCAAACCCTGACCCAAACCCTGACCCTAACCCAAACCCTGACCCAAACCCTGACCCTAACCCAAACACTAACCCTAACCCAAACCCCAAATGTGTTAAAATCGTTGTTTTGAAGGCCTTACTTTATCTTGGAACGGGTAAGTCTAGGAGGGTAATCGATTGGATTTTCGTATTAAGTTTTTTCATTAACTTCTCAAAAATCATAGTTTTGGAGGAGTAGGGGGTCAGGTTATGATTTTTGGTACTTTTTAAAGTCGACCTTTTCAAAATTTCAACATGATCCTTGACATTAAAAAATTGGTCCCATTAAGGGTAGTTCTTTTTTACAATTAAGCCTATGGTGAAGACCGCATGTCTTTCTCTTTTGTAGTTTGGGAGTTGGGGTTAATTTCGGGGTTAGGCTTCACTCTCACACAAACGTTTCTTCAATGAGGTCGGAAAGTGCGGCCGTACACTTCAGTGATATCAATAAGTTTTCATCCTCTAGATCGCCTTTTCATCTTTTCGGAACAGTTAACTTTAAGAAAATATCTCTATTCAAATCCATTCTACACCTGTTTGAAGATTGAAGTCAAAGGCACTTTTCATACTCTGTACTTAGAAATATTTTTGGAAATTTCTCACGCATGCGCAGTCACAAAAAAGGTCAGACATGCGCAGAAGTAAAAAAGGTCACCTCACTAACCCTCGCCAAAGTCCACTACCATCCTTCAAGTCCACTACCCTGACCCTTACCCTAACACTAACCCTGACCCTAACCCTAACCCTGACCCTAACCCAAACCCTGACCCTAACCCAAACCCAAACCCTGACCCTAACCCTGACCCTAACCCTAACCCAAACCCTGACCCAAACCCTGACCCTAACCCAAACCCTGACCCAAACCCTGACCCTAACCCAAACACTAACCCTAACCCAAACCCCAAATGTGTTAAAATCGTTGTTTTGAAGGCCTTACTTTATCTTGGAACGGGTAAGTCTAGGAGGGTAATCGATTGGATTTTCGTATTAAGTTTTTTCATTAACTTCTCAAAAATCATAGTTTTGGAGGAGTAGGGGGTCAGGTTATGATTTTTGGTACTTTTTAAAGTCGACCTTTTCAAAATTTCAACATGATCCTTGACATTAAAAAATTGGTCCCATTAAGGGTAGTTCTTTTTTACAATTAAGCCTATGGTGAAGACCGCATGTCTTTCTCTTTTGTAGTTTGGGAGTTGGGGTTAATTTCGGGGTTAGGCTTCACTCTCACACAAACGTTTCTTCAATGAGGTCGGAAAGTGCGGCCGTACACTTCAGTGATATCAATAAGTTTTCATCCTCTAGATCGCCTTTTCATCTTTTCGGAACAGTTAACTTTAAGAAAATATCTCTATTCAAATCCATTCTACACCTGTTTGAAGATTGAAGTCAAAGGCACTTTTCATACTCTGTACTTAGAACTATTTTTGGAAATTTCTCACGCTTGCGCAGTCACAAAAAAGGTCAGACATGCGCAGAAGTAAAAAAGGTCACCTCACTAACCCTCGCCAAAGTCCACTACCATCCTTCAAGTCCACTACCCTGACCCTTACCCTAACACTAACCCTGACCCTAACCCTAACCCTGACCCTAACCCAAACCCTGACCCTAACCCAAACCCAAACCCTGACCCTAACCCTGACCCTAACCCTAACCCAAACCCTGACCCAAACCCTGACCCTAACCCAAACCCTGACCCAAACCCTGACCCTAACCCAAACACTAACCCTAACCCAAACCCCAAATGTGTTAAAATCGTTGTTTTGAAGGCCTTACTTTATCTTGGAACGGGTAAGTCTAGGAGGGTAATCGATTGGATTTTCGTATTAAGTTTTTTCACGAACTTCTCAAAAATCATAGTTTTGGAGGAGTAGGGGGTCAGGTTATGATTTTTGGTACTTTTTAAAGTCGACCTTTTCAAAATTTCAACATGATCCTTGACATTAAAAAATTGGTCCCATTAAGGGTAGTTCTTTTTTACAATTAAGCCTATGGTGAAGACCGCATGTCTTTCTCTTTTGTAGTTTGGGAGTTGGAGTTAATTTCGGGGTTAGGCTTCACTCTCACACAAACGTTTCTTCAATGAGGTCGGAAAGTGCGGCCGTACACTTCAGTGATATCAATAAGTTTTCATCCTCTAGATCGCCTTTTCATCTTTTCGGAACAGTTAACTTTAAGAAAATATCTCTATTCAAATCCATTCTACACCTGTTTGAAGATTGAAGTCAAAGGCACTTTTCATACTCTGTACTTAGAAATATTTTTGGAAATTTCTCACGCATGCGCAGTCACAAAAAAGGTCAGACATGCGCAGAAGTAAAAAAGGTCACCTCACTAACCCTCGCCAAAGTCCACTACCATCCTTCAAGTCCACTACCCTGACCCTTACCCTAACACTAACCCTGACCCTAACCCTAACCCTGACCCTAACCCAAACCCTGACCCTAACCCAAACCCAAACCCTGACCCTAACCCTGACCCTAACCCTAACCCAAACCCTGACCCAAACCCTGACCCTAACCCAAACCCTGACCCAAACCCTGACCCTAACCCAAACACTAACCCTAACCCAAACCCCAAATGTGTTAAAATCGTTGTTTTGAAGGCTTTACTTTATCTTGGAACGGGTAAGTCTAGGAGGGTAATCGATTGGATTTTCGTATTAAGTTTTTTCACGAACTTCTCAAAAATCATAGTTTTGGAGGAGTAGGGGGTCAGGTTATGATTTTTGGTACTTTTTAAAGTCGACCTTTTCAAAATTTCAACATGATCCTTGACATTAAAAAATTGGTCCCATTAAGGGTAGTTCTTTTTTACAATTAAGCCTATGGTGAAGACCGCATGTCTTTCTCTTTTGTAGTTTGGGAGTTGGGGTTAATTTCGGGGTTAGGCTTCACTCTCACACAAACGTTTCTTCAATGAGGTCGGAAAGTGCGGCCGTACACTTCAGTGATATCAATAAGTTTTCATCCTCTAGATCGCCTTTTCATCTTTTCGGAACAGTTAACTTTAAGAAAATATCTCTATTCAAATCCATTCTACACCTGTTTGAAGATTGAAGTCAAAGGCACTTTTCATACTCTGTACTTAGAAATATTTTTGGAAATTTCTCACGCATGCGCAGTCACAAAAAAGGTCAGACATGCGCAGAAGTAAAAAAGGTCACCTCACTAACCCTCGCCAAAGTACACTACCCTAACCTGACCCAAACCCTGACCCTAACCCAAACACTAACCCTAACCCAAACCCCAAATGTGTTAAAATCGTTGTTTTGAAGGCCTTACTTTATCTTGGAACGGGTAAGTCTAGGAGGGTAATCGATTGGATTTTCGTATTAAGTTTTTTCACGAACTTCTCAAAAATCATAGTTTTGGAGGAGTAGGGGGTCAGGTTATGATTTTTGGTACTTTTTAAAGTCGACCTTTTCAAAATTTCAACATGATCCTTGACATTAAAAAATTGGTCCCATTAAGGGTAGTTCTTTTTTACAATTAAGCCTATGGTGAAGACCGCATGTCTTTCTCTTTTGTAGTTTGGGAGTTGGGGTTAATTTCGGGGTTAGGCTTCACTCTCACACAAACGTTTCTTCAATGAGGTCGGAAAGTGCGGCCGTACACTTCAGTGATATCAATAAGTTTTCATCCTCTAGATCGCCTTTTCATCTTTTCGGAACAGTTAACTTTAAGAAAATATCTCTATTCAAATCCATTCTACACCTGTTTGAAGATTGAAGTCAAAGGCACTTTTCATACTCTGTACTTAGAAATATTTTTGGAAATTTCTCACGCATGCGCAGTCACAAAAAAGGTCAGACATGCGCAGAAGTAAAAAAGGTCACCTCACTAACCCTCGCCAAAGTACACTACCCTAACCTGACCCAAACCCTGACCCTAACCCAAACACTAACCCTAACCCAAACCCCAAATGTGTTAAAATCGTTGTTTTGAAGGCCTTACTTTATCTAGGAACGGGTAAGTCTAGGAGGGTAATCGATTGGATTTTCGTATTAAGTTTTTTCACGAACTTCTCAAAAATCATAGTTTTGGAGGAGTAGGGGGTCAGGTTATGATTTTTGGTACTTTTTAAAGTCGACCTTTTCAAAATTTCAACATGATCCTTGACATTAAAAAATTGGTCCCATTAAGGGTAGTTCTTTTTTACAATTAAGCCTATGGTGAAGACCGCATGTCTTTCTCTTTTGTAGTTTGGGAGTTGGGGTTAATTTCGGGGTTAGGCTTCACTCTCACACAAACGTTTCTTCAATGAGGTCGGAAAGTGCGGCCGTACACTTCAGTGATATCAATAAGTTTTCATCCTCTAGATCGCCTTTTCATCTTTTCGGAACAGTTAACTTTAAGAAAATATCTCTATTCAAATCCATTCTACACCTGTTTGAAGATTGAAGTCAAAGGCACTTTTCATACTCTGTACTTAGAAATATTTTTGGAAATTTCTCACGCATGCGCCGTCAAAAAAAAGGTCAGACATGCGCAGAAGTAAAAAAGGTCACCTCACTAACCCTCGCCAAAGTCCACTACCCTGACCCTTACCCTAACACTAACCCTGACCCTAACCCTAACCCTGACCCTAACCCAAACCCTGACCCTAACCCAAACCCAAACCCTGACCCTAACCCTGACCCTAACCCTAACCCAAACCCTGACCCAAACCCTGACCCTAACCCAAACCCTGACCCAAACCCTGACCCTAACCCAAACACTAACCCTAACCCAAACCCCAAATGTGTTAAAATCGTTGTTTTGAAGGCCTTACTTTATCTTGGAACGGGTAAGTCTAGGAGGGTAATCGATTGGATTTTCGTATTAAGTTTTTTCACGAACTTCTCAAAAATCATAGTTTTGGAGGAGTAGGGGGTCAGGTTATGATTTTTGGTACTTTTTAAAGTCGACCTTTTCAAAATTTCAACATGATCCTTGACATTAAAAAATTGGTCCCATTAAGGATAGTTCTTTTTTACAATTAAGCCTATGGTGAAGACCGCATGTCTTTCTCTTTTGTAGTTTGGGAGTTGGGGTTAATTTCGGGGTTAGGCTTCACTCTCACACAAACGTTTCTTCAATGAGGTCGGAAAGTGCGGCCGTACACTTCAGTGATATCAATAAGTTTTCATCCTCTAGATCGCCTTTTCATCTTTTCGGAACAGTTAACTTTAAGAAAATATCTCTATTCAAATCCATTCTACACCTGTTTGAAGATTGAAGTCAAAGGCACTTTTCATACTCTGTACTTAGAAATATTTTTGGAAATTTCTCACGCATGCGCAGTCACAAAAAGATCAGACATGCGCAGAAGTAAAAAAGGTCACCTCACTAACCCTCGCCAAAGTCCACTACCATCCTTCAAGTCCACTACCCTGACCCTTACCCTAACACTAACCCTGACCCTAACCCTAACCCTGACCCTAACCCAAACCCTGACCCTAACCCAAACCCAAACCCTGACCCTAACCCTGACCCTAACCCTAACCCAAACCCTGACCCAAACCGTGACCCTAACCCAAACCCTGACCCAAACCCTGACCCTAACCCAAACACTAACCCTAACCCAAACCCCAAATGTGTTAAAATCGTTGTTTTGAAGGCCTTACTTTATCTTGGAACGGGTAAGTCTAGGAGGGTAATCGATTGGATTTTCGTATTAAGTTTTTTCACGAACTTCTCAAAAATCATAGTTTTGGAGGAGTAGGGGGTCAGGTTATGATTTTTGGTACTTTTTAAAGTCGACCTTTTCAAAATTTCAACATGATCCTTGACATTAAAAAATTGGTCCCATTAAGGGTAGTTCTTTTTTACAATGAAATATCTCTATTCAAATCCATTCTACACCTGTTTGAAGATTGAAGTCAAAGGCACTTTTCATACTCTGTACTTAGAAATATTTTTGGAAATTTCTCACGCATGCGCAGTCACAAAAAAGGTCAGACATGCGCAGAAGTAAAAAAGGTCACCTCACTAACCCTCGCCAAAGTACACTACCCTAACCTGACCCTAACCCAAACCCCAAATGTGTTAAAATCGTTGTTTTGAAGGCCTTACTTTATCTTGGAACGGGTAAGTCTAGGAGGGTAATCGATTGGATTTTCGTATTAAGTTTTTTCACGAACTTCTCAAAAATCATAGTTTTGGAGGAGTAGGGGGTCAGGTTATGATTTTTGGTACTTTTTAAAGTCGACCTTTTCAAAATTTCAACATGATCCTTGACATTAAAAAATTGGTCCCATTAAGGGTAGTTCTTTTTTACAATTAAGCCTATGGTGAAGACCGCATGTCTTTCTCTTTTGTAGTTTGGGAGTTGGGGTTAATTTCGGGGTTAGGCTTCACTCTCACACAAACGTTTCTTCAATGAGGTCGGAAAGTGCGGCCGTACACTTCAGTGATATCAATAAGTTTTCATCCTCTAGATCGCCTTTTCATCTTTTCGGAACAGTTAACTTTAAGAAAATACCTCTATTCAAATCCATTCTACACCTGTTTGAAGATTGAAGTCAAAGGCACTTTTCATACTCTGTACTTAGAACTATTTTTGGAAATTTCTCACGCATGCGCAGTCACAAAAAAGGTCAGACATGCGCAGAAGTAAAAAAGGTCACCTCACTAACCCTCGCCAAAGTCCACTACCCTAACCCTAACCCTAACCCTAAACCTAACCCTAACCCTAACCCTAACCCTAACCCTAACCCTAACCCCTAACCCTAACCCCTAACCCTAACCCTAACCCTAACCCTAACCCTAACCCTAACTTCAGCGTTGAATTTAAAATGCCTACCCTGTTCGCCCAAAAAACCTCCATTTTAGCTCATGTGGGGATTACTTCAAACATGTTGTAGTCTTACAATTTTCAGAAAAACGCCTATCACTGTATATGGATGGGAAGATCTGCTCTCTAGATTTTCAAAACGGGATTCGGATTGAAACAAACGCAAGATATAGTGAAATACCGAGTGCAAACCTAACCTAACCCTATTTTTTGCACTTATTGTAGCCAATCACCGCTGAACCCAAATTAACTGAAACATGTTTACAATTTTCAGAGTTATTATTTCAAGCATGTTCTAATCTCTTTTAGGGCCATGCCAATTTACTTTTTACAATTTGTTATAACTGATTATTAATTTGATATAACAGATTATTAATTTGATATAACAGACTATCAATTTGATATAACAAATTATCAATTTGATATAAAAAATTGTGATAATTTGATATAACAAATTAATATCAAATTGATAATCTGTTATATCAAATTAATAATAAAATGTGTTTTCTTTAATATGTTTTGACCTTGGAGTTCAACAATTATGACGTTACATATTTTAATTAAAGGGTCGTGTGCACACCCATATACACATGTGAACACATAAGGTTAGTTACATAATTTTTTAATTTTGAAATATAATGTTTACAGGAAAAAAACATGCAAACTGGATACTTCTGACTTGGTACAGAAAATTTTCAAATAAAATTGTGAGTTAAAAATATTTGCGAATTTTGCATCTATCAAAAGATGTAAAAAAAGATACAATATATATATAAAAAAGTAGCCAATTACCGTTATTCTGTAGCCAATCAACGCTCTTCTGTAGCCAGTCACCGCTATTACGTATGATATTACCGCTGAAATGTAGGCAATTACCGCTATCTTGTAGTCAATTACCGCCGCGGTATTTGGATACATAATAACGGTAGGTGGTTACTAGTTACCAATTACCGCTGAAATGTAGGCAATTACCGCTGAAATGTAGACAATTACCGCTATCTTGTAGTCAATTACCGCCGCGGTATTTGGATACATAATAACGGTGAGTGGTTACTAGTAACCAATTACCGCTGAAATGTAGGCAATTACCGCTATCTTGTAGTCAATTACCGCCGCGGTATTTGGATACATAATAACGGTGAGTGGTTACTAGTAACCAATTACCGCTGAAATGTAGGCAATCACCGCGGTGGTATTTGGATACATTATACCGGTGAATGTCTACGTTTCAGCGGTAATGGCTACATTTATAGCGGTGATTGCCTACATTTCAGCGGTAATGGCTACATTTATAGCGGTGATTGCTTACATTTCAGCGGTAATGGCTACATTTATAGCGGTGATTGCCTACATTTCAGCAGTGATGGGTTCTGCTATGCTATGCTATACTATGCTATACTATACTATGCTATACTATATACTATATACTATATGCTAAACTAAACTATACTATACTAAACTATACTATACTATACTATACTATATACTATACTATACTATGCTATACTATACTATACTATACTATACTATACTATACTATACTATACTATACTATACTATACTATACTATACTATACTATACTATACTATACTATACTATACTATACTATACTATACTATACTATACTATACTATACTATATACTATATACTATATAATATAATATACTTTATACTATATACTATACTATACTATATACTATACCATACTATACTATACTATATACTTCACTATTCTATACTATACTATACTATACTATACTATACGTATACTATACTATACTATACTATACTTTACTATACTATATACTATGCTATACTATTATATACTCTATACTATACTATACTATACTATACTTTTCTATACTATACTAAACTATACTACATACTATACTATACTAGGTTTTTCTGCGAAAAAGTATGAAAATACCGTTTTTGAATACGTAGACATTACAAGGGGTTGTATTATTTTTTTTTTGGTTTGCAATGTCATAAAAAGTACTTATGTTATGTAAAGCATATGGAATGCAGGTTTCCAGACTTGAAGGAATAGTTAATAAAAAAAAAATTTCTTAGAAAAATTTTATCACGAAAATTGTCTTTTTTGAAACCTTCAGAAAATTTAGATATCCGCTTGTGACGGTTATTTTAGTCTGATATTTGAAGAATATGGTTCTTTATCTTCAATTTCCAGCCTAACTTTTTTATTATTGTCCCTTAATAAAGGAGGATCTAACCTTAATACAAAGGGACCAAAACCAAATATGAGAATGCTATTTTTTTTTAATGCAAAGTGAGTCAAGCGAAACTTTGTGAAGTTAATCTCTATAATAAGAAGTATTTTTCCGGTATGAGGATAATGGCCTGCAGCCTAAAATTTAATGGTAATTGGCAACCCGTGCAAAAATTAGGGGTTGCCTTAATTCTTATATTTTCGATAGGTATTGATTAAAAGTTAGATGGATTTGTTCGTAATGATGTATAGTTAACGTCAAAATCTTGTTATCCCCTATGGTTGATTTTTATTGAAAATTTGGATATTTTTAATTGTGGTATCACACAAGCTGCAAAATATCAAAACTGACTTTGAATACGGTAAAAAAAAAGTTGGAGTTCACTTGAATTTGTCAAAAAGACACAAAATAACCAAAGAGAACAAATAAAAAAAGAGAAATAACAAAATTAGAAAAAAATTACCACCCCCCTATGTATGTATGTATGTTCGAGTATTTGACAACACATTTGAACCATAAAGATGTCATTTCCATTTCAGTAAACGATGCTGGTATGTCATTAATATTGAAACAATATCCAAATATGAAAAAAGAGTTACCAATTACCGCTGAAATGTAGGCAATTACCGCCTCTATGTATCCAATTAACACTGCGGTATTTGGCTACAAGTTAGTGGTAATTGCCTACATTTCAGCGGTAATTGGTAACTAGTAACCACTTACCGTTATTATGTATCCAAATACCGCGGTGGTAATTGACTACAAGATAGCGGTAATTGCCTACATTTCAGCGGTAATTGGTAACTAGTAACCACTTACCGTTATTATGTATCCAAATACCGCGGTGGTAATTGACTACAAGATAGCGGTAATTGCCTACATTTCAGCGGTAATTGGTAACTTGTAACCACCCACCGTTATTTTGTATCCAAATACCGCGGCGGTAATTGGATACAAGATAGCGGTAATTGCCTACATTTCAGCGGTAATTGCCTACATTTCAGCGGTAATTGGTAACTAGTAACCACTTACCTTTTTTATGTATCCAAATACCGCGGCGGTAATTGACTACAAGATAGCGGTAATTGCCTACATTTCAGCGGTAATATCATACGTAATAGCGGTAACTGGCTACAGAAGAGCGTTGATTGACTACAGAATAGCGGTAATTAGCTACTTTTTTATATATATATTGAACCTTTTTTTACATGTTTTGATAGATGCAAAATTGGCAAATCTTTTTAACTTTTAATTCACTATTTAATTGGAAAAATTTCTGTACCAAGTCCTATACTATACTATACTATACTATACTAAATACTATACTATATTATACTACACTATATACTATATAATATACTATACTATATTCTATACTCTATACTATACTATTTACTATACTATACTATACTATACTATACTATACTATAGTATACTATAGTATACTATACTATACTATACTATACTATACTATACACTATACTATACTATACTATACTATACTATACTATACTATACTATACTATACTATACTATACTATACTATACTATACTATACTATACTATACTATACTATACTATACTATACTATACTATACTATACTATACTATATACTATATACTATATACTATACTATACTATACTATACTATACACTATATACTATATACTATATACTATACTATACTATACTATACTATACTATACTATACTATACTATATTATATACTATACTATACTTTAATATACTATAGACATATATATGAGTCTAAATACATACATCTTACACACTAACACATACACATAAACAGTTGTGCTGAAAATCAAACACATACAGGGAAGGTTTCTAATTTTATATTGATACAGTTAGTTCCGGTACCTCCAGAACTTTTAAAACAAAATCTATTTACATATATACATCAACACTTCTATTTGTTTATTTAGTGGACATATCCATCTGTATGCTGGTGATTTGTGCAAATTTTATGGCCTCGCGTAAAGCCATGAGAGAAGTGATAGTCAATATCATCGAATCTCTATCCATGTCAGGTTTTTGGATGTGCTGTATAATGCCAAATACCGCATCCAAATCATCTATTTGATGAAACTTCAAGACGAAAATTTCAGCAGACATGTTGACTGTTTCAGAATGTAAATGCAGTGTAAAGTGACAACCAGTGGCTATAAGGAAATGACGCTGAACATAATGATGATTGACGTGTGTCTAAGGTGTCAAATGACGTCATAATAGAATCGTGATTTCCCCAACTTTAGCCTGAGCATAAAGGTGATTGACGGGTGTCAAATGACGTCATAATAGAATTAGGATGTTTCCAGTTTTAGCAAAACGTAAAATTGTTTCTTATATGAAGAGTCTAAAATGATTCTGAATGACTACTTGATAGGTTTTTGGCCATTTTTCAACGCAATCTCAACTAACCAGGAGAAACATACACAACCAGCTGAATATGAGTTTGAAAGAACTCACACCAAACTACAATATAGGTGAAAACCATACACATATCTGGAGGCATAAAAAAATTACTGGCCTTTGAACATGGTCGCCGAAATTTTTTTGGTTTTTTAAAGTGGGTCTTAAATGGTTTATTTTCGTAAGAAACGAGCAAAAAACATGCCCCCATAGAGTGAGTACAAAGCGGTAATTTGGTAACACTGGAGGAGGTAATTTTGCTACTGGAGGAGGTAATTTGGCTACAAGTAGCCAAGATGTAGCCATGATGTAGCCATGTAGCCAAATTACCGCTAAAGATGTAGCCAAGATGTAGCCATGATGTAGCCATGTAGCCAAATTTCCGATAAAAATGTAGCCATTATTAGGCGGTAATTTGGCTACGGTTGTCAAATTACCGTAAAAATGTATCCAAATCACCGCTAAAAGGGTGCCATTTTTGTTAGCACCGTAACCAAAAGTGTTAGCACCTTATCCCAAAGTGCTAACAAATTTTTAAGGTGCGAACAAATAAAAATTTGGCTACTTTGCCATAGCCCTAACCCTAACCCTAACCCTAACCCTAACCCTAACCCTAACCTAACCCTAACCCTAACCCTAACCCTAACCCTAACCCTAACCCTAACCCTAAACCCTGACCCTAACCCTAACCCTGACCCTAACCCAAACCCTGACCCTAACCCAAACCCAAACCCTGACCCTAACCCTGACCCTAACCCTAACCCAAACCCTGACCCAAACCCTGACCCTCACCCAAACCCTGACCCAAACCCTGACCCTAACCCAAACACTAACCCTAACCCAAACCCCAAATGTGTTAAAATCGTTGTTTTGAAGGCCTTACTTTATCTTGGAACGGGTAAGTCTAGGAGGGTAATCGATTGGATTTTCGTATTAAGTTTTTTCACGAACTTCTCAAAAATCATAGTTTTGGAGGAGTAGGGGGTCAGGTTATGATTTTTGGTACTTTTTAAAGTCGACCTTTTCAAAATTTCAACATGATCCTTGACATTAAAAAATTGGTCCCATTAAGGGTAGTTCTTTTTTACAATTAAGCCTATGGTGAAGACCGCATGTCTTTCTCTTTTGTAGTTTGGGAGTTGGGGTTAATTTCGGGGTTAGGCTTCACTCTCACACAAACGTTTCTTCAATGAGGTCGGAAAGTGCGGCCGTACACTTCAGTGATATCAATAAGTTTTCATCCTCTAGATCGCCTTTTCATCTTTTCGGAACAGTTAACTTTAAGAAAATATCTCTATTCAAATCCATTCTACACCTGTTTGAAGATTGAAGTCAAAGGCACTTTTCATACTCTGTACTTAGAAATATTTTTGGAAATTTCTCACGCATGCGCAGTCACAAAAAAAAGTCAGACATGCGCAGAAGTAAAAAAGGTCACCTCACTAACCCTCGCCAAAGTCCACTACCATCCTTCAAGTCCACTACCCTGACCCTTACCCTAACACTAACCCTGACCCTAACCCTAACCCTGACCCTAACCCAAACCCTGACCCTAACCCAAACCCAAACCCTGACCCTAACCCTGACCCTAACCCTAACCCAAACCCTGACCCAAACCCTGACCCTAACCCAAACCCTGACCCAAACCCTGACCCTAACCCAAACACTAACCCTAACCCAAACCCCAAATGTGTTAAAATCGTTGTTTTGAAGGCCTTACTTTATCTTGGAACGGGTAAGTCTAGGAGGGTAATCGATTGGATTTTCGTATTAAGTTTTTTCACGAACTTCTCAAAAATCATAGTTTTGGAGGAGTAGGGGGTCAGGTTATGATTTTTGGTACTTTTTAAAGTCGACCTTTTCAAAATTTCAACATGATCCTTGACATTAAAAAATTGGTCCCATTAAGGGTAGTTCTTTTTTACAATTAAGCCTATGGTGAAGACCGCATGTCTTTCTCTTTTGTAGTTTGGGAGTTGGGGTTAATTTCGGGGTTAGGCTTCACTCTCACACAAACGTTTCTTCAATGAGGTCGGAAAGTGCGGCCGTACACTTCAGTGATATCAATAAGTTTTCATCCTCTAGATCGCCTTTTCATCTTTTCGGAACAGTTAACTTTAAGAAAATATCTCTATTCAAATCCATTCTACACCTGTTTGAAGATTGAAGTCAAAGGCACTTTTCATACTCTGTACTTAGAAATATTTTTGGAAATTTCTCACGCATGCGCAGTCACAAAAAAGGTCAGACATGCGCAGAAGTAAAAAAGGTCACCTCACTAACCCTCGCCAAAGTACACTACCCTAACCTGACCCAAACCCTGACCCTAACCCAAACACTTACCCTAACCCAAACCCCAAATGTGTTAAAATCGTTGTTTTGAAGGCCTTACTTTATCTTGGAACGGGTAAGTCTAGGAGGGTAATCGATTGGATTTTCGTATTAAGTTTTTTCACGAACTTCTCAAAAATCATAGTTTTGGAGGAGTAGGGGGTCAGGTTATGATTTTTGGTACTTTTTAAAGTCGACCTTTTCAAAATTTCAACATGATCCTTGACATTAAAAAATTGGTCCCATTAAGGGTAGTTCTTTTTTACAATTAAGCCTATGGTGAAGACCGCATGTCTTTCTCTTTTGTAGTTTGGGAGTTGGGGTTAATTTCGGGGTTAGGCTTCACTCTCACACAAACGTTTCTTCAATGAGGTCGGAAAGTGCGGCCGTACACTTCAGTGATATCAATAAGTTTTCATCCTCTAGATCGCCTTTTCATCTTTTCGGAACAGTTAACTTTAAGAAAATATCTCTATTCAAATCCATTCTACACCTGTTTGAAGATTGAAGTCAAAGGCACTTTTCATACTCTGTACTTAGAAATATTTTTGGAAATTTCTCACGCATGCGCAGTCACAAAAAAGGTCAGACATGCGCAGAAGTAAAAAAGGTCACCTCACTAACCCTCGCCAAAGTCCACTACCATCCTTCAAGTCCACTACCCTGACCCTTACCCTAACACTAACCCTGACCCTAACCCTAACCCTGACCCTAACCCAAACCCTGACCCTAACCCAAACCCAAACCCTGACCCTAACCCTGACCCTAACCCTAACCCAAACCCTGACCCAAACCCTGACCCTAACCCAAACCCTGACCCAAACCCTGACCCTAACCCAAACACTAACCCTAACCCAAACCCCAAATGTGTTAAAATCGTTGTTTTGAAGGCCTTGCTTTATCTTGGAACGGGTAAGTCTAGGAGGGTAATCGATTGGATTTTCGTATTAAGTTTTTTCACGAACTTCTCAAAAATCATAGTTTTGGAGGAGTAGGGGGTCAGGTTATGATTTTTGGTACTTTTTAAAGTCGACCTTTTCAAAATTTCAACATGATCCTTGACATTAAAAAATTGGTCCCATTAAGGGTAGTTCTTTTTTACAATTAAGCCTATGGTGAAGACCGCATGTCTTTCTCTTTTGTAGTTTGGGAGTTGGGGTTAATTTCGGGGTTAGGCTTCACTCTCACACAAACGTTTCTTCAATGAGGTCGGAAAGTGCGGCCGTACACTTCAGTGATATCAATAAGTTTTCATCCTCTAGATCGCCTTTTCATCTTTTCGGAACAGTTAACTTTAAGAAAATATCTCTATTCAAATCCATTCTACACCTGTTTGAAGATTGAAGTCAAAGGCACTTTTCATACTCTGTACTTAGAACTATTTTTGGAAATTTCTCACGCATGCGCAGTCACAAAAAAGGTCAGACATGCGCAGAAGTAAAAAAGGTCACCTCACTAACCCTCGCCAAAGTCCACTACCCTAACCCTAACCTAACCCTAACCCTAACCCTAACCCTAACCCTAACCCTAACCCAAACCCTAACCCTAACCCTAACCCTAACCCTAACCCTAACCCTAACCTAACCCTAACCCTAACCCTAACCCTAACCCTAACCCTAACCCTAACCCTAACCCTAACCCTACGGCAATCCTTTTTTACCCACTAGGTGAAAATGATAGATAAAAGTCTAAGGTCTAATGAACCAAAAGGCCCAAGTGGAAAAACTCATGGTTTGTCTTCATCATAGGTCCAAAGTCAGATTTAAAAAAAAAATCCCTACCCCCAAATTTAAAAGAGTGTCAAAAATTCCCTACGGCAAAACTTTTTTACCCACTACGTGCAAATGATAGATAATGGTCTAAGGTCAAAAGGGCCAAAATGCCCAAGTGGGACAACTCATGGTTTGTCTTCACCAAAGGTCCAAACTTAGGTCTAAAGGGTCTAACATGCCCATCTTTCATTTTTAAAAGTCTGTCAAAAGTTCCCTACGGCAATACTTTTTTAACTCACTAAGTGCAAATGATAGATAATGGTCTAAGGTCAAAAGGGCCAAAAGGCCCAAGTGGGACAACTCATGGTTTGTCTTCACCAAAGGTCCGAACTTAGGTCTAAAGGGTCTAACATGCCCACCCCTCATTTTTAAAAGTCTATCAAAAGTTCCCTACGGCAATACTTTTTTAACTCACTAAGTGCAAATGATAGATAATGGTCTAAGGTACAATGAGCCAAAAGGCCCAGGTGGGACAACTCATGGTTTGTCTATACCAAAGGTCCGAACTTAGGTCTAAAGGGTCTTACATGCCTACCCCTAATTTTTAAAAAGTCTGTCAAAAATTCCCTACGGCAGTACTTTTTTAACAACTAGGTGCAAATGATAGGTTATGGTTTAAGGTCCAATGGGACAAAAGCCCTAGGTGGGACAACTCATGGTTTGTCTTCACCATAGGTCGAAAGTCAAATTAAAAAAAAATGCCTACTCCCAATTTTTAAAAGAGTGTCAAAAATTCCCTACGGCAATAATGTTTTACCCACTAGCTGCAAATGATAGATAATGGTCTAAGGTCAAATGGGCCAAAAGGCCCAGGTGGGACAACTCATGGTTTGTCTATACAAAAGTTCCAAATTTTGGTCTAAAGGGTCTAACATGCCTACCCCTAATTTTTAAAAGTCTGTCAAAAATTCCCTACGGCAATACATTTTTACCACTAAGTGCAAATAATAGGTAAAGGTTTAAGGTCTAATGGGCCAAAAGGCCCAGGTGTGACAACTCATGGTTTCTCTTCACCATAGGTCCAAAGTCAGAATTAAAAAAAATGCCTACCCCAAATTTTTTAAAGAGTGTAAAAAATTCTCTACGGCAATACGTTTTTACCCACTAAGTCCAAATGATTAATAATGGTCCATGGTCAAATGGGTCAAAAGGCCCAGGTGGGACAACTCATGGTTTGTCTATACCATGGGTCCGAACTTAGGTCTAAAGGGTCTTACATGCCTACCCCTAATTTTTAAAAAGTCTGTCAAAAATTCCCTACGGCAGTACATTTTTAACCACTAGGTGCAAATGATAGGTTATGGTTAAAGGTCCAATGGGCCAAAAGTCCTAGGTGAGACAACTCATGGTTTGTCTTCACCATAGGTCCAAAGTCAACTTAAAAAAAATGCCTACCCCCAATTTTTAAAAGAGTGTCAAAAATTCCCTACGGCAATAATGTTTTACCCGCTAGCTGCCAATGATAGATAATGGTCTAATGTCAAATGGGCCAAAAGGCCCAGGTGGGACAACTCATGGTTTGTCTATACCAAAGGTCCGAACTTTGGTCTAAAGGGTCTAACATGGCTACCGCTAATTTTTAAAGGTCTGTCAAAAATTCCCTACGGCAATACTTTTTTACCCACTAAATGAAAATGATAGATAATGGTCTAAGGTCCAATGAGCCAAAAGGCACAGGTGGGACAACTCATGGTTTGTCTATACAAGAGGTCCGAACTCATGTTTCAAGGGTTAACATGCCTACCCCTAATTTTTAAAAGTCTGTCAAAAATTCCTTACGGCAATACATTTTTACCACGTAAGTGCAAATAATAGGTAAAGGTATAAGGTCTAATGTGCCAAAAGGCCTAGGTGTGACAACTCATGGTTTCTCTTCACCATAGGTCCAAAGTCAGAATTAAAAAAAATGCCTACCCCAAATTTTTAAAAGAGTGTAAAAAATTCCCTACGGCAATACTTTTTACCCACTAGGTGCAAATGATAGATAATGGTCTAAGGTCAAATGGGCCAAAGGTCCCAGGTGGGACAACTCATGGTTTGTCTCCACCATAAGTCCAAAGTAAGATTTATAAAAAAAATGCCTACTCCCAAATTTTAAAAGAGTGTCAAAAATTCCCTACGGCAATACTTTTTTACCCACTAGATGCAAATGATAGATAACGGTCTAAGGTCCAAAGGGCCAAAAGGCCCAGGTGGGACAACTCATGGCTTGTCTTCACCAAAGGTCCGAACTTGTGTCTAAAGGGTCTAACATGCCTACCCTTAATTTTTAAAAGTCTGTCAAAAATTCCCTACGGCAATACATTTTTACCCACTAGATGCAAATGATAAATAATGGTCCAAGGTCAAATGGGTCAAAAGGCCCAGGTGGGACAACTCATGGCTTGTCTATACCATGGGTCCGAACTTAGGTCTAAAGGGTCTAACATGGCTACCCCTAATTTTCAAAAGTCTGTCAAAAATTCCCTACGGCAATACATTTTTACCCACTAGATGCAAATGATAGGTAATGGTCCAAGGTCAAATAGGTCAAAAGGCCCAGGTGGGACAACTCATTGTTTCTCTTCACCAAAGGTCCGAACTTATGTCTAAAGGGTCTAACATGCCTACCCTTAATTTTTAAAAGTCTGTCAAAAATTCCCTACGGCAATACGTTTTTACCCACTAGATGCAAATGATAGATAATGGTCCAAGGTCAAATAGGTCAAAAGACCCAGGTGGGACAACTCATGGTTTATCTATACCAAAGGTCCAAACTTAGGTCTAAAGGGTCTTACATGCCTACCCCTAATTTTTAAAAAGTCTGTCAAAAATTCCCTACGGCAGTACATTTTTACCCACTAGGTGCAAATGATAGGTTATGGTTTAAGGTCCAATGGGCCAAAGTCCTAGGTGGGACAACTCATGGTTTGTCTTCACCATAGGTCCAAAGTCAAATTAAAAAAAAAATGCCTACCCCCAATTTTTAAAAGAGTGTCAAAAATTCCCTACGGCAATAGTTTTTTACCCACTAGATGCAAATGATAGATAATGGTCTAAGGTCAAATGGGCAAAAAGGCCCAGGTAGGACAACTCATGGTTTTTTCTATACCAAAGTTCCGAACTTTGGTCTAAAGGGTCTACTATGCCTTCCTCTAAATTTAAAAGTCTGTCAAAAATTCACGACGTCAATACTTTTTCCCCACTAGATGAAAATGATAGATAATGGTCTAAGGTCCAATGAGCCAGAAGGCCCAGGTGGGACAACTCATGGTTTGTCTATACCAAAGGTCCGAACTTAGGTCTAAAGGGTCTAACAAGCCTACCCCTAATTTTTAAAAGTCTGTCAAAAATTCCCTACGGCAAAACTTTTTTACCCACAAGTTGAAAATGATAGATAATGGTCTAAAGTCCAACGGGCCAAAAAGCCCAGGTGGGACAACTCATGGTTTGTCTATACCAAAGGTCCGAACTTAGGTCTAAACGTCTAACATGCCTACCCTTAATTTTTAAAAGTCTGTCAAAAATTCCCTACGGCAATACTTTTTACCCACTAGGTGCAAATAATAGATAATGGTCTAAGGTCCAATGGGCCAAAAGGCCCAGGTGGGACAACTCAAAGTTTGTCTTTTCCAAAGGTCCGAACTTAGGTCTAAAGGGTCTAACATGCCCACCCCTAAATTTTTAAAAGTCTGTCAAAAATTCCCTACGGCAATAAATTTTTACCTTCTAGGTGCAAATAATAGATTATGGTCTAAGGTCAAATGGGCCAAAAGGCCCAGGTGGGACAACTTATGGTTTTTCTATACCAAAGGTCCGAACTTAAATTTAAAGGGTCTAACATGCCTACCCCTAATTTTTAAAAGTCTGTCAAAAATTCCCTACGGCAACACTTTTTTACCCACTAGGTGCAAATGATAGGTAATGGTTTAAGGTCCAATGGGTTAAAAGTCCCAGGTTGGACAACTCATGGTTTGTCTTCACCATAGGTCTAAAGTCAGATTTAAAAAAAAAAATGACTACCCCCAATTTTAAAAGAGTGTGAAAAATTCCCTACGGCAATAATGTTTTACCCACTAGCTGCAAATGATAGATAATGGTCTAAGGTCAAATGGGTCAATAGGCCCAGGTGGGACAACTCATGGTTTGTCTATATCAAAGGTCCGAACTTTGGTCTAAAGGGTCTAACATGCCTACCCCTAATTTTTAAAAGTATGTCAAAAATTCCCTACGGCAATACTTTTTATCCAATAGATGCAAACGATAGGTAATGGTTTAAGGTCCAATGGGTCAAAAGGCCCAGGTTGGACAATTCATGGTTTGTCTCCACCATAGGTCCAAAATCAGATTTAAAACAAAATGTCTAACACTAATTTTTAAAAGAGTGTCAAAAATTCCCTACAGCAATAAAATTTTACCCACTAGGTGCAAATGATAGATAATGGTCTAAGGTCAAATGGGCCAAAAGGCCCAGGTGGGACAACTCATGGTTTGTCTATACCAAAGGTCCGAACTTTGGTCTAAAGGGTCTAACATGCCTACCCGTAATTTTTAAAAGTCTGTCAAAATTCCCTACGGAAATATTTTTTACACACTAGGCGAAAATGATAGATAATGGTCTAAGGTCCAATGAGCCAAAAGGCCTAGGTGGGACAACTCATGGTTTGTCTATACCAAAGGTCCGAACTTATGTTAAAAGGGTCTAACATGCCTACCCCTAATTTTTAAAAGTCTGTCAAAAATGCCCTACGGCAATATATTTTTACCCACTAAGTGCAAATAATAGGTAATGGTTTAAGGTCCAATGGGCCAAAAGGCCAAGGTGGGACAACTCATGGTTTGTCTTCACTATAGGTCCAAAGTCAGAATTAAAAAAAATGCCTACCCCCAATTTTTAAAAGAGTGTAAAAAAATCCCTTACGGCAACACTTTTTTACCCACTAGGTGCAAATGATAGGTAATGGTTTAAGGTCAAATGGGTCAAAAGGCCCAGGTGGGACAACTCATGGTTTGTCTATACCAAAGGTCCGAACTTTGATCAAAAGGGTTTAACATGTCTACCCCTAATTTTTAAAAAGTCTGTCAAAAATTCCCTACGGCAATACTTTTTTTCCCACTGAATGAAAATGATAGATAATGGTCTAAGGTCCAAAGGACGAAAACGCCCAGGTGGGACAATTCATGGTTTGTCTATACCAAAGGTCCGAACTTAGGTCTAAAGGTCTAACATGCCTACCCCTATTTTTTAAAAGTCTGTCAAGAATTCAGTACGGCAATACATTTTTACCCACTAGGTGCAAATGATAGGTAATGGTTTAAGGTCCAATGGGTCAAAAGGCCCAGGTTGGACAATTCATGGTTTGTCTCCACCATAGGTCCAAAATCAGATTTAAAACAAAATGTCTAACACTAATTTTTAAAAGAGTGTCAAAAATTCCCTACAGCAATAAAATTTTACCCACTAGGTGCAAATGATAGATAATGGTCTAAGGTCAAATGGGCCAAAAGGCCCAGGTGGGACAACTCATGGTTTGTCTATACCAAAGGTCCGAACTTTGGTCTAAAGGGTCTAACATGCCTACCCGTAATTTTTAAAAGTCTGTCAAAATTCCCTACGGAAATATTTTTTACACACTAGGCGAAAATGATAGATAATGGTCTAAGGTCCAATGAGCCAAAAGGCCTAGGTGGGACAACTCATGGTTTGTCTATACCAAAGGTCCGAACTTATGTTAAAAGGGTCTAACATGCCTACCCCTAATTTTTAAAAGTCTGTCAAAAATGCCCTACGGCAATATATTTTTACCCACTAAGTGCAAATAATAGGTAATGGTTTAAGGTCCAATGGGCCAAAAGGCCAAGGTGGGACAACTCATGGTTTGTCTTCACTATAGGTCCAAAGTCAGAATTAAAAAAAATGCCTACCCCCAATTTTTAAAAGAGTGTAAAAAAATCCCTTACGGCAACACTTTTTTACCCACTAGGTGCAAATGATAGGTAATGGTTTAAGGTCAAATGGGTCAAAAGGCCCAGGTGGGACAACTCATGGTTTGTCTATACCAAAGGTCCGAACTTTGATCAAAAGGGTTTAACATGTCTACCCCTAATTTTTAAAAAGTCTGTCAAAAATTCCCTACGGCAATACTTTTTTTCCCACTGAATGAAAATGATAGATAATGGTCTAAGGTCCAAAGGACGAAAACGCCCAGGTGGGACAATTCATGGTTTGTCTATACCAAAGGTCCGAACTTAGGTCTAAAGGTCTAACATGCCTACCCCTATTTTTTAAAAGTCTGTCAAGAATTCAGTACGGCAATACATTTTTACCCACTAGGTGCAAATGATAGGTAATGGTTTAAGGTCCAATGGGTTAAAAGTCCCAGGTGGGACAACTCATGCTTTGTCTTCACCATAGGTCTAAAGTCAGATTTAAAAAAAAAATGACTACCCCGAATTTTAAAAGAGTGTGAAAAATTCCCTACGGCAATAATGTTTTACCCACTAGCTGCCAATGATAGATAATGGTCTAAGGTCAAATGGGTCAAAATGCCCAGGTGGGACAACTCATTATTTGTCTATACCAAAGGTCTGAACTTTGGTCTAAAGGCACTAACATGCGTACCCCTAATTTTTACAAAGTCTGTCAAAAATTCCATACGGCAATACTTTTTTACCCTACTAGGTGAAAATGATAGATAATGGTCTAAGGTCAAATGAGCCAAAAGGCCTAGGTGGGACAACTCATAGTTTGTCTATACCAAAGGTCCGAATTTATGTTTAAAGGTCTAACATGCCTACCCCTAATTTTTAAACGTCTGTCAAAAATTCCTTACGGCAAAACATTTGTACCCATTAGGTGCAAATGATAGGTAATGGTTTATGGTCCAATAGGCTAAAAGGCTAAGGTTGGACAACTCATGGTTTGTCTTCACTATAGGTCTAAAGTCAGAATTAAAAAAAATGCCTACCCCTAATTTTTAAAAGAGTGTAAATAAATTCCCTATGGCAATACTTTTTACCCACTAGATGCAAAAGATAGATAATGGTCTAAGGTCAAATGGGTCAAAAGGCCCAGGTGATACAACTCATGGTTTGTCTATACCAAAGGTCCGAACTTTGGTCTGAAGGGTCTAACATGCCTTCCCCTAATTTTAAAAGTCTGTCAAAAATTCCCTTCGGCAATCCTTTTTTATCCACTAGAGGCAAATGATAGATAATGGTCTAAGGTCCAACGGGCCAAAAGGCACAGGTGGGACAACTTATGGTTTTTTTTATACCAAAGGTCAGAACTTAGGTCTAAAGGGTCTAACATGCCTACTTTTAATTTTTAAAAGTCTGTCAAGAATTCCCTACGGCAATACATTTTTACCCTCTAGGTGCAAATGATAGGTAATGGTTTAAGGTCCAATGGGTTAAAAGTCCCAGGTGGGACAACTCATGGTTTGTCTTCATCATAGGTCTAAAGTCAGATTTAAAAAAAAAATGACTACCCCCAATTTTAAAAGAGTGTGAAAAATTCCCTACGGCAATAATGTTTTACCCACTAGTTGGAAATGATAGATAATGGTCTAAGGTCAAATGGGCCAAAAGGCCCAGGTGGGACAACTCATGGTTTGTCTATACTAAAGGTCCGAACTTTGGTCTAAAGGGTCTAACATGCCTACCCGTAATTTTTAAAAGTCTGTCAAAATTCCCTACGGAAATATTTTTTACCCACTAGGCGAAAATGATAGATAATGGTCTAAGGTCCAATGAGCCAAAAGGCCTAGGTGGGACAACTCATGGTTTGTCTATACCAAAGGTCCGAACTTATGTTAAAAGGGTCTAACATGCCTACCCTTAATTTTTAAAAGTCTGTCAAAAATTCCCTACGGCAATTCATTTTTACCCATTAAGTGCAAATGATAGGTAATGGTTCCTGGTCCAATGGGCCAAAAGGCCCAGGTGGGACAACTCATTGTTTGTCTTCACCATAGGTCTAAAGTCAGATTTAAAAAAAAAATGACTACCCCCAATTTTAAAAGAGTGTGAAAAATTCCCTACGGCAATAATGTTTTACCCACTAGCTGCCAATGATAGATAATGGTCTAAGGTCAAATGGGCCAAAAGGCCCAGGTGGGACAACTCATGGTTTGTCTATACCAAAGGTCCGAACTTTGGTCTAAAGGGTCAAACATGCCTACCCCTAATTTTTAAAAGTCTGTCAAAATTCCCTACGGAAATATTTTTTACCCACTAGGCGAAAATGATAGATAATGGTCTGAGGTCCAATGAGCCAAAAGGCCTAGGTGGGACAACTCATGGCTTGTCTATATCAAAGGTCCGAACTTTGGTCTAAAGGGTCTAACATGCCTACCCCTAATTTTTAAAAGTCTGTCAAAAATTCCCTACGGCAATACTTTTTATCCACTAGATGCAAATGATAGGTAATGGTTTAAGGTCCAATGGGTCAAAAGGCCAAGGTGGGACAATTCATGGTTTGTCTTAACCATAGGTCCAAAGTCAAATTTAAAAAAAATGCCTAACCCCAATTTTTAAAAGAGTTTAAACAATTCCCTACGGCAATACTTTTTACCCATTAGGTGCAAATGATAGATAATAGTCTAAGGTCAAATGGGTCAAAAGGCCCAGGTAGGACAACTCATGGTTTGTCTATACCAAAGGTCTGAACTTATGTTAAAAGGGTCTAACATGCCTACCCCTAATTTTTAAAAGTCTGTCAAAAATTCCCTACGGCAATACATTTTTACCCATTAAGTGCAAATGATAGGTATTGGTTTAAGGTCCAATGGGCCAAAAGGCCAAGGTGGGACAACTCATTGTTTGTCTTCACCATAGGTCCAAAGTCAGAATTAAAATAAATGCCTACCCCCAATTTTTAAAAGAGTTTAAACAATTCCCTACGGCAATACTTTTTACCCATTAGGTGCAAATAATAGATAATAGTCTAAGGTCAAATGGGTCAAAAGGCCCAGGTAGGACAACTCATGGTTTGTCTATACCAAAGGTCCGAACTTAGGTGTAAAAGGGTCTAACATGCCTACCCCTAATTTTTAAAAGTTTGTCGAAAATTCCCTACGGCAATACTTGTTTACCCACTAGGTGCAAATGATAGATAAAGATCTAACACTACTGGACGAAAAAACAACTGTCCATACCAGTAACAGTCGTTCTACGACTGTCTTAGTCTGTGGAAGACTGAAGATGACTGTCAAAGAAACTGATACAGTTGATTAATGTCTGTCCCAACACTTTTATGGGTTGTGAAAACCAAAATATGTTATCAACAGTCATTTAAGGACTGTTGCAGTGGTCTACGGGGTTGTCACAGTCAAATACTATTTATTACAGTCTTTCCAAAAGTTGTGGCAGTTGTATAATGTTTGTCCCAACCTTTTAATAGTTGGGACAGTTGAAATTTGTTTGTGTCAACTTTTTAGACGTTGATGCAGTCAAAAAATGTTTGTTACAACGTTTTTAGAGTTGGGACAGTTGTAAAATGTTTGTTAAAACTTTTTAAAGGTTGTTACAGTCATAAAATGTTTATTACAAATTTTAAAAGGTTGCTACAGTCGTTAAATGTTTAAAACAAACATTTCATAGGTTGTTGCAGTCGACAAATATTTTAGCGTCACTGTAGCAACTCAGTGTATAAAAAAAATTTACGTTTCACCCGGCTCTCAAGATTTGATATAGTTGTGAAATAGCCCATAATTTATACTATTATCATCTATTGTGCGGTTGTTGACTTGTTTTGTTTTTTATTTATTTATTTTGCGATCGTTGTTTGTCTTTTGTCGTTTTCCGTTTATTGCCATAGTATTGTCCGTTCATTTTTGACATGTGCGTTTTACTTTCCTTTAGGTATCTTTACTTTTTATTTTATCTATTCAGATTCGTTCATAACTGGTTTTACACACCAGAAGCCTTCGTTTAAAAATGGAGTTTTAATATTATTGCAGAAGATGCTAATGAATTCATTCAAATTTATATTTGAAAAAGTTTTGATAAATTCTGAGGAATAGAAAATGTACCGTCGGTGTACCTGAAGTAAATTTAAAGAATATGACTAAGTTATCAATATTGTACAGCATAATAAAACATTTTTAATTTGAATTACTCTCCATGAGGAATATTTTCCGATGATAAAAAAAACAATTAATTAAATCTGTCAAGTTTCTTTAAAAACGGAAAACAATTCTTCACCGTGGACGATTTACCCTCTTTATTTTCTTGTCGGCAAACTGGACCTGGAGGTCGGCAAACTATATTTTACACAGGAAACTACAGATGTTAGACCACATGTACAATATAAGCGGAGCTGGAAATTACAATCGGTGAGTAGAAATGAATAATATTTTAAAGCATGTCTATCGAATAATCATGGATCCAAGATTTTGAAGGGAAAATGTGCACATTTGTTCTTCCTACAGACAGGCTATGAATCGACGATCTATATCACCAAACTCGTGCATAGTTGCATGTTCCAAGGCAAAGTTAGGATTTGGGCTTGGAAAAGTTGTGCATCATTGAAATTCATGTTTGACACCATTCCCCCTCCCCCTTTTATCATGTGTATGTCATTTAATCCCTTATTTACTTTGCATACATCACCCCAAGGGTGACAAGGTCAAGGGAATAAAAAAAGGTTACTCTTGATCTTCATCGTCTTACTGTTAAATTCTAACATGTGGGGCATTGGTTAACTTTTGTTGTGCGGGATGACCTTTTACAGGACCTATACATCATGTACATATTGTATGTTAATGTATTGTTAACTCTGGTCTTAAATTTGCATGAAATACTTGTCACTGGACTTCTTATAACCAACAACCAACCAATCTTTACATGTACATATCCATATAATTGTGTTACTAATGCTGGATTACAAGTATTTCCCTGGTTTTGCTTTATCAGCTGATAGTTTTCGTTCTATTAAGAATGCATTGTGACGTCACAATTTCCATTGAAAAAACATGCATAGTACAAATTAATATGACGGTGTATGAAAACATATGATCTGACCATAAAATTTTATGAAAAGTATTAATTTTAGTGACTTATTTAGCAAGTAACTTAGTATGCATTTTCATTCAATTTTTAAATAATTCCCAAATCATGGACAACAAAACATGAATATATTTGATAATATAAGGCATTGAAAGTGAATATGTCATGTATGTATTAGCATTGATTAGATGGTTCAAAATAACATTAATCATCAAAATTAAACAATATTATTAAATTAATGTTCCTGAAACCATGCACAGATTCAAAACAGTTGCCATTTAAACACAGTTGATTAAACAAAATGTGCTAATTCAATTAGTAATTCTTTCATCATGTACTTAAAGATTCATATTGAACAAGGGTTGTGGAGGTTGTTGCATCTTTTCTCAAAATGAATAATTACAATGAATAAAATATCTATAAATATGTCATCATGTTAATTGCTACATGTACATGATTTTAAGTTAAAAAGAAATAAAAAACATATTAAAAGAGCAAAGTGAGCATCATAATTATATTCTTTTTAGATTTAACATAGAATATTAAATCACTATAAATTTGTAAATACTTTGAACCTAAACTATATATTTTGATTTTTCATGTGAAATTTTTATATAAATTGTGCCCTCTGGTTAGTCAAAATTCATTTATGCCATAAATGTTATCTAGTAGTAACATTCAAGGGTCTTTTTATTTATTCCACCATTAAAATGATTAAAGGACTTTCTATTCATGAGTCAAATTTGTGTGTTAAATTGTGTTTTGGTTACTTTATTGTTGCCTTACTGTTGGGTTGCTGCATCATTGATATAAAAATATATCCCACATCTCCTTTCATCATGTGCATTCACATCTGACTGCAGATTTTTTGCCTTTTCTACATAATTATTTTATGTTTAACATTCAATATGTGGGGAAAACATAACAAAAATATCTATCTGTAAGCATATTTTTTTTTTATCTAAACATGGTATAAACTTTTTTAAAGTATTTTATGAAGCTCAAAATATTTTTATAGATATTGTAGTATCAAGTAAGTTGTCATAAAATTTACTGTGTTAACTGCATTGTATGTCCAATAATTTAGTTTAAAAATACCTTTTACTCAAATTCAAAATAAATAATTAAAATTTATGTATTTACTGAACATGAATTCATGACCATGCAAATGTGACATTAAAATAGGTAATAATCAGGATGTTAACACTGGATAGGTAATAATCAGGAATTCTTATATACATATTATAGCTAATATACAGATTAAGACACACAATAGTTTATTGCCTTGGGGAGGAATTTTAAACTGTCATGGGTATATATTGAAGATGATTTTATAATGATGTTCACAAATTATAATTGTCCTCTTCAAAATTTTGATAAATATTTCAAAATAAATTGTAATTTAAGAAAAATATGAATCAGCAGGATATAATATTATTTTGGATACAAAAAATGCATATTTTAAAAGTTATCTGAGTATTGATTTATCAAAATAAAATTGGGTAAATAACTAAAATAAAATAAAGAAAGTGTTGTCTGAGCTGCAAAGCATTATTTAATACAAGCTGTCATAAGGAAAAAGTATACAGGGTAACACAAAAGATGTAAAATTAAACTCAAGGATTTAAAACATTAACCAGTCAGGGGACTTTTTGAAATAAGTGATTTTTAAGTCACTTATTTAAGTAGCAAATTGAAAGTTTTGTCACAAATTGTGATTTTGTAGTTTTACCAAAATTTTAAACACGTAGGTTTACATAATATCTTTTCATTAGTAAAATTGAAAAAAAATGAACTTTTTGCTTCTTTTAAGCAGCAAGGTTTATGCCTTTGATGCAATCATTTAGCTGCAAATTCTATTTTAGTTGAAAAAATGCTATAAAAATGGCTTTACATAATGAACTGATACTTTCTTAACAGATTTTTCTCAGCAGTGCCACTGTGGGAGTATTTGCCCTGTAAAATTCAAGGTTTCATCTTATAAATTATGTAAAAAAATTCTACTGTTCACGATAAAAATTTCACTGTTCGGGGTGTTGAAATTAGTAGGGGTTATTAAAAGAAATGATTTTTTGGAAGGAAATTGAGGTATGATACTTAAACAAGTGATTTTTATGTCATTATCCTAGATTTAGTACAAGGTCATCACCTGACATGACCGGGTCATCCTATCAACACAGATGTTGGTTTTGATAAATTTAGCAACATAATTAGCCCCTGGATCAATAGTATTCTATATTTAAAGCTACAATAAAATTAAATCACTTAGGCTAGTGATTAATTTGTACTACATGTACTTAAATAGGTGATTATTAAAGAAAAACAACTCTTACTTCCAACCTTTATGGTCATAATGTTACTTGAATCAGTGATTTAGAAAAGCGCTCATTTAAGTAAGTCCCCTGACTGTTAACAGGGAGGGTTAAGCCTTGGAACAGTATAAATATCATCCTGATTAACCTTCGGACAAAGATTCTACATTTACATCACAAAGGTTTATTCATTATATGCACTTGACAAAGGGAAAGTCAATAGCATCTATATAGTAACAGTGCATTTATTTATTTAATTATTTTTTTCATTCTTTAAACTTTTCTCTGTAGTATCAATTTATTTCATATTAACATGAACAAAAGCAATAACCTGTTGTGTTTTAGAGAGGAATAACTATGTCCATGATGTCTGACTTTAAAGAATTGATGAAATAAAGTATGGTGTGAGCCTCAATAAGACAGTAACCCTTCAATGAAAGTACACAGTCACACATAAAAAATCATTAATGTAGAAAAAAGACCATACATAGAATTTAGACCCACTAAAAAGATTTATTCTTCTTGTTTAAAATTGGGACTTAAAAATATAATTGTATAAGTCCTAGAAATTTTTTCGTCAATCAAATGAGGATTGCTAGTTTTCATCTAGGTAGATACAGTTATTGTAATTGACTTTCTTCTAAGTACCGTACAATGTATATAGTATTATGTTAGCTAAAATTTTACTGTACTTTAGTCTCAATGTATATTTTTTTTTGTAGATTCATATTGGCTTGAGCATGATTCCCACTTAGAATATGAAGCCTGCTACATGTGCACTTTGATGCATAGGACATATAGATGTCACTGAGTCACTCTTATAGCTGCAAATTGTGAAACAGTGGATTAATTCATTATTTTGTGCTAGTTATTTATTGTTTTTGGAAATAATGAATAGCACTTGCAGCATTATTCCATGATGATGATGACTTGTGATGTTAGGATTAAATTGGACAAGAAAAAAAATTGTGCATTGTACAAATAGGAAACTTACAAATTGTATTAAAGGAGGACCACAGTACTGGATGACTAAATAACTTGGATAATCATGATAATTATTCATTTGGTATATCAATAATGAATTTGGAATAACAAGATTTCATAGTTTCAGTGCATATTAATAGTGCAATCATACATTGTATCTGAATTCCATGAATACTTTGGATAATTATTCATTTGAAATAGCCATTTGGAATAATGAAAATTCCTAGTTTCAGTGAATATTAATAATAATAGTGCATAATATCTGAATTCATGAATACTTTAGTGGATAATCAGTCATTTTAATATAATAACAATTTGGATATAATGTGAATTTCTAGTTTCAGTGAAATTTACAACACAGTGCATGTATAAATCGCATCCGAAGTTTATGTTGGCATTGCAATTGTTAACTACCACCAGGGTGTGTAAAAAGACCTTAACCACCCATGAGGGTCTCTCGTAGTCGGTCACAGTTGTTAAGTGTCAAATGACTGCTTGCTGTACTTAAAGTCTGAATTAGAATTAAATAAAAATCTAAATTAGTGCCCAAGCATATTAAACAAATAAACCATGTACTTCAAAGTATAATTTTATAGTCCCGCCTACAACAAAAGTTGATGTATGCAAGAAATAGGTATTACAATCTGGCAGCGGCTACAGCCAGTCAGGGGTACTACTTGTACAAGTAATTTTTATTTACTTGAAGAAGTAATATTAATATACTTATATAAGTAAATTTGTAGGATACTTATACAAGTGTATTTTATTTACTTGTATAGGTAAAAAAAAAATTGCCTTAGTTATGTCCCTTAGACATTCAGATTTTTTTACTTATATAAGTGAAAAAGTCATCCTATCTTCTTTTCTTGAATTCTTAGGACTTCTTTGCTCTAATAGAATTTTAAATTGTCTGTCTTTTGCAGATGTCTTTACTAATCATTTAAGTGTAATTTCATGAACAATGAAAATCTCATTTGTCTGTTATCTTCCGAACACTGCTCATTTACAAGCCCCCAAGGAGCAATTTTTGAAGGACTTGCACAAATACTTAAGATCTTTGTGCAATCAGTTTCTTTGTTGAATTAATGAGATGAAACATTGAGCTCTAATAAAAAGTTATGAGCTATCCTGGGAAAAATCATTAAAGGCATGTTTTTACATCTCAAACTTGAGAATTTTTGTGGGGTTGTAAAAAAAAATTACTTATACAAGTGAATTTTTGAGAAAATTAAGGGGAGATTATTCAAACATTATAGTTAACTTATATCATGTATAGAAGTATATTTTTTTTACCTCTTCAAGTAAATAAAGATTACTTGTACAAGTAGTATCCCTGACTGACAGCGTAACCTATTTGTATAAAGCTTCACTAGGTACATTTTTGAAGCTTAAAGACCTGGATACTTCTTTATGTTATGAAGTTTCTGTTAGTAACTTGTTCATTGCACTTTACCTTGTTTTCATGGTTCACTGACTGTTTGAAAAAAATTATTACTGTTTGAACAGTCATACCGTGAAATACTCTCTTACATGTATAACATGTACATGTATAATGAGTAATTGGATAAATTTATATGGTATATATATATATAGGTATCTTGAAAGGTCTACATGTCTCATTGTCTGTCAGGCAGGGTTAACCTGACCTTGACTTCATTTCATGGATCAGTGATTAAGGTTATTTCAGTTACTTTGTCAAGTTTGTTTCTCAGAGGAATAATAGGTCAACTATATTTGGTGTATGAAATGATTGTAAGGTGAATATATCTGACTGCAAGACCTGCATCAGACTTTGACCTCAATGAAAATGTCATGGTTCATTGAACAATTTAGTTTTTGTGGTTTGGTCTATTTCCCAATGTTTCTCAGATGCTATAAACTACATGTACATGCATGACATGTATAGGATCACTATTTTTGGCGTATTGGATATCTTCGTAAGTTGTACAAGTTTGATTGGGAGGTTTTAAATCTGACCATGACCTCATTTTCATGTTTCATTGGGCAATGTTTAGTTTTCATGGTTTGGATGTTAAGTCTATTTCACAGATACTATAAACCACTAAATTTTGGGTATGGAATGTCAGTTTGTAGGGTGTACATCATCTGTTTGGCATGGTTAATTTGACCATGACTTCATTTTCAAAGGTAATTGATAATGGAAAGTTTATGTGATACTTGTACATGTAGTAAAACCTTCATATATACATGTATTACATTTTTTACATTCAACATAAATTCAATTTTACATGTAGGCAAAGCAGACTTGACATTTCAGCGTGTGCACAGTCACTCTTGTTACATCACCATTGATCATGTCTACCATGTTGATTATAGCTGCTTTTTGTTAACAAAAGTCGGACAAGTATTAACAATTGTTATAATTCATTTGATAATATTGTAGTCATGTATAATATGTACAATGTCATGAATGTACAATAACAAAAATTAAGGAGATGTGGTATGATTTTCAATGAGACAACCATCAACCGTAGACCAAGTGATGTAATTGTTAGTAACTGCACATCCTTCACCAATGAGCAAAATCAGTACCACATAATCATGATAATGAAAAACCTATAACAGGCCTAGCCATATTGAATGATGTTACACAATGTAAACAAGTTGAGATGAGAAACCCAAGTTTGATTTATATACAAAAGCAACAAACAATCTGTTGGCGATAAAATTGGGTCAGTTAATAGATATAAGAAGATGTGGTATGATTGCCAATGAGACAACTTTGCATCCAAGTCAAAAATTTTGAAAAAGTAAACCATTATAGGTCAAAGTACAGTCTTCAACACAGAGCCTTGGCTCACACCGAACAGCAAGTTATATAGGGCCTCAAAATTACAGTTAAGCATGTTTAGAATTTGAAAAAATAGTTCCTGGATGATCATTTCTGATGTCTCCCATTTTTATCATGTTTACAGACCCATTGAAACATCGAGTGATGACAAATGTATCATGGTTTACCAAAGGCTTATCATGCTTATAGGTGATCCAATATTAACAGGCTTCTGCCCTTATTCATGTTTTTCTACAAATCCATTATATCTGCTTTTGAATAAATGCCTTCTAAATATATATCCCAAGATGTTTAGCAACATTTTCAATATACACAATAAGCATTACAAAGGCATACATGTATTATGCACTATTGGTGAGCTGTTTGTTATAATTTACATATACATTATACATACATTGACATATATATATATAGCATGGTGTGAAAAGCCTATGCAATACAAACATGACAAATAGACTAAAACATATGATAATAAATTGGTGAAATTGAGTAAACTGCTACTATATGACATCAACCCAACAACAACTAAATAACAATCTAGAGGTCAACATATATCTATACGTCTAAACACGTGAAAACTTTACGACAGATTCATCCATTGGAGAACAAGTGATCATTGATGGTGATACACGGCTGAAATCATAATTGCTCAAAATATCGACACAACAATGTTAAATAGAACTGCATTTTTTTTAATAAGATCATTATTTGATTAATAAAATGATGTGGTACTTGTTTACAAATTAGACAATTTTTCACCTAAAATCCAATGACATATATAGAAGTTAGCAACTGAATTGGCAAATTTGATATGGTCAGAATATTAATTTCCAACATATAGGCAGCCAGATTATATATTTTCACTCAGACCAGGGCCAGAATACTTATTTTCAGTCCATCCTTCTATTAAAGTGAAGCAAAACAATTTGTGTGATTTAATTAATCAATGATTTTTTTTTTCTAAGGGGCGCCCAAATAAGTTCTGCTGGTAATACATATGTACTGTTTTCATCACTGATTGAAGATGAATATAATTAGAATAATGGACCCATTTGGTTTCTTTACTATTTGAATTATATATCAATATTGGACAAGCATTTATATGATTAAATAAATTGAATTTAAAAAATGGAAATTGGAAAATATTTTAGATAAATGTTAGCATGGTTAGTACGACATCTGATCAACTGAAACCACAAAAGAGAATCCGATGTCAGTCTGTAGAATTTAACAAGACCGGAGTCTAAAGAATACAACAAGTTCTAAACCGTTATATGAATAAATAAAAGAAGATTTGATTTCCTTGTCTGAAACAATGCGAGTTTTCTTGTTTTGAACATTTCAACTTTCACTGGCGCTAGTTATTTTGTCGGTCTTGTACAGTACGCCCATCTGTTTATAAATACTTTTGGTAAATTGGTTGAGAAAAATCCGGTGAAAATATGAATGATCTCGAGTGATAATATTTTTACCTCAATCAATCATGAATGAATGCCGAAGTGCTATTTATCAAGGACATTTGAACTTCAAATAGCCCACTCGTTACAATATACAGTACAAAGTCGAGTCAATATTGAACTATTCAAAAATAAAATACAGTAAAATAAATTAAATTTAGATAGATTTAAGATTATTTTTGTTTTTCCATAGCTGCAAAAGATGCGTTAAATGTTCATCATAGCTTTGATTTTTTTTTATATGTATAGAAATCAAAATGGTTAATACGGCAATATTTATAATTTTGCAAGAAAAAAAATGTAGCCAGAAATAAAAGCTCAAAATAAGTGTGTGAAATAAACCCTCGGGGAAAAAATTAAGCAGTTTAATATGGGGATAAGTTTGACAAGGGTGTATATTCGGTGTTTACGGTATATCGTGTATATTGACCGTTATTATGAAGTAATGTGATTCGTAAAACTACGGGTATTGAAGACAACCTTGTATGCATGAATGATTTCACACCTAACTAATTTAAAAAAATTAAAAAGTTTTTATTTAGATAATATTGAAATGAAAATTGTCAACTGTTAATACAGTTAAAGATACATTTGGTTAGTTTTAAATGCGAATAAAACCGTCCTGTGTGAAATTGCAGGTATTTAGTGCTGGTTCCGATTTTGTTCGATGAGATGAGAGGCGAGGGAGTGTTAATAATTATATAAATTTAGCTCATTCACTAAATAAGCGGGGAATACCAAAATGTTCAGTGGCAAATATTTCAAAATATTTTTTTTTAAATCAATTTCTATCTAAAATTAATGTATTAAATGGGTTTGATAGTTGTGTCTCTTTGTCACAACCTTATATTGCACACGGTAAAATTGTTTTACAAATAATTTAACCTATCCCTGACTGTCAGAAATTTTGTATCCGTGACTTTTAAGTCTTAATGACGATCAATGTTTGGAAGCTGCTACACTTATAAATTAGCTATGACTATGTAATGGTTGTAGCAATCATATTTTTACTGTTACAACCTTTTCAGCGTTTAAACAGTTTATTTATGACTGTTTAAACGTTTTCCGTGTTGGGACAGTTATTAAATAACTGTTACAACTTTCAAATGGTTGCAGCAGTCTTATTATGACTGTGACAACCTTTTAGGCGTTTAATCAGTTTATTTATGACTGTTGCAACGTTTTTCGAGTTGGGACAGATGTAAATCAACTGTTACAACTTTGAAATAGTTGTATCAGTCCTTTAATGACTGTGACAGTTATTTCTAGCGTTGTTGCAGTCGATTTATGTTTTAGACAAACACTTTTAAAGTTGGGACAGTTACAAAATAACTGCAGCAGTGAAATTTAACAACTGTTACAACTTTAACAAACATTATCAGTCTTAGAACGACTGTTACTGGTATGGACAGTTGTTTTTTTGTCCAGTAGTGTAAGGTCCAATGGGCCAAAAGGCTCAGGTGGGACAATTCATGGGATGTCTATACCAAAGGTCCGAACTTAGGTCTAAAGGGTCTGACATACCTACCCTTAATTTTTAAAAGTCTGTCAAAAATTCCCTTCGGCAATACTTTTTTATCCACTAGAGGCAAATGATAGATGATGGTCTAAGGTCCATAGGGCCAGAAGGCCCAGGTAAGACAACTTTTGGTTTTTCTAAACCAAAGGTCCGAACTTAGGTCTAAAGGGTCTAACATGCGTACCCCTAATTTTTAAAAGTCTGTCAAAAATTTCCTACGGCAATACATTTTTACCCACTAGGTGCAAATGATAGATAACGGTCTAAGGTCCAAAGGGCCAAAAGGCCCAGGTGGGAAAACTCATGGTTTGTCTTAACCATAGGTCTGAAATCAGATTTAAAAAAAAAATGACTACCCCCAGTTTTAAAAGAGTATCAAAAATTCCCTACGGCTAAAATGTTTTACCAACTAGCTGCCAATGATAGGTAATGGTCTAAGGTCAAATGGGTAAAAATGCCCAGGTGGGACAACTCATGGTTTGTCTATAACAAAGGTCCGAACTTTGGTCTAAAGGGTCTAACATGCCTACCCCTAATTTTTCAAAGTCTGTCAAGAATTCCCTACGGCAATACATTTTTACCCACTAGGTGCAAATGATAGGTAATGGTTTAAGGTCCAATGGGTTAAAAGTGCCAGGTGGGACAACTCATGGTTTGTCTTCACCATAGGTCTAAAGTCAGATTTAAAAAAAAAAATGACTACCCCCAATTTTAAAAGAGTGTGAAAAATTCCCTACGGCAATAATGTTTTACCCACTAGCTGCAAATGATAGATAATGGTCTAAGGTCAAATGGGTCAGTAGGCCCAGGTGGGATAACTTATGGTTTGTCTATATCAAAGGTCCGAACTTTGGTCTAAAGGGTCTAACATGCCTACCCCTAATTTTTAAAAGTCTGTCAAAAATTCCCTACGGCAATACTTTTTATCCACTAGATGCAAATGATAGGTAATGGTTTAAGGTCCAATGGGTCAAAAGGCCAAGGTGGGACAATTCATGGTTTGTCATCACCATAGGTCCAAAGTCAGATTTAAAAAAAAATGCCTAACCCCAATTTTTAAAAGAGTGTCAAAAATTCCCTACGGCAATAAAATTTTACCCACTAGGTGCAAATGATAGATAATGGTCTAAGGTCAAATGGGCCAAAAGGCCCAGGTGGGACAACTCATGGTTTGTCTATACCAAAGGTCCGAACTTTAGTCTAAAGGGTCTAACATGCCTACCCGTAATTTTTAAAAGTCTGTCAAAATTCCCTACGGAAATATTTTTTACCCACTAGGCGAAAATGATAGATAGTGGTCTAAGGTCCAATGAGCCAAAAGGCCTAGGTGGGACAACTCATGGTTTGTCTATACCAAAGGTCCGAACTTTAGTCTAAAGGGTCTAACATGCCTACCCCTAATTTTTAAAAGTCTGTCAAAATTCCCTACGGAAATATTTTTTACCCACTAGGCGAAAATGATAGATGATGGTCTAAGGTCCAATGAGCCAAAAGACCTAGGTGGGACAACTCATGGTTTGTCTATACCAAAGGTCTGAACTTATGTTAAAAGGGTCTAACATGCCTACCCCTAATTTTTAAAAGTCTGTCAAAAATACCCTACGGCAATACATTTTTACCCATTAAGTGCAAATGATAGGTAATGGTTTAAGGTCCAATGGGCCAAAAGGCCCAGGTAGGACAACTCATTGTTTGTCTTCACCATAGGTCCAAAGTCAGAATTAAAATAAATGCCTACCCCCAATTTTTAAAAGAGTTTAAACAATTCCCTACGGCAATACTTTTTACCCATTAGGTGCAAATGATAGATAATGGTCTAAGGTCAAATGGGTCAAAAGGCCCAGGTAGGACAACTCATGGTTTGTCTATACCAAAGGTCCGAACTTAGGTCTAAAAGGGTCTAACATGCCTACCCCTAATTTTTAAAAGTCTGTCGAAAATTCCCTACGGCAATACTTGTTTACCCACTAGGTGCAAATGATAGATAAAGATCTAAGGTCCAATGGGCCAAAAGGCTCAGGTGGGACAATTCATGGGATGTCTATACCAAAGGTCCGAACTTAGGTCTAAAGGGTCTGACATACCTACCCTTGATTTTAAAAGTCTGTCAAAAATTCCCTTCGGCAATACTTTTTTATCCACTAGAAGCAAATGATGGATAATGTTCTAAGGTCCATAGGGCCAGTAGGCCCAGGTGGGACAACTTTTGGTTTTTCTAAACCAAAGGTCCGAACTTAGGTCTAAAGGGTCTAACATGCCTACCCCTAATTTTTAAAAGTCTGTCAAAAATTTCCTACGGCAATACATTTTTACCCACTAGGTGCAAATGATAGGAAATGGTTTAAGGTCTAATGAGCCAAAAGTCCCAGGTGGGACAACTCATGGTTTGTCTTAACCATAGGTCTGAAGTCAGATTTAAAAAAAAATGACTACCCCCAATTTTAAAAGAGTATCAAAAATTCCCTACGGCAATAATGTTTTACCAACTAGCTGCCAATGATAGATAATAGTCTAAGGTCAAATGGGTCAAAATGCCCAGGTGGGACAACTCATGGTTTGTCTATAACAAAGGTCCGAACTTTGGTCTAGAGGGTCTAACATGCCTACCCCTAATTTTCAAAAGTTTGTCAAAAATTTCCTACGGCAATACTTTTTTACCCAATTAGTAAAAATGATAGATAATGGTCTATGGTTCAATGGGCCAAAAGGCCCAGGTGGGACAACTCATGGTTTGTCTATAACAAAGGTCCGAACTTAGGTCTAAAGGGTCTAACATGCCTACCTCTAATTTTTAAAGTCTGTCAAAAATTCCCTACGGCAATACTTTTTCCCCACTAGGTGAAAATGATAGATAATGGTCTAAGGTCCAATGAGCCAAAAGGCCCAGGTGGGACAACTCATAGTTTGTCTATACCAAAGGTCCGAACTTATGTTAAAAGGGTCTAACATGCCTGCCCCTAATTTTTAAAAGTCTGTCAAAACTTCCCTACGGCAATACATTTTTACCCACTAAGTGCAAATAATAGGTAATGGTTTAAGGTCCAATGGGCCAAAAGGCCAAGGTGGGACAACTCATGGTTTGTCTTCACTATAAGTCCAAAGTCAGTATTAAAAAAAATGCCTACCCCCAATTTTTAAAAGAGTGTAAAAAAATTCCCTACGGCAATATTTTTTACCCACTAGGTGCAAAAGATAGATAATGGTCTAAGGTCAAATGGGTCAAAAGGCCCAGTTGGGACAACTCATGGTTTGTCTATACCAAAGGTCCGAACTTTGGTCTAAAGGGTTTAACATCTCTACCCTTAACTTTTAAAAAGTCTGTCAAAAATTCCCTACGGCAATACCTTTTTACCCAATTAGTGAAAATGATAGATAATGGTCTAAGGTCAAATGGGCCATAAGGCCCAGGTGGAACAACTCATGGTTTGTCTATAACAAAGGTCCGAACTTAGGTCTAAAGGGTCTAACATGCCTACCTCTAATTTTTAAAAGTCTGTCAAAAATTCCCAACGGCAATACTTTTTTTCCCACTAGGTGAAAATGATAGATAATCGTCTAAGGTCCAATGAGCCAAAAGGCCCAGGTGGGACAACTCATAGTTTGTCTATACCAAAGGTCCGAACTTATGTTTAAAGGTTCTAACATGCCTACCCCTAATATTTCAAAGTCTGTCAAAAATTCCCTACGGCAATACATTTTTACCCACTAAGTGCAAATAATAGGTAATGGTTTAAGGTCCAATGGGCCAAAAGGCCAAGGTGGGACAACTCATGGTTTGTCTTCACTATAGGTCCAAAGTCAAAATTAAAAAAAATGTCTACCCCCAATTTTTAAAAGAGTGTAAAAAAATTCCCTACGGCAATACTTTTTACCCACTAGGTGCAACAGATAGATAATGGTCTAAGGTCATATGGGTCAAAGGCCCAGGTGGGACAACTCATGGTTTGTCTATACCAAAGGTCCGAACTTTGGTCTAAAGGATTTAACATGTCTACCCCTAATTTTTAAAAAGTCTGTCAAAAATTCCCTACGGCAATACTTTTTTACCCAATTAGTGAAAATGATAGATAATGGTCTAAGGTTCAATAGGCCAAAAGGCCCAGGTGGAACAACTCATGGTTTGTCTATAACAAAGGTCCGAACTTAGGTCTAAAGGGTCTAACATGCCTACCTCTAATTTTGAAAAGTCGGTCAAAAATTCCCTACGGCAATACTTTTTTTCCCACTGAGTGAAAATGATAGATAATGGTCTAAGGTCCAATGGGCCAAAAAGCCCAGGTGGGACAATTCATGGGATGTCTATACCAAAGGTCCGAACTTAGGTCTAAAGGGTCTGACATGCCTACCCTTAATTTTTAAAAGTCTGTCAAAAATTCCCTTCGGCAATACTTTTTTATCCACTAGAGGCAAATGATAGATAATGGTCTAAGGTCCATAGGGCCAGAAGGCCCAGGTGGGACAACTTTTGGTTTTTCTAAACCAAAGGTCCGAACTTAGGTCTAAAGGGTCTAACATGCCTACCCCTAATTTTTAAAAGTCTGTCAAAAATTTCCTACGGCAATACATTTTTATCCACTAGGTGCAAATGATAGGTGATAATTTAAGGTCTAATGGGCCAAAAGTCCCAGGTGGGACAACTCATGGTTTGGCTTAACCATAGGTCTGAAGTCAGATTTAAAAAAAAAATGACTACCCCCAATTTTAAAAGAGTGTCAAAAATTCCCTACGGCAATACTTTTTTTCCCACTAAGTGAAAATGATAGATAATGGTCTAAGGTCCAATGAGCCAAAAGGCCTAGGTGGGACAACTCATGGTTTGTCTATACCAAAGGTCCGAACTTTGGTCTGAAGGGTCTAACATGCCTACCCCTAATTTTAAAAGTCTGTCAAAAATTCCCTTCGGCAATACTTTTTTATCTACTAGGGGCAAAGGATAGATAATGGTCTAAGGTCCAATGGGCCAAAAGGCCAAGTTGGGACAACTTATGGGTTTTTTTTTACCAAAGGTCAGAACTTAGGTCTAAAGGGTCTAACATGCCTACCCCTAATTTTTAAAAGTCTGTCAAGAATTCCCTACGGCAATACATTTTTACCCACTAGGTGCAAATGATAGGTAATGGTTTTAGGTCCAACGGGTTGACAGACCCAGGTGGGACAACTCATGGTTTGTCTTCACCATAGGTCTAAAGTCAGATTTAAAAAAAAAATGACTACCTCCAATTTTTAAAGAGTGTGACAAATTCCCTACGGCAATAATGTTTTACCCACTAGGCGAAAATGATAGATGATGGTCTAAGGTCCAATGAGCCAAAAGACCTAGGTGGGACAACTCATGGTTTGTCTATACCAAAGGTCTGAACTTATGTTAAAAGGGTCTCACATGCCTACCCCTAATTTTTAAAAGTCTGTCAAAAATACCCTACGGCAATACATTTTTACCCATTAAGTGCAAATGATAGGTAATGGTTTAAGGTCCAATGGGCCAAAAGGCCCAGGTAGGACAACTCATTGTTTGTCTTCACCATAGGTCCAAAGTCAGAATTAAAATAAATGCCTACCCCCAATTTTTAAAAGAGTTTAAACAATTCCCTACGGCAATACTTTTTACCCATTAGGTGCAAATGATAGATAATGGTCTAAGGTCAAATGGGTCAAAAGGCCCAGGTAGGACAACTCATGGTTTGTCTATACCAAAGGTCCGAACTTAGGTCTAAAAGGGTCTAACATGCCTACCCCTAATTTTTAAAAGTCTGTCGAAAATTCCCTACGGCAATACTTGTTTACCCACTAGGTGCAAATGATAGATAAAGATCTAAGGTCCAATGGGCCAAAAGGCTCAGGTGGGACAATTCATGGGATGTCTATACCAAAGGTCCGAACTTAGGTCTAAAGGGTCTGATATACCTACCCTTGATTTTAAAAGTCTGTCAAAAATTCCCTTCGGCAATACTTTTTTATCCACTAGAAGCAAATGATAGATAATGTTCTAAGGTCCATAGGGCCAGTAGGCCCAGGTGGGACAACTTTTGGTTTTTCTAAACCAAAGGTCCGAACTTAGGTCTAAAGGGTCTAACATGCCTACCCCTAATTTTTAAAAGTCTGTCAAAAATTTCCTACGGCAATACATTTTTACCCACTAGGTGCAAATGATAGGAAATGGTTTAAGGTCTAATGAGCCAAAAGTCCCAGGTGGGACAACTCATGGTTTGTCTTAACCATAGGTCTGAAGTCAGATTTAAAAAAAAATGACTACCCCCCAATTTTAAAAGAGTATCAAAAATTCCCTACGGCAATAATGTTTTACCAACTAGCTGCCAATGATAGATAATAGTCTAAGGTCAAATGGGTCAAAATGCCCAGGTGGGACAACTCATGGTTTGTCTATAACAAAGGTCCGAACTTTGGTCTAGAGGGTCTAACATGCCTATCCCTAATTTTCAAAAGTTTGTCAAAAATTTCCTACGGCAATACTTTTTTACCCAATTAGTAAAAATGATAGATAATGGTCTATGGTTCAATGGGCCAAAAGGCCCAGGTGGGACAACTCATGGTTTGTCTATAACAAAGGTCCGAACTTAGGTCTAAAGGGTCTAACATGCCTACCTCTAATTTTTAAAGTCTGTCAAAAATTCCCTACGGCAATACTTTTTCCCCACTAGGTGAAAATGATAGATAATGGTCTAAGGTCCAATGAGCCAAAAGGCCCAGGTGGGACAATTCATAGTTTGTCTATACCAAAGGTCCGAACTTATGTTAAAAGGGTCTAACATGCCTGCCCCTAATTTTTAAAAGTCTGTCAAAACTTCCCTACGGCAATACATTTTTACCCACTAGGTGCAAATGATAGGTAATGGTTTTAGGTCCAACGGGTTGACAGACCCAGGTGGGACAACTCATGGTTTGTTTTCACCATAGGTCTAAAGTCAGATTTAAAAAAAAAATGACTACCTCCAATTTTTAAAGAGTGTGACAAATTCCCTACGGCAATAATGTTTTACCCACTAGCTGCAAATGATAGATAATGGTCTAAGGTCAAATGGGTCAATAGGCCTAGGTGGGACAACTCATGGTTTGTCTATACCAAAGGTCCGAACTTTGGTCTAAAGGGTCTAACATGCCTACCCCTAATTTTTAAAAGTCTGTCAAAAATTCCCTTCGGCAATACTTTTTTATCCACTAGGGGCAAATGATAGATAATGGTCTAAGGTCCAATGGGTCAAAAGGCCCAGGTGGGACAACTCATGGTTTGTCTTCACCATAGGTCCAAAGTCAGATTTAAAAAAAAAAGCCTAACCCCAATTTTTAAAAGAGTGTCAAAAATTCCCTACGGCAATACTTTTTTACCCAATTAGTGAAAATGATAGATAATGGTCTAAGGTCAAATGGGCCATAAGGCCCAGGTGGAACAACTCATGGTTTGTCTATACCAAAGGTCCGAACTTAGGTCTAAAGGGTCTAACATGCCTACCTCTAATTTTTAAAAGTCTGTCAAAAATTCCCAACGGCAATACTTTTTTTCCCACTAGGCGAAAATGATAGATAATGGTCTAAGGTCCAATGAGCCAAAAGGCCTAGGTGGGACAACTCATGGTTTGTCTATACCAAAGGTCCGAACTTATGTTAAAAGGGTCTATCATGCCTACCCTTAATTTTTAAAAGTGTGTCAAAAATTCCCTACGGCAATACATTTTTACCCATTAAGTGCAAATGATAGGTAATGGTTTAAGGTCCAATGGGCCAAAAGGCCAAGGTGGGACAACTCATGGTTTGTCTTCACTATAGGTCCAAAGTCAAAATTAAAAAAAATGCCTACCCCCAATTTTTAAAAGAGTGTAAAAAATTCCCTACAGCAATACTTTTTACCCATTAGGTGCAAATGATAGATAATGGTCTAAGGCAAATGGGTCAAAAGCCCCAGGTAGGACAACTCATGGTTTGTCTATACCAAAGGTCCGAACTTAGGTCTAAAAGGGTCTAACATGCCTACACCTAATTTTTAAAAGTCTGTCAAAATTCCCTACGGCAATACTTGTTTACCCACTAGGTGCAAATGATAGATAATGGTCTAAGGTCCAATGGGCCAAAAGGCTCAGGTGGGACAATTCATGGGATGTCTATACCAAAGCTCCGAACTTAGGTCTAAAGGGTCTGACATGCCTACCCTTAATTTTTAAAAGTCTGTCAAAAATTCCCTTCGGCAATACTTTTTTATCTACAAGGGGCAAATGATAGATAATGGTCTAAGGTCCATAGGGCCAGAAGGCCCAGGTGGGACAACTTTTGGTTTTTCTAAACCAAAGGTCCGAACTTAGGTCTAAAGGGTCTAACATGCCTACCCCTAATTTTTAAAAGTCTGTCAAAAATTTCCTACGGCAATACATTTTTACCCACTAGGTGCAAATGATAGGTAATGGTTTAAGGTCTAATGGGCCAAAAGTCCCAGGTGGGACAACTCATGGTTTGTCTTCACCATAGGTCTGAAGTCAGATTTAAAAAAAAAATGACTACCCCCAATTTTAAAAGAGTGTCAAAAATTCCCTACGGCAATAATGTTTTACCCACTAGCTGCCAATGATAGATAATGGTCTAAGGTCAAATGGGTCAAAATGCCCAGGTGGGACAACTCATGGTTTGTCTATACCAAAGGTCCGAACTTTGGTCTAAAGGGTCTAACATGCCTACCCCTAATTTTTAAAAGTATGTCAAAAATTCCCTACGGCAATACTTTTTTATCCAATAGGTGCAATTGATAGGTAATGATCTTAATAATTCTTCCCTTGGCTTTTTAAGTTTGGTACATGTAATAATAAAATGAAATTCATCTTCAACTTCTAAATTACACAGTTTACAAATACTCTCCTCTACAGGCAGTTTCAGATATCGACCTCTTTCAATATATAAATTACTATTTCTAATTCTTAATTTAACAAATGTTGTAATGCTTTTTTTGTCAATATCTGTGAATAAATATTTTTCTCTGCAAAAGTTTGTCTTAAAACTACGGTATGTTCTCAACTTATTACCGCCTGCCTTTTTGTCATCATTATAAAGTAACCCTTCCCAATAATTTATAAATCTTTCCTCTAGCTTTTTGACAATAGATGAAATTAATTTTGACTTAGAAAAGGTACCTTGATTTTCCAAAAAGCCAATAAGATTTAAAAAAAGCTTTTAGTTTATCAAATATACTGTTTTTAAGTAAAACATTGTCTTTATACGACCAATATATTAATATTTTTTATCTTTTGACTTTAATAAATATAACCAGTAACTAATATTAGACTTGAATGCAGCCAGAGAGAGGGGTAAAGACCCAATTCACCTAGGACAGCTATATACACGTATGCGGAACATATAAGTTGGGTTTTTTTCCTATATGTGTTGTAAAAAACGAAGTCACATACCCATACAAACACAAAACATGAAATCTAAAAACTTTATTGAAAACATTTTCTTAACGGAAAAAAAAATGGTCAAAATAAAAAAGGTGCATTTAAATGGATTACTCAAAATATTAACTGAGAATTAATAAACATGTAATGAATATGCATGCTGCACTGTAAATGTTTAACAAATACCTGCACTGGAAAAAATCATAATGACAGGGGTAATCCGTAATATATGTGTAATTCAGGTTTAAGACAGGGTATATACTGTGACATTCCCGGCTGAGAGCTGATATCCCCTGAGCCGAAGGCGAAGGGGATATATACTCTAAGCCGGGAATGTCACAGTATATACCATATCTGAGACCTGAATAACATTTAATGTAAAGGGATAAAGAAGTTTTTTTTAAATCTCAATCCTCCTTCTTTTAATTTCGAAACGTGGAGTGATATAACAAATATAACCTTTTAACACGTCAATCAACCTAAACTTTATATAAAGGATATCACATAATAATAGTAGAAAAGAATGGATACGGGTTATCCTTCCATGACACAAAATCAGTACATGCACAGCAAAAAAACACAAAATGCACAGAACTAGCGATCTTATTGCTCAAAGTAATAGTGAGGCTTTCGGCACGTAGAAAAAATACTCTCACCCCTAGCTCTGATTTGAGCAGAATGCTTTGCAAACTGACGATCACGTCACAACTGTGAATTGAAAAAAAGAAAAAAAGCCATAGAGTTATATGAATGAAATAAATCTGGCAAAGAAATGAAACATTTATTATCATAATTTAGCTCGACAATCACACTGCAGCGTGAACAAAACGATACAAACATTTAGACAACCACGGTGCAGATCGAGATATATATGTTAGATAACTTCGGATGCAGAAAATAATGAGGTCTGTATTCTATCTGGACCGACAGGAGGGGGGATTTATGTTTAAGATTCCAGTGGCAAATATTACATGAATACCAAGGATATAATATGTTTATGCGATATGACTCTAAACCTGCTAACATCACATTAATGGTACAAATTCTAAGCAGCATATCAGCAAATCGACATTTGAAAAGTGTTCACAGTAGTTTTAGTTCATGATATAAATTCAGTTAAAGCATAAAGACGAACTAAAAGGGCGACGGGCGTATCATGCGCTTACGGCGCAGATCTTTATTTTTTTATGTTGTGCTGTTACATCACTATCCAAGTTTAGGGAAAGGGTTGATATCGCCCAAACATTTATAAACCTACCCGTCATGTTTGTTTTCGAATTCGTTCATTGTTTTGTTCATAAATCACGTCATTAGTTTTCTCGTTGGAATTGTAACATTTTGTCATATCGAGGTCATTTATAATAACTAACTATACGGTTTAGGTTTTACTCATTGTTGAAGCTAAACGGCGACTTATTGTTGCTAACATATACGTCATTTGTTCTCTAGTGGATAGTTGTCTCATTGAAAATCATACATCTTCTTTTTTTTTTTATTTTTTATATTTAACAACAGACTGATGACGCTGACGATAGACAGTAGGATCGCATTTTCGCTTCCGTGATAACAGGTCTGACAAAAAGGACCCAGAAAAATAGAGCCAAATCGAGTAAGAAATCAGTGATAGTTCACATGGTTATACTCAACAGAAACATATCTTACATGAACACATTATTCTCGATTAGAGCTCTTACTTCTATATACTCCAAGCATAGCCGAGAACAGCACATTTCAAGTCTTTGAACCTGCTTTGGCTCGACTTCACGTCCTCCCGCACTACTACCACTAGACTACAAAAGGAGGTTCTTATGACACAGAATAATGTCCACTCACAAACAAAATCAACCAAATTTGGATTTTTGTTTTTCTTCATCTGAAAGTTACACTTACTTTACATGTATTTTAAAAACAATTTATTCAGGAAAATAATACAGAGCCACCAATAATTTCAGTCTATTGATGACCACTGTAAAATTAACAGTTAATGTTTTTATCTCTCAAAGACACAGTATCCACCACAGAAAGGTTATTCCTGGCTCAATATATATTGCTGAAGCAAAACCTTTCCCAAATTTTCGTGAAGATAGGACATTTGATTTAAAGATAGCATCAGGAAACAAATAATATTGCCACAATTTCAGTCCACCGTTTCTTATGACTTTGGACTTGTACATACATTAGTTTTTTGTCTCGCCTGCGACGTTCGTCGCAGTATACGAGACATATGTATTACTATCCGGCGATGGCGGCGGCGGCGTAAACTATATGTTTAAAGCTTTATATTTCAAAAGGTACAAGACCTGGATGCTTCATATCTTGTATGCAGATACCTTATGTTACGAAGTTTCTGTCTGTCATATGTCCAATATCTTTGTTTCCATTTTCATGGTTCAGCGACTGCTTGAAAACAAATTTGAGATTTTTTTTCATTTGAATTTCTCACTTATTAGGAGTAATAGGATAACAATATTTGGTATATGGGTTCCTTACAAAGTCTACATGTCCATCAGACAGGGTTCACCTGACCTCGACCTTATTTCATGGATCAGCGGTCAAGATTAAAGTTACGTGATTAGGTCCATTTCTCAAATACTATAATCAGGAGGTTAACTATATGTGGTGTATGGAATGACTGTAATGGGTACATATCAGACTGGCAGGTTTCATCTGACCTTGACCTCATTTTCATGGTTCATTGGTTAATGTCAAGTTTTTTGTGTTTTGGTCTGGTTTTCGAGTTCTATAAGCAAAAGGTCAACTATATGTGGTGTATGGAATGATTGTAAGGTGTACATGTCTGTCTGGCTGTTATCATCTGTCCTTGACCTCATTTTAATGGTTCATTGGTGAATGTTAAGTTTTTGTGGTTTGGTCTATTTTTCAATTACTATACGCAGTAGGTTAACTAGATGTGGTGTATGGAATGACTGTAATGAGTACATGTTAGACTGGTAGGTTTCGTCTGACCTTAACCTCGTTTTCATGGTTCATAAGTCAATGTTCAGTTTGTGCGTTTTGGTCTGTCTTTCAAGTACTATAAGCAACAGATCAACTGTATTTGGTGTATTGAATCGTTGTAAGGTGTACATGTCTGTCTGGCAGTTATCATCTGTCCTTGACCTCATTTTAATGGTTCATTGGTCAATGTTAAGTTTTTGTGGTTTGGTCTGTTTTTCAAGTACTATAAGCAATAGGTCAACTATATTTGATGTATGGAATGGTTCAGGTGTATATGTCTGTCTGGCAGTTATCATCTGAGCTTGGTCTCATTTTCATGGTTCATTGGTAAATGTTAAGTGTTTTTTGTTTTGGTCTGTTTTTCAATTGTCATAAGTGATAGCTCAACTATATTTTGTTTATAAAAAAATTGTAAGGTGTATATGTCTGTCTGACAACATTTATCTGACCTGAGTTTCTGTGATGTTTTTAGTTAAACCTTTATTTTTCAGACTTTCAACATAAAATCAATGGTCAGTAAAGCAGGGGAGACATTTCAATGTGTGCACTCTTGTTTGTTTAAAATATAACAGTTTTTCATGTCGAAGCCTTATACATCTTACTATAGTTATGGATTTGCTAATTGTTGAAGGCCTTATGGTGACCTAAAGCTGGTGACATATACTTTTGGTTTCTCTGGTATAATAGTCTCATTGGCAAACATATCACATCTCCATATCTTTATATTAGTTACCTAAAACTCAATTAGGTCTCAAAACTTTAAGTATATTTACAACACTGTAACATGACCTATTGATCCTAAAATCAGTACAGTTTTTACAACGGGGCAATATCAAACCAAGTTCGGTGGATAATAATCATTATGGATTGAAATATTCTGTCCCTTTTAAAGAAAACTGGAAAGCTGACTCCCAGACATCTTTCATGATATGATTATAATTAAGCAAAGTTGAGTTTTGTAGTTAAAAGTTGGATACACTACTCCTTCATGTTAATTGCACAATTTGTCATTATGAAATGTAAACTGCAAAGCCAAAATGATGAATGCATTCTCCAAATCTATCATATTCACATTGAATACTGTTCAAACCCAATTCAACCATAGAAGACATTAATTATCAGCAATGGTCTTTTTAACAAATTAACATATACATGTATTTAAGTGAATAAAAATACATAAAATACTGATAAATGATTTTATTATGATTATTTTTATATCAACAAAATATATTTCTATATTACAATATATAAATCAATCATTAATAAATGGCAAAAATAATTGTTACTGAAAGTTCTTTATTTCATTACTTGAGACTTATCACAATATATATATTGATTTTGCTATATTTACTTACAATGAATTAATTAACTATAATAAACTTGAGTCTGCATTGCTTACATGGCATCTCTAGACAGTAAAACTGTGATGTTAAAAATTTCTTTACCAGGGGGAATTTATCTAAAACTGTCATAGTAATGGTACGTATTTTACTGCACCAGAAGCTGTCATATTGAAACTTTTTTTTCTAAAGATGCATTACTCTGCAATGTTAAAAATTGAGACAAATTTCACAAAAATTCAAAAGAGAAAAAAATACTCTTCAGTCATGAACATTTCAGTAAATAACTTACAAACAATTTTTCGGTAAAATTTTTTTGAAACAGCCCCTGCAAATTTTGAAAACAGGGACATAAAATATTGACTTAAAAATGGTGTTAGCTGCCATGTTAAAACTTTATGAGGTTACTACAAAATGGTAAAAAAACTGGCAAAGCAAGTAAGTATCATACTTTTTTTGAAGCAGGGTGGTTATACACAGCATTCAGTCTATTACTTTCATAACTTCCAGGAGAGATCAAAGAATTTGAAACAAGAGTGCACACACTGAAAAGTCTTTCCTGCTTTACTCATTATTTTTAGTGCAATTTTGCCTCGGACCCTTTTTGAGAGTTTCAATCATGTTTAATACCAAGCTAGTCATAAGATGTGAAGCAAAAACAATATATTTAGTACTGTAAATTCAGAAATTATTGCGTGCATTTATTATTGCGATTTTGTCATTTTAGACTTAAATGCGATTTTAATTTTTACGATTTTGAGAAAAATCCTGTTTAGTTCATATAAAATATTTCAAAATGCGAGTTTAAATTATTGCGTTTACAACTCTGTCGCATTTGTCGCAATAATAAAAACCTCGCAATAATTTCTGAATTTACAGTATTATCTTTGTCAGTACTATTTCCCCAATATAAAGACTAAAAGTTACATAAGAAAAAAGAATAAAAAAATCTTTAAATCAACCATATGAAAATGTCTATTAATTTTATAGATATAAAGATAATCAAAATGAGCAAGACATATATCAACAGATAATTTATTGAAAACCTATATGGGATGGGGGGGGGGGGGGGGCTGAATATAAATTTGAATGTATTACAAACCAGAAGGAAAAATTCATACAAAATTAAGTAAAAACTGATTCAAGGTATCAAATAAAATCATCTTTCAAAAGCTGAAAAGCAATAGACTGAAAGACAAACAGACAATGGACCCAAAGTGATGACAGATCTCACATGGCCTTTCAGACCTGCTGTGATACAATATTTATTTCTTTAGCATATAGATCACTGTTTTTTTTTCTTTAGAAAGGTAATTACGTGTCATAATAATTAGTTCTATTAACAGATTAAATACAACATATTTATCTTGCAATTATACAGTACCCCAACATCCAAACAAGGGGTTTGTCATGTAAATAGCAAAAATATAGAAAGGAATACATACACAAGAGAAAACACGAACAAACATAACAATACAAATAAAATGGTAGGCTACATTTGTATATAGTAAATAAAGTGTGTCATATAATCAATAAAATGTTACACAAGATAAATCTCCACTCTACATAATAATACAAATAAAATGGTTGTCTATATTTTTATACAGTATATAAAGTATGTCATACAATCAGTAAGATGTTACACAAGATAAATCTCGACTCTACTTAACAATACAAATAAAATGGTAGTCTATATTTATATACATAAAAAAGAAGATGTGGTATGATTGCCAATGAAACAACTCTTCACAAATGACACAGAAATTAACAACTACAGGTCAACGTACGGCCTTCAACAATGAGCAAAGCCCATACCGCTGTATATAACTGTACCATCTAACAATAATCGTACAATATGCTCATGTCCTACTTCACATGCATAAAATAATAGTGATGTTCCATCTTCGTTTGTCATGTTGATGTCAGCATTGTGGTTCAGAAGACAACGGACTACACCTATCCTACCAATAATACAGTATATTAAGTATGTCATACTATCAGTAAAATGTTGAATATTTAACATGAGAAGCAAATTTGGCAATGATATGATTGTGAATTTGTCTGTCCATTGTAATTAACTTTTCCATTCAAAAAGAGAGGAATTTTATAAGTGACACTAAATAAGACAAACAATAGCCTTACTCATCAGGCAGAAAGAAATGTGACTTTAGAAAACAATAAAGTAATTAAAAAAATACTAAGTAATAATAGAAATACAATGTTTACTAAGTGTGGTACAGTTTTATTCATTGGCATCAACAGAATGTGTTTACTGCATTTGAATCTAAAATGTTTTTTCTATTCCTTGTAATACAATTTAGATATATATTCATGTAATGTGAAGCTTAACTGCATGTGTAGAAATGGAGAGAAAGTAATAGGATGAATTTTAGTAGATATTAATCAAACACCAATCAACAAGAAAGTAAAATAAATGTTTTTTTCTCTCATCTGCTGCATGATTTTTACATGTAAAAACAAACCACTGACTAAAGAACAAGAGTTTAAAAGACAACATTTCAACATCCCTTGCATGTTTTTTTACATGTCATAAAGAACCACTGACTAAAGAACAAGAGTTAAGAAGAAAGTTTGTCCTCCTTCTTTGTGTGATTTGTTAACACTATTACTATAGATGTATGTCCATTATCTGTTGCAATATTTAAAGGGGATTCCCCATCGAGTCTACTAAACTGTGTATCTGCACCTTTATCTAACAATAAATGTACAATATCCTCATGTCCTACTTCACATGCATAAAATAATGGTGTAGTTCCATCTTCTTTTGTCATGTTGAAGTCAGCATTGTGGTCCAGCAGACAACGGACGACATCTATCCTACCCATAAAACAGGCTATGTGTAGCGGATAAGAACCAGCTACTATATCAAACCCACAATCTACTGACAACTCACTGATGTAATCTCTAACATTTGATGAAGCCTTTTCTAAGAGAAAGTCAAACCATGCCTGTCTTTTTTCATCTAGTGTTAATCTGTGATGGTTAGTATATGTCTCTGCTATAGACTGTTTACTATGCATACAGATATTACAGTCAGCATTGTTCTCTAACAGTAACCGTGTAATATCTATGTTTCCATTCAGTGCACTGAAATATAAAGAATTACCACCATCATCTCTCTGTGCATTAATGTTTGGTTTATGTTTCATTAATAGCTGTACTATATTGGTGTGATTACTACTACATGAACTGATTAGTGGTGTGAACCCGAAAACATTGTCACATAGATCAACATTGGGATGCTTCTCTAACAGTACCTTTACTATATCAGTATGTCCATTCTGACTTGCCATGTACAGAGGACTACAGTCTTCATTGTTACATAGATCAACATTAGGATTCCTCTCTAACAGTAACTTTACTATATCAGTATGTCCATTCTGACTTGCCATGTACAGAGGACTACAGTCTTCATTGTTACATAGATCAACATTGGGATCCTTCTCTAACAGTAACTTTACTATATCAGTATGTCCTTCATAACTTGCCAATAACAGAGGACTACAGTCATTCTTGTCACATAGATCAACATTGGGATTCCTCTCTAACAGTAACTTTACTATATCAGTATGTCCATTCTGACTTGCCAATAACAGAGGACTACAGTCATTCTTGTCACATAGATCAACATTGGGATTCCTCTCTAACAGTAACTTTACTATATCAGTATGTCCATTCTGACTTGCCATGTACAGAGGACTACAGTCTTCATTGTTACATAGATCAACATTGGGATCCTTCTCTAACAGTAACTTTACTATATCAGTATGTCCTTTATAACTTGCCAATAACAGAGGACTACAGTCTTCATTGTCACATAGATCAACATTGGGATTCCTCTCTAACAGTAACTTTACTATATCAGTATGTCCATTCTGACTTGCCAATAACAGAGGACTACAGTCATTCTTGTCACATAGATCAACATTGGGATTCCTCTCTAACAGTAACTTTACTATATCAGTATGTCCATTCTGACTTGCCATGTACAGAGGACTACAGTCTTCATTGTTACATAGATCAACATTGGGATCCTTCTCTAACAGTAACTTTACTATATCAGTATGTCCATTCTGACTTGCCAATAACAGAGGACTACAGTCATTCTTGTCACATAGATCAACATTGGGATTCCTCTCTAACAGTAACTTTACTATATCAGTATGTCCATTCTTACTTGCCAATAACAGAGGACTACAGTCTTCATTGTCACATAGATCAACATTGGGATTCCTCTCTAACAGTAACTTTACTATATCAGTATGTCCATTCTGACTTGCCAGTAACAGAGGACTACAGCCATTCTTGTCACATAGATCAACATTGGGATTCCTCTCTAACAGTAACTTTACTATATCAGTATGTCCATTCTGACTTGCCATGATCAGTCCAGTAACCCCATCATCTCTACACTGATCCACATCCACATCATTATGTAACATCCACTGTAACATATCAGTATAACCAGTATAACAAGTATCTATCAGTGGAGTATTACCTGATCCACACTCCTCCTTTGGTACCACTGTATCCTTGGTACTGGCTAATGTTACTTGTTCTGTTTTATCCAGTTGTTTTAAGTGCTGTAATAACTGTTGTCTGAATGATGATACTGTCATATTGTTGTTCATGAATATAACTCTCACCTTTCCTGCTGACCAGTCCTTTATAAACCTTTCTAAATATGATTCTAAATAATCATCTGGTATTTCTATAATGAAGTCTATGTTACCTTTCTGTTCATCTGGTGACTTCTGCCAAATAAAACGTTCATGTACTAAATCACTATCACCATGATCTATTAAACATTCAATCATTTTCTGGCCAAAGTAATGAGCAAGGAAGTCAAATAGTTTATCATGTACAGTTCTATAAACACCATCCTTTTTACATATGAATGTACCATCTAGGGTGTCAAGGGCATGTTGCAGTTTTGCCTTGGATATTCGTCTGTCCAATCCACAAGCATTATATGTGTCTTTTATGACCAGTTTTTGCCTCTTTGTTACTTTACCCAGGAACCATTTTTCTTCTAGGTGATTATTTAAGAGAACGCATAAAGCAAGACTACATATTCTATATTTCCCTTCATCACCGTGCTCATTTAACTTGTCTAGCTCATTTTTATAGACAGCAAAAGGATTTTTGAAAAATTCTTTTACATCTACATCTTTTTTTTCATGATATAAACTACACAACAGTGGAAAAAAATGACAGTTTTGTGATAAATCATCAATATCTGTCATGCTTGTACCAATATAGGTATTTGCTATATTTGTTTTCTCAAAAGATGTAAGACATAACTTATCTGATATTAAGTTGCATTCACAAGATTTAAAAGGTGTTAATATATTAAACTTTTCATCTTTATAAACTTGTAACCTACAAGATACAATAATCTTACAAAATTTGTCTGCAATAATTGTTTTAATCACAGGTAACAGTTGCTCCCAGTTCTCAATCTGTTGTTGGTTGGCAGTAAAATTTCCACAAATATCATCAACAACGAAGACTGTCTGTTTACCAGGCTGATAATGATCTCTTATGTCTGTTGGTGAGTACACTGGTATTATATTGTATCCTTCCTTCAATAAAAGAAGTGCTGTGTGTCTTACAATAAATGATTTTCCAACTCCTGATGGAGCGGTTATAGTCAAGCAACTGTTGTCCTGTAAACATTCTAGGATGTAATCACTGGCTCTTGTAGACACGAACATCTTATCTTTTTTTTCCCAGTCTTCTATTTGTTTTTTTATTAGCTCTGAAAAATATATAAGAGTAGCTTATTAAAGAAAATTACTATTTATATGATCATTTTAAACCGACATAAAATAGTAGATTGAGTCTATGTTGAAAGTTGTTTCACATTTTGACTCTCTCAGGACCTTTTATACCTTATTATACCATACAAGTTTTCCTCATTGTTGAAGACTGGATGGTTACCCTTGAATGTTTACATACTTGTCCTTATGAGGATAGGTGTCTCATTGGTCATCATACCTCATCAGTTTTCCTCATTGTTGAAGACTGGATGGTTACCTGTGAATGTTTATATACTTGTCCTTATGAGGATATGTGTCTCATTGAATTGGCCATCATACCTCACCAGTTTTCCTCATTGTTGAAGACTGGATGGTTACCTGTGAATGTTTATATACTTGTCCTTATCAGGATAGGTGTCTCATTGAATTGGCCATCATACCTCACCAGTTTTCCTCATTGTTGAAGATTGGATGGTTACCCTTGAATGCTATGAGGATAGGTGTCTCATTGAATTGGGCATCTTACCTCATCTGCTTGTTTTCATAAAATCTAAATTGAAAATATCCCTTCAAAACATATACTTACTAGCAAAACAATAATAAATTGTCTTGGTTAACCATTAGTAATTGTAAAATCAATGAAAACAAGTGAATCTGTGAGCTACTGCTCACTAATGATACCCCTCCCCGCTAAAAGTATAACGTAAACAGGAAGTTGTTGAGTGATGAATCTGAAAACCCATCACACAGTATAGCTGACTCATATAAACCCTGAAACCAAATTTCTGAAATCCTTGTACTGTAGTTCCTGAGAAAGATGCGACGAAAAATATTCATGGGACGGACAGACAGACTGATGAATGGACGGATGACTGACGGACGGACTGACGGATGGACGGATGGACAGACAGAGGTAAAACAGTATACCCCTTTTTTTTTTAAAGCGGGGGTATAATTATATGAAAATGGTTTTGGAATTCCTCAAATAAATTGTTTGACCTTAAGTTGAACTGTTAAAGGTTAGAGATTATCTTCAATGGTATGGGACACATTGATTTGAGATTTTGAATCCATGTAATAAATATGTAAAGCCAGAAAAGAATACATCCTCAAAAATCAACTTATTTGACCCTTAAGTCAAAGGTCAAGGTCACATAAAGGTCATGACAATACACAACACACGGTCTAAAGTATCATAAGTCAATGTAAACAGACAAAAGTTGTATAATAAGTTGTATAATTTGCCTACTGAGAGCTGACTGTGCATGGGCATTTGCACGAGTGTGATGAGGGTACATGTACTTTACTAGTTCTTCCTAAATCCTGTAATGTTTGCCAGAATATTAGAACAAGAGTAACAAGTGAAACTGCGAGCTACTGCTCACTGATGATACCCCCCGCCCCTCCCAAATACTTGACGGTAAACAGGGAGTTGTTGAGTGATGAATCTGAAAACGCATCACATGGTATAGCTGACTTATATAAACCCTGAAAATAAATTTCAGAAATCCTTGTATTGTAGTTCCTGAGAAAAATTTTCAACTTGGCTATCATGTGTAAAATGATACAAGTGTTCGGTAAACAGGAAGTTGTTGAGTGATGAATCTGAAAACACATCACACGGTATAGCTGACTTATATAAAACTGAAACCAAATTTCAGAAATCTTTGTAATGTAGTTCCTGAGAAAGATGCGACGAAAGTATTCATGGGACGGACGGACGGACGGACTGATGGATGAACGGACAGACAGAGGTAAAACAGTATACCCCCACTTTTTTAAAATGGGGGTATAAAAAAGAAAGTGGTTTTACTACACATATCACATAAACTTTACATTATCAATGATCCATCTAATTGATGTCAATGAGGTGAAGGTCAGATATACTCTGTCTCACAGCCATGTAGACTGCAAGGATCCAATATACCAAATAAGTTTTTATCTATTTCCACATTTGACAAATTATTTTAGAGGTCAGAAAGCCTTTGATCTGACTAAATATTAAACATACAAAGCAACAATCATGTCCAGGGATTGCAAGGGTGCAGTCTTTTGTTGTTGTCAAATTATAAAATGTCAAAATACATAAACTAATAATATACCTCTAATATTCTTTGGAATTATTTCACTCAGCTTAGTTTCCATTGTCTTTAATTTGTCTTTAAGTTCTGAATTTCCTTCTTTTTCTGAAATCAGAAAAGAATATTATGGTCTATTAGTATTACACAAGGAAATTGTATTAAAAAAATGCATTCTACTAACATCTTAATATGTTCATAATAACATAAAATGCCTCATAAGCACTTTTCAATTACCACATCAGGAACGTTCTAATGCAATTATTTGATACCTCGCTGTGCATAAATACGTGATTTCCATTATAATTAATATTTCCCAAGGGGTATAACTCGTTTAAAAATATTTGATCAGCAATTATTTTCTAAAGTGTCACAGACATTGCTCATATAAACCTATGATATAAGTTTCATAAATTTCTGGCAATAATTGTACACATGAGAGCGCTGACAATGCAAGTTTTCATATAATCAATATTTCCAATGGGCATAACTCTTTTAAAAATATTTGATCCCCACTGATTGTTAAACTCTCTAAAGACATTGATGATATAAACCTATAATATGAAATTAATAAAAATCTGGCAAGAATTGTACATATTAGAGGTCTCTTAAGGCAATTTTCCATATATATAATCAATATTTCCAAGGGGTATAACTCTATTTCAAATTATTGATCAGCATTGATTTTCAAACTTTTCAAAGACATAGCTAATATAAACCTATGATTTAAGTTTCATAAAATTCTGGCAAGAATTGTACACATGAGAGCGCTAACAATGCAATTTCCCATATAATGAATGTTTCCAAGGGACATAACTCTTTTAACAAGAATGTGTCCATAGTACACGGATGCCCCACTCGCACTATCATTTTCTATGTTCAGTTGACCGTGAAATTGGGGTCAAAACTCTAATTTGGCATTACAATTAGAAAGATCATATCATAGGGAACATGTGTACTAAGTTTCAAGTTGATTGGACTTCAACTTCATCAGAAAACTACCTTGACCAAAAACTTTAACCTGAAGCTGGCACTATCATTTTCTATGTTCAGTGGACAGTGAAATTGGGGTCAAAACTCTTATTTGGCATTACAACTAGAAAGATCATATCATAGGAAACATGTGTACTAAGTTTCAAGTTGATTGGACTTCAACTTCATCAAAAACTACCTTGACCAAAAACTTTAACCAAAAACTTTATCCTGAAGCGGGAGAGACAGACGAATGAAGGAAGAAAAGGATGGACAAACAAACAGAATGAAAAACATGATGCCCCTAGATGGGGCATAAAAATAATTGATCGTCACTGATTTTTTAACTCGTAAAAGACATTGCTGATATAAACCTGTGATATAAGTTTCATAAAAATCTGGCAAGAATTGAACACATGAGAGCGCTAACAATGCAATTTTCCATATAATCAATGTTTCCAAGGGGCATAACTCTTTTAAAAAAATTGATTGACACTGATTTTTGAACTCATCCAAGACATTGCTAATTTAAACCTATGATATAAGTTTCATAAACGTCTGGCAAGAATTGTACAAATGAGTGTGCTAACGACGCAATTTTTTTTCAGGTTTGACTGTACCTTAGAGTCTCAAAACATACGTGGCATATATACTAAGGTTTTATTCAGTTTCAAAATGATGTAGTTAGATATCACATGATGATTTGTTTCAAAGATGCTGTCAAGATAGCGCCATTTCAAAAATCGATAGTCTTGATTTACAATTTTTTATCATCACTTATCCAGTAGAATAAAACTTTAACATGTTTAACATTAATGAATGTATATATATTTCTATGAATTATATAACATATCAATTTTTCCTTTTTTTTTAGGTGAATTTACCTTGTGGAAAGTTATCTAATAGCTAGGCAATCATACCACATTTTTATATTATTAATGTCAATTGTTCTTTATTTTGGATAACAAAGACTTAAAGGAAATCAGAAATCTTTTTCGGTCAGCCTGACATCTCATTAGATTTTTTTTTAAATTCATCATGACTGTATAAACTACAGCAGATGAAGTCATACAAAGCAGACATCTATCACTCAGGCCATGTGATTTTGTCGCCAAAACAGCAAACAAACTAAAGAATCAATAAGTAAAACTTGAAATGGGTATTTCTAAAAGACATATGTCATGCCCCTGAAAGATATTGTTCATTCAACAAATGACAAATTGATACTTATTAGATTTTAAATAAACATCAGATATATATATATATAGTGTGTGCCAAATGCAATAGTGAAAAAAAAAATTTCTCCTGCATTTAACTTCAATTTTATTGGGACTGTTACTGCTAAGACTTCTATTTTTTTTTGTCTTGTGTTTTGTGACTGCTCCCTTCATAGTACCTTTTCACTTTGTCTTTCTTAGAAGAGATAATAAATTTTCTTCAGCTATTTTAAATTCATGTCACTAAGGTTACCTTTCAAACCATCAAGCATCTTTTGAACCTGTTTTTGCATCCCAGTGCTCAGTGTGGTTTCTTTAACAACAGGATCATTCTTTCCACTGATTCTTCCCAATACCTGTTCACAAATCAAACTTAACATTAAATTGATTACAAAGAATAAATTTATATTCTAAACATGAAAACACTACTCATCCCTTTTTCTTATCCTATGTTATTTTAACTGTATCAAAAATGCAAAGTCCATAACTCTCCTTTAACGGATACCTGGTATTTCGATGTCACATGCACTGCATTCCACAGGGGAAAATTGTACAATTTCATGAAATGCTGAGTACAAATAATGTTTTCAAAATACAAAATGCGAGTTTTAATTATTGCATAACCTGTCATGTGCAATCTAGCCTATAATAAAAACATAGCAAAAATATCTTAATTTTCTGTATTGATTCAAATTGTCCTTGTAGTCTTACGTTTCTAAAGAAAAGAAACCATGCGTGTCAACCTCTGAAACTGAAAATGCATTGAAGAAGAAAATGTCAAGTCATAATGTGTACGAACTTTTTTTTTTCCGTTCAATTTTAGAGTTTTTTTTATATATTATAACATACACATGTACCACTGAGTTTCCTACAAATATTTACTTTTGAATTTGTTAATTATATATCAAATATCTTTCTAAACAAAGCCCTCTTATTGTTTTATTCACACTACTTTGTATTAATGAATGTCATAAACCCAATTAGAAATTAATTATAGCTAATGTGGTCCTGAGGAAGATAAAAAAAAAGAAGTTAGTTTGTTTCCTTTCAGTGCAATATCTAGAACATATGGATTTGATTTAAAGCTTCTACATTTAAGTGATATTAAAACTATTCTCTCCAACAAAAATGTTTTGAAAGGTTCAAATTGTTTAAAATGATTTTTATAGGATAATTGATATTTGCAAACGGCAAATCTTTTAATCAGTACATAGAATTATATATTAAGCTTTCCTGGCTGCAAGTTTCTGGGGTACAATTAACGAGACAATTCTCGAATCAAATGTAATTTTTTCATAGCTGTCACCGGGTTATTTGAATTCCCAACTGGTATTTAAAAAATCCCGTGTGAAAAGAGAAATTGACCGGTGTAACTTGCAGAATACGGGTCAGTTGACAGGAATTAGAAACTGAAATTGGACAAAGCACTATCAAGATTGGCCTACAAACTGGCTAAATCAGATTTTATTGACCTTGTAGTTTCAGAGTTGACAAAAATGTCAAAGTTAATGGATAGCATATTATAAGAAAGTGATGGCAAACTGCACAGTTGTGTAAACTACAGAAAATATCTTACTTCATTTACTGTGTGAAGAAATTGTTGATATTGATGTGAATCCATCGACGTCGTTTTAATGATCTTTTTATACCAAGACTGTAGTCTGTATAAGTCTGCTGCAAAACTGGTATCATGGCTCTCTGGTTCTGTATTTGGAATCTGTACAGCTTTAACCATAGAAACTAATGTAACCAGTATCTGGAATCCTGGTCTGTGTGTTAGCTGTGGTACTGTGGCTCCTGTAAGATAAACCATAGACACTAATGTAACCAGTGTCTGGAATCCTGGTCTGTTTGTTATCTGTGGTACTGTGGCTCCTGTAAGATAAACCATAGAAACTAATGTAACCAGTGTCTGGAATCCTGGTCTGCTTGTTAGCTGTGGTACTGTGGCTCCTGTAAGATAAACCATAGACACTAATGTAACCAGTGTCTTGAATCCTGGTCTGTTTGTTAGCTGTGGTACTGTGGCTCCTGTAAGATAAACCATAGACACTAATGTAACCAGTGTCTGGAATCCTGGTCTGTTTGTTAGCTGTGGTACTATGGCTCCTGTAAGATAAACCATAGAAACTAATGTAACCAGTGTCTGGAATCCTGGTCTGTTTGTTAGTGTCGGTACTGTGGCTCCTGTAAGATAAACCATAGACACTAATGTAACCAGTGTCTGGAATCCTGGTCTGTTTGTTAGCTGTGGTACTATGGCTCCTGTAAGATAAACCATAGAAACTAATGTAACCAGTGTCTGGAATCCTGGTCTGTTTGTTAGTGTCGGTACTGTGGCTCCTGTAAGATAAACCATAGAAACTAATGTAACCAGTGTCTGGAATCCTGGTCGGTTTGTTAGCTGTGGTACTGTGTCTCCTGTAAGATAAACCATAGACACTAATGTAACCAGTATCTGGAATCCTGGTCTGTTTGTTAGCTGTGGTACTGTGGCTCCTGTAAGATAAACCATAGAAACTAATGTAACCAGTGTCTGGAATCCTGGTCTGTTTGTTAGCTGTGGTACTGTGGCTCCTGTAAGATAAACCATAGACACTAATGTAACCAGTATCTGGAATCCTGGTCTGTTTGTTAGCTGTGGTACTGTGGCTCCTGTAAGATAAACCATAGACACTAATGTAACCAGTATCTGGAATCCTGGTCTGTTTGTTAGCTGTGGTACTGTGGCTCCTGTAAGATAAACCATAGAAACTAATGTAACCAGTGTCTGGAATCCTGGTCTGTTTGTTAGCTGTGGTACTGTGGCTCCTGTAAGATAAACCATAGAAACTAATGTAACCAGTGTCTGGAATCCTGGTCGGTTTGTTAGTGTAGGTACTGTGGCTCCTGTAAGATAGACCATAGAAACTAATGTAACCAGTGTCTGAAATCCTGATCTGTTTGTTAGCTGTGGTACTGTGGCTCCTGTAAGATAAACCATAGAAACTAATGTAACCAGTGTCTGGAATCCTGGTCTGTTTGTTAGCTGTGGTACTGTGGCTCCTGTAAGATAAACCATAGAAACTAATGTAACCAGTGTCTGGAATCCTGGTCTGTTTGTTAGCTGTGGTACTATGGCTCCTGTAAGATAAACCATAGAAACTAATGTAACCAGTGTCTGGAATCCTGGTCTGTTTGTTAGTGTCGGTACTGTGGCTCCTGTAAGATAAACCATAGAAACTAATGTAACCAGTGTCTGGAATCCTGGTCGGTTTGTTAGCTGTGGTACTGTGTCTCCTGTAAGATAAACCATAGAAACTAATGTAACCAGTGTCTGGAATCCTGGTCTGTTTGTTAGCTGTGGTACTGTGACTCCTGTAAGATAAACCATAGACACTAATGTAACCAGTGTCTGGAATCCTGGTCTGTTTGTTAGTGTCGGTACTGTGGCTCCTGTAAGATAAACCATAGAAACTAATGTAACCAGTGTCTGGAATCCTGGTCGGTTTGTTAGCTGTGGTACTGTGTCTCCTGTAAGATAAACCATAGACACTAATGTAACCAGTATCTGGAATCCTGGTCTGTTTGTTAGCTGTGGTACTGTGGCTCCTGTAAGATAAACCATAGACACTAATGTAACCAGTATCTGGAATCCTGGTCTGTTTGTTAGCTGTGGTACTGTGGCTCCTGTAAGATAAACCATAGAAACTAATGTAACCAGTGTCGGGAATCCTGGTCTGTTTGTTAGCTGTGGTACTGTGGCTCCTGTAAGATAAACCATAGAAACTAATGTAACCAGTGTCTGGAATCCTGGTCGGTTTGTTAGTGTAGGTACTGTGACTCCTGTAAGATAAACCATAGAAACTAATGTAACCAGTGTCTGGAATCCTGGTCTGTTTGTTAGCTCTGGTAATGTGGCTCCTGTAAGATAAACCATAGAAACTAATGTAACCAGTGTCTGGAATCCTGGTCTGTTTGTTAGCTGTGGTACTGTGGCTCCTGTAAGATAAACCATAGAAACTAATGTAACCAGTGTCTGGAATCCTGGTCTGTTTGTTAGCTGTGGTACTGTGGCTCCTGTAAGATAAACCATAGAAACTAATGTAACCAGTGTCTGGAATCCTGGTCTGTTTGTTAGCTGTGGTACTATGGCTCCTGTAAGATAAACCATAGAAACTAATGTAACCAGTGTCTGGAATCCTGGTCTGTTTGTTAGTGTCGGTACTGTGGCTCCTGTAAGATAAACCATAGAAACTAATGTAACCAGTGTCTGGAATCCTGGTCGGTTTGTTAGCTGTGGTACTGTGTCTCCTGTAAGATAAACCATAGAAACTAATGTAACCAGTGTCTGGAATCCTGGTCTGTTTGTTAGCTGTGGTACTGTGACTCCTGTAAGATAAACCATAGACACTAATGTAACCAGTGTCTGGAATCCTGGTCTGTTTGTTAGTGTCGGTACTGTGGCTCCTGTAAGATAAACCATAGAAACTAATGTAACCAGTGTCTGGAATCCTGGTCGGTTTGTTAGCTGTGGTACTGTGTCTCCTGTAAGATAAACCATAGACACTAATGTAACCAGTGTCTGGAATCCTGGTCTGTTTGTTAGCTGTGGTACTGTGGCTCCTGTAAGATAAACCATAGAAACTAATGTAACCAGTGTCTGGAATCCTGGTCTGTTTGTTAGCTGTGGTACTGTGACTCCTGTAAGATAAACCATAGACACTAATGTAACCAGTGTCTGGAATCCTGATCTGTTTGTTAGCTGTGGTACTGTGGCTCCTGTAAGATAAACCATAGACACTAATGTAACCAGTGTCTGGAATCCTGGTCTGTTTGTTAGCTGTGGTACTGTGGCTCCTGTAAGATAAACCATAGAAACTAATGTAACCAGTGTCTGGAATCCTGGTCTGTTTGTTAGCTGTGGTACTGTGGCTCCTGTAAGATAAACCATAGAAACTAATGTAACCAGTGACTGGAATCCTCGTCTGTTTGTTAGCTGTGGTACTGTGGCTCTTGTAAGATAAACCATAGACACTAATGTAACCAGTGTCTGGAATCCTGGTCTGTTTGTTAGCTGTGGTACTGTGGCTCCTGTAAGATAAACCATAGAAACTAATGTAACCAGTATCTTGAATCCTGTTCTGTTTGTTAGCTGTGGTACTGTGGCTCTTGTAAGATAAACCATAGACACTAATGTAACCAGTGTCTGGAATCCTGGTCTGTTTGTTAGCTGTGGTACTGTGGCTCCTGTAAGATAAACCATAGAAACTAATGTAACCAGTGTCTGGAATCCTGGTCTGTTTGTTAGCTGTGGTACTGTGGCTCCTGTAAGATAAACCATAGAAACTAATGTAACCAGTGTCTGGAATCCTGGTCTGTGTGTTAGCTGTGGTACTGTGTCTCCTGTAAGATAAACCATAGAAACTAATGTAACCAGTGTCTGGAATCCTGGTCTGTTTGTTAGCTGTGGTACTGTGGCTCCTGTAAGATAAACCATAGACACTAATGTAACCAGTGTCTGGAATCCTGGTCTGTTTGTTAGTGTCGGTACTGTGGCTCCTGTAAGATAAACCATAGAAACTAATGTAACCAGTGTCTGGAATCCTGGTCTGTTTGTTAGTGTAGGTACTGTGGCTCCTGTAAGATAAACCATAGAAACTAATGTAACCAGTGTCTGGAATCCTGGTCTGTTTGTTAGCTGTGGTACTGTGGCTCTTGTAAGATAAACCATAGACACTAATGTAACCAGTGTCTGGAATCCTGGTCTGTTTGATAGCTGTGGTACTGTGGCTCTTGTAAGATAAACCATAGACACTAATGTAACCAGTGTCTGGAATCCTGGTCTGTTTGTTAGCTGTGGTACTGTGTCTCCTGTAAGATAAACCATAGAAACTAATGTAACCAGTGTCTGGAATCCTGGTCTGTTTGTTAGCTGTGGTACTGTGGCTGCTGTAAGATAAACCATAGACACTAATGTAACCAGTGTCTGAAATCCTGGTCTGTTTGTTAGCTGTGGTACTGTGGCTGCTGTAAGATAAACCATAGAAACTAATGTAACCAGTGTCTGAAATCCTGGTCTGTTTGTTAGCTGTGGTACTGTGGCTCCTGTAAGATAAACCATAGACACTAATGTAACCAGTGTCTGGAATCCTGGTCTGTGTGTTAGCTGTGGTACTGTGGCTCCTGTAAGATAAACCATAGACACTAATGTAACCAGTGTCTGGAATCCTGGTCTGTTTGTTAGCTGTGGTACTGTGGCTCCTGTAAGATAAACCATAGACACTAATGTAACCAGTGTCTGGAATCCTGGTCTGTTTGTTAGCTGTGGTACTGTGGCTCCTGTAAGATAAACCATAGACACTAATGTAACCAGTGTCTGAAATCCAGGTCTGTTTGTTAGCTGTGGTACTGTGGCTCCTGTAAGATAAACCATAGACACTAATGTCACCAGTGTCTGGAATCCTGGTCTGTTTGTTAGCTGTGGTACTGTGGCTCCTGTAAGATAAACCATAGAAACTAATGTAACCAGTGTCTGGAATCCTGGTTTGTTTGTTAGCTGTGGTACTGTGGCTCCTGTAAGATAAACCATAGAAACTAATGTAACCAGTGTCTGGAATCCAGGTCTGTTTGTTAGCTGTGGTACTGTGGCTCCTGTAAGATAAACCATAGACACTAATGTCACCAGTGTCTTGAATCCTGGTCTGTTTGTTAGTGTAGGTACTGTGGCTCCTGTAAGATAAACCATAGAAACTAATGTAACCAGTGTCTGGAATCCTGGTCTGTTTGTTAGCTGTGGTACTGTGGCTCCTGTAAGATAAACCATAGAAACTAATGTAACCAGTGTCTGGAATCCTGGTCTGTTTGTTAGCTGTGGTACTGTGGCTCTTGTAAGATAAACCATAGACACTAATGTAACCAGTGTCTGGAATCCTGGTCTGTTTGATAGCTGTGGTACTGTGGCTCCTGTAAGATAAACCATAGAAACTAATGTAACCAGTGTCTGAAATCCTGGTCTGTTTGTTAGCTGTGGTACTGTGTCTCCTGTAAGATAAACCATAGAAACTAATGTAACCAGTGTCTGAAATCCTGGTCTGTTTGTTAGCTGTGGTACTGTGGCTCCTGTAAGATAAACCATAGACACTAATGTAACCAGTGTCTGGAATCCTGGTCTGTTTGTTAGCTGTGGTACTGTGTCTCCTGTAAGATAAACCATAGAAACTAATGTAACCAGTGTCTGAAATCCTGGTCTGTGTGTTAGCTGTGGTACTGTGTCTCCTGTAAGATAAACCATAGAAACTAATGTAACCAGTGTCTGGAATCCTGGTCTGTTTGTTAGCTGTGGTACTGTGGCTCCTGTAAGATAAACCATAGACACTAATGTAACCAGTGTCTGAAATCCAGGTCTGTTTGTTAGCTGTGGTACTGTGGCTCCTGTAAGATAAACCATAGACACTAATGTCACCAGTGTCTGGAATCCTGGTCTGTTTGTTAGCTGTGGTACTGTGGCTCCTGTAAGATAAACCATAGAAACTAATGTAACCAGTGTCTGGAATCCTGGTCTGTTTGTTAGCTGTGGTACTGTGACTCCTGTAAGATAAACCATAGACACTAATGTAACCAGTGTCTGGAATCCTGATCTGTTTGTTAGCTGTGGTACTGTGGCTCCTGTAAGATAAACCATAGACACTAATGTAACCAGTGTCTGGAATCCTGGTCTGTTTGTTAGCTGTGGTACTGTGGCTCCTGTAAGATAAACCATAGAAACTAATGTAACCAGTGTCTGGAATCCTGGTCTGTTTGTTAGCTGTGGTACTGTGGCTCCTGTAAGATAAACCATAGAAACTAATGTAACCAGTGACTGGAATCCTCGTCTGTTTGTTAGCTGTGGTACTGTGGCTCTTGTAAGATAAACCATAGACACTAATGTAACCAGTGTCTGGAATCCTGGTCTGTTTGTTAGCTGTGGTACTGTGGCTCCTGTAAGATAAACCATAGAAACTAATGTAACCAGTATCTTGAATCCTGTTCTGTTTGTTAGCTGTGGTACTGTGGCTCTTGTAAGATAAACCATAGACACTAATGTAACCAGTGTCTGGAATCCTGGTCTGTTTGTTAGCTGTGGTACTGTGGCTCCTGTAAGATAAACCATAGAAACTAATGTAACCAGTGTCTGGAATCCTGGTCTGTTTGTTAGCTGTGGTACTGTGGCTCCTGTAAGATAAACCATAGAAACTAATGTAACCAGTGTCTGGAATCCTGGTCTGTGTGTTAGCTGTGGTACTGTGTCTCCTGTAAGATAAACCATAGAAACTAATGTAACCAGTGTCTGGAATCCTGGTCTGTTTGTTAGCTGTGGTACTGTGGCTCCTGTAAGATAAACCATAGACACTAATGTAACCAGTGTCTGGAATCCTGGTCTGTTTGTTAGTGTCGGTACTGTGGCTCCTGTAAGATAAACCATAGAAACTAATGTAACCAGTGTCTGGAATCCTGGTCTGTTTGTTAGTGTAGGTACTGTGGCTCCTGTAAGATAAACCATAGAAACTAATGTAACCAGTGTCTGGAATCCTGGTCTGTTTGTTAGCTGTGGTACTGTGGCTCTTGTAAGATAAACCATAGACACTAATGTAACCAGTGTCTGGAATCCTGGTCTGTTTGATAGCTGTGGTACTGTGGCTCTTGTAAGATAAACCATAGACACTAATGTAACCAGTGTCTGGAATCCTGGTCTGTTTGTTAGCTGTGGTACTGTGGCTGCTGTAAGATAAACCATAGACACTAATGTAACCAGTGTCTGAAATCCTGGTCTGTTTGTTAGCTGTGGTACTGTGGCTGCTGTAAGATAAACCATAGAAACTAATGTAACCAGTGTCTGAAATCCTGGTCTGTTTGTTAGCTGTGGTACTGTGGCTCCTGTAAGATAAACCATAGACACTAATGTAACCAGTGTCTGGAATCCTGGTCTGTGTGTTAGCTGTGGTACTGTGGCTCCTGTAAGATAAACCATAGACACTAATGTAACCAGTGTCTGGAATCCTGGTCTGTTTGTTAGCTGTGGTACTGTGGCTCCTGTAAGATAAACCATAGACACTAATGTAACCAGTGTCTGGAATCCTGGTCTGTTTGTTAGCTGTGGTACTGTGGCTCCTGTAAGATAAACCATAGACACTAATGTAACCAGTGTCTGAAATCCAGGTCTGTTTGTTAGCTGTGGTACTGTGGCTCCTGTAAGATAAACCATAGACACTAATGTCACCAGTGTCTGGAATCCTGGTCTGTTTGTTAGCTGTGGTACTGTGGCTCCTGTAAGATAAACCATAGAAACTAATGTAACCAGTGTCTGGAATCCTGGTTTGTTTGTTAGCTGTGGTACTGTGGCTCCTGTAAGATAAACCATAGAAACTAATGTAACCAGTGTCTGGAATCCAGGTCTGTTTGTTAGCTGTGGTACTGTGGCTCCTGTAAGATAAACCATAGACACTAATGTCACCAGTGTCTTGAATCCTGGTCTGTTTGTTAGTGTAGGTACTGTGGCTCCTGTAAGATAAACCATAGAAACTAATGTAACCAGTGTCTGGAATCCTGGTCTGTTTGTTAGCTGTGGTACTGTGGCTCCTGTAAGATAAACCATAGAAACTAATGTAACCAGTGTCTGGAATCCTGGTCTGTTTGTTAGCTGTGGTACTGTGGCTCTTGTAAGATAAACCATAGACACTAATGTAACCAGTGTCTGGAATCCTGGTCTGTTTGATAGCTGTGGTACTGTGGCTCCTGTAAGATAAACCATAGAAACTAATGTAACCAGTGTCTGAAATCCTGGTCTGTTTGTTAGCTGTGGTACTGTGTCTCCTGTAAGATAAACCATAGAAACTAATGTAACCAGTGTCTGAAATCCTGGTCTGTTTGTTAGCTGTGGTACTGTGGCTCCTGTAAGATAAACCATAGACACTAATGTAACCAGTGTCTGGAATCCTGGTCTGTTTGTTAGCTGTGGTACTGTGTCTCCTGTAAGATAAACCATAGAAACTAATGTAACCAGTGTCTGAAATCCTGGTCTGTGTGTTAGCTGTGGTACTGTGTCTCCTGTAAGATAAACCATAGAAACTAATGTAACCAGTGTCTGGAATCCTGGTCTGTTTGTTAGCTGTGGTACTGTGTCTCCTGTAAGATAAACCATAGAAACTAATGTAACCAGTGTCTGGAATCCTGGTCTGTTTGTTAGCTGTGGTACTGTGGCTCCTGTAAGATAAACCATAGACACTAATGTAACCAGTGTCTGAAATCCAGGTCTGTTTGTTAGCTGTGGTACTGTGGCTCCTGTAAGATAAACCATAGACACTAATGTCACCAGTGTCTGGAATCCTGGTCTGTTTGTTAGCTGTGGTACTGTGGCTCCTGTAAGATAAACCATAGAAACTAATGTAACCAGTGTCTGGAATCCTGGTTTGTTTGTTAGCTGTGGTACTGTGGCTCCTGTAAGATAAACCATAGAAACTAATGTAACCAGTGTCTGGAATCCTGGTCTGTTTGTTATCTGTGGTACTGTGGCTCTTGTAAGATAAACCATAGAAACTAATGTAACCAGTGTCTGGAATCCTGGTTTGTTTGTTAGCTGTGGTACTGTGACTCCTGTAAGATAAACCATAGACACTAATGTAACCAGTGTCTGGAATCCTGGTCTGTTTGTTAGCTGTGGTACTGTGGCTCCTGTAAGATAAACCATAGAAACTAATGTAACCAGTGTCTGGAATCCTGGTCTGTTTGTTAGCTGTGGTACTGTGGCTCCTGTAAGATAAACCATAGACACTAATGTAACCAGTGTCTGGAATCCTGGTCTGTTTGTTAGCTGTGGTACTGTGGCTCCTGTAAGATAAACCATAGACACTAATGTAACCAGTATCTGGAATCCTGGTCTGTTTGTTAGTGTAGGTACTGTGACTCCTGTAAGATAAACCATAGAAACTAATGTAACCAGTGTCTGGAATCCTGGTCTGTTTGTTAGCTGTGGTAATGTGGCTCCTGTAAGATAAACCATAGACACTAATGTAACCGGTGTCTGCAATCCTGGTCTGTTTGTTAGCTGTGGTACTGTGGCTCCTGTAAGATAAACCATAGACACTAATGTAACCAGTATCTGGAATCCTGGTCTGTTTGTTAGCTGTGGTACTGTGGCTCCTGTAAGATAAACCATAGAAACTAATGTAACCAGTGTCTGGAATCCTGGTCTGTTTGTTAGCTGTGGTACTGTGGCTCTTGTAAGATAAACCATAGAAACTAATGTAACCAGTGTCTGGAATCCTGGTTTGTTTGTTAGCTGTGGTACTGTGGCTCCTGTAAGATAAACCATAGACACTAATGTAACCAGTATCTGGAATCCTGGTCTGTTTGTTAGCTGTGGTACTGTGACTCCTGTAAGATAAACCATAGAAACTAATGTAACCAGTGTCTGGAATCCTGGTCTGTTTGTTAGCTGTGGTACTGTGGCTCCTGTAAGATAAACCATAGACACTAATGTAACCAGTGTCTGGAATCCTGGTCTGTTTGTTAGCTGTGGTACTGTGGCTCCTGTAAGATAAACCATAGACACTAATGTAACCAGTGTCTGGAATCCTGGTCTGTTTGTTAGCTGTGGTACTGTGGCTCCTGTAAGATAAACCATAGAAACTAATGTAACCAGTGTCTGGAATCCTGGTCTGTTTGTTAGCTGTGGTACTGTGGCTCCTGTAAGATAAACCATAGAAACTAATGTAACCAGTGTCTGGAATCCTGGTCTGTTTGTTAGCTGTGGTACTGTGGCTCCTGTAAGATAAACCATAGAAACTAATGTAACCAGTGTCTGGAATCCTGGTCTGTTTGTTAGCTGTGGTACTGTGTCTCCTGTAAGATAAACCATAGAAACTAATGTAACCAGTGTCTGGAATCCTGGTTTGTTTGTTAGCTGTGGTACTGTGGCTCCTGTAAGATAAACCATAGACACTAATGTAACCAGTGTCTGGAATCCTGGTCTGTGTGTTAGCTGTGGTACTGTGGCTCCTGTAAGATAAACCATAGAAACTAATGTAACCAGTGTCTGGAATCCTGGTCTGTTTGTTAGCTGTGGTACTGTGGCTCCTGTAAGATAAACCATAGAAACTAATGTAACCAGTGTCTGGAATCCTGGTCTGTTTGTTAGCTGTGGTACTGTGGCTCCTGTAAGATAAACCATAGAAACTAATGTAACCAGTGTCTGAAATCCTGGTCTGTTTGTTAGCTGTGGTACTGTGTCTCCTGTAAGATAAACCATAGAAACTAATGTAACCAGTGTCTGAAATCCTGGTCTGTTTGTTAGCTGTGGTACTGTGGCTCCTGTAAGATAAACCATAGACACTAATGTAACCAGTGTCTGGAATCCTGGTCTGTTTGTTAGCTGTGGTACTGTGTCTCCTGTAAGATAAACCATAGAAACTAATGTAACCAGTGTCTGAAATCCTGGTCTGTGTGTTAGCTGTGGTACTGTGTCTCCTGTAAGATAAACCATAGAAACTAATGTAACCAGTGTCTGGAATCCTGGTCTGTTTGTTAGCTGTGGTACTGTGTCTCCTGTAAGATAAACCATAGAAACTAATGTAACCAGTGTCTGGAATCCTGGTCTGTTTGTTAGCTGTGGTACTGTGGCTCCTGTAAGATAAACCATAGACACTAATGTAACCAGTGTCTGAAATCCAGGTCTGTTTGTTAGCTGTGGTACTGTGGCTCCTGTAAGATAAACCATAGACACTAATGTCACCAGTGTCTGGAATCCTGGTCTGTTTGTTAGCTGTGGTACTGTGGCTCCTGTAAGATAAACCATAGAAACTAATGTAACCAGTGTCTGGAATCCTGGTTTGTTTGTTAGCTGTGGTACTGTGGCTCCTGTAAGATAAACCATAGAAACTAATGTAACCAGTGTCTGGAATCCTGGTCTGTTTGTTATCTGTGGTACTGTGGCTCTTGTAAGATAAACCATAGAAACTAATGTAACCAGTGTCTGGAATCCTGGTTTGTTTGTTAGCTGTGGTACTGTGACTCCTGTAAGATAAACCATAGACACTAATGTAACCAGTGTCTGGAATCCTGGTCTGTTTGTTAGCTGTGGTACTGTGGCTCCTGTAAGATAAACCATAGAAACTAATGTAACCAGTGTCTGGAATCCTGGTCTGTTTGTTAGCTGTGGTACTGTGGCTCCTGTAAGATAAACCATAGAAACTAATGTAACCAGTGTCTGGAATCCTGGTCTGTTTGTTAGCTGTGGTACTGTGGCTCCTGTAAGATAAACCATAGACACTAATGTAACCAGTATCTGGAATCCTGGTCTGTTTGTTAGTGTAGGTACTGTGACTCCTGTAAGATAAACCATAGAAACTAATGTAACCAGTGTCTGGAATCCTGGTCTGTTTGTTAGCTGTGGTACTGTGGCTCCTGTAAGATAAACCATAGAAACTAATGTAACCAGTGTCTGGAATCCTGGTCTGTTTGTTAGCTGTGGTACTGTGTCTCCTGTAAGATAAACCATAGAAACTAATGTAACCAGTGTCTGGAATCCTGGTCTGTTTGTTAGCTGTGGTACTGTGGCTCCTGTAAGATAAACCATAGAAACTAATGTAACCAGTGTCTGGAATCCTGGTCTGTTTGTTAGCTGTGGTACTGTGGCTCCTGTAAGATAAACCATAGACACTAATGTAACCAGTGTCTGGAATCCTGGTCTGTGTGTTAGCTGTGGTACTGTGGCTCCTGTAAGATAAACCATAGAAACTAATGTAACCAGTGTCTGGATTCCTAGTCTGTTTGTTAGCTCTGGTAATGTGGCTCCTGTAAGATAAACCATAGAAACTAATGTAACCAGTGTCTGGAATCCTGGTCTGTTTGTTAGCTGTGGTACTGTGGCTCCTGTAAGATAAACCATAGACACTAATGTAACCGGTGTCTGCAATCCTGGTCTGTTTGTTAGCTGTGGTACTGTGGCTCCTGTAAGATAAACCATAGACACTAATGTAACCAGTATCTGGAATCCTGGTCTGTTTGTTAGCTGTGGTACTGTGGCTCCTGTAAGATAAACCATAGAAACTAATGTAACCAGTGTCTGGAATCCTGGTCTGTTTGTTAGCTGTGGTACTGTGGCTCTTGTAAGATAAACCATAGAAACTAATGTAACCAGTGTCTGGAATCCTGGTTTGTTTGTTAGCTGTGGTACTGTGGCTCCTGTAAGATAAACCATAGACACTAATGTAACCAGTATCTGGAATCCTGGTCTGTTTGTTAGCTGTGGTACTGTGACTCCTGTAAGATAAACCATAGAAACTAATGTAACCAGTGTCTGGAATCCTGGTCTGTTTGTTAGCTGTGGTACTGTGGCTCCTGTAAGATAAACCATAGACACTAATGTAACCAGTGTCTGGAATCCTGGTCTGTTTGTTAGCTGTGGTACTGTGGCTCCTGTAAGATAAACCATAGACACTAATGTAACCAGTGTCTGGAATCCTGGTCTGTTTGTTAGCTGTGGTACTGTGGCTCCTGTAAGATAAACCATAGAAACTAATGTAACCAGTGTCTGGAATCCTGGTCTGTTTGTTAGCTGTGGTACTGTGGCTCCTGTAAGATAAACCATAGACACTAATGTAACCAGTGTCTGGAATCCTGGTCTGTTTGTTAGCTGTGGTACTGTGGCTCCTGTAAGATAAACCATAGAAACTAATGTAACCAGTGTCTGGAATCCTGGTCTGTTTGTTAGCTGTGGTACTGTGTCTCCTGTAAGATAAACCATAGAAACTAATGTAACCAGTGTCTGGAATCCTGGTTTGTTTGTTAGCTGTGGTACTGTGGCTCCTGTAAGATAAACCATAGACACTAATGTAACCAGTGTCTGGAATCCTGGTCTGTGTGTTAGCTGTGGTACTGTGGCTCCTGTAAGATAAACCATAGAAACTAATGTAACCAGTGTCTGGAATCCTGGTCTGTTTGTTAGCTGTGGTACTGTGGCTCCTGTAAGATAAACCATAGAAACTAATGTAACCAGTGTCTGGAATCCTGGTCTGTTTGTTAGCTGTGGTACTGTGGCTCCTGTAAGATAAACCATAGAAATTAATGTAACCAGTGTCTGCAATCCTGGTCTGTTTGTTAGCTGTGGTACTGTGGCTCCTGTAAGATAAACCATAGAAACTAATGTAACCAGTGTCTGGAATCCTGGTCTGTTTGTTAGCTGTGGTACTGTGGCTCCTGTAAGATAAACCATAGAAACTAATGTAACCAGTGTCTGGAATCCTGGTCTGTGTGTTAGCTGTGGTACTGTGGCTCCTGTAAGATAAACCATAGACACTAATGTAACCAGTGTCTGGAATCCTGGTCTTTTTGTTAGCTGTGGTACTGTGGCTCCTGTAAGATAAACCATAGAAACTAATGTAACCAGTGTCTGGAATCCTGTTCTGTTTGTTAGCTGTGGTACTGTGGCTCCTGTAAGATAAACCATAGACACTAATGTAACCAGTGTCTGGAATCCTGGTCTGTTTGTTAGCTGTGGTACTGTGGCTCCTGTAAGATAAACCATAGACACTAATGTAACCAGTGTCTGGAATCCTGGTCTGTGTGTTAGCTGTGGTACTGTGGCTCCTGTAAGATAAACCATAGACACTAATGTAACCAGTGTCTGGAATCCTGGTCTGTGTGTTAGCTGTGGTACTGTGTCTCCTGTAAGATAAACCATAGAAACTAATGTAACCAGTGTCTGGATTCCTAGTCTGTTTGTTAGCTGTGGTACTGTGGCTCCTGTAAGATAAACCATAGAAACTAATGTAACCAGTGTCTGGAATCCTGGTCTGTTTGTTAGCTGTGGTACTGTGGCTCCTGTAAGATAAACCATAGAAACTAATGTAACCAGTGTCTGGAATCCTGGTCTGTTTGTTAGCTGTGGTACTGTGGCTCCTGTAAGATAAACCATAGAAACTAATGTAACCAGTGTCTGGAATCTAAAGTTACAGTACTACCTGTGACATTATCTGATTAATGGTGGCCATAAAAAATATGGTCACCATGATGGCCCTAAATGTCCATCATTATACCCCCTGCTGCTTAATTAATACACAAGGAATTAATCAAAAACAAGTCAAGGATAAAGAGAAATCACGACTGCATTGAAGTTTTAAAATTACATAACTTTCAGGTAAAGTGTCTCAGGGAAAATATATGACTTTTTGTGTTTGTCAAATTTAATAACTGTGATTATGACAAGAAAATTCTAAAATAAAATGAAATAATAAAACTAGTTGAACATATAGTTTCCTAACTTCTTTTTTGTAAAAAATTTCTCATGACTGTTTGCAAATGTTTGTTTTGATGTTATAACTTTAAATAATTCTATCAATTTAAGTTATTTTTTACATGTATTTTCTGGCAAGTGAATAATAAATGAATATCATCTTCTAATATAATGCAAACTTTCACAACACCTGCCTTTTCCCATTGAAAAGGTGTTTCTCAAATTAATATTCTAAAATCAAAGTTGTTTATACTTACTGCATTTAACATTGTTTAACAAATGTTTAAGATTATCTTTAATAGGACTTATTCTAAATAAAATTTAGGCAATTCATTATTTCTCTATTGAATAAATACATGTATATTCAAAATATTCATTACAGAAAAATTTGATATTTTTTTTATTTTCATATAAACATATTACAATTTAATCAAGTTTCTGACAAAAAAAACCAAAACAAACATTATAAGAAATCAAAACACATGGAAAAAAGTTATTAGGTTTCTGCCCTCAGTTCTAATGACTTTCTTTTTCAAAGGAGCCAATATTTTAAACATGTCCCATTTTATAGAGGTTTAGCATTTCTTTTGCTTTTTGTTCTTGGTTAAGATTTAATTCATAAACTGGTCAGAGACATTAATATGAGAAGGTAAACAATTTTCAAATAGATTATCTCTAAGTTGTTATGTTAATTTTTCCAAACAATTCTATCCTTTATAGAAATTTTTATTCACCGTTTTCTATTTCTAAATTATGACCACTAATTCTTTACTTAGTGAAGCATTTGAGTTCACTGTTTTTATCATAAGATTTTATTTTACTTTCAAAAATATTAAAAAACATAAAACAAACATTTGTAAGGGTTCCGCGGAACCCAGTGTCTCGCCTACTATTGCTGTTATCTATGTTTTCAGTGTGATAGGGGAATGCACATAATAGATTTACAGTTAATGAAATAAAACATTTGAAATGTATGAAAAAAGTTATGCTCGTAAAAATGAATACAGTATGCAATCAAATCTATAGATTTATAAAAGAGTTGATCATAAATTTATTGAATGAACAAATGATAAAGAAGATAATTTTTACATTGTTTGATTTATCCCTTAATTCAGACGACGACGGAATATAGGATCGCTATGTCAACAAAAATGGGGAAAAAATTATTAAAAATTTTCCTCTTGATACTATCTTTTGATTGTAAGAAGCTTCTGTCCAAGTTTGGTAAAAATCCAGGATGGTTTATGAATCTAATTAATGTTTTAAAAACTTTAACTGCAGACTGTATGTAATGTTAACTGGAAGAAAAACTAAGTCCATTTATAAGTAATATACTGAAAAACAGGAAATAAATTTTTACAAAATTTCCTTCTAGATACTAGCTTTTGATCATAAACAAGCTTCTGTCCAAGTTTGGTAAAATTCCTGGATAGTTTAAATAAGTTATTAAAATTTTAAAAACATTAACCACAGAGTAAATGTAATGTTAACTGGCAGAAAAACTAAGTCTATTCATAAGTAAAATACGGAAAAACAGGATTTTTTTTTTTACAAAATTTACTTCTGGATACTATCTTATGATCATAAACAAGCCTCTGTCCAAGTTTGGTAGAAATCCAGGATAGTTTAAGAAAGTTATTAAAATTTCAAAAACTTTAAACCACAGAGTGAATATTTGTGGACGCCGCCGACAACGACGACGCCGCCGACGGAATGTAGGATTGCTATGTCTCGCTTTTTCGAGAAAAGTCGAAGGCTCGACAAAAAGTGATTTAATTAATAGACTATAAAAATGTCACAATCTATATAGAAGTGTACTTTATTTTTTCAAGAGACAAATTTTGCCTGTTAACTGACAAAATTAGTCAAACTGAAGATAACATATTTGATAAGTTTACAATTGTTTCAAAAAGCAAGACAATTTTTTCTATAAATAATTTCTTGTAAGTCTCTTTAGTGATTCTTCATGCAAAACTCGTTTTGAGATTTGAAAAATATCAAAGATAAGCAAAAATATTTTATTCCTATACCATATATTGATATTTGTAGTTTTCCTGAATAATAATCATGATAATAGATTGTACAACTTTGTTAACAAAATTTATTGTAAAAAGATTGATATTCATGATATTGATAATTTAAATTTGTGAATAAACTGGCTTGTTAAATTACTTGCTTCATGGTTCCTTTAAACATATCATTTGCATGATTATAAGTTATAATTAATAATAATTCATTCAATAATGCAAACAAACAATAGAATACCATGTACATCATGTACAATAACTTTTTTTTTACTGAAAAAATAATTATTTAAAGGATTCTCTCTTTTGTTTTCAAATGCTAGTCAATAACTTATCTTTGAATTTTTGTCATTTCTAATCAAGATTCTTTCCAAGAAGAAATTAAAAGAATAAGAAGCAAAAAAACAAATAAAAAATAATAATAGCATAAAAAAATAAAAACGTTAGAAAAAAAGGAAAATATGTAAATTTAAAGACAGAATAAAATGCTCCGCAGGGCGCAGCTTGATACGACCGCAGAGGTCGAACCCTGAACAGTTGGGGCAAGTATGGACACAACATTCAAGCTTGATACAGCTTTGCATTTGGATTGTGATTAAATATTTGACACAGCATAGGTTTCTGACACAGAATGAATGTGGTCTAAGAACTTAAAAATTTTAAATTGGACATTCACCTATTATGGTCCAATATCCAAAATCTAAATACATGGTTAGATTCAGCATATCAAAGAACCCCAATAATTCAATTTTTGATGAAATCAAACAAAGTTTAATTTTGGACCCTTTTGACCTCAATGTGGACAAAGTTGATAACGGGGCCCAAAAATCAAAAATCTAAATACATGGTTAGATTCAGCATATCAAAGAACCCCATATATTCAATTTTTGTTGAAATCAAACAAAGTTTAATTTTGGACCCCGATATGGACCAACTTGAAAACTGGGCCCATAATCAAAAATCTAAATACATGTTTAGATTCAGCATATCAAAGAACCCTCAGAATTAAATTTTTGTTAAAATCAAACTAAGTTTAATTTTGGACCCTTTGGACCTTAATGTAGACCAATTTGAAAACGGAACCAAAAATTAAGAATCTAAATACACGGTTAGATTCGGCATATCAAAGAACCCCAATTCAATTCAATTTTTGATGAAATCAAACAAAGTTTAATTTTGGACCCTTTGGACCTCAATGTGGACCAATTTAAAAACAGGGCCCAAAATCCAAAAACTTAATACACGGTTAGATTCAGCATATTAAAGAACCCCCAGAATTCAAGAATAAAACCCCATTGAAATTGGTCAAGAAATAAGCAATTTATACGAAGTATCTTCTTTTGCACAATACTGTGCAATTAAATATTTCTTGCTATTGCGCAATACTGTACAATTGACAATTTCTTGCTATTGCGCAATATTGTGCTATTGGATATTTCTTGCTATTGCGCAATACTGTGCAATTGAAGATTTCTTGCTATTGCGCAATACTGTGCAATTGAAGATTTCTTGCTATTGTGCAATACTGTGCAATTGAAAATTTCTTACTATTGCACAATACTTATTATATAATAATTTACACATCCTGTTTGGTGTGTATCTCCTACCATATCATTATAATTTGCTTTTAAATATAAATCAGAAATAACCAACTTAAAATGGAAAATTTTAAAAGAAAAAAAAAAAGGAAAAAAAAAAAATCCCCCCCCCCAATTTTTTGAACACCCTTATGATTCATCACCCCCAAACTCAATCCCAGCCTTCCCTTTGTGGTATGGTACCTTGCAGTACAATTTCAGAGAGATCCATACACTTGAACACAAGTTATTGTCTGGAAACTAGAAAAATGTGTTTTTTGGCCCTTTTTTGGCCCCAAATTTCTAAACGTTTAGGGCAAGTACCCCCAAACTCAAACCCAGCTTTCCCTTTGTGATATGGAACCTTGTAGTACAATTTCAGAAAGATCAATACACTTACACACAAGTTATTGTCCTGAAACTAGAAAAATGCTTGTTTTTTGCCCCTTTTTGGCCCCTAATTCCTAAAATATTGAGGCAATTACCCCCATCATCAATCCCAGCCTTCCCTTTGAGGTATGGTACCTTGCAGTACAATTTCAGAGAGATCCATACACTTGAACACAAGTTATTGTCTGGAAACTAGAAAAATGCTTATTTTTGGCCCCTTTTTGGCCCCCAATTCCTAAACGTTTCGGCAATTACCCCCAAACTCAATCCCAGCTTTCCCATTGTGATATGGAACCTTGTAGTACAATTTCAGAAAGATCCATACACTTAAACACAAGTTATTGTCATGAAACTAGAAAAATGCTTGTTTTTTGCCCCTTTTTTGGCCCCTAATTCCTAAAATTTTGAGGCAATTACCCCCAAAATCAATCCCAGCATTCCTTTTGTGATATGGAACCTTGTGATACAATGTCAGAGAGATCCATACACTAACACACAAGTTATGTCTGGAAGTTACAAAAATGCTTATTTTTGGCCCCTTTTTGGCCCCTAATTCCTTTACTGTTGGTACCATAACCCCCAAAATCAATCCCAACCTTCCTTTTGTGGTATTGAACCTTGTGGTAAAATTTCATAGAGATCCATTCACTTAAACTAAAGTTAGAGTGCGAAAACCAATGTGTCTTCGGACGACGCCGACGCCGACGACGCCAACGTCATACCAATATACGACCACAAAAATTTTTTTGCGGTCGTATAAAAATCTACAAATGATATGAATTAACAAAGACTAAAACAAACATTCTATTCTACATTTTCAAGAAAAGGTGAAATGTCAATTTGAGAAGAAACCTGAGTTACATGTACCTGTATAGGTAAATTTTAATGAAACATACTGAAAACCCTGATTGATCTCAACAGGTAACATAATTAGATAAAACATCAACCTATGTTTTATGACCCCAATAAATGGCCAACATCTCAAGATTGAATACCCCAATACATGGCCACCATTTGATGGTGACCATACAAGAGGGTGGACATAACTAAGAGGAAGTCACAGGTTGTACTGTACCAGTGTCTGGAATCCTCGTCTGTTTGTTAGCTGTGGTACTGTGTCTCCTGTAAGATAAACCATAGAAACTAATGTAACCAGTGTCTGGAATCCTGGTCTTTTTGTTAGCTGTGGTACTGTGGCTCCTGTAAGATAAACCATAGAAACTAATGTAACCAGTGTCTGGAATCCTGGTCTGTTTGTTAGCTGTGGTACTGTGGCTCCTGTAAGATAAACCATAGAAACTAATGTAACCAGTGTCTGGAATCCTGGTCTGTTTGTTAGCTGTGGTACTGTGGCTCCTGTAAGATAAACCATAGAAACTAATGTAACCAGTGTCTGGAATCCTGGTCTGTTTGTTAGCTGTGGTACTGTGGCTCCTGTAAGATAAACCATAGAAACTAATGTAACCAGTGTCTGGAATCCTGGTCTGTTTGTTAGCTGTGGTACTGTGGCTCCTGTAAGATAAACCATAGAAACTAATGTAACCAGTGTCTGGAATCCTGTTCTGTTTGTTAGCTGTGGTACTGTGTCTCCTGTAAGATAAACCATAGACACTAATGTAACCGGTGTCTGCAATCCTGGTCTGTTTGTTAGCTGTGGTACTGTGGCTCCTGTAAGATAAACCATAGAAACTAATGTAACCAGTGTCTGGAATCCAGGTCTGTTTGTTAGCTGTGGTACTGTGGCTCCTGTAAGATAAACCATAGACACTAATGTAACCAGTGTCTGGAATCCTGGTCTGTTTGTTAGCTGTGGTACTGTGTCTCCTGTAAGATAAACCATAGAAACTAATGTAACCAGTGTCTGGAATCCTGGTCTGTGTGTTAGCTGTGGTACTGTGGCTCCTGTAAGATAAACCATAGACACTAATGTAACCAGTGTCTGGAATCCTAGTCTGTTTGTTAGTGTAGGTACTGTGGCTCCTGTAAGATAAACCATAGAAACTAATGTAACCAGTATCTGGAATCCTGGTCTGTTTGTTAGCTGTGGTACTGTGGCTCCTGTAAGATAAACCATAGAAACTAATGTAACCAGTGTCTGGAATCCAGGTCTGTTTGTTAGCTGTGGTACTGTGGCTCCTGTAAGATAAACCATAGACACTAATGTAACCAGTGTCTGGAATCCTGGTCTGTTTGTTAGCTGTGGTACTGTGTCTCCTGTAAGATAAACCATAGAAACTAATGTAACCAGTGTCTGGAATCCTGGTCTGTGTGTTAGCTGTGGTACTGTGGCTCCTGTAAGATAAACCATAGACACTAATGTAACCAGTGTCTGGAATCCTAGTCTGTTTGTTAGTGTAGGTACTGTGGCTCCTGTAAGATAAACCATAGAAACTAATGTAACCAGTATCTGGAATCCTGGTCTGTTTGTTAGCTGTGGTACTGTGGCTCCTGTAAGATAAACCATAGAAACTAATGTAACCAGTGTCTGGAATCCAGGTCTGTTTGTTAGCTGTGGTACTGTGGCTCCTGTAAGATAAACCATAGACACTAATGTCACCAGTGTCTGGAATCCTGGTCTGTTTGTTAGCTGTGGTACTGTGGCTCCTGTAAGATAAACCATAGAAACTAATGTAACCAGTGTCTGGAATCCTGGTCTGTTTGTTAGCTGTGGTACTGTGGCTCCTGTAAGATGAACCATAGACACTAATGTCACCAGTGTCTGGAATCCTGGTCTGTTTGTTAGCTGTGGTACTGTGGCTCCTGTAAGATAAACCATAGACACTAATGTAACCAGTGTCTGGAATCCTGGTCTGTTTGTTAGCTGTGGTACTGTGGCTCCTGTAAGATAAACCATAGAAACTAATGTAACCAGTGTCTGGAATCCTGGTCTGTTTGTTAGCTGTGGTACTGTGGCTCCTGTAAGATAAAAATGTCTTTTAATTGTTTTTTGTAAGGATCCTGTTAATTCAAACATGTGATGTTGCTGCAGTTTATCCATATTGAAATGTGTGGGATGTCCCCACTGTTGTAACTAGTGGTTTTACAACCATCGACGAAACATGTTGAGCAGAAATACTTCACCCTTTCTGAGGCCCAACACTGTCTTAATAAGCATTAGGGTTACAATTCACTGTTTAATTCTTTTTTTCTAGAATTCATTGGTGACACTCATATAGCCCCAAACCATCTTGAGAACTATGGACATTATTATTTTAGTCAGTTGACTACTGGTTTAACTACATCTGAATTGCCCATTATTCTTTTCAATGTTATATGAGTTCACCTAAATTATGCTATCTGTTGTGTACATGTATGTATATGTCTGTCATATTTGTTTTTCATTGATTGTTTAGCATAAATCAGGTTTTCTCATTTGAATGGTTTCACGTTTTGTTTTGTGGGGGCCTTTTGTTTTTGATGCCATAAAGTTGCTTAAAATACATCCTTTGGTCTCAGTTGGGATAGTTGTCTCATTGGCAACCGTATCTTTTTTTTTTTTTTTATGTTGTATCAATTACAATTCAGCATTAGTAAATAAAGAAAGATAATTTAATAAAGAGCTGCTGAAACAACGCCTCCTATGTTTTGTGCTGGTAGAGTTCCCTTAAGTGGATACCAGATGGTATGTAGGGTTGTCAGATAAAAAAATCAAATACTGCTACATTGACAACAACACTTAAGTAAACTGCATCTTTTATTGTCGACATGTTTCGCCTTATGTTTAGGATACTATATATAATTAAATAGTTTACAACCATTTTTAAGATAAAGAAGATTAGAACAATTATAGATTAACTCTGAATTTAGTAACTTCATTTGCATTGTACTATACTTGATTCATTTTCTGTTCAAAATCACATAATTATATATAGTATCCTATAGCAACGTCAACAATAGACAATTATGACGTCACATACAAGATGCCATTTTTTGTACTTCAGGGGTTCTAATTTTGTATACTTTGTCCTGATGACGCCGATCTAATAACAGATGCAGTTTACTTAAGTGTTGTTGTCAATGTAGCAGAATTCAGCATTAGGTAAGAAAATTACTTGACCTGTTTCAAGTAACTTTAAGTCATCTTGTGAAACGTCAGTTGATTCTAAGTCAAAAGCGAGCTTCACATTCATAGGGTCCTCCTTGAGTGCCTCCACAAAAAACTGATAATCTTGTTTACTTCTGATCTGATCTAATAGTTTTCTGGTTATTTTGGCTTGAACTCCACTAAAATTTATATCCGCACGATCGTCAGGATCTAAAACTCCCTTTGATATTAATGAATCAATGATACTTTCTGTATTAGACAAATTCTGAGTCAGATTGTGGTAGTTCTTTTGTAACCTGACTGAATGGAATCCTGTAACTAAACCAAAGAAAAACAAATTATTATCATATTAAATAAAGCTTTGACGAATTTTCTTTTAAAATCAGATGGATTATAAGAAACTAGCATAATGGTGTGCAATTAGTATTATTTGACATTGATAAAAAAAATCTTTGCTAATTGAGACGTTGGGTATAATAGAGTCTCAAAAGAGCCTGAGTCGCTCACCTGGTAAATTATTGCTTATATGGTCCGAGTACACAGTTATTTCATAATGCATTTCTTTTAGACAATAAATGAAAATAAAAAAAAAATCCCACCTGAGCTTTCTCAATAATATTTTTACAGTGTGTTGTACTACTTTTGGGACAAATTATATCAAAATTATAGAAAACTTCATCCGCTCTAACTCAAAATATGGACAATTTTATCTTAAGGGGGTCTTGAAATCTTTTGACAGCTTCCGAAGTGCTAATTTTTAACCTTTTTCAGCTGGACCAAATCACTACTTTACTTTAAAATTCATCACCCAAATTTTTTTACAGTGTAATGTCATCCCCCTACTTGCTATTTGAGGCATAAAACATGAAGAAAATCATTTTGAAGAGGTATAAAAAAAATTGGCAAGTAATACACTGTCCACACTAGGGACTATATTCATGGACAAAGAAAATCAAAGGACGATAACTGTGTACTAGGACCATATGGCACAACTCATTAATTTCCAGACATATTTAAAACTAATTTCCTAATAAAGAAATTAAGAAATATGTGACAACAAATTATGTGTTTAGAAGGAATTACATAAATACCATGTACCTTCAAATATGAAGCCACTGCCAAACAGATCAGAAATAGCAATTTTTATCAGTAAAGTTTGAGAATAAAAGTCTGTATAACTGTTCTTTCACAAAATTTTCACAGTCCAAATCCTGTAACTTTGACACAAGCTGTGGAGCGGAACCAATCTTAAACTTAATCTGTAACTCACCATACAGTCACGGGTACTAATTGTACAAGTAATTTTTATTTACTTTTTACTTATATAAGTAAATTTGTAGGATACTTATACAAGTGTATTTCATTTACTTGTATAGGTAAAAAAAAAATTGGGCTTAGTTATGTCCCTTAGACTTTCAGATTTTTTTACTTATACAAGTAAAAAAGTAATCCTATCTTCTTTTCTTGAATTCTTAGGACTTCTTTGCTCTAATAGAATTTTTGATTGTCTGTCCTTTGCAGATGTCTTTACTAATCATTTAAGTGTAATTTCATGGACAATGAAAATCTCATTTGTCTGTTATCTTCAGAACACTGATCATTTACAAGCCCCAAAGAGCAATTTTTGAAGGCCTTGTGCAATACTTAAGATCTTTGCGCTATCAGTTTCTTTGTTGAATTAATGAGATGAAACATTGAACTCTAATAAAAAATTATGAGCTAACCTGAGAAAAATTGTTAAAAGCATGTTTTTACATCTCAAAACTTGAGAATTTTTGTGGGATTGTAAAAACATTTTACTTATACAAGTAATTTTTTTAGAAAATTAAGGGGAGATTATTCAAACATTATAATTAACTTATATAAGTATATTTTATATACTTCTTCAAGTAAATAAAGATTACTTGTACAAGTAGTACCCCTGACTGCCATAGTAGAATCGCATACTAAAAATCACCTCAATATATGAAGGCATTTCAAAATAAATGGAGAATGTGTCTATTGGCTACAGATGACCCCGATTGTAAATATGCATGAGTCAACTTCCATTTACAGATGCAGGATTCACGTTTTTTGTGATTTTAAGCATTGTGTATAAGTTTCATAACATTTGGTTAAGGCAAAGTTAAGTTAGATAACGGAAACGACAGATTTAGCAATTTTTCAATTTATAAAGGGGCATAACTCAAGAACAATAAAAGTGACGCCACTCAATTTCAAACTTGGTCTGTGTTTTGTGGTAATAAGCATTGTGTATAAGTTTCATAACATTTAGTTGAAGCAAACTAAAGTTAGAGAACGGAAACCAATTTCTGGACGTACCTACAGACAGACGGGAGGGTGGGGGCATAAAAAGTCAATTTTCATAGTCCAAAGCCCATAATTTCAGTTCAAATCAAAGAAGCTGAACATAACATAAACCTGATCACAGTGGACACACATACTAAAAAACAACTCAAAATGTGAAAACTTTTAGAATCAAGAGGCTGTCGAGTGACAGCAAACCAGATTTTCCTGCAAAGGTCGAATCCTGAACAGTAGAGCAAGTATGGACACAACATTTAAGCTTGAAACAGCTCTGAATTTGGATTGTGATTGAATATCTAAGATAGATTATTATCTAATTAATAATGAAAATGATATTTGCAAATCTCAACCCCAAACAGGATCATGTAAAAATTAAACATTAATACACACACAAAAAAATGAAATACCACATAACAACTGTGACATCTACCTTCAAAACACACATGACTTAAAACAAATAGTTGTAAAGAAATTTTAATTTTATCATTACTGGTTCATGGATTAAGTTTGAGTTATTTCCCTTTGAATAGAAATATGGTTTAACATAATACTCTAACATTAGATAATTATGATTAATAATTCTCTAAAATTAGATATGATGTAACACAATGTATATCTATTTTCAAATTATAATCAAATATAATTAATAGTTCCAAATATTTTTTCTTTCATTTGTCACAAACAAATACAGATCTGCAACTTATCAATGTCAACAACTTTAAATGTAATGAAATATATCCTATAATAAAAATAGATTATAATTTATCTAATTAAAGGAGTTCACTTCATAAAAAAAAACAGTGATGACTAAGTTCTCTAAATTTAAATATGATTTTTAACACTCAAACATTGCTGGAATCAGCATACCAAAGAACCCAAGAATTAAATTTTTGATGAAATTAAACAAAAGTTTAATTTAGGACCCTTTGGACCAGTCAATGTGGTTTATCTTATTAATAATGAAAATAAATACAGGTTTTGATTCAGCATTTCAAAGAACTCTATATATATTCAATTTATGTTGAAATCAAACAAAGTTTAATTTTGTACCCCAATTTGGACCAACTTGAAAACTGGGCCCAAAATCAGAAATCTAAATATATGTTTATTAATAGACAATATAAGCTTAAAGGGAAAGTCCGCAATTTTTTACTTATCATCTAAATATGTTCATCTTAACATAAAAAACACATTCACAAAGTTTTAAAATTATATTCCTTCTAATAACGGAGAAAATCAAGTATTTGTAACTTTTTTGGTTGACCTATGTGAGTGGGTTGTGATGTTTTAACCCGATTTGTTGAATTCTGGGAAAAAATAAAATCTGTTAAAGTCTTATTGCTTATCGACAATTTACGTAATTTAAAGCGCATAGGTGACGGATGGTCGTAGTTATTAACCACGCTACAAGAATGAAAGAAAATGAATATGCATGTACCATTTTGTATTGATTGAATAAAACTTCCTATATGAAATTATCTAAATGTAAATAATTTCGAATTAATTTCATAAATTATTGTTGAGATTTTTTTCATAAAATATCTATTGAACATTTTTACTGATATTAAACTGAAAATATTTCCGTTTTATTTACCGTTATTATTTTGATAACAATTTCAATGCAAATTATGTGTGAGCAGAGTGTGTTTATTATTTTGTAAAGTCATTGTATATTTCTCGGTTAGAGGTCAATTCGTTTACCTTGGAGCAATTTAGCCACACCTGTACGAAATGTGACGCCTGTAAATGACACAGAAACCAGGCGTAGAAATCATATTTTATCCTGGCGTCATTGCAGTGTTTAAGGAATGCATGTCCATGCGTCAACCAGGCGTAAACCAGGCGGAAACCATTGGCGTAACTGAGGCGGAAACCAGGCGTAAAATTAGGCGTAATATTTAAATGAGTACGCCTGGTCAACAGAAAACCAGGCGTAATATGCAAATGAGTACGCCTGGTCAATAAATAAACCAGGCGTAATGTCCTTATAACATAATACTGCACTTAAGGTAGATCATAGGTATATATTTCTTGAGATAGAATTTTCTTATACTTTGCCAAAATGAAGATTTTACTATGCTTTTTTCAAAAATATGATAAAAAGTATGGGTCACCGTGCTATTTTCCAAGCTATGAGTCGTTGAAAATTGCCTAAATTTGGTTAGATTGTTCATGAAAAAACACATTTGTGTGCATAAAAAAAAATCTATGAGATAGAATTTTGAAATAAATTGTGAGAAGATAGGTTTTATAATATGTTTTAAGAAAATAAAAGGAAAAAATGGTGTCACCGAACTTGTTTTCTTGCTACAAGTAAAAATTAAAAATTTCCCTATCAGTCCAGTATATATTTTTTACTAAAAGAGTTATCTTCCCTGAAATGGCTTATTTGAAAAAATTGATTCTAAAAACACAAAATTTGATATTTGTTTAAATATTTTGAGTTATACAATAAATCACCAATTTTTATTTACATAAATAAACAGCCTAACCAATAAATTGTAAATCTGTCTCCAAATTTGCAGATTTAGGCAAATAACTAGACCGATTTTGTACTGGGATTGTACAATCCAAGATGGCGGTATACCATGAATCTACCTTAATTTAAATCAGTGTATTACCCTTGCTGTGTATTTTGTGTATTTGATACAAATGTGTACTGTTGATTAACAATGATTAAATTTCTCACTGTTTGACATACAACTTGAAATAATTTTAACAATTGAAGAGTGAAGACGCTATAATTTAAATAAAGACATATAAGAATTATGACAATTAATTTTTCTTGAAATAAATCTAACATTAGGATTAAGTTGTTTTGAAAATTAATGTCATTATTAAATTGAACTAAAAAATCAATGATAATATTGTCATTTAACTTGTGAAAGATTTAAATATTATTATCCAAGGAAGAGTGAGGATTTCCAGAATTTGAAATAATGTTAAAAAATAAAAACTTAATAACTTAATTAGTTTACTCACATAATTATTCTTATCATGTATACTACTTTCATTTCACAATTTTCATTCATCAATTTGATTCCATAATTCCAATTTCAAATTCTTCCAAATAAACAAAAAAAGCTAATTTTCCCTGAATATTTCAAGCTGCCATATGTCCAACTCTTGCAAGCTAATACCAGAGAGCCAAATTTTAAATAAAATTCCCATGATCCTTTAAACAAAGCATTATGGGTATTATGATTTACGCCCTTCCAACAGTTTTACGTCCGTAGGAAAATTTACGCCTTGCTTATTTAATTTTACGCCAGGTTTTATCACTTTTTTCTAAGCGTGGAAATGCTACAAATTTACTTTTCCTGCTCCATAACGCCTGGATCTGGACACGTAACTACCACTTACGCCTGGTTTATGCCAGATTTCCAGGCGTTATACGCCTTATAATTTTGTATGGGCGGCTGAGGTGTGAATTCAAGCGTACACGGGTATGAACGTTGTTATTTGGAAAGGATAAACAGAAAGAGTATGCCGTATTTAATACACGATGAGAATAAAGATACAACAATTAAATTGTATAAATAAATTGAAAATAAAATTCAGATTCGTAATTCCGAGTGTATAAAATTAAAATGAAACAATTTTTGATTACTTTCTATGCGGCAATTAGCATAAAGATTCAAATATGAAGTAAAAAATAGTACTTTTAGTCTTTAAAAATAAATGTAATATTTCCCAATTTGATAAGGAGATACCATTGCACATCTGTCTAATTTACTTTACCGGAATTCCTTAACTTGTATTTAAATCTGGCGATGTTTATAATTACAATCGTAAAACTATCGCATTTTTAAAGTTTTTAATTAAAAAAAAATACAACAAACAACATGCATGATTTTTTTTAAGTTTCATTTAAACATTTCATTCTTACATAATTGAATTCATTTGACAATCATTTACACGAGTTATTTGTGAAAAGAATACCAATTATCGTTTATTTCATTAATGGATGTATACATACAATATAAATTTAAGCTAATACATTATTTTGTTTGAGGATTTTTTAACAAGTTTTTTTTTTTAATTCTTTGATAATATTTGTGCAATGCTGAAGAGGATAGCCGTCATTAATCCAAATTAGTAATACAGTAGTTGTAATAAAAGGTATATCTTAGTCATGTATTACTGATATTGACGATTTTAGAATAGTTCGTCCCTACATCGTTGTTCTTGAAACAATCTTTACTAGTATACATGTAAGTTTCCTGACGTAAAAGCGCCATTGAGGGTGAGCTCCAGAGAAAGCAGACTAGTAGCGTTTCGTTAGTTTGTTTGTTGGGAAAGGAGAGGCCATGCAACCACTTGTGTAGATAAACGGCAGAATCACCGTACAAGAATTTATAGTCAACACTACCAGAAAGAGTTCCCATCGTCGGACGGGTACTATGAAGGCTTCCAAGAATGAACAAGTGACATGTCTGACTCTGAACAGTTAGTAAACGGACTTAACAATGATCTATAGACATCGACCGCTTGTTCTTGATATTTGAAACTGCATGCATATATATATACGTTTATGAGAGTGATAATTTCTTGTGTCTGACGAAAACTACATTTTTTTGTAAATGCCTGCATGGTTATATCTTGTCATACATTTATATTGGTTTAATTGGTAGGAGATCACTAAAAATCGTTATTTAAAAATCCTGTTTGTAAGATGTAGATTCGCTTCAATACCGAATTTCGTCTATATTTTTCACAAGTGTATACCACGGAGAAGCTCTGAAGGTATATTACTCCCATTTTGTTTGGGTGTGAACCATCGATGTTTACAGCAATATTAAAGAATAGGTTGATGATGGTAGAAAGAACTATGAGCGTCATGTGGCAAATATTACATGCATATTGGACCATGAGTTGTCAATCTGTATGATAAGATTTCCAATACAACCATATTGAAAAGGAATTTTACATGCTATACTCTCGTACTAGTGTTACAGGGTTCTTGTGTCGTTTAACTCAGACACAAATCTTTTACTTAAGATGTATGAAAGGTTCTATGTATATATATATATATTTTTTTTTTAAATGTAACCATCATCAACCACCTTTAGGCAATCATTAAAATGGTATGAAGTTTTTATACAGATTTATTCTTATTTGCACAATCATTAACAAACTTAATAAATTTAACAAAGAAACACCGTGACACTACGATATAACAAATGGGATATCTAATTATTTTTAACCATGCTATGCAGAAACTTAACAAACCAACTTAGTGCACGTGAATACCAATAAGGAACACAATGTGTGATTTGTATAACTAAGATTTGTAAGGGTTCCGCAGAACCTAGTATCTTGCAGGCTCAACAAAAATGAGGAAATAAAATAATTAAAATATTCCTCTCAATACTATCTTTTGATTGTAAGAAGCTTCTGTCCAACTTTGGTAAAAATTCAGGATAGTTTATGAATCTAATAAATGTTTTAAAAACTTTAACTGTAGACTGTATGTATAATGTTTCCTGGCAGAAAAACTAAGTCCATTTTATAAGTACAATACGGAAAAACAGGGACAAAATTTTAACAAAATTTCCTTCTAGATACTAGCTTTTTATCACAAATAAGCTTTTGTCCAAGGTTGGTACAAATCCAGGATCGTTTAAGAAAGTTATTAAAATTTTTAAAAAATGGAACCACTGAATATAATGTTTCCTGGCAGAAAAACTAAGTCCATTTATAAGTAAAATACGGATAAACAGGATTTTTTTTACAAAATTTATTTCTGGATACTATCTTATGATCATAAACAAGCTTCTGTCCAAGTTTGGTAGAAATTCAGGATAGTTTAAAAAAGTTATTAGAATTTCAAAAACTTTAACCACAGAGTGAATATTTGTGGACGCTGCTGACGACGACAATGACGACGGAATATAGGATCGTTATTTCTTGCTTTTTCGACAAAAGTTGAAGGCTCAACAAAAATGTCAAAGCGAGCAATAACTTTGTCAAGCAAACATTTTTTTTCACTATGCCTCTCTTTATCTTCTCTCCTTTACAATAACTATTTCGCTTTTCATCGATCATTCTCTACATTGTTCTCTATGCGTGTTATTTTTTTCTCTCTCACTATGCCACTCTATCTCCGCTCCTTTACAAAGACTATTTCCTCTGTCGCACTTGTCCTTAGAAAGACATAGAATAGGCTCTCTTATCTTCAATGAATTGTGACTATAAGTGCTGCATTCCTTCTATATCTGCATGTTTGCCAATCGACAAAAGCTTGTAATTGCGTGAAGATTTTTTTTTTCAAAAAAAAGTCTAGAATCATGACAAAACAGTGTTTATTTCACAAAACTTTCAACATGTTCAAAGGTCATGTTTATAAAAAAAAATTAAAGTTATTATCAGCAAAATAAGCGGATATTATAATTATCAGAACATCATTCATTAAAAGTTGGAATTCTAATTTCAAACATGCACAAGATAAACAACGTTAGACACAATAATTAATATATATGGTTCAATAAATGTTACCGGTGCACGCCGGGTACCTTAATAAAGAGGCCAATGCATTAACCTGTATTATATAATTGTGTAATATGAATTTTTAGTCGACAGGATGTTACTGGAATACCCAGGGACATGTATCTAATATATGTCCTTGGAATACCTAACTGAATGTGTCGCTCTGACAAGAGATATATCAGTAATTCTGACATACCTATTATTAATTCGGGAGGAAGCCAAAATAGTTATATAATAAGATAACTTAAATAAAATTTAAAGAGAAAAAAAATATAAAAAAATTTCACTGAACATACCAGATAGTGTCACACATTTAACTGTAAAGTGTCTTTGTAAGTAACCGTTCCAAATTGATCCCGTATCAATTTGATATAATCTAAAGTTTTTAACGCACGGTCGGTAAATCCCCTATTCCTTCTGTTCTTTGTGGTTTATAGATATCACATGACTTTTTAGATCGGACATGCCGACAAGATAGCAATGTGTCGAGAACTGATAGTGAATTTTAAAAATCGATTTTGATCTCTTTATAAAGAGATTAAAAGTTTTTTATTGATGAATATGTGGTTATTTATGACTAAAGAACAAAATATCAATTTTTCATTTTTTTTGCGGAGTTTCCCTTTAAGTTTTTAAAGGAGTTCATTTTATCAAAAAAAATTATATATACATATAGCATTCAGAAAATTAGTTTTTACAGAAATTAATCTGAATAACAAACTTACCACAAAATTCAAACAATTTACCAAAGAAAAGAAAAAAGAATCCAAAATGTTATTTATCATTAATACAATGTCTTTTAAAAATCTATAAAACTTATCTGTAATTAACTTCAACATGTCAAAAAATGAACAGTAAATTTCTTACTGTATTTATACAGTCCTATATCATTGTATATAGCTTATAATCATCAGCACTTAGGAAACAGAAAATTTTCAAATAAATCTGTCACTCCAATCATTATTGTGAGATAAGACATTTACCATATGCTTTGTTATAATCTGATAACAGATAAGAGAAAATTATTTAAAAACAGTTAATGTAATCAAACTTTATATGTATAATTAACCATTTCTGTACAAAGAGAAATAACTCAATCACATTATAAATATCACTTTTGGATATTAAAAAGGGTGATAACTCAACAAGGAGAAAATCGTGAAGATTGAACTTGACCTTCATTTAGTCACAGGTAACAACATATCTAAATTTGAAAAAATTTCATCAAAGTGTTTTCATGTTATTGAGGGGACACTGTTTGGCAGCTGTCCGCCCGCCCGCCGTACATCCCCAAATCAATTATCGATATTTCCTTTGAAAATCCGGTTAAAAAAGCCAGTAATGTTTCAACAAAAATCAGCTAACTTTAACTTGATCTGTAACTCATCATAGTAGACTCACAAGCTTAAAATCAGCTCAATATTTGAGAACGTTCAGAAAAAAAGTCAGTATAACTGCTATTTTCATGAAATTTTCAGTCCAAAGCTAGTTGTTCGGCAAAAATCAGCAGGGCTGATCCAAACTTTAATTAAATCTGTAACTCATCATAGTCACGATAGTAGACTCAGATATTAAACATCAGCTCAATATGTGGAGTTTATAAGAAGCTGTTATTTTCAATGATTTTCAGTCCAAAGGCCGTAATTTCTGCTAAAATCAGTGGAGCGGAACCATGAGTTTTATGTAATTTGCATGCGGCTAGAGTGCAGGAACGAAAAAATTTGCCATTTTCGAAATTATAATGGCACATAACTTTAGCACGGTAAGTGGCTCACTGTCCAAATTGAAAGTTTTGGTTCTTAACATTATGTATCAGTTTCATACAATTAGGATGAGTCAAACTTAAGTCAGATTACAGAAAAAAAATCCAATTTTCCATTTTAAAAAGGCACATAACTCTACAGCGGTATGTGACTCACTGCACAAATTAAAACTCAATCTACCAGTTTTGGTTCTTAAAAATGTGTATGAGTTTCATATAATGTGCATGAGGCAACTTAAGGGCATACGATACAGTTACAGGGGAGGTAATGTCGTTGCTAATGTAAAATGTTATTTTCGCGACGTCAAAATGTGACATATCGGGAAAAGATGCATTTTTCGACTGATTTTTATCATTCAAACTGATTTAACTTTTAAACGAGTTCATGGACCCCTCTTTAATAAAATGACATTCGGTTTGATTATGTATGAAGATTATTTGTACCAATTTTCATAAAAAAAGTCAATAATGCAATTCTTTTTAATTTGATAAATATACAGAAAAAAAATGACCTTTTTTCTACATTCATGAACATTTGATAAATTTTAGTTATTTCTAAACAAAAAATTTCATAAATTTATAGGATACTTATATAAAAGAGAAATTATAAATAATTTAACAAAAAACAGCTTGTGTTTATCTTTTAAAACAAAAAAAGTTAAGCATTTCTGTCGGAAGGAAAAATACGTCCACAAGTCAGAATTTTGAACAAATATCTGAAATTTCAACCTCATTTTACTCAAAAAGTGGCACATGAAGGTATATTTTTTATAACATATTTGATTTAAGCAGGTAAAAAATAGCCTATTTGCAAATTTTCATCAAAATTTCATTATGGGATGAAAACTGTATCGTATGCCCTTAAGTCAGTCTGCAGAAACGAAAAAAAAAAATTTGCAATTTTCAAAGTTATAAAGGGGTAAACTCTATATTGGAAGTGACTTACTGCCCAAATTCAAATTCTGTATGACATTTTTGGTTCTCAGCATTGTCATATGAGTTTCATTGAATTTGGAAGAGGAAAACTTAAGTTACAGTGCAAAACAAGGATGGGAAGGACGTAAGATTGAAGGACTGAAAAGACACAAGGTCAAGGGTAACACTTAATGCCCCCTTCTTCTAGCTGCTGAAGCATAAAACATTATAGATAATTAAGCATATTTTTATGGAAATAAAAATTACAAACATATATGATAAAATTCATTTTTTTTAAAAGATTATATAAATATAAATCATTCTCGGAAAAACATATTATAGCTTTGACCTTTTTTTTATATACACAAAAGTATACAATAGCAGCTTCACTGTGAGTATTTTCAAACTTGTCTTTATCTCTATACTTATGTTTCTGTTATCTACTACATTGTTTTTTAGAGGTAAGTGCTTCTCATCCACTAGATTTAATAGGGTCGTCATATATATGTACTCTGTGTGAGCCAAGGATTCGAGTTGAAGGCCGTACTTTGATCTTTAATTGTTTATTTTTTACACATTGTGACTTGGATGGAGAATGGTCTCATTGGCACTCATACCACATCTTCTTATTTGTGTCAACTGTTTTTTTGTAAAAGAAGGGGAGGTTTGATTTTCCCAAAAACTAATTTTGTTGGATTATCATTGATTTACCAGACGCCTTATTAATAAAAATAGTCAAATGTAAGCTAAGTACTCACTGTATGATTTAACTTTAGAATGTGAAACAACTTCATAATGGGAAAGTTGTTGACCTTCCATACATTCTATCAGGTCTTTAGAACAAGAAGAAGACTCTTTAAGAACTTGTAATAATACACTGTAGGAATCTTGTGGTCTTTGAATTAGAAGGTCTAAAATACATTTGTTGCGGTCAGATTGTCTGGGATGGTGTTCTATTTCTGCTCTGTCTTCTTTCCTTAGGATACATCTAGAAATCAGTAGATCAAGGACCTCATTATCTAGAATGGTGTCTTGTATTATCTGATCATAGAAATGGTACAATCTGTGGTGAACTGGAAAAAGAAACAAAACATGTGGTTACCATGGCAATCTAGGTAGATATTTATGATAGTTTTGTCGACTATTGTGTACTGTTTTAAATCATCGTATAAGCCTAGAAATTGACCTTATACAAGTGCACATATACATGTACATGCATAAGACTTTGATTGATTTTGGAATATTCAAATACGAAATAAAAGATGCACTTTGGTCTGTGCTGTAGGGTCTTAATAACAATTCAATTTTTAAACCTTACAGATTTTTTCATTCCTAAATAGGTTAACAGATGTATTGATATTTTAATTTGCATAAGGTTGATTTCTATCTGACACAGATTATACATAAACAATCTGTGAACAACTACAAAATAAGGAAGCATCTACCATTTGATTTTTATGGGGGGGGGGGGGGGGCTAGGATGAAATTTAAAAAAAAGGCAGGGCTCCGTGTTGAAGACCGTACTGTGACCTATAATGGTTTACTTTTATAAATTTTGACTTGGATGGAGAGTTGTCTCATTGGCACTCATACCACATCTCTTATATCTAGGACAGGAGTTTTGAGGAAAAATAAAAGGCAGGAAAGTCAGGATAAACTAATAAAAAAAAGGCAGGACCGAATAGAGTGAAAAATAAAAAGGCAGGACAGAGATTACAACTAAAAATAAATGCAGGACACAATTTTCATCCTCATCCCCCCCCCCCCCCCATAAAAATCAGATGGTAGCTCCCTAAACAAATTGCTTTCTTTAAAAAAGAAATGTGTGAACAAGAATGTATGTTTGGTTTTGAAGATCAGTGAAATAATATACATATATATATACAGAAGATGCATGTTAACTCATTATTTCCAACCAGGTTTTTAAACTTATATAGAACAAGTTTTAGACCTCAGTACATATAATTAACTAGTTTGAACAAATTTGCCTTACTTTTTTCATTTCTATTTCTTTTTTTCAAAATACACCAAAAGATAATGAATGAATTGTTATAACATGAGTATATGACAAACAAAAGAAAGCACTTAATGACAGGGCCAGTCAAAATACATGCATCTTGTTATTGGAGTACAGGGATGGAGTTTATCAAGGGCCCATTATCCCCCCAAAAAATTGAGCTGGCCTACTTAATTTTTTCAATATTTTTGATTGAACATTTAACACTGACAACAACCAAAAATATTGGCAGGGCAATCACTTGAAAATTTTTATTTCCATCCCTGGAACATTTAGTTTAAACAATATTTTATCCAGCTAAATCAATACATAATATACAATGATATACAATTCTGATACATGAAATAAATAGGATTCAGAAACAAGCAAAAATATAGATTCCACCACTGCAACAAGTGTGTTACCATATTTCTCCACTCGAGACAGTTAAATTTTAATATTCAATTAAGCGAAAGGCTTGCCAAGCTTTTTAAATAATCAAAATCTAACTGTTGAGAGTGGAGAAATATCGTAATACACGATTATAGTGGTGGAATCAGTGTTTCTCTAATGATTTTTATCCTTCCTTTTTAGAGATTTGCAGAAAGTTGTGTTCTTTATATGTGACGTCATCAGGCATGGTCGTCTTTTTTCAGGACGTCACAATACATGCAATAGGAAATTTAGAAAAGAATCAAGAAAATTTAACGTCATAATTAAATTTCGACCAATCATTTGCTGAGAACAGATATTTCACTATTGAGGAAAACTACTTTTCTCACATCGATCAAGAAATATGAAAATAGCACAAAATTAGAGAAATTGCTTTTATTAATCTGTATCCTAGTATGCAAATAAATTTCTTATATGGTCACAATAATGTTAGTATGGCACGTTCTGAAATAGCCAGTTTGTAAGATATTCAAGTTTCATTAAAAAAAAAATACTGAATAAACGTGGTAAATAGCATAGATTGATGTGTGCAGCTGAATGAAATGCTTAGGTTTTATAAATGATTGAGCATTCAAATCAATTGAATCGTTTGGTTTTTATTATATATTTCTGTACTAGAATAAATAAAAGGCTATTTTGCTGGTCCGAGAGTATGGTTGAACCAAATAGCAAGGTATTAATGTCAAATTTAACTAGAAAATTTGAAATTGAAGGCAAAAGTTCCTGTCTTAAATTGGTATATAGTGGACATGATAACAGGAAATGATAGTTTGTTTCAAAGTCACCACAACGACAGTTTGGAGAGTCTACTAAATTCAGAAGAAATTGAAGAGAATTTAATGAACTCGAGTTCATCCTTAAGCGAGCTTGAAGAATTTGTCCAAATTGATTTCCTACATGGTAATAAGGATATTTTGAGTACAAATTTGTATCTCATAAATTGAAAAAGATTCACATTTTCTAACGTTTAAATGTAGCGTATTCCATAACTTGGTTGTCGCTGGGAAAAAATACCTGTGTATTATATTGGATAACATTATTACGTTGTCTTGTATAATGGTCATGTCTAATTCCCACTGAATCGGGCATTATAAGCGTCTCTAAAATAATCTGGTGTTTTGTTATTCAAAATTTTTTGAAAAAGGACTAATCTATGATTGCATCTTCTTTCAGACAATTTTTCCCATTTAGTTTCAATATACAATTTATTAATGCTTGTTAGTTTGGTCCCCCTATAACAATCTGTGATGCATCGAGCTGGATATTCTCAAGTGTACTGATAAAACTTTGATTTTGAGAATCCCATACAACGTCTGCATGTTCTATTCTAATACAGGTCGAATAAATGATATATAAATTTTTTTCAAGATTAAACCTGTCAAGAATATTTTTCACTTTCCTCACTATGTTTATTTTTTTTTATGATTTTTAAGTAAAATAGTCAATGTGGTCATTCCAGCTTCCGTTATTTGAAAAAAAGACACCAAGATGTTTATGCTTTTCAACTATTTTTAACTCTTGACAATTTATTTTTAGTGGGGGAACAAGGTTTATTAAGTTTTTTTGAAATAATCATACTTTCTGTCTTTTGGGCGTTGAAATTCACAAGCCATTTCTTGGACCATTTGTGAATTTTGTCTTTAGTCAACATTCAAAGTAGAAGCTGATTCTGATATTTTTATTTACAATTGATGCAATGAAATAATGCAACCGTTATACATTTGCTTTAGTTTCAGAGATATAAGTCAAAAACTGCATTTTTCCCCTAAGTTCTATTTTTAGCCATGTTTGACATGTTGGTTGGCAGGCAGGGTCATTGGACACATTTTTAAAACTAGATACCCAAGTGATGATTGTGGCCAAGTTTGGTTAAACTTGGCCGAGTAGTTTCAGAAGAGAAGAATTTTGTAAAAGATTACAAAAATTTACGAAAAATTGTTAAAAATTGACTATAAAGGGCAAAAACTCCTTAAGGGGTCAATTAACCATTTTGGTCATGTTGACATATTTGTAGATCTTACTTTGCTGAACATTATTGCTGTTACAGTTTATCTCTATCTATAATAATATTCAAGATAATAACCAATAAAATGCTCCGCTGGGGCGCAGCTTGATACGACCGCAGAGGTCGAACCCTGAACAGTTGGGGCAAGTATGGACACAACATTCAAGCTTGATACAGCTCTGAATTTGGATTGTGATTAAATATTTGACACAGCATAGGTTTCTGACACAGAATGAATGTGGTCTAAGAAAATTTTAATTTACCTATATTCAAACCATATCATTATTATTTGCTTTTGTATATAAATGAGAAATAACCAATTTAAAATGAAAATTTTTAAAGAAAAATAAAATGCTCCGCTGGGCACAGCTTGATATGATCGCAGAGGTCGAACCCTGAACAGTTGGGGCAAGTATGGACACAACATTCCAGCTTGATACAGCACTGAATTTGGATTGTGATTAAATATTTGACACAGCATAGGTTTCTGACACAGAATGAATGTGGTCTAAGAACTTAAATTTTTTTAATTTACCTATTCAAACCATATCATTATTATTTGCTTTTATATATATATCAGAAATAACCAATCAAAAATGGAAAATTTTAAAGAAAAAAAAAATACCTCCCCTAAATTTTTTGAACCCACTTATGATTCATCACCCCAAACTCAATCCCAGTCTTCCCTTTGTGGTATGGTACCTTGTAGTACAATTTCAGAGAGATCCATACACTTGAACACAGGTTATTGTCTTGAAACTAGAAAAATGCTTGTTTTTAGGCCCCTTTTTGGCCCCTTATTCCTAAACGTTTTGGGCAATGACCCCCAAACTCAATTCCAGCTTTCCCTTTGTGATATGAAACCTTGTAGTTCAATTTCAGAAAGATCCATACACTTACACACAAGTTATTATCAAGAAACTAGAATCAAAGAGCTGAAAGCTCTGAGGAAAAATGACGCCACTGTCTCTAATATTGATATATTTTTTATGCAAGTCTTGATTTTCACATGTCATAATAAGTTTAACATTGCAACATGTCTAGTAAGCATATAATTTATATTCGTATATGTGTCTGTTTTTTCAGTACAAATGAATAGGTCAAGACTACCTGAATGATCTACAGTATCCAATTACTACTGGCATTTTTTTTGTATAAATAAATAGGTCAAGACTACCGGAATGATCTACAATATCCAATGACTACTGGCTGTTCTTTTGTACTAATAAAAAGGTCAAGACTATTTGAATGATCTACAATATCCAATGACTACTGGCTGTTCTTTTGTACATATAAATAAAGACTACCTGAATGATCTAAAGTATTCTAAGTAATGCGATTTTTTCTTGCAATTACATTTTTCTAAATCAAGAATATAGACTACTAGTATCCTTTTCAAACCAAATGATTATGAAGAGCCTGTTGTTAGCAAGCTCTTATACCCCACATACTCATTAAATAAGTTACCAGTGACCTAGTTATTTCTGTTACTTGAAGCAAATTATATTTCTGTATATTTAGACAATAGTATAATATTGTTTTACTAGTTTTTATTTCACCTTGAAGATTAGACAAATAGGGATACTCCTTCGATTTTTTATTTCATGTCAGTCAGGTCGCTTTATATGAAATTTGAAACCACTTCTCTGCCATATTGTTATTTTATAACAACTCTGCCCTTGACCATGTTGACCCATGTAATTGATATTCATTCTTTAACCATATATCATAGTCAGTTAGTTTTTGATTTTGCACTCCCACACCACCTTTCATGTCTTTCAGGTCAAATGTCTGTCTCCATTTAAGTTAATGACATTGAACAATCATGGTATTAAACACAATTTCAATAGTGATAATGCTGTTCTCTTGGGTCACCATATATTCAACTTGGGTAGCATTCCAGTTATTGAAATTTGTGTCAGATTAGAACAATTATCTAGATCTTTAGGAATGGATCTTATAATTTAATATGGAGCCATAGTATGGGACCCCTACACGGTAAAAAAAAAACAAGCTTGAAAGGATACAATGTCAAGCGGCAAAATCTATCACCAGAGATTACAAGTCAAAAGAGGATGGACGGGATACGTCTCTAAAATGCTTGCTGAACTGGAACTACGGCAAGATCTCCAGACAAGACAAACAAAGCGTTGAAGCCAGAAGTTAATATTTATGTAAAAAGTAGTTGAGGGGCTGATTCCCGCTATTGAACCATACTGTCATTCTATAATATCATTGCGTAAGTATTTCTGTATTGGCCTTGTTATTGGTCCATGTCTTGGGTGTATTGGTCTGAGGCGAAGCGGAAGGCCAACACTGCTGGCCGAGGACCAATAATGAGGCCAATACAGAAATACACGTTATAGTATTTTTATTAATTAACTACAGTGTTACAATATTTTTTTTATTTCATTTCACAAGAGATAAATATTTTTACCTTGAAGTGGAACTATCCAAATCTCAGTTTCTTTTTATAAGATGCAATATCTAATGATTCGGTGCCGTTTGAAGTATCTTCAGCATTTTCTCATCTGATGAATTTTTCTACCCTTTCCAGTCACTATAAAGTGTTACAACTTTAATTTAGACTAAACACATAAATAGTAATTGGAAAGGTACTGCCATTGCATGTGTAATGCAAATATATTTTTAAAAAAAATAATGTAAGAGTTGAAATTGATACAACTATCCATAAGCCAATTGACCAAAGAACGAAGATTTGCACAATTACAGAATGCATATGCCTGGTTCGGGTTTAAAAATAAACGACCGTTTAAATACAAAACATGAGAAGCGACAGTAAACAGTAAAAATCGATTTGTACCATCGACATAATGAAATTATGAGGTCGTCAAGAAATGAACTTTGTGATAATTTACTCGTTCCCCAAACCTGAAATAATCCCATCGTCTACTTTCAAAATGCTTTCTAAATGAATGGGACCGTCTTTAACCTAAAATATATGACATACTGAACGTTTCAGCTTGATTATGGTGAGTAAACCTGCGTCTTACAAACAACTGTTTACTTTCAGTTTGAGTTTATCGTGACTTACGATCTAAATACTAGAGACGTTCCGAAATCCTGTTTTGTAAACAAAGATTCATTCGCACCGCGTGGGTATAACCGTATTACTAATTTCCGATTTTTAAATCTGGATAAAGACCAGTTTCTATCCAATGAATATCAAAATGATTCCGATTTTCACTTTTTTTAATGATTGTAAAGTTGAAATGGCATGAAAGGCTGACATTATTTTAGAAAACTATTTTGTCTAGCTATTGCTGATCATTGGAGGGTAAAAATTCCAACACCATAACAAAACGGATCTATTTATCATGTATACATACCGATTGTTTACGATTGTAAGACATGTGCATAAAAGTGAAAGCTCGAATAAATATGAAAAATATAACAAAGGGATAGCTCCAAATACCATTTAATAACAAAAAACATATGGACAGGTCAAGATATCTTTTTGGTAAATAAAACAAAATATGTAAACTGGTTCCGTTCCGACTACAACACTTTGTTCGTGTGTAGCGTAATACAAGCAGATTCCAGTTAGTATGTAAAATAGTAAATATGAAACCGAGTGCGGTAGGCGGAGGCAATAATCGACTTCCGTAAGTTCTGGTCAATGGTATCGGAAACATGCCGCTGATAGCGTCATTTTCCAAAAACGCTTGTTTTTTGCTCCTTTTTTTGCCCCTAATTCCTAAAATTTTGAGGCAATTGCCCCCAAAATCAATCCCAGCATTCCCTTTGTGATATGGAATCTTGTGGTACAATGTCAGTGAGATCCATACACTAACACACAAGTTATGTCTGGAAGTTACAAAAATGCTTATTTTTGGCCCCTTTTTTGCCCCTAATTCCTTAACTGTTGGTACCATAACCCCTAAAATCAATCCCAACCTTCCTTTTGTGTGTATTGATTGGTGAATATTCATGGAGATCTATGCACTTAAACTAAAGTTAGAGTGCGAAAACGAATGTGTCTTCGAACGACGACGATGACGACAACGACGCCAACGTCATACCAATATACGACCAAAAAACTTTTAATTTTTGCGGTCGTATAAAAAAGGAAAAAAAGGGAAAAAAAATCCCCCCCCCCCAAATTTTTTGAACCCCCTTATGATTTATCACCCCAAAACTCAGTAACAACCTTCCCTTTGTGGTATGGTAACTTGCAGAACAATTTCAGAGAGATCCATACACTTGAACACAAGTTATTGTCTGGAAACTAGAATAAACAGCTGCGCCATGAGCGCATGATACGCCCGTCGTCTTGTGTGTGAATTTTTAAGCAATAAGCATAAATAGTTTTTGACATACAGCGTGACATTCGAAAACCCCTTCTTTTTTTTAACAATAAACAGCTGCGCCATGAGCGCATGATACGCCCGTCGTCTTGTGTGTGAATTTTTTATGCAATAAGCATAGTTTCTGACATACGGCGTGACATGCGATTACCCCCTTTTTTTTTTAACAAAAACTCAATATCTCTAAAATATAATTTTGAATCAAAACCAAAAAGTATACAGATCTTTAGATTAATATAACTAAGTGTGTAAAAATTTAAGCAATAATCATAAATCGTTTTTGAGATACGGCGCGACATGTGAAAACCCCCCCCCCCCCCCTTTAAAAAAAAAAAAATCAATATCTCAAAAATAAAATTTTGAATCAAAACCAAAAAGTATACAGATCTTTAGATTAATATAACTAAGAAGTTTGTAAAATTTTAAGCAATAATCATAATTCGTTTTGAGATACAGCGCGACATGTGAAAAACCCCTCCCCCTTTTTTTTTACAAAATACTCAATAATTCAAAAATAAAATTTTGAATCATCACCAAAAAGTATACAGATCTTAAGGTTAATATAACTAAGAAGTGTGTAAAGTTTAAAGCAATAATCATAAACTGTTTTTGAGATACGGCGCAACATGTGAAAAACCCCTCCCCCTTTTTTAACAAAATACTCAATATCTCTAAAATAAAATTTTGAATCATCACCAAAAAGTATACAGATCTTAAGATTAATATAACTAAGAAGTGTGTAAAGTTTTAAGCAATAATCATAAATTGTTTTTGAGATACGGCGCGACATGTGAAAAAAAACACACACCTGTTTTAGTTACTAAGTCCCGTAACTCAAAAAGTTTTAATCTTATTTTCACCAAAAAGTATACAGATTGTTTGACCATCATAAGAAACAACTATGTTAAGTTTCATGGAATTTGGATAAGTTATTCTCAAGTTACGGTGCGACATGTTTACGCCGGACAGACAGACGGACGGACGCCGGACATTTGTATACCATAATACGTCCCTTCAAAAATTTGACGGGCGTATAAAAATGCTTGTTTTTAGGCCCCTTTTTGGCCCCAAATTCCTAAACGTTTAGGGCAATTACCCCCAAACTCAAACCCAGCTTTCCTTTTGAGATATGGAACCTTGTAGTACAATTTCATAAAGATCCATTCAATTACACACAAGTTATTGTCCTGAAACTAGAAAAATGCTTGTTTTTTGCCCCTTTTTGGGCCCTAATTCCTAAACTTTTGAGGCAATTACCCCCAAAATCCATCCCAGCCTTCCCTTTGAGGTATGGTACCTTGCAGTACAATTTCAGAGAGATCCATACACTTGAACACAAGTTATTGTCTGGAAACTAGAAAAATGCTTGTTTTTAGGCCCCTTTCTTGCCCCAAATTCCTAAACGTTTAGAGCAATTACCCCCAATCTCAAACCCAGCTTTCCTTTTGAGATATGGATCCTTGTAGTACAATTTCATAAAGATCCATACACTTACACACAAGTTATTGTCCTGAAACAAGAAAAATGCTTGTTTTTTGCCCCTTTTTGGGCCATAATCCCTAAACTTTTGAGGCAATTACCCCCAAAATCAATCCAATCCTTCCCTTTGAGGTATGGTACCTTGCAGTACAATTTCAGAGAGATCCATACACTTGAACACAAGTTATTGTCTGGAAACTAGAAAAATGCTTGTTTTTAGGCCCCTTTTTGGCCCCTTATTTCTAAACGTTTTGGGCAATTACCCCCAAACTCAATTCCAGCTTTCCCTTTGTGATATGAAACCTTGTACTTCAATTTCAGAAAGATCCATACACTTACACACAAGTTATTATCAAGAAACTAGAAAAATGCTTGTTTTTTGCCCCCTAATTCCTAAAATTTTGAGGCAATTGCCCCCAAAATTTATCCCAGCATTCCCTTTGTGATATGGAATCTTGTGGTACAATGTCAGAGAGATCCATACACTAACACACAAGTTATGTCTGGAAGTTACAAAAATGCTTATTTTTGGCCCCTTTTTTGCCCCTAATTCCTTAACTGTTGGTACCATAACCCCTAAAATCAATCCCAACCTTCCTTTTGTGGTATTGAACCTTATGGTGAAATTTCATGGAGATCTATGCACTTAAACTAAAGTTAGAGTGCAAAAACGAATGTGTCTTTGGAAGACGAGGATGACGATGACGACAACAACGACGACGACAACGATGCCAACGTCATACCAATATACGACCAAAAAACTTTTAATTTTTGCGGTCGTATTAAAAGGAACAAAAGGAAAACCCCCCCCCCCCCCCCCCCCCCAAATTTTTTGAACCCCCTTATGATTTATCATCCCAAAACTCAATAACAACCTTCCCTTTGTGGTATGGTACCTTGCAGTACAATTTCAGAGAGTTCCATACAATTTGAACACAAGTAATTGTCTGGAAACTAGAAAAATGCTTGTTTTTAGGCCCCTTTTTGGCCCCTTATTTCAAAACATTTTGGGCAATAACCCCCAATCTCAATTCCAGCTTTCCCTTTGTGATATGGAACCTTGTAGTTCAATTTCAGAAAGATCCATACACTTACACACAAGTTATTATCAAGAAACTAGAAAAATGCTTGTTTTTTGCCCCTTTTTTGGCCCCTTATTCCTAAAATTTTGAGGCAATTACCCCAAAATCAATCCCAGCATTCCCTTGTGATATGGAATCTTGTGGTACAATGTCAGAGAGATCCATACACTAACACACAAGTTATGTCTGGAAGTTACAAAAATTCTTATTTTTGGCCCCTTTTTTGCCCCTAATTCCTTAACTGTTGGTACCATAACCCCTAAAATCAATCCCAACCTTCCTTTTGTGGTATTGAACCTTATGGTGAAATTTCATGGAGATCTATGCACTTAAACTAAAGTTAGAGTGCAAAAACGAATGTGTCTTTGGAAGACGACGATGACGATGACGACAACAACGACGACGACAACGACGCCAACGTCATACCAATATACGACCAAAAAACTTTTAATTTTTGCGGTCGTATTAAAAGGAACAAAAGGAAAAAAAAATCCCCCCCCCCAAATTATTTGAACCCCCTTATGATTTATCATCCCAAAACTCAATAACAACCTTCCCTTTGTGGTATGGTACCTTGCAGTACAATTTCAGAGAGTTCTATACACTTGAACACAAGTAATTGTCTGGAAACTAGAAAAATGCTTGTTTTTAGGCCCCTTTTTGGCCCCTTATTTCAAAACATTTTGGGCAATAACCCCCAATCTCAATTCCAGCTTTCCCTTTGTGATATGGAACCTTGTAGTTCAATTTCAGAAAGATCCATAAACTTACACACAAGTTATTATCAAGAAACTAGAAAAATGCTTGTTTTTTGCCCCTTTTTTGGCCCCTTATTCCTAAAATTTTGAGGCAATTACCCCAAAATCAATCCCAGCATTCCCTTGTGATATGGAATCTTGTGGTACAATGTCAGAGAGATCCATACACTAACACACAAGTTATGTCTGGAAGTTACATAAATGCTTATTTTTGGCCCCTTTTTTGCCCCTAATTCCTTAACTGTTGGTACCATAACCCCTAAAATCAATCCCAACCTTTCTTTTGTGGTATTGAACCTTATGGTGAAATTTCATGGAGATCTATGCACTTAAACTAAAGTTAGAGTGCAAAAATGAATGTGTTTTCGGAAGACGACGATCGACGCCAACGACGACGCCAACGTCATACCAATATACGACCAAAATTTTTTTAGTTTTGCGGTCGTATAAAAAAGGAAAAAAAAAGGGGAAAAAAATACCCCCCCCAAATTTTTTGAACCCCCTTATGATTTATCACCCCAAAACTCAATAACAACCTTCCCTTTGAGGTATGGTACCTTGCAGTACAATTTCAGAGAGATCCATACACTTGAACACAAGTTATTGTCTGGAAACTAGAAAAATGCTTGTTTTTAGGCCCCTTTTTGGCCCCAAATTCCTAACCGTTTAGGGCAATTACCCCCAAACTCAAACCCAGCTTTCCTTTTGAGATATGGAACCTTGTAGTACAAGTTCATAAAGATCCATACACTTACACACACGTTATTGTCCTGAAACTAGAAAAAAGCTTGTTTTTTGCCCCTTTTTGGGCCCTAATTCCTAAACTTTTGAGGCAATTACCCCTAAAATCAATCACAGCCTTCCCTTTGAGGTATAGTACTTTGTAGTACAATTTCAGAGAGGGGAGATCCATACACTTGAAGACAAGTAATTGTCTGGAAACTAGAAAAATGCTTGTTTTTAGGCCCCTTTTTGGCCCCTTATTCCAAAACGTTTTGGGCAATAACCCCCAAACTCAATTCCAGCTTTCCCTTTGTGATATGGAACCTTGTACTTCAATTTCAGAAAGATCCATACACTTACACACAAGTTATTATCAAGAAACTAGAAAAATGCTTGTTTTTTGCCCCTTTTTTGGCCCCTAATTCCTAAAATTTTGAGGCAATTGCCCCCAAAATTTATCCCAGTATCCCTTTGTGATATGGAATCTTGTGGTACAATGTCAGAGAGATCCATACACTAACACACAAGTTATGTCTGGAAGTTACAAAAATACTTATTTTTGGCCCCTTTTTTGCCCCTAATTCCTTAACTGTTGGTACCATAACCCCTAAAATCAATCCCAACCTTCCTTTTGTGGTATTGAACCTTATGGTGAAATTTCATGGAGATCCATGCACTTAAACTAAAGTTAGAGTGCGAAAACGAATGTGTCTTCGGACGACGACGATGACAATGACGACAACAACGACGACGACAACGACGCCAACTTCATACCAATATACGACCAAAAAACTTTTAATTTTTGCGGTCGTATAAAAAGGAACAAAAGGAAAAAAAATCCCCCCCCCCAAATTATTTGAACCCCCTTATGATTTATCACCCCAAAACTCAATAACAACCTTCCCTTTGTGGTATGGTACCTTGCAGTACAATTTCAGAGAGATCCATACACTTGAACACAAGTTATTGTCTGGAAACTAGAAAAATGCTTGTTTTTAGGCCCCTTTTTGGCCCCAAATTCCTAAACGTTTAGGGCAATTACCCCCAAACTCAAACCCAGCTTTCCTTTTGAGATATGGAACCTTGTAGTACAATTTCATAAAGATCCATACACTTACACACAAGTTATTGTCCTGAAACTAGAAAAATGATTGTTTTTTGCCCCTTTTTGGGCCCTAATTCCTAAACTTTTGAGGCAATTACCCCCAAAATCAATCACAGCCTTCCCTTTGAGGTATGGTACTTTGTAGTACAATTTCAGAGAGATCCATACACTTGAACACAAGTAATTGTCTGGAAACTAGAAAAATGTTTTTTTTTAAGGCCCCTTTTTGGCCCCTTATTCCAAAACGTTTTGGGCAATAACCCCCAAACTCAATTCCAGCTTTCCCTTTGTGATATGGAACCTTGTAGTTCAATTTCAGAAAGATCCATACACTTACACACAAGTTATTATCAAGAAACTAGAAAAATGCTTGTTTTTTGCCCCTTTTTTGGCCCCTTATTCCTAAAATTTTGAGGCAATTACCCCAAAATCAATCCCAGCATTCCCTTTGTGATATGGAATCTTGTGGTACAATGTCAGAGAGATCCATACACTAACACACAAGTAATGTCTGGAAGTTACAAAAATGCTTATTTTTTGCCCCTTTTTTGCCCCTAATTCCTTAACTGTTGGTACCATAACCCCTAAAATCAATCCCAACCTTTCTTTTGTGGTATTGAACCTTATGGTGAAATTTCATGGAGATCTATGCACTTAAACTAAAGTTAGAGTGCGAAAACGAATGTATCTTGGGACGACGACGACGATGACGACAACGACGACGCCAACGTCATACCAATATACGACCAAAAATTTTTTAATTTTTGCGGTCGTATAAAAAAGGAAAAAAAAGGAAAACCCCCCTCCCAAATTTTTTGAACCCCCTTTTGATTTATCACCCCAAAACTCAATAACAACCTTCCCTTTGTGGTATGGTACCTTGCAGTACAATTTCAGAGAGATCCATACACTTGAACACAAGTTATTGTCTGGAAACTAGAAAAATGCTTGTTTTTTGCCCCTTTTTGGCCCCAAATTCCTAAACATTTAGGGCAATTACCCCCAAACTCAAACAATTCCTAATTTAAGGGCAATAACTCCTATAAAGAGTAACAGTCTACTAATTATATCGGTACAGTTTGACTTGTTAGTAAATCTTGTCTTGCTTATTATTTTTGATTATTTTAGTTCCATCTATCTATTATAATTTTTATCATACATGTCATATAAGGCAAAAAACAAAAAAAATGGTAAAAATCGTCATTAAAGGGCAATAACTCCAATTAGGAGTCGTAGGATAATTTCCTTCATTTGTTTTACTTGTAGATCTTGTCTTGCTGATCATTTTTGTATATTAAAGTTTCTTTCTATCTATTATGAATTTTGAGATATAAGACAAAAACGCAAAAAAAAATTGTACAAATTATCATCAAAGGGCAATAACTCTAATAAGGAGTCAATTGACAATTTCAACCATAAAAAAGACTTATTTGTAGAACTTATCCTTCTTATCATTTTTGCAATTCAAAGTTTCTCTCTATCTATCATAGTTTTCAAAATAGGCAAAAATTAAAAAAAAATGGTAAAATTTGTCATTAAAGGGCAATAACTCCTACAGGAAATCTTTAGAGTAAAGTACATGTAAAATGAAAATATTGCTTAGAATGCAAAACCTGCTGACTATTTTATTTATAGATCTGTCAATTAAATTATGTTTCCCCTATTCTTGTTTTTTTCTGCACTTTATGACAATTCTTCATTATACAATGTGTCTGTGTTAGATCAGTCATTACTGTACCTATTAATTGGCTGAGTAACTCCCATTCCTCAGAACTGAGTGTGGCCTTCAGTTTATCTTTATTATCACAGATAGCTTGGACAAAACCACCTTTGTATTCCCAGTCTATGAAGTCTTCAATAGCCCTGGGTACAGTATAGAGGATATTAAATGCTGCCTGTAATCGGTTGTCTTCCTCTGTTAGTATTCTGTAAATATAGAATATCTGTAGTAACTTGTTATGTAAAGGAGGAGGTGTACTGAGATGTAAATATAGAATATCTGTAGTAACGTGTTATGTAAAGGAGGAGGTGTACTGAGATGTAAATATAGAACATCTGTAGTAACGTGTTATGTAAAGTAGGAGGTGTGCTGAGATGTAAATATAGAACATCTGTAGTAACGTGTTATGTAAAGTAGGAGGTGTACTGAGATGTAAATATAGAACATCTGTAGTAACTTGTTATGTAAAGGAGGAGGTGTGCTGAGATGTAAATATAGAACATCTGTAGTAACGTGTTATGTAAAGGAGGAGGTGTACTGAGATGTAAATATAGAACATCTGTAGTAACGTGTTATGTAAAGGAGGAGGTGTGCTGAGAAACTTGTTGAAGTGCAATAAAATAATTCTGAGAAATTCCCCAATATTAATGATATAAATTTAGACTGTGGATTGATTTGTTTTCTATTGTTTCAAATTATGTGGTGTTTTGAGAACTTAGAAACTGTCTTTAATTTTCCACCAAAAATTATGAAATAACTGGTATAGTAAAACAACTTACGGTTGAGCTTCAATCGACAGAATATGTGTACTTCTCCCTTCAAATTCTGCAATAAAAATAATTTTAATAAAAAATAATCATTCTTATTATTTAGTTCTACGAAGTTACTTATTACTTTGTAACAACTCAAGAATCAAGCCAATATATATTGAAATTCCTTTCTTGATCGATAAATCATTTGCCAAAATATTAATATTAAATCAAAAAGCTTGACAGCCATAAATAGTATAAAAATATTAATTCCAAGGTCTGATGGAAAATATAGCCATTGTTTCCATTGATAATAGTATTCTTTCCAAAAAAATAATTAAACTGCAAATGTATTTGACTCATTCTTAATATAGTTTATCAACAACAAAAAATAATTTTAATAAACTGTTGACACAGAGATATGTCTTGTACGGAAACGAAAACTTCAGCAATTTTTCCATTTGTAAAGGGGCATAACTCTAGAATGGTTAAAGTAACGCCACCAAAATTTGAACTTGATTTGTATTTGGTGGTAATAAGCATTGTGTATAAAATTTGGTTGAGGCAAACTAAAGTTAGAGAACGGAAATGAAAAATTCAGCAATTTTTCCATTTGTAAAGGGACATTACTCTAGAACGGTAAATCTGACGCCACCAAAATTCAAACTTGATCTGTGATTTGTGATGATAAGCATTGTGTATAAGTTTTATAATATTTGGTTGAAGCAAAATAAGTTAGAGAATGGAAACCAACTTTGGGACGTACGGACGGACGGACGTACAAGGGTTAAACTTAATGCCCCCTCCGCTACGACGGAGCATAAAAAGACAATCTGGGCAGCTACATTACTAATTATTACAAAGTCCTTAGACCAACTAGTGGGTAGGGCCTTGAATTGGTTGACAAACTGAGGTGTACAGACAGCAATGTAACATTGAAAATTGTTTATTGATTGAAAGTCACTGGACCATAACTTCTACTATTATTATTTCTGTTATTTCTTACTTATCATACTCTATAGTCAGCACCCCTGTATGGCAGGTTAAATTTTGGAGAATAAAACTGTGGACTATAGAAGCCTTTATTCTGTAGATGGCAGGGCCTTAAAATAGTTGTCTGATATGAATTGATAGTAATGCAACTTTATATAGTAAAATCATAGATCTATCGCAAGTAGTTCATATCAAACTAACTTGAGCAGAAAACCTATTATTGAAAATTGCTAATTAATTGAAAGTCACTGAACCATGGCCAAGGGGCAGGGCCTCAAAATAGTCGTCAATCTGGTATGTATTGATAGCAATGAAACTTCACACAAAATATCATTGATCTATCACCAGTAGTTCCTATCAAACTAACTTAAGCATGTTAAGCAGAAAACTCAACATTTAAATTTGCTAATTAATTCAAATCTCTGGACCATGGCTTAGGGGGACAGGGCTTCAAAATTGTTGTCAAACTGGTACAAATGTGGTATGTACTGATAGTAATGCATCTTCATACAAAATATCAATGATCTATCACAAGTAGTTCCTATCAAACGAACTTAAGCAGAAAACTTAACAATTATTGACGCCGTCACTGCTAATCTTGAAGAAGTAATTATAATATACTTATATAAGTGAATTTGTAGGATACTTATACAAGTGTATTTTATTTACTTGTATAAGTAAATTATTTTTTGGCCTAGTTATGTCCCTTAGACATTCAGATTTTTTTACTTATACAAGTAAAAAAGTCATCCTATCTTCTTTTCTTGAATTTTTAGAACTTCTTTGCTCTAACAGAATTTTGAATTGTCTGTCCTTTGCAGATATCTTTACTATTCATTTAAGTGTCATTTCATGGACAATGAAAATCTCATTTGTCTGTTATCTTTAGAACACTGCTCATTTACAAGCCCCCAAGGAGCAATTTTTGAAGGCTTTGCGCAAATAGTTAAGATCTTTGCTCAATCAGTTTCTTTGTTGAATTATTGAGATGAAACATTGAACTATTATAAAAAAAATTATGAGCTAACCTGAGAAAAATTGCTACAGGCATGATTTTACATCTCAAAACTTGAGAATTTTTGTGGGATTGTAAAAAAAATTTACTTATACAAGTAATTTTTTTAGAAAATTAAGGGGAGATTATTCAAACAATATAATTAACTTGTATAAGTACATTTTATTTACTTCTTCAAGTAAATAAAGATTACTTGTACAAGTAGTACCCCTGACTGTATGTCTTGCTTTCCGTGACTTTCGTCATTCAAGGCAAATAACTCCTATAAGAATTCACTTAATGTTTAATTATTTGTAGATCTTACTTTGATGATAAGTTTTGCTGTTTACAGTTTCTGTCTGTAACAGTATCCATAAACATTGTAGTCCACCAGAAACTCAGAGAGTACTTAACTAGGGGTTGTTTAACAACCTTGGCTACCCAATGGCCAAGAGGGTCTTGCACCGTTGGGAAACTCAGAAAGGGTAATTCAAGGGCAGTAACTCGCATTTGTAGCAATGTTGACTTATTTGTAGATCTAAGTTAGCAGATCATTTTTGCTCGGTAAAATTTCTCTCTATTATAGTTTCAACCACACATATACACATATTTTACAATACTTGCATTTCAAACCTATGTTCTTTTTCGAGGCTGCCATGTTGAGTAGCAGGTGGCATAATTGGATACAAGGATGTTTGGCAACTTAATGACCAACTTTGGTTCCAATTGGCTCAGTAGTGTCAGAGGACAAGATTTATTTTAAAGCTAAGGAATTATGTCATAGATGACAGTTGACTGATGCCAAGTATAAACTGGATAAACTGTTATGATTAAATGCAAGATGATCTTGACGTTTTGAGTCATTTTTATTCTCTTTCTATCAAGTTTATTGATAATTTTCAAGATATTTATTTTATCCTGATGTTTCTATATCTTTCATGTTGTTGGGTTGTTGAGGAACTTAGATATATTTTACAAACATATTCTAAGGAACACACTGCCAATTGTTGGTGTAAAATGTAATTGATATTTTAGAGGGGAGGATTTTAAAGATTTTTTAGATGTCCTCAGGCGGAAATTTTAAATTGTTGTATTGACTTTAACTAAATCTGTTTGTATTCGTAAAGAAAAAATAACATGAATAAATACCTGTCATAGAACTAGATATTGACTGTAAATCTGTCAGACTATTTTGAGATGGATCTTTGTCTGCCTCATCTCCTGACTGGACCACATCTTTACAAGATTCTGTCATTCTCAACTGAGAACTGTCTACAGTGTCTGCCTTGGCATCTATTGACTGGACCACATCTTCACCAGATTCTGTCATTCTCAACAGAGACCCCTCAATGTTGTCTCTCTTGCATACTGAATGGACAAACTGCACATATGACTCTGTATGTTTGGGTTAGGATATCCATGTTTTCTATATTCAAATAAAAACATGAAAAAGGCAAGATTACCATGATATCAGATAAATTAATTTAAAAGTTTACGACTTTTATGATGACTTCATTGACCATGTTGACTAAGAATCTTTTATGAATAAAAGGAGATGTGGGTATATGTCAATGAAACAGCAACCCAATGACACATATAATTAAGACATCTAGAGGGCAACAAACAGTCTTCAACAATAGACAGGTGTCTATACAATATGTCAGTGAAACAGCAACCCAGTGACACAAATAATTAAGACATCTAGAGGGCAACATATAGTCTACAACAATAGACATGTGTCTATACAATATGTCAGTGAGACAACAGCAACCCAATGACACAAATAATCAAGACATCTAGAGGGCAACATATAGTCTACAACAATAGACAGGTGTCTATACAATATGTCAGTGAGACAGCAACTAAATGACACAAATAATTCAGATGTCTAGAGGGCAAAATATAGTCTTCAACAATAGACATGTGTCTATACAATATGTCAGTGAGACAGCAACCCAATGACACAAATAATTAAGACATCTAGAGGGCAACATATAGTCTTCTAATGGGGACTAACTGTGCACCTCTTATTGCGGACCTTTTTCTGTATTGTTATGAGTTACTAGTACAATTTATGACTAAAATCAGCAAAGACCTATGGCAGATTCCAAATAAGAAAGTTAAAAAATTCCCAAAATTATGTTTAACAAAATCAACACCAATAAGGTTCTGTTTTGGAATACATGTTATACTTATATAAGTAAACACTTTTTGACAAAAAATAGATCTATTCACATTATATTTTTTAAATAAAGGACACCTTAAAAAAATGTTGCTATCATAACAAAATTGACAGACATTTTGCATGTTTTGACGGAAAATTCTTATGTTAGCAACACAAACAATCCTGATATCTTCAGTATTTTCAAGGTTTGGATGTATATCTTGCTTAAATATGAAAGGCAAATTGGAATGCACTATTCCTTAACATCTGCACCAATAAAAAAGGAATTGTAATAACTTTAAAAAAAAGGATTATCTTGGAGTTGCTAACATAAGATTTGACAGACATGAACAATGCTGCTAACATAAGATTTGACAGAAATGAAGTTTTTGCTAACATAAGATTTGACGGACTTTTTTGTTGCTAACATAATATTTGACAGACTTTTTTGTTGCTAACATAATATTTGACAGACTTTTTTGTTGCTAACATAAGATTTGACGGATATTATTGTTGCTAACATAAGATTTGACGGATATTATTGTTGCTAACATAAGATTTGACAGACTAAATAGTGTTGCTAACATAAGATATTGACGGACTTGTTGCTAACATAAGATTGTGCTTAACTTTGGAGATCTTGTCCTAGTTGAAAGTCATATTTAGAACTCCTGCAAAATAACGCCGCCTGACATTTACAAGATTTCAACCCAGGACAGATAACTCTTTATTTGTAGCACATCCAAATGTTGCTAACATAAGATGCAAAGTTTGACAGAACTGATGTTAGCAACAGATTTGATAAAACTATTGATTGAATAAAGTAAATTGAAAGATCCAAAATGTGTTTGTTTAATGTACATTATGAAATACAATTTTAACAGGCTTATATAAGTACCTACAATCATGTGGCAAGATTTTATGAACATGTTGCTATCATAACATTTATTGACAGACGAGCATCTAATAAGCAAGGTATTTGAAATTGAAAAAAAATATATATAACAGATGTTTTTAACAAAAGAAAAGCAAAAGATTTGGAAACAGGGATGTTTGAATAATCAGACTACACTAATAAAAACCATTATACCAGTGTCAATTTAAAGCATTGTAACACATACACCTTGTGTCAAAAAATGGGAAGTAATTTCCGTCAAACATTTCACTTTTTTCAACTTGTTTTGATCATTTCTACTTTTAATGGAAACAATCATATCCAATAATTGGTTTTCTTGCTTTATTTAACATTACTATTCAATAAAACATTCACATATTATCATTCAAATAACAGTTAGTATTATTTTTATTAATTTGTTCTTTTTGACAGAAATTTTCTTTTCTTTATGGAATCTGCCCTATCTAAACAACATCTGATTCAAAAATTAAATAACACTTTTAGATATTAAGATGATATATTGGCTCTCAATAATATGGATGTGAAGTTAGCAGCCGGTTCGTTATTCGATATTCGATATTCAATATCCAACCGGCTGCTAGCAGTCGGTTCGATATTCAAATTTAGTTGAAAATCATAAAAAATATAATATTTGATAACATTAAAAGCATGATTTTTATAGTTGAAAGGAGTGAAAAGATATGTAGGAAATCGTTTTATGACCCCTTCAAGTTGTCTTAAACTCTCGTTGTCCTCAAATATAAACCCTTATCAATGCTTATATGTAATTTGCATATTTGTCTTTATGTAATATAGATTTTTATCAATAAAACGACATCAAAACTGTAATTTTAAGGTTCATCACAACAAATGGACAAATATGGCCGTATTTTCACCTCAAAAACTACTCTGTGTACGGCTTACCTGTGCAGTTTGGAAAGTTTTAAGGCCTGGCATCCACTAGATGTATAAAAGTTAAATTTATTTTGCATATCAGAAATATAAAATCTTTTTTGGATTATGATGGGCATTTTTTTCCGTTCCTGCTGAAGGTGTAAAAATAAACTAAGTTGGGATATAACTTTGAGATGCTCCATCTCAGGTAACAACTGCATGATTTGTATTGTATTGATTGTCCTTGATTGGCATGGACAATAGATATCTACACATCTATAGGTGAGTTAAAGGTAGTACCTGAGTGGACAGTATCAAATGCAATTCAGGTGTTTGTTTATTTTTACACCTTCTGCAGGAAGGAAAAAAAATGCCCATCATATTCAAAAAAAGATTTTATCTTTCTGATATGCAAAATAGATTCAACTTTTATATATCTAGTGGATGCCAGGCCTTAAAACTTTCCAAACTGCACAGGTAAGTCTGTACACAGAGTAGTTTTTGAGGTGAAAATACGGCCATATTTGTCCATTTGTTATGATGAACCTTAAATCTACTATTTCTTAAAACAAAAACAATAAAATGCTCCGCAGGGCGCAGCTTGATACGACCGCAGAGGTCGAACGCTGAACAGTTGGGGCAAGTATGGACACAACATTCAAGCTTGATACAGCTCTGAATTTGGATTGTGATTAAATATTTGACACAGCATAGGTTTCTGACACAGAATGAATGTGGTCTAAGAACTTAAAAATTTTAAATTGGACATTCACCTATTATGGTCCAATATCCAAAATCTAAATACATGGTCAGATTCAGCATATCAAAGAACCCCAAGAATTCAATTTTTGATGAAATCAAACAAACTTTAATTTTGTACCCTTTTGACCTCAATGTGGACAAAGTTGACCCAACAATCAAAAATCTAAATACATGGTTAGATTCAGCATATCAAAGAACCCCATATATTCAATTTTTGTTGAAATCAAACAAAGTTTAATTTTGGACCCCGATTTGGACCAACTTGAAAACTGGGCCCATAATCAAAAATCTAAATACATGTTTAGATTCAGCATATCAAAGAACCCTAAAAATTCAATTTTTGTTAAAATCAAACTAAGTTTAATTTTGGACCCTTTGGACCTTAATGTAGACCAATTTGAAAACGGAACCAAAAATTAAGAATCTAAATACACGGTTAGATTTGGCATATCAAAGAACCCCAATAATTCAATTTTTGATGAAATCAAACAAAGTTAAATTTTGGACCCTTTGGACCCTCAATGTGGACCAATTTAAAAACGGGGCCCAAAATCCAAAAACTTAATACACGATTAGATTCAGCATATTAAAGAACCCCAAGAATTCAAGAATAAAACCCCATTGAAATTGATCAAGAAATAAGCAATTTATACTAAGTATCTTCTTTTGCACAATACTGTGCAATTGAATATTTCTCGCTATAGCGCAATACTGTACAATTGACAATTTCTTGCTATTGCACAATATTGTGCTATTGGATATTTCTTGCTATTGCGCAATACTGTGCAATTGAAGATTTCTTGTTATTGCGCAATACTGTGGAAATTGAAGATTTCTTGCTATTGTGCAATACTGTACAATTGAAAATTTCTTGCTATTGCACAATACTTATTATATAATAATTTACACATCCTGTTTGGTGTGTATCTCCTACCATATCATTATTATTTGCTTTTAAATATTAATCAGAAATAACCAGCTTAAAATGGAAAATTTTAAAAGAAAACAAAAAGGAAAAAAAAAGAAAAAAAAAAAATCCCCCCCCCCCAATTTTTTGAACCCCCTTATTATTCATCACCCCCAAACTCAATCCCAGCCTTCCCTTTGTGGTATGGTACCTTGCAGTACAATTTCAGAGAGATCCATACACTTGAACACAAGTTATTGTCTGGAAACTAGAAAAATGCTTATTTTTGGCCCCTTTTTGGCCCCCAATTCCTAAATGTTTCGGGCAATTACCCCCAAACTCAATTCCAGCTTTCCATTTGTGATATGGAACCTTGTAGTACAATTTCAGAAATATCCAAACACTTACACACAAGTTATTGTCATGAAACTAGAAAAATGCTTGTTTTTGGCCCCTTTTTTGGCCCCTAATTCCTAAAAGTTTGAGGCAATTACCTCCAAAATCAATTACAGCCTTCCCTTTGTGATATGGAACCTTGTGGTACAATGTCAGAGAGATCCATACACTTACACACAAGTTGTTGTCTGGAAGTTACAAAAATGCTTATTTTTGGCCCCTTTTTGGCCCCTAATTCCTTAACTGTTGGTACCATAACCCCCAAAATCAATCCCAACCTTTCTTTCGTGGTATTGAACCTCATGGTAAAATTTCATGGAGATCCATTCACTTAAACTAAAATGAGAGTGTGAAAACCAATGTGTCTTCGGACGACGCCGGACGACGACGACGACGACGACGACGACGCCAACGTCATACCATTATACGACCAAAAATTTTTACGGTCGTATAAAAACCGACCACTCTAGAAAAAATTTAGAAATATAAATAGAAATATATATGGAAAGCCCAAAAAAAAGAAATACATAGTGAAAACCTACCTGAGACCGCTTAAATGACGGTGAGACCCCCCTGTTCTTTCAATGTCCATAAAATTCATAGACTCTGTATAAATAAAGATTGTATCAAAAGGATTTCCCAGAATAATGTCATCTTCGATATCTACGGAGGGCTTAGATTGTCACTTTTCAGCTAAAAATTGTCACAATTTCAGGACAAAGGCCACAGGGCAATGGTGAGAGCCCCCTGATCTCTCAATCTGCCTAATATTAAGCAAACAGTTAGTTAATAGGTAGATACAAACGTGACTAAAAGGACTTTGGGTACACTTCCTGTCTTCTATGTTTACGGAGGGCTCAAAGTGCCAGTTGGATATTCAAAATATATAGCGAAAACCTACCTGAGACCGCTTAAATGACGGTGAGACCCTCCTGTTCTTTCAATGACCATAAAATTCGACAAATTCATGAACTCTGTATAAATAAAGATTATATCAAAAGGATTTTCCAGAATAATGTCATCTTCGATATCTACGGAGGGCTTAGATTGTCACTTTTCAGCTAAAAATTGTCAAAATTTTAGGACAAAGGGCACAGGGCAATGATCATGATGAGAGCCCCCTGATCTCTAAATGTGCCTAATATTAAACAGACAGTTAGCTAATAGTTAGATACAAACGTGACTCAAAGGAATTTGGGTACACTTCTTGTCTTCTATGATTACGGAGGGCCCAAAGTGCCAGTTGGATATTCAAAATATATAGCGAAAACCTACCTTAGACCGCTTAAATGACAGTGAGACCCTCCTGTTCTTTCAATGTCCATAAAACTCGACGAATTTATAGACTCTAAATAAATAAAATTTGTAGCAAAAGGATTTCTCAGAAAAATGTCATCTTCAATATCTACGGAGGGCTTAGATTGTCACTTTTCAGCTAAAAATTGTCAAAATTTTAGGACAAAGGGCACAGGGCAATGGTGAGAGCCCCCTGATCTCTCAATCTGCCTAATATTAAGCAGACAGTTAGTTAATAGGTAGATACAAACGTGACTAAACGGAATTTGGGTACACTTCCTGTCTTCTATATTTACGGAGGGCCCAAAATGCCAGTTGGATATTCAAAATATATAGCGAAAACCTACCTGAGACCGCTTAAATGACGGTGAGGCCCCCATGTTCTTTCAATGTCCATAAAATTCTACGAATTCATAGACTCTGTATAAATAAAGATTGTATCAAAAGGATTTTCCAGAATAATGTCATCTTCGATATCTACGGAGGGCTTAGATTGTCACTTTCCAGCTAAAAATTGTCAAAATTTCAGGACAAAGGGCACAGGGCAATGGTTAGAGCCCCCTGATCTCTCAAGCTGCCTAATATTAAGCAGACAGTTAGCTAATAGGTAGATACACACGTGACTAAAAGGAATTTGGGTACACTTCCTGTCTTCTATGTTTACAGAGGGCCAAAAGTGCCAGTTGGATATTCAAAATATATAGTGAAAACTTACCTGAGACCGCTTAAATGACGGTGAGACCCCCTGTTCTTTCAATGTCCATAAAATTCGACGAATATATAGACTCTGTATAAATAAAGATTGTAGCAAATGGATTTCTCAGAAAAATGTCATCTTCGATATCTACGGAGGGCTTAGATTGTCACTTTTCAGCTAAAAATTGTCAAAATTTCAGGACAAAGAGTACAGGGCAATGGTGAGAGCCCCCTTATCTCTCAATCTGCCTAATATTAAGCAGACAATTTTTAGCTGAAAAGTGACAATCTAAGCCCTCCGTAGATATCGAAGATGACATTATTCTGGAAAATCCTTTTAATACAACCTTTACATATACAGAGTCTATGATTAAGTTGAATTTTATGGACATTGAATGATCAGGGGGGTCTCACCCTCATTTAAGCGGTCTCAGGTAGGTTTTCACTATATATTTTGAATATCCAACTGGCACTTTGGGCGCTCCTTAAACATGGAAGACAGGAAGTGTACCCAAATTCCTTTTAGTCACGTTTGTATCTACCTATTAACTAAATGTCTGCATAATATTAGAAAGATTGAGAGATCAGGGGGCTCTCACCACTGCCCTGTGCCCTTTGTCCTAAAATTTTGACAATTTTTAGCTGAAAAGTGACAATCTAAGCCCTCCGTAGATATCGAAGATGACATTATTCTGAAAATCCTTCTAATACAACCTTAACATATACAGAGTCTATGATTAAGTTGAATTTTATGGACATTGAAAGACCAGGGTGGTCTCACCCTCATTTAAGCGGTCTCAGGTAGGTTTTCACTATATATATTTCTTTTTTGGGATTTCCATAAATATTTCTATTTATATTTCTAAATGTTTCTAGAGTTATAGGTTTTTCCTTTTGTGTTAAGAAATATAATATATAAAAGAACATATTTGAAGTTCTTTTATTGATAAAAATCTATATTACATATTATAAAGACAAATATGCAACTTAGAAAAGGGTTTATATTCTATATTACATAAAGACAAATATGCAACTTAGAAAAGGGTTTATATTCTATATTACATAAAGACAAATATGCAACTTAGAAAAGGGTTTATATTCGACGACAACGAGAATTTACGACAGCTTGAAGAGGTCATTAAACGATTTCCTACGTATCTTATCAGTCCTCTTAACTATGAAATTCGTGCTTTTAATGTTATCAAGTATTTAATTTTTTTATGATTTTCAACTAAATTTTAAATATCCAACCGACTGCTAGCAGCCGGTTGGATATTGAATATCGAATATCGAATAACGAACCGGCTGCTAACTTCACACACATCTCAATAATGACGATTTCAGTATGATTTATCCTGCCGAACTGACTTTAAATAAAGCTAATACTAACAATGACCACATCTCAATAATGACGATTTCAGTATGTACACTAAAGAGATTTATCCTGCCGAACTGACTTTAAATAAAGCTAATACTAACAATGACCACTGCCCTTTCCTGGATCTTGATATCTTTATTTTTAACGTGAAACTTAATACCAAAATTTATGAAAAAAGATATGATTTTTCATTTCCTATTGTTAATTATCGATTTTTAGATGGTGACGTTCCCTATGGTGTTTATATATCTCATCTTGTTCGATTCGCTCTTGAATGTAACGTATTTGATTTCAACGAAAGAAATCTCTGTATTACTGAAAAATTATTACACCAGGGTTTTCGATATCACAAACTAGTCAAAACATTTACTAAATTTTATCATCGGTACAAGGACATCATTCGTAAATATAAATCAACATGCAGACATCTTATACGTTCAGGTATTTCACATCCAATATTTTATGGTAATATTCTTTACAAAGCACAAAAATATCGGCATTCACCTCAAAAGCTAACCAAACCTTTAAACAGACTTATTCGGAAAGGATATAGTTACGATACTGTTGTCAAGTCATTAAGGATTGCATATTTTGGTATTAATATTGATTCACTCATAGGGTCTTTGTATCGGAAATAAACACATTTATTCTAAACCAAATGTTGGCATGATACGGGTTATGTTCTTCTCATACATTTTATGATGGTATGATATTAAACCCCTAACGGTAGGGATTGTACTTGATTTTCATATGATGAAGACATAATCTTTCAATATTTTAATTGAGGTCTGGAGCTGGCATGGTAGTAACTGCTAGTAGTCCTTTGTTCATTTATGTATCATAGTTTCTTTTGCTACCTATGCTGACATCGGACTCGGACTTCTTTTAAACTGGGTTTTACTGTGCGTATTGCTATGTGTTTCTTTATCATACATTGACTAGAGGTATAGGGGGAGGGTTGAAATCTCACAAAACATGTTTAACCCCGCCGCATTTTTGCGCCTGTCCCAAGTCAGGAGCCTCTGGCCTTTGTTCATTTTGTTTGTCTAGTATGTTTTTTTAATTTTAGTTCATTTATTTGTTTTGGAGTTTAGTGTGACGTCCGTTTTTCACTGAACTAGCACACAATTTTATTTAGGGTCCAGCTGAGGACCACCTCCGGGTGTGGGATATTCTCGCTGCATTGAAGACCCATTGGTGACCTTCGGCTGTTGTCTGCTCTTTGGTCGGGTTGTTGTCTCTTTGACATATCCCCATTTCAATTCTCAATTTTATTCAACAATAGACAGCTGTCTATACAATATATCAGTGAGACAGCAACCCAATGACACAAATAATTAAGACATCTAGAGGGCAACATATAGTCTTCAACAATAGACAGGTGTCTATACAATATGTCAGTGAAACAGCAACCCAATAACATAAATAATTAAGACATCTAGAGGGCAACATATAGTATTCAACAATAGACAGGTGTCTATACAATATGTCAGTGAGACAGCAACCCAATGATAAAAATAATTAAGACATCTAGAGGGCAACATGTACATGTAGTATTCAACAATAGACAGGTGTCTATACAATATGTCAGTAAGACAGCAACCCAATAACATAAACAATTAAGACATCTAGAGGGCAACATATAGTATTCAACAACAGACAGGTGTCTATCATGTCTATACAATACAATGTATGTCAATGAGACATCAACCCAATGACACAAAAAATTAAGACATCTAGAGGGCAACATATAGTCTTCAACAATAAACAGCTGTCTATACAATGTGTCAATAGGCCAGCAACCCAATGATACAAATAATTAAGACATCTAGAGGGAAACATATAGTCTTCAACAACAGACATGATAGACAGATGTCAATACAATATGTCAGTGAGACAGCAACCCAATAACATAAATAATTAAGACATCTAGAGGGCAACGTATAGTCTTCAACAATAGACAGGTGTCTATCCAATATGTCAATGAGACAGCAACCAAATGACACAAATAATTAAGATATCTAGAGTGCAACATATTGTCTTCAACAATAGACAGGTGTCTATATATGTCACTGAGACAGCAACCCAATAACACAAATAATTAAGATATCTAGAGGGCAACATATAGTCTTCAACCCAATGTCACAAATAATAATAACTCCACAATAATCTCAACCAAATCATCCCTAAATCATAACACACACAAAACACCACAACCCTCACCACCCCCCCCCCCCATCCCAAACCAACCAAACCACAACCTCTTCTCCCCCCCTTTTAATAATCATTAAACCCTCAAATTTTCCTCACTTCAACAATCATAAACCAAACAACAACCAACCCAACAAATCATCCAACAACCAAACCTCACACCCCACCCCCTATAAAACCAAAACAACACCACCAAAACACCAACACAACCCCAACCACACCCCCAACACACCCAACCCCCCCCCACACCCACCACACACCACCACCCCCCACCCCAACCCACCCCCCACCCCCCCCCCCCCCCCCCCCACCCCCCACCCCCCCCCTGAATAAAATCCCATAACTTACTCTGAAGTGTAAAATCTAAAATTTATAAAAATTGAAAGGGAGCTTACATCTATAGATATAAACATTTCTCCAAAGTTTCATGAGAACTGCTGAACGCATTTTTGAGTTATTGTTCGAAAACTGGAAAATCCCCCTTTTTTCAATGAATAAAACTCCATAACTCGGAAACGTAAAATCTAAAATTTATAAAAATCAAAAGGGAGCTCATGTCAATAGATATAAACAACTGACCAAAGTTTCTTGCAAATTGGTGAAAGCATTCTTAAGTTATTGTCCGAAAACTGGAAAATCCCCCTTTTTTTAATAAATAAAACCCCCTTACCTCAGAAACGTAAAATCTAAAATTTATAAAAAACCAAAGGGAGCTCACGCCAATAGTTATGAACAATTCACCAAAGTGTTATGCAAGTTGGTTGAAGCGTTTTTGAGTTAATGTCCAACATGTTGTCGACAGACAGACGGACAGACAACGGTATACCATAATACGTCATGTAAATGGGCGTATAAAAACTGCATTTTACCCCCATGTTCTATTTTTAGCCATGACAGCCATCTTGGTTGATGGGCGGGGTCATTGCATACATCTTTTAAACAAGATACCCGAAGGAAGATTTATGCCAAGTTTGGTTTTATTTGGCCCAGTAGTTTCAGAGGAGAAGATTTTTTGTAAAAGTTAACAGACGAAAACAGACGATAGACGCCAAGTGATGAGAAAAGCGCATTTGGCCCTTTTGGGCCAGGTGAGCTAAAAATGGTAAAAATCGCCATTAAAGGGCTATAACTCCAATGAGGAGTCATCGAATGATTTCCACCATATTGTATAAATTGTAGATCTTGTCGTTCTGATCATTTTTGCCTAGTTTAAGTTTCTATCTAATTCTTATAATTTTCTAGATATAAGGCAAAACGCAAAAAATTGGTAATAATTTGTCATCAAAGGGCAATAACTTCTATAAGAAATGGTATGACAGTTTTGATGTGAACAGACAATAGGAAGAGCTCAACATTTTGAACATTTCTGCCCCTGTCAGATTTAGTTTATCTATAACAGTTTTCAAAATAATAGACAAAACTTGCATTTTCATGTTCTATTTTTAGCCATGTCAGCCATCTTGGTTGGCGGGTTGGATCATTGCACACATTTTTAAAACTAGATACCTTAATGATGATTGTGGCCAAGTTTGGTTAAATTTGGCCCAGTAGTTTCAGAGAAGATTTTTGTAAAAGTTAAGAGACGACGACTGACTAAGACGACTGCCTACGACGACAGACGACAAACGCCAAGTGATGAGAAAAGTTCACCTGACACTTTTGGCCAGGTGAGCTAAAAAAGGACTTTTTTTTGTTCTTTAAAACAATTTATAAATATCTTAGAGAAATGATAGCTTCAGAGCAAATGCAATGCGATTTCAGTTATAATCATTTTTTTCCTAGGGGCATAACTCGTTGAAATTATTTGATCAGCACTTATTTTCAAGGTGTCAAAGACATTGCTGATATAAACCTTTGATGTAAGTTCCATAAAATTCTGGCAAGTACACATGAGAGGACTAATAATCAGTCAGGGGCGTTACTTAAACAAGTAATTTTTTTAGTTACTTATATAGGTAATTTTTGTTTTTAAAAATTATAAAATTACTCAATAGAGTTATTTTAAATTTCAATAGAAGCATGGACTTAATGTAGTTTTCATGAATTTTTACATCATTTTATATCATACACTTACGAATTTATTAGATTTGAGAAGAGTATAGAGATAAAGGGTTACTTTAAAAATAATGACAAAAATATTACTTGAATAAGTTATTTTACACATCTTTGAAAGAATTAGTAATAACACTTATTTAAGGAACATATGTAATCGTTTTGGGTTGCACATTATAAATAACTTCAAGTCTTAATTATATATATAATTAATTCACAAGTTTCTATCTATTTATATCTGTCTACCTTCAAGATTTTCAAGGAAAATGATATTTTAATAGACCCAAGAGACCAATCTTTGACCCAGAAGCATCGATATGAAAGATAAGTGCGCGTCAGAAAGGCAATTAGTGTTTCAGAAGGATTAGATTTTATATTTCATGGGAAAAATAACCAGATGACTGTGAAAATTTGTTAAAGCTAGTAAAATCTGTATAATTGGACACCTATACAAATAATATTTAGAAAAGTTACTTATATAAGTAATATTTAAAATAGCCTCGTTTTCAACATTACTTGTATAGGTAATTTTAAAAGCTACTTGTTTAAGTAATGCCCCTGACTGATAATGCAATTTCCCATAGATTTAATGTTTCCAAGGGACATAACTCTTTTAAATATAATTGATTGACACTAATTTTAGAACTCAGCCAAGACATTAATAATATAAACATTTGATATAAGTTTCATAATGCTCACATTAAATCTGAACTGATGTAGTGTGTTTAAAGTCCTCCTTTCCACAATAATTACCCATGGTGGTGCTCCTATTAAAGAAGGAAGATACAGGACATACATTCTTACAATTGTGGCCGTTGAGCCTTGTTTTTGAACGTAATTCTGCAATGTCATTGGACTTGCAACCTGGTTCATTTAAAATTATAGTATTTACGCTTGGGAAACTTTCTTTAAACTTTATACATTGATTTTTCCTTATAAATTTGTCATTAAGTAACTTTTATATCCCAAACTGTTAAATTTTCCTTGAAATTAGCCATGCTTTTTATTTAGAGTTCTGAAATTACTTCTCTAGATTTTACAATTGGGTGCGTTCGGAGATCTTTCTCGGTGCATTTTTCTAAATCGAGGCATAACAAGTTTTTTAATAGTAAAATTCATTGGTTTAACTTATGTGTTGATATTTCTTATTGGATTTATAAATTTAGATTATATATGAAATAGTTTCTATAATTAGAGTTTAATTAGTATATAAGGCCATTCATTCTTTAAATCATTGCTTTTTATACAAGAGCCACTGTCTGTAACATACTCACTCACAAGGTAGGTTCCTATTAATTAGGACTGTTTGCCTCCTAGCCAGCTTTAGTCTTCGACTATATGCAATTTGGCTGATGCGTTACGACTTACAATTTTGGCTTGTTAGAATACAAAACTTTGGCTAAATATTTGAAACTGTTAAACTTCCACGTCTGGTTTTTCCCTTTCCCAAATTACATTATGAAGCCCGTTTATTTTATAGAACTAGTTAAGTCAATTAACTTTAATTAAGTAGGAAATTAAGGGTTTTCAATAATATTTAAGAAAAGGGGAGATAATCTTGTCATAAAATATCACAATGATTGTCCGATATTGTCAAAAATACCAACAAGACCTTAACATCAACGGTTTCCCAACTGGGGATGGGGATGCATTGCTGGCTGATTTTGGAAATAAATATTCTGACACCAAAAAAAATCAACATGTTCAAAATTTTTTTGGCTCGCTTCGCTCGTTAAATTTGACAAAAGTTTCTATGGGTGATTTCAGTCGTCTTAGAGTTGATAAGGAAAGTAGGAGTTTGTAAGGGAAGTGGAAATCAGGACCCCTTTCAGTGGTGTACAGTGGCGGATCCAGAAGTTTTCATACAGGGGTGGGGTCCACTGACTACCTAAGAAGGAGCCCACTGACTACCTAAGGAATCCGGGTCTGTTCGCGCCCAATCACGTTCGCCCCCATACACGTTCGCACCCTTTCACTTTCGCACCCTACACGTTCGCACCCAAAGTCCGTTCGCACCCAAAGTCCGTTCGTACCCTACACGTTTGCACCCAAAGTCCGTTCGCACCCTACACGTTCGCACCCAAAGTCCGTTCGCACCCTACACGTTCGTGCCCAATTTTTATTTGTTTTGTGTTTAATGATTTGTAAACGAGTTTTGGTAAGTGTATTGCTATAAATATATCTTTTTTCATTGTTTCTAAATAAAGTGAGATTCTGACAACGTTTTTTTTAGGTGTTGATAAAATCTTAATCATGTTTTGGTTAGTGTATTGCTATAAATATTTCTTTTTAATTGTTTCAAAAGGAATTGGGATTCTGACAACGTTTTTTTTTATGTGTTGAATAATTCGTAATCATGTTTTGGATAGTGTATTGCTATAAATATTTTTTCATTGTTTATGAATAAAGTGAGATTCTGAAACACATCAGATCAAAGGAGCCAAGCTGTTAAAAACAATTATCTTTCATGTTTTTTATTTAAAATCTTCAAAGTTTTACTCATACCATTTACATTTAAAGCAAGTTAAAACGGTTAAGTCACGTTTCTCCAACATTTGATAATTAGACTAAAACAACATTAGGGATTAAGGGGTCCTCATAAGGACTGGCATCTGGATAAGCACCTGTTCTTCACCTATATCAGTTCTTAACTAAAATAATGTAAATGGGATATTGTTAATAGATATATGTGAAGACATTGAAAATCTATTTTTTTTTTTTAAATAATTGGGTTACCATATAGTTTTGGTTGAATATAAGAGGACCCCCTAATCCCCTATGTTGATTTAGTCTAACTATCAAATGTTGGAGAACCGTGATCACACCGTTAAAACAACCATGACAACAATCATGATTTTTAAACACTCAACAATAACACCAAATTAGGCTGTGTATAAATACCAATTAGCAGTAATCATACATAATTAACATTTAATAATTAATCATCAAATCAATTTAAAACAATATTTCATTTAAAAATTCCCGAATTTTTATTTATGAAAATAAAAATATTTTGATATAAACGTCAACGTGTAGGGTGCGAACGGACCTAGGGGGCGAACGTGTGGAGTGCGAACGTGTATTGGGCGCGAATGGACCCGATACCCAACCTAAGAAGGAGCCCGATCTATACATACTTCAGTGATTCCCTATATAATCATACAAATTCCCCCCCCCCTTAATCCGCCTCTGGCGTAGCTAGGCAAGAAATGTGATCGGACACAAGCCGCCATATGGCAAAATTTGGGGTAATTTGCTAATTTGCATAGCGGCCATTTTGCCTTATCATGACGGCAGCCATTACAATAGGATGATATAAGCCCTTTTAATAAAAATGCCAATGTGCAAATACTTATGTCAAATGAACAATTTGTTCGCATATAGGTGAATTGTTCATGTGTTTAGGCTTCTGTCCGTGTACAAATGGACATTGTCTACTCTGAAATCTTTCGGCCTTTTTAGTTTAAAAATCGGAAGCGTAACCATTGTGTTATTGCTATATAAGATCAAATAAAATGACGTAAAATCGTAAAATAGCAAGATTCAAAACAGAAATACACATGCAAGAAGATATTGTTCATGATTTGTTCGCATATAGGGAAACTCTAATAAACAGGGAGTGCGCATGCGTGACAACGAAAGACGTATCCTATTTGGTCTCTGCTAAATTTCCAAAATTTTCACTTATACTTTCAAATTACTTCCTCAGGAGGGTAAGATCGTTCCATAACACTACCAAAGTAATCACCAATCCATTTATCAATCGAAACAAGAAATTCTTAGAGTAGAAATTAATCCCTCATCCGAGTTTCCAATGTCAACAAAGAAAAAGATGGCGGCAAATATGAACTAACAGCGACCAAGCAGTTTGAGAAGGTGTGTGTAGGTGAGTTCATCTTATCACCACATTCTTCTTCATCACAGCGCTATAATCATGTTAGGCCTCATCATATTCTTAACTCTGAATGTTACTGGACAACTCTTGAAAAATACACATCCTGTTCACCAGAAAGATCGTAAATACCAACTTACAATCATAAACAACATCGATGGTTCAGAACAAGATATTGTACTAGCAAACATAAGAATGTACATCAGCTTAAGAAACAAATCAGGAATATCTCATGGAAAACTATGTAAACAACCACGTCATCTTGCATACCTATCATTGCTGCTCATTATCACATCAAATGACATAGACCTAAACCCTGGCCCAGAAACAACAATCTTCCCTTGTGGAACTTGTGACGAACCTGTTACATGGGCAGAAAAAGGTATAATGTGTGATACCTGCAACCAGTGGTATCACGTCTCCTGTCAGTCTATGAGCTCAAGAACATACAACATCCTTGCAGAGGACAGTGCAATAGCCTGGGATTGTCTCATCTGCGACTGTCCGAATTACAGCTCAGTATGCTTTGACCTAGTGCTGTCAACATCAAATTCATTCAGTATTCTGTCTGATACATCACTCAAAAGTCCACTTCCATCAGACTGTATCAAACCCATTCATGCATCCACGCCAGAGAGAAAAACCCAAAGCTATAAACCAAAACCCAAGAATATACCAATCAAGATGCTTACTGTGAATTTCCAATCCATCAAATCTAAACAAGGACAAGTTAAAAATCTAGTAGAAAGCACACAGCCTGATATTGTCCTAGGAACTGAAACTTGGATAGACCCAACTATAACAGACAATCAGATCTTCCCACCAAATTATCATATATACAGGAATGATCGCAACCTGAAAGGAGGAGGAGTACTAATAGCCATAAAAAATGACCACCTGAGCACACCTGTGCCTGAGCTCCAAACAAACTGCGAAATTGTATGGGCCAAAATAAGCCTAGTCGGGAATAAAGATATGTATCTGGCATCATACTATAACCCTAAAACATCAAATGAAGACAGTATTGAAGAACTTGGAATAAGTCTAGAACGAGCGAGTACCACAAAAAACGCCTTCATAGTAGTTGGTGGTGACTTCAACCTGCCAGGCTGGAATTGGTTAACAAGAACCCTAAAACCAGACTCCACTTGCCAAAAAAACCACTACAAGTTTGGTGATATCCTGGACGACAATGGTCTTGTACAGCTAGTAGATGAACCAACTAGAGGTCCCAACACATTGGACCTAGTTATTACAAATAACCCATCACGCTTTACACGTACCAAAATAATACCTGGATTGTCAGACCATGATATTGTATTTAGCGAAATAGACACCAAGCCAATATCAAGGAAACAAAAGCCAAGGAGTATTCCCCTATATAGAAAAGCAAACTGGGAAACCATTAAACAGGAGATGAAGGACACCCATCAAAAGATCAAAGAACTAGCTGCAAACGGCAGTTCAGCCGAGGAGCTCTGGTTAATCTTTAAGACCAACTTAAACCAGAGTGTGACAAATCACATCCCGCACAAAACCGCAAAACAGAAAGACAGCTTGCCTTGGCTCACACCTTTAGTACGCAAACTAATAAAACGCCGTGACAGATTGTACAAGAAACATAAAAAGTCAGCTGATCCTTCAATAACATCCAAACTTAAAGAAACAAAGAGAATGGTACAAAGAGAGCTCCGTCGTTCATATTGGAACTACATTGAGAACATCGTAACACCTAAGGTGGAAAACAACCAATATAGTAGTATGAAACGGTTCTGGACATACATCAAACATCAGAAAACAGAAAGCAATGGAGTTGCACCACTTCGCAGTGAAGGTATACTACACACACACCCTGTAGACCAAGCAACCATTCTAAACAAGCAATTCCAATCTGCCTTTTCCACCAAGGACACATATAATGAATATGAATTTAAATCCAGATGCAATATGCCAGGCCAATATCCCTCAGCAGAGGAACTCAACATCACAGAAAATGGTATACTCAAACTTCTGACGAAAATAAATCCAAATAAAGCAGCTGGACCAGATAATATAAAACCTAAACTACTCAACGAACTGGCCACAGCAATAGCCCCAATCCTTACAATCATTTTCAGAACATCAATAGAAACTGGGGATGTACCATCTGACTGGAGAAATGCGAACGTAACACCAGTATACAAGAAAGGAGAAAGATATAAAGCAGAAAACTATAGACCAATCTCTCTAACTTGCATTTGCTGCAAACTAATAGAGCATATAGTTACAAGCCATATCATGAAGCATGCTGATCAACATCAAATCCTCTATCCGTTACAACATGGTTTCCGTAGTAAACGCTCGTGCGAAACCCAACTAATCGAATTCGTGGATGACATCACTAAAAATATGAGTGCAGGTAAACAGACAGATGTTCTCATAATGGATTTCTCAAAGGCATTTGACAAAGTCAGTCATAGTCTCCTGGTACACAAACTAGAACATTACGGTATCAGTGGTAAAATCAATAGATGGATTGCCAGCTTCTTATCCCATCGAACGCAAGCAGTAGTAGTGGATGGAGAGAGCTCATCACATATTGATGTAGAATCTGGAGTTCCCCAAGGCTCTGTACTTGGTCCTACATTATTCTTGTTTTACATCAACGACATGCCAGATGGGATCAAATCCACTGTCCGCCTATTTGCTGATGACACAATAGCATATCTTACCATCTCATCTGACAAAGACTCAAACGACCTCCAAAACGACCTGGACAAACTGGGAACATGGGAAGTCAAATGGAAAATGTCCTTCCATCCGGACAAATGTAACGTTCTTACCATCAGCCGCAAAAACAACACCATTCCAACATCGTACACATTGCATGGCCACAAACTTGAACCTGTCAAAAGTGCTAAATACCTTGGTTGCACCTTCACATCTGAACTGAAGTGGAATGATCATATCAACAACATATGTAACAAATCCAATAGGACAATAGGCTTCCTTAAGAGAAATCTAAACATAGGAGCAACTTCAGTCAAAGAAAATGCATACAAAAGCCTCGCAAGACCAATAATAGAGTATGCAAGTCCAGTATGGGACCCATACTTTAAAACAGAAATAGATCGTCTAGAAATGGTCCAGAGACGAGCAGCAAGATATGTTTCCAACAAACACCATAACCACTCAAGTGTCAGCAAAATGATTGAGCACCTGGAATGGCCGGCTCAACTGTAATATACGGTAGAAGTAGTTCCTAACCCAATTACATATTCATACATCTGCAATGATATGAATGTTGTATCAAATATTATATCGATTCCTGAAACGTAGTCTCAAATGACAGACACATAGACACCTCGACACATAGACACATAGACACATCGACACATAGACACATAGACACATCGACACATCGACATATCGACACATCGACACATCGACAAATCGACATTTTTAATGACTATTAATTGTATATTAGACAATACTTGAGAAAGTTGAAGAAACTGTAACTGGCGAAAAGGTAGCAACGTCTTCAATAAAATTATAAAAAATGTCACCATTTGAAAATCCAAATTTGTATCGGTACATGAATTCTTAGATATAGCTGTAGTACACTTTTAAAACACCTATGGTACAAGATAATGCTAAACCCTAACATAAACCCTAACCCTAACCTGAACCCTAACTAAGAGTGCTCTTATACACAGCTTACGGCACTAGATTGCTCTTTTACACAGCCTACGGCGCTAGATTGCTTTTTGATATAGCTTCGGCGTTAGATTGCCATTTGACACAACTAACGTAGTTGTATGTAGCCTACGGCGTTAGATTGCCATTTGACACAACCAATGTAGTTGTATGTAGCCTACAGCGTTAGATTGCCATTTGACACAAACAACGTAATTGTATGTAGCTTATACGGCGGTAGATTGCTAATTAACACTGCCTACGGCGTAAGATTGATGTTTGACACTACCTACGTAGCAAAACAAAACTAACAAACAAACAAATATCTGAGATATAGCTGTAGTACACTTTGAAAAAACCTATGGTACAAGATAACGCTAAACCCTAACATGAACCATAACCTAACCCTAATCCTAACACAAACCCTAATCCTAACATGAACCCTAACCCTAATCCTAACCCTAACCTTAACATAAACCCTAACCCTAACCCAAACCCTAACCCTAACCCTTACCTTAACCCTAACCTTAACCCTTACTAAGATGGCTCTTATACACAGCCTACGGCGCTAGATTGCTCTTTGACACAGCCTACGGCGCTAGATTGCTTTTAGACATAGCCTACGGCGTTAGATTGCCCTAACATTAACCTTAACTGAGATTGCTCTTATACACAGCCTACGGTGCTAGATTGCCTCTTTGACACAGCTTACGGCGCTAGATTGCTCTTTGACACAGCCAACGGCGCTAGATTGCTCTTTGACATAGTCTACGGCGTTAAATTGCCATTTGAAACAACCAACGTATTTGTATGTAGCCAACGGCGTTAGATTGCCTTTTGAACAACCAAAGCAGTTGTATGTAGCCTACGGCGATACATTGCCATTTGTAGCTTACGTCGATAGATTGCTAGTTATCACAGCTTACAGCGTAAGATTGATGTAAGTCACAGACCACGGTGCTAGTTTGCCTATTGCCACTACCTACGTAGCTATAGTACAATTTGCAAAAACCTACGATGCAGGATAAGGCTAAACCCTAATATGAACCCTAACCCTTACCCTTACCCTTACCTTTACCCTAACCCTAGCCCTAACCCTAACCCTTACTCTAACCTTAACCCTAACTTTCATTGCTCTTATACACAGCCTAATGCGCTATATTGCTCTTTGACATAGCCTACGGCGTTAGTTTTCCAATTGACACTACCTACGTAGCAAAACAAAACAAACAAACAAACAAATATTTGAGATTCTAGTAATTCAAAGTGTCAATGTGTCGATGTGTCGATGTGTCTATATGTCGATGTGTCTATATGTCGATGTGTCGATGTGTCTATACGTTGATGTGTCGATGTGTCTATATGTTGATGTGTCGATGTGTCGATATGTCGATGTGTCGATGTGTCAATGTGTCGATGTGTCCATGTGTCCGTATTAGCCATTAAATGTACTGCCGATTCACTCATAATAATCCGCTGACGAGAACTACTTCTTCCGTATACTCCAGTTGATCCGAATGGCCATCTCTGGAAAAAAGGCGAAAAGACGCTAGACTAACTATGCTCTATAAAATAGTAAACAACAAAGTGGCTGTAACTAAGGAAGGTCGTCTTATGCAACCAACACGACTGTCGAGGAACATGCACGACAAAAGTTTCCAAATTCCAGCATCCAGAAGTGATTACAGGAAATACTCATTTTTCCCGAGAACGATCAGGGATTGGAACGCTCTCCCTCCTGGGGTAGCATCAGCATCGTCAGTCGAGGCCTTTAAAGCCTCTCTGACAAAGCTGAACTAAATTATCAAATGGGGGGTGGGGGAGGGGGTCTGTATGCGCACCTAAGTCATGGCATAATAATCAGCTCGTTGATTGTGGCCATTATCAGGCAGAAGCAGAAGCAGAACTCCTTGACGAATGTAGGTTGAATTTTAAAGTTAAATAACTTTTAACTTACCTGCTTTCTTAAGTTTTCGGCCAAATTCTTTTAAAAATATGATGATTTCAACCTTCCCATTTCGTAAAAAGTCAAATTTTAAGCATTTTCCCTTAGAATTACACAGCATTTTTGTAAATTTCCGCCAAAGGAAGTTTTTAAAGATACATTAGTTTTAGATACATGACGGAAAAGGACTGGATTATCCGCAAATCTATAATAAATTAAGTTAGTTGTTTGTGTCCTAGAGTTAAAGTCTCATTTACATCGAGTCCGCATCTCTGTTTAAAATTGGAGAAGGGTTTTTGAAGTAACCAGTTTGTGAATATGTTTGTGCATGTATCAAATCAAATTCAAAAACTTAAAGCATCAACCACAGTCTAAAGGAAAGTACATCGTCCGTAATTATGATTGGGGTAAACTATTGATACCAAAATACCTCTTTTATTTCGTACTTCAAACTAACCATGTACTAGTTTTGAAAAATAGATACTACATCATAAAGTAGGAAGCAATGAAAAAAGGATAGTTACAGCATTTTGGGCCATATCGATTTTTACCGAAATTCCTAAATGAACTCTTGCCAAAAGAGTGTGTCTCTAAGATAAGATAGTTTCTTCTCATCAACTGCTTAAATCACACCATTGAAAAAGAGATTTATATCAGATTTTTGATGTCAATGATCGCAACAAGAAATAGAAAATAATTTTATCGACAGGCCTCATTTAATGACAAAACTGATTTAAGTCGGACATGTATTTAACACAGCAAAGGATTTCTTAAACCTGTACCTATACAATGTAATTGTGTTCAGAACACTTAAATATTATCTGTAAAAATCAGCTTACTCATAAAAGGGTCAAGACAGTTTGAACCACAGATAAACATCAAATTAAGACATTAAACGTTGCATAAAAAAATACAGATTTTATAGCGAAATTAATGGAACTTCGCATGCCTTTGACATGTAAAATATTGACTTGAATACAAAAAAAAAATAGAAGATCAGTTTTGACTATACATAAAAAGAAGCAAAATTGATGCTAAAAGTTCACTACTACTGGTTTAGTCAGAGTGAGACAAGTGACATTCCTCAAAACCAAATCGGCAAATAACAATGAAGGATAAGTCACACAATTGTAATGCAAAAGTAAACTTATTTCAGGTTATACATTATCAGAAAAAAGATAAGTTATTGTTGTGAATATTCATGAAATATTTGCCGCTGAACGCAGTTGTTATTCGATTTATTGATCACTCAGTTAAGACTTTGATGGTTAAATCATAAATCATTAAAATGCTATATACTAGTATCCCGATTTTTGTGGTGATGTATAGTACAAAGTGTTAAGTCGGACTCTTCATCTACGGTGCTTTATAAAAAAAAAGACCCGCGCCTACTATGAAGATGAGAACACTGCTCGTCTTTTGAATCCCTCGATGATATCAAATCCTTCATGATCCTTTATATCAAAATACAGTAATTGAGCTATATTTTCTTCAATATATCTTTATTGTTTGTAATAGTTATCATATTATAAAAACCTTTATCTATTTCCATATTGTCGTGTTTTTTTTTATATAGTATTCTAGATAAAGAAATAGAAATGTAATAAAATAACTTCGATTTCCAACCCAAAAATAAAAAAAATCACTGAATATACGCAATGTCTGCTACGTGTACTTAAATTAAAAGATTAGTCCCGAGGATGTTGGATTTTTCCCGAATGTACGAGATGTCCAATTAATACACCTTATCGCTATTTGTCCGCCATTACTGGACACCACACAGGTTCCCGTAAAATTTTGACGTCATAATACAAAATGTCTGACGCCACAATGGAAAAGTGATTGTTGTATGACGTCAAAAGTTCGAGCGGGACAGATTCTCGGGTCAAGCGGGATTAGCGATAAGGTGTATCGATTAACGACGATAACGTGCATGTGCTTGTAGGTAATGTGTTGACGTTACGTTGCGTATCGTTTATAGTAACGTCATTCAAATATGTATGGCAACGTAACAATGTGAAAAAACAACGTCTCGGCGCTCAAAGGGTTAAGCTAAGGGAAATAATTTGATCAAAAGGGACAAAGTCACGTGGTGCAAATGATTTAAATAAAGTACCTTTGATTTTGCTATATGCTGTCAACTACAGGCCCGTCTCTCTTACCTCAATATGCTTTAAAACGATGGAATATATAATCTATCGTCATGTAATGTACCTCTTGGAAAACGCAACATTCTAGTGGACTACCGTCCAACATGCATGGTTTCAGACAACATCGCTCCTGTGAAACTCAACTGGTGAACACCATAGAATCAGTTGCACGGTCTTTAGATATGAGAGAACAAGTAGATATGCTTGTCCTAGATTTCTCAAAGGCATTTGACACAGTTTCAAACCAGCGGCTGTTACAGAAAATGAGCTAATACGGTATACGAGGAAATGTTATCAGCTGGAACAGTGCTTGGCTTACCCAACAAAATAAATGAGAGTGTTTAGATGGTGAAATGAGTCAGATGAAAGTAGTACGTTCCGGTGTACCCCAGGGACGGTCCTTGGACCCCTATGTTTCCTGCTGTACATCAACGACATAGGCTATTCTATATCGCCATGTACAAGTCTACAACTGTTTGCTGACGACTCCCTCTTGTACAGAAGCGTCCACAATACCCAAAGACATGCCAGCAGCTGTAACAAGATCCTGCGCAACTCGTAGAATGGGCCAGACGCTGGCAGGTGACATTCCATCCATCAAAATGTTTCATCCTTAGGGTGACCATAAAACGCAACCCTGTTGTTCACAACTACAATATGATGGGACATTACCTGGAAACTGTTCAGCACTACCCATATCTCGGTTTAGAACTGTCCGAGGAAATGAATTTGGACCACCATATTTCCAAAGCAACACCAAAAGCTAACCGAACACTTGGATTTTTAAGAAGGAACTTAATCAAGCGTCTACAATATATAAAAGAGAGCGCATACAAAACATTGGTTCGACCTCATCTTGAGTATGCATCTGCAGTATGGGACCCATACAAAAATTGCCACATTAACCAAATCGAAATGGTACAACGAAGAGCTGCCCGATTTGTAACAACAACTTATTCTCGGGAATCAGGCACTGTTAACAACATCATACAGACACTTAGCTGTCCAACCCTACCAACAAACAGAAAAGGAGCCAGGCTCATACTCCTGTATAAGATCCACAGGCACTTGTCTCAGAAAACACTGTTATATTAAGGTATATAGGGGAAAAAAATTCTGAGATAAGTGCCAGTGCGAATCAGTCATCATTCCAGATTTAATCGAATGACCAACCGTAACAACCAGACAATAGGAGAGACAGGTTTTCCAGAGTCAGCACATCAACGGATGTCTATAAATACACCTTTATCCCTAGAACAATTGTTGACTGGAAAGTGCCATCCAAGCCCGACAACCGACACCTTCCGGGTCTGTGTGTGGAAGTTCCTGACTTAACCATGGATACCTGATTTTAACCCTGTACATTTGTTACAAACATCACAACATTTTATTTGTTTTTGTTCCTGTAAATACACGATAGTTTTTGTTTATTTTTAACTTGGCGTGTACAGGTTGACACACAGTAAATCTGCATTATGAAAATTTCGACTACAGATTAACCACATAGAAGTAGAAGTAGAAGTAGGCAATTTTTAAGTATACGCCCGGTCTGACGGCCCCACGTGGGTCGAGGTCAACACACCTCCTGGAAGTGGGTTAAAGGGGACCAGAAGTTAACGAGTTATCGAGAAAGAGATACCATTTCTGTCATTACAAATTCATCAATAGCAACATACTTTAGAGTCTATTTTTTTTTTTTTTTTTTTATGTTTAATCTATTCTCTGTGTTGACATGGATTCTAATCATATGGTAATTGGTTTAAGAGAAAAATGTCCGAACTAATTACTGTAAAATTTGTTTAAAAGGAGATGTGGGGTAAAGCAAGCAATCAACAAAATCCAAAAAACCAAGTCTACATTTCAATGTTGTCGGTCTATTCGTTATTTTGACGTCATCTAGTTTCATCTAGTTTCATCCCTTTTTATACGACCGCGTATATTGGTATGACGTCGTCGTCGTCGTCGTCGTCGTCGTCGTCGTCGTCGTCGTCGTCCGAAGACACATTGGTTTTCGCACAATAACTTTAGTTTAAGTGAATGGATCTCTATGAAATTTTACCATAAGGTTCAATACCACAAAAGGAAGGTTGGGATTGATTTTAGGGGTTATGGTCCTAACAGCTTAGGAATTAGGGGCCAAAAAGAGGCCCAAAAAGGCATTTTTCTAGTTTCCAGGCAATAACTTGTGTTTAAGTGTATGGATCTCTCTGAAATTATACCATAAGTTTCCATACCACAAAGGGATGGTTAGGATTGGCTTTGGGGGGTTACGGCTCAAACCGTTTAGGAATTAAGGGCAAAAAAGGGAAAAAAAGGGTTTCCTGGTTAATGGACAATTTGAAAGCAGTGTAAGGGAGGTAACCAAAAAAAAAATTGTACAATGTTGTATAATGTTGGATTGCCTCCCTTACACTGCTTTTAAACTATCTATTTAAGACTTTTATGATGTATTTAAATGGATAATTATGGTTGCAAACTCAATTGGTAATTTGAATTGAGATTATGACCATATCTTGAGGGAAAGAATTTTTATTTTTGAAAAAGGAAAGGGGGGGGGGGGGGGGGGTAAAAAAGAAATTGGGGGGGAAGGGGGGATTTTTTAAGATTTCAGAAATTAAACAAATTTTCTTCACATATATCTTTTTTTTTTGCTAAAAAAAGGGGGTGTTCAATACGCAACAGCATAGTGTATTGCACAAAAGCAAAAATAAATGAGTTAATTTTTATTTATTTTTTTGGGGGGTTGGGGGGGGGGGTCAATTCGCACAATCACAGTGTATTGCACAAAAGCTAAAAATTGAATAGAAATTCAAATCATATAACCAATTCTAAGTTTTTTGACTACAGTTATTCTGTGTCAGAAACCTATTATGTGTCAAATATTTAATTACAATCCAAATTCAGACCTGTATCAAGCGCGAATATTGTGTCCATTTTTGTCCCAACTGTTCAGGGTTGGACTTCTGTGGTCGTATCAAGCTTGTTGACTGCAAAAAGTGAATCCTTTTACCAGTTAACTACAGGATTTCTTAAAAATCAAGCACCTTCTTTAGATATTTTTTTCTTGATCTTGAATATTAGCGTATGCCTAAGTTTCATGACAAGGTTTCTATAAAGGTTTACAAATTTGTCATTTAAAAAAAAATAATCCCAGAGCGTCAGACTCTGTTAATTGCAAAAAGATAAGTTCGTCTGTTAGCATGTGCAATATAATACTGAAAAATGAAAAATAAATTACTTCAAAATTTTGCTTGAGACATTAACCATAAAGAAGCTTCTGCCAAATTTTTATACAATTCGATGAAGGGTTGACAAAGTAATTGATGTGTAACAAACGTTAACCCCAGACTGAAGAAATTCCTTTTATCGGTAAAATATGGGAAAATTAAAAATATATTTTCATCATTATGGCCTGTATACTCGTTTGATTATAAAGAAGCTTCTGTCAAACTTACGTAAAATTTCATGAAGGTTTGTAAAAGTTATTGATAATTAAAAAAAAAAAAATGAAACCACATACTGTAGATTAAATTTGACAGAAAATGAACATATATATAATCTGATACCATTCGATTGAAAAGTAAAATTTTCACTTAATCTGCAATTACAATCTATTGAAGATAAAGTGCGAAAAGAAGTAGAAACGGAACGGAACAAAACGAAACGAAACGAAACGAAATGGCGCAAAACGAAACGAAATACAGCAAAACGAAACGAAATGAAACAAAATAAATATTTTTTTTATAATTTTAACTTAAATCTCTGTCAAATGTCTTATCATACAATATGTTTGTGTGTTGCAAAATTTGCATGCATCTGAATTTCATTGTTTTAGTTGGAACAAATCAAATGAAACCGTCAGAGGGGCGAACGTTTATTTTCAGGGGGGGGGGGGGGGGGGGGGGGGGGGAGGTCCGTACATACCGGTGCTTACTGCGTAAGTGTTAAGTATTCACACGTCGTTTTAAATGATAAAAGTTTTTCCGGTAAAATATTACCCTAGAATGAAAAAAAGGGGTGGTACAATTGAGATAAATAATATATATGCGACTATATTTCAGAACTGGGATATTGAGGAAACGCACGTGGGTCTCAATCTAGATTTGGGGTTCTATGACTAAATGAAGGTAAACACAGACGTGCCGCTGGAATGGGTCCTCTTTTTATATTTAAGCTATATTAATGGCATACAATGAATTTCACTGAGGTCAAATATCAATGGGTCAGTAATTTTTATCCTCCGAATTATAATAGATGTTTGTTTAAATGCTCTTTATCGTTTTTTATTCCAATTAAGATATCAAAACTTGTACTTGGATGGAGAGTTGTCTCATTGGCGCTCATACCACATCTTCTTATTTATATTGTATAATATGTGATTACTGAGAAAACTATGAATGGGTCATGATTTTGCCATCGGAAACATATTTTAAAAGTGTCGTGATTTTTTCTCAAGGTTTTAATTTATGAAATTTGGGTGTTTTCCCAGCTGCACTACTGTACCCAAAATCCCATGTTTAGATCGATCCCCACTCCCCGTGATTGAGAAATAACCTTCATTAAATGAGAGTGGCTTGAAAGATTTTGAAGCAAACTATTTCATTCCTAATATTATTGAAAATTAATAGTTTTGGGCTAAACGTTGGGTAAGTTTTTTTTATCATTTGTGGAATTACCTGGGATATAATTAGTTCTGATCATGCACTTATAATCCCCCCTCCTTTTTGCCCTTCCACCCAGGAATTTACCTTCACGTACTGTTGCACCCTTATTAAACACAGAATTAAAAAAAAAACAAGCATTCTGAGAGTATTGCATGGCAATACATAGTCCCCTACCGGGTAAAAAATCATTATATTGGAACAAAAAGCTTACTCGTTCTATAACTTGTCATGGTGTAAAAAAAAAGAAAATATCAAGCCAATATCTCCAAGCATGACTAAAAACAGTGTGGAAAACTGATTAAATGAGTGAATTTTTCAAGTCCAAGGACCATAACTGTGCACAAAATTATCAGACCGAAACAAAATTTCGAACTTGATCTGTATAACTTGTCATGATAAAACTATATATCTATTATCAATCAATATCTTCAAGCATGATGAAAAAAAGTGTGGAAAACACTTTAACATTAGATATGATTAATAGTTCTCTAAAATTAGATATGATGTAATACAGTGTATATCTATTTTCAAATTATAATCAAATATAATTAATAGTTCCAAAATTTTTTTCTTTTATTTGTCACAAACTAATATAGATTTGTAACTCATCTATAAAATGTCAACAATTGTTATCTACACAATGTAATGTAATTTATACATTAATAAAAATATATTATTATCTAATTAAAGGATTTCACTTCACAATTCTATATATATATATATATATATATATATATATAGCATTCAGAAAATTAGTTTATACAAAATGACAAACAAACCTGCCAAAAAATTCTTCAAATAATTTACCAAAGAATATCTTTTAAAAAATGAGTTATCTCCCTTTGTACAGAAATATTATGGTTTAACATAGTACTCTAACATTAAATATGGTCCAGAGTTATGGTCCATAACTCTGGACTAAATCATCAGACCGGAACAAAATTCGAACTTGATCTATAACTTGTCAGGACAAAACTATATGCAAAATATCAAATCAATATCTTTAAGAACGAAGAAAAAAAGTGTGGAAAACTGATTTGCTGGACTGACGGATGGACAGACGGACGGACGGACAGACAGACGGACAGAGTGCAAACCTAAAGTCCCCTTCGACTTCGTCGGTAGGGGACTAATAATTGAATTTGACCTAATAAAAAAATCTATGATTCACCCCCAATATATTGAGAATTAAAGTATAGGACATGCATATTAAATTGCACATTACTAGAACACAATGAAATATCCGTACCAATGTTAAAATCGTAATAAAAATAGACAGGAAATACGAAAAAGTTTGAAAAAATGAAATTTCATTGAAATGTAACCATTCTTTTAAGAGCAAAGAAAAGTATGTAGTTAAATGGTTACTAAGTGTACCCACACTCGGCGGAGGAAAGGAGATTTAAACCCAAGATAAATTCCACTTTTTTTTCGGAATTTCAGAATTTCTGCTTATTATCGCGTGCATAGCGGAGAAGTTGATCTCACTGAGGATAGCATCCATGGCGCACTCAATCCTTAATTGATTGAAATTATAAAACTCGACCCGAAATAATCCGATTGAGTTCACTAAAAAGATCGGAAATTATCCAGCATTTGCATATTTAATTTAAGAGACCCTAAAGTAACAAAAAAATAAACAGATCATACCCTAAATTATCCGAATTTAACTTGACATAAATCCAATAAAATTTTACTAAGACAAACATGTGACAAAAGGGAATTTGCATAGAATTACAAAACACTTACACAAAATCTGACATTCTGACCAAAAGGCTACCCGAAATCTGCTTTCAAAACCATTGCAGACCCGAAAGACCAATGCCAACCCGAAATTTCTTGAAACTCACAAAAATGCCCAGAATTTTTCTCACATAAACAAACTGTAGTTATCCCCCAACCCTCACAGTTCACCCGAGAAGACAGCCATCACTCGTAACGAACCTAGGTTTACACATCCATACCTAGACCTGACAGCGAAATAAAGCATAATCAATGATATATTATTAATGCTTTCGTTCGATAAGCGTGACTCGCGGCTTAACGTCAGCTTGAGAGCAAATATTTCATGTTCACGACCACAAATAAACCAACATTACGATGTGCTATGTTCTTTACATGTAAATAAAATCCGAATGTAAACCTGCTAACACAAAAACAGTCCACAGAATAACATTCTAACCACTCAATCATATCCCGATAATCCCACTTTTCGGACCCATATATATCAGTTCACACTGTCTTTCCCTATATCGGTACATATAAAGACATATCGGTACATATAAAGACATAGTGGTACATATAAAGACATAGTGGTACATATAAAGACATAGTGGTACATATAAAGACATATCGGTACATATAAAGACATAGTGGTACATATAAAGACATAGCGGTACATATAAAGACATAGTGGTACATATAAAGACATATTGGTACATATAAAGACATAGTGGTACATATAAAGACATATTGGTACATATACAGACACATTGGTACATATAAAGACATAGTGGTACATATAAAGACTTAGTGGTACATATACAGACATAGTGGTACATATAAAGACATATTGGTACATATAAAGACATAGTGGTACATATAAAGACATATCGGTACATATAAAGACATAGTGGTACATATACAGACACATTGGTACATATAAAGACATAGTGGTACATATAAAGACATATCGGTACATATAAAGACATAGTGGTACATATAAAGACATAGTGGTACATATAAAGACATAGTGGTACATATAAAGACATATCGGTACATATACATATAACGACATATTGGTACATATAAAGACATAGTGGTACATATAAAGACATATCGGTACATATAAAGACATATTGGTATATAAAGACATATCGGTACATATAAAGACATATTGGTACATATAAAGACATATTGGTACATATAAAGACATATCGGTACATATAAAGACATAGTAATACATATAAAGACATATCGGTACATATAAAGACATAGTGGTACATATAAAGACATATCGGTACATATAAAGACATAGTGGTACATATAAAGACATATCGGTACATATAAAGACATATTGGTACATATAAAGACATATCGGTACATATAAAGACATAGTGGTACATATAAAGACATAGTGGTACATATAAAGACATATCGGTACATATAAAGACATATCGGTACATATAAAGACATATCGGTACATATAAAGACATATTGGTACATATAAAGACATATCGGTACATATAAAGACATAGTGGTACATATAAAGACATAGTGGTACATATAACGACATAGTGGTACATATAAAGACATATTGGTACATATAAAGACATATCGGTACATATAAAGACATATCGGTACATATAAAGACATATCGGTACATATAAAGACATATCGGTACATATAAAGGCATATCGGTACATATAAAGACATATCAGTACATATAAAGACATATTGGTATATAAAGACATATTGGTACATATAAAGACATATCGGTACATATAAAGACATATTGGTATATAAAGACATATTGGTACATATAAAGACATATCGATACATATCGGTACATATAAAGACATAGTGGTACATATAAAGACATATCGGTACATATAAAGACATAGTGGTACATATAAAGACATAGTGGTACATATAAAGACATATCGGTACATATAAAGACATAGTGGTACATATAAAGACATAGTGGTACATATAAAGACATAGTGGTACATATAAAGACATAGTGGTACATATAAAGACATAGTGGTACATATAAAGACATATCGGTACATATAAAGACATATTGGTATATAAAGACATATTGGTACATATAAAGACACATTGGTACATATAAAGACATAGTGGTACATATAAAGACATATCGGTACATATAAAGACATAGTGGTACATATAAAGACATATCGGTACATATAAAGACATAGTGGTACATATAAAGACATATCGGTACATATAAAGACATAGTGGTACATATAAAGACATATCGGTACATATAAAGACATATCGGTACATATAAAGACATATCGGTACATATAAAGACATAGTGGTACATATAAAGACATATCGGTACATATAAAGACATAGTGGTACATATAAAGACATAGTGGTACATATAAAGACATATTGGTACATATAAAGACATAGTGGTACATATAAAGACATATTGGTACATATAAAGACATAGTGGTACATATAAAGACATAGTGGTACATATAAAGACATAGTGGTACATATAAAGACATATCGGTACATATAAAGACATATTGGTACATATAAAGACATAGTGGTACATATAAAGACATAGCGGTACATATAAAGACATATCGGTACATATAAAGACATATCGGTACATATAAAGACATAGTGGTACATATAAAGACATATCGGTACATATAAAGACATAGCGGTACATATAAAGACATAGTGGTACATATAAAGACAAAGTGGTACATATAAAGACATAGTGGTACATATAAAGACAAAGTGGTACATATAAAGACATATCGGTACATATAAAGACATAGTGGTACATATAAAGACATATCGGTACATATAAAGACATAGTGGTACATATAAAGACATATCGGTACATATAAAGACATAGTGGTACATATAAAGACATATCGGTACATATAAAGACATATTGGTACATATAAAGACATAGTGGTACATATAAAGACAAATTGGTACATATAAAGACAAAGCGGTACATATAAAGACATATCGGTACATATAAAGACATAGTGGTACATATAAAGACATAGTGGTACATATAAAGACAAATCGGTACATATAAAGACATAGCGGTACATATATAGACATAGTGGTACATATAAAGACAAAGTGGTACATATAAAGACATAGTGGTACATATAAAGACAAAGTGGTACATATAAAGACATATCGGTACATATAAAGACATAGTGGTACATATAAAGACATATCGGTACATATAAAGACATAGTGGTACATATAAAGACATATCGGTACATATAAAGACATAGTGGTACATATAAAGACATATCGGTACATATAAAGACATAGTGGTACATATAAAGACATATCGGTACATATAAAGACATAGTGGTACATATAAAGACATATCGGTACATATAAAGACATAGTGGTACATATAAAGACATATCGGTACATGTAAAGACATATTGCTACATATAAAGACATATCGGTACATATAAAGACATATTGGTACATATAAAGACATAGTGGTACATATAAAGACATATCGGTACATATAAAGACATAGTGGTACATATAAAGACATATCGGAAGACATAGTGGTACATATAAAGACATATCGGTACATATAAAGACATAGTGGTACATATAAAGACATATTGGTACATATAAAGACATATTGGTATATAAAGACATATCGGTACATATAAAGACATATCGGTACATATAAAGACATAGTGGTACATATAAAGACATATCGGTACATATAAAGACATAGTGGTACATATAAAGACATAGTGGTACATATAAAGACATATCGGTACATATAAAGACATAGTGGTACATATAAAGACATATCGGTACATATAAAGACATAGTGGTACATATAAAGACATAGTGGTACATATAAAGACATAGTGGTACATATAAAGACATAGTGGTACATATAAAGACATATCGGTACATATAAAGACATATTGGTACATATAAAGACATATCGGTACATATAACGACATATTGGTACATATAAAGACATATTGGTACATATAAAGACATATCGGTACATATAAAGACATTGAGCAGGGACATTTAAGTTGAAATTGTAAAAAAAAATATTTATTTCGTTTCATTTCGTTTCGTTTTGCTGTATTTCGTTTCTTTTTGCTGTATTTCGTTTCGTTTTGCGCTATTTCGTTTCGTATCGTATCGTTTGGTTGTGTTTTGTTTTTGTTCCGTTCCGTTTCTATTTCGTTTCGCACTTTACAGGTACCCAGAATTTCAAGGCTGATGTGCTTTTAACCAGTTTTTTTGTTGTTGATTTTATTTAGATTAAAATATTTGTTTACCAAAATTCAATTGCACTCCCGTGCGTTTTGACGTTAACGTAGCTACGCGCCTGCCTAGATGTAAATTCCCATACTGAATATAGTGTACTGACTTATATTATCACTATATTGGTGACTCTTACAACGCTATGTGAACATAAAACATAGAAAATAAAGTTAATCATTGTAATCCATAGAAATTCATCGTTTTCACCAACTTATACCATATTGGTGACTCTTACAACGCTATGTGAACATAAAAAAATAAAGTTTATCATAATGATAATAGAAATACATCGTTTTCATCAACTTATATTATCATATTGGTGACTCTTACAACGCTATGTGAACATAAAAACATAGAAAATAAAGTTTATCATTGTAATCCATAGAAATTCATCGTTTTCACCATCGTACTTCGGCGTAGCTATACCAACAAAGGGGGATTTAGGGGGAAGGGAACCGGGTTGGGTGCTGTCCCCGGCCCTTTTTCGAGCTTCATTTGTGGTAAATGCAGACTTTTTTCACCTGTTCCACTCCAAACTTGTTCCAAAACTTTGTCAAGTTTGGGGCACCCGGGCCCCCTTTTTCAAAATCCTTGATCTGACCATCAAGATATAGCGTCACAATGCAACCATCGCACTTCAGCGTGATAAAAAAAAACACACTTCAGTGTTAAACCATCGCACTTCAGCTTGACCATTGCGGTTCGGAGTACCATCGCGGTTCAAAGTAAGTAAGTAAGTAAAACTTTATTTGGATTCGGCATATTTGACAAACATTTAACATAAGCTCTAATCAGCTTTTCATTGAATATAAAAACATATACAATAACAAATAAAACAAAGCATGCAACATGCAAATAAATAGTAATAAAACAACATTAACTCTAGCATATACATAAAATTAAGAATGGAAATGGGGAATGTATCTTGCTTTCACTAAAAACATATATATATGAAGCACTAAGACAGAAATAATTTTTAAAATTTGCAGCTAACAGTTTTCAGTAAATAATTTAAAGTAATTATACTCCCATCGCAGTGGTGAATCCAGAGGGGGGGGGTCGTTTTTTTCTATCAATGCTTTTGAATGAGGACATATGGTTGGACTCCCCTTTATCATGGGTTGGAACCCCCTTTTAAACATTGCTGGTTCTGCCCCTGCAGCTTACACTGAATATTTCACGAACATTTATTTGTATAGTTTGTTGTCGATGTCAAATGTTATTTCGTGAACATTTGTCTTAAAGGGATAGGAATATGATATGAAGTGGCGGATCCAAGGAGGGGATTCCGGTGGTTGGAACCCCCCTTTCTATTTGATGATCAATGCTTTTGAATGGAGACATATGGTTGGACCCCCCCCCCCCCTTTTATCCTTGGTTGGAACCCCCTTTTAAAAATAGCTGGATCCCCCCCCCCCCCTGATATGAATGACTTATTTCCCTTTTCATTACTACATTATTTCAGGCTTTTAGTACATTTGCTTAATTGATTATATTTCATTTACATTAGCTTTTAATAGACAGATAAGATGATGTGGTATGAGTGCCAATGAGACAACTCTCCATCCAAGTCACAATATGTAAAAGTAAACCCTTATAGGTCGAAGTGCGGTCTTCAACACGGAGCCTTGGCTCACACCGAAAAGCAAGCTATAAAGGGCCCCACAAATTACTAGTGTTAAACCATTCAAACGGGAAACCAACGGTCTAATCTATATAAAAAACGAGAAACGAGAAACACTTAATAAATTATGAGCCACACCAACAAACGACAACTACTGAACATCAGATCTATCAAGTATTCATATACGGAACAAGGCTAACATATGAGTTTCTTTGAACTTGATTATTTATTTGGAAATTCTATAGTTTTGCAATGATATTCATTTCTGCTTACCATTTTGAAAGAACTTTTTTAAATAGAATAATAACAATAAATGAATCTGAAGTAATCGGGATACGACGGATTGCTTGTCTGAAATAAGTAGGGTCAAGACAGGTTGCCTTTCTGAAATTAGAAAGGATAAGACGGGTTGCCTGTCTAGAATCAATAAGTTTACGAGTCTGAGGTGTGGTGCACGGTAGGCTATATATGCAAGGCTTGTGGTGACATGATGGCTAGCTGACTTTATTGGCTGGATACGATTTGAGAGATGGTCATTGCCTGAAAGTTATTAAGTTGTGTTGATGTGTTAAATATATGAATTGAATATGTCTTTATTTTCTTTGTCATTAAATTGTTAATTATGTCACTGCCTTGCGTATCATTTAAAGTGCCTTGGAATATACTCCATACACTGTGGCCCAGAACCACTCCCTTTACACATATGTGTTTTTCGTAAATTATATTGTATAAATTTGGCCGTTAGTTTTCTCGTTTGAATTGTTTCAAAGTTTTCATGTCGGGGCCTTATAAAATATATAGCTGATTATACGGCATGGGGTTTTCTCATCGTGTAATCCAAACGGTAACCTATAATTGCGTTCATCTTCATCATTTCAACCCTGGTGAATAGTTATCTCATTGGCAATCATACCACATCTCCTTATTTTTATATGACGACATAAAGCTGTCTATACAAAATATGAAGACATATACTAGTAGGTGTACCAACTATAAAGAAATGACGTTGTCTGTACCAGCTATTAATACACAAGGGTATCTGTATACCAATAAGACGACATAAAGGTGTCTTTACCCAATATGGTGACATAAAGGTGTCTAAACCCAATAGGGTGACATAAAGGTGCCTTTACCGAATACGGTGAGTTAAAGGTGCCTGTACTCAATACAATGACATCAACATAGCTGTACCCAATATGACGACATCAAATAATCCGTACTCAATACGATGACATAAGGGTATATGTACCTAATACGATGACATAAAGGTGCCTGTACCCAATACGACATAAATGTATCTATACCAACTACAACATAAAGGTGTCTGTACCCAATATGACGACATAGATATGTCAATACCCAATATGACGACATGAAAGCAAGTGTACCCAATATGACGACTTAGAGGTAACTGTACCTAATGTGACGACATAAAGGTATCTGTACCTAATACGAGTACATAAATGTGTCTGAGCCCAATATGACAAAATAAAGGAACTGTACCCAATAAGACGACTTAAAGGTAACTGTACCAAATATGACGACTTACAGATAACTGTACCCACTATGACGACATAAAGGTAATTGTACCCAATATGAGGACATAAAGGTTTCAGTATCCTATATGACGACAATAAGTTGTCTATACCAAATATGACGACTTGGAAGTAATTGTACCTAATAAGACGACATTAAGGTAACTGTACCGAATATGACGACTTAGAGGTAACTGTACCTAATATGACGACATATAGGTATCTGTACCTCATACGATGACATAAATGTGTCTGAGCCCAATATGACAACATAAAGGTAACTTTACCCAATAAGACGACTTAGAGGTTACTGTACCCAATAAGACGACTTAGAGGTTACTGTACCCAATATGACGACTTAGAGGTAATTGTACCTAATATGACGACATAAGGTAACCGTACCAACTATGACGACATAAAGGTAGCTGTTACCAATATGACGACTTAGAGGTATCTGTACCAACTACGACGACAGAAAGGTAACTGTTACCAATATGACGACAGAATGGTAACTGTACTTAATATGACGACTTATAGGTAACTGTACTTAATATGACGACTTAGAGGTAACTCTACCCAATATGACGACAGAAAGGTAACTGTACCCACCATGACGACATACAGGTAACTGACTTAATATGACGACTTAAAGGTTACTGTATCCAATATGACGACATTAAGGTTACTGTTCCCACTATGACGACATAAAGGTAACTGTACCCACCAGAACGACTTAGAGGTAACTGTACCCACTATGACGATATAAAATTTTCTGTATCCAATATATCGACAATAAGGTGTTTATACCCTATATGACGACTTAGAGGTAACTGTACCTAATATGACGATATAAAGGTAACTGTACCCACTATGAGGACATAAAGGTTTCTGTATCCAATATGACGACATAAAGGTGTCTATACCCAATATGACGACTTAGATATAACTGTACCAAATATGACGACTTAGATGTAACTGTACCCAATATGACGACGTAAAGGTAACTGTACCCACTACGACTACATAAAATTAACTCTACCCACTATTACGGCATACAGATTACTGTACCCACTATGACGACTTAAATGTAACTGTATCCACTATGACGCCATAAAGGTAACTGTACCAAATATGACGACGTAAAGGTAACTGTATCCAAAGTGACGACATAAAAGTATCTGTACCCAAATTAACGACATAAAGGTATATGAACCCAATATGACGACATAAAGGTAACTGTACCCAATATGACGCAAAGGTAACTGTACATAAAGTGACGACATAAAAGTATATGTACCCACAGTGACGACATAAAGGTATATGTACCGAATATGACGACATAAAGGTAACTGTACCCAATATGACGACGGAAAGGTAACTGTACCCAAAGTGACGATGTAAAGGTAGCTGTACCCAATATGACGACATAGAGGTACCTGTACCCAATATAACGACATAAAGGTAATCCTACCCAATATGACGATATAAAGGTATTTGTACCCAATATGACGACTTAGAGGTAACTGTTTCCAATATGACGACATAAAGGTCACTATACCCAATATGACGACATAAAGATGTCTGTACCCAATAAGACGACATAAAGGTATCTGTACCAATATGACGACATAAAGGTATCTGTACCCAATATAACGACATAAAGGTATCTGTACCCAATATGACGACATGAAGGTATCTGTACCCAATATGACGACATAAAGGTATCTGTACCCAATATAACGACATAAAGGTATCGGTACCCAATATAACGACATAAAGGTATCTGTACCTAATAAAACGACATAAAGGTATCTGTATCCAATATGACGACATAAAGGTATCTGTACCAATATGACGAAATAAAGGTATCTGTACCAATATGACGACATAAAGGTATCTGTACCCAATATAACGACATAAAGGTATATGTAGCCAATGTGACGACATAAAGATGTCCAAATGACCTGAGTTCATCTCTGGTTTTAGATGTTTATTCGCGATTTTCAATCTTAATTTTTTTCTGAGTAATGTTTTGATATTGTTTGTCGTTTCGTGTTTGTTTTAAAATTTTGACAACAATACGAAACCAAACAAACAATTGGATACATTTAAGCAAATCTTTATTCCTGTAATTTCATTATCATTGTTTCCATTTGATTAAGACTATGGACAATATTGTGGGGAAAAAACCAACTTCATTTAAGTGATTCTAACAATTAATTGCAAAATATATACTTAATTATATGTATATGAAGTTAAAAATAAACAAGAGATTCTTAACATGCATGCTTAGCCTTCCTGTCAAAAATTTGTGTTAAGAGTTTTTACTTACAGTTTATAGTTTTAAAGATAATAGGCAAAAACTAAAAACAAGTAAAATATCTTCATTTATTTATCATTAAAAGGCTAATAATATCTGTCAATTGACCTCATTGTAGATCTTATTTTGCTGAACATTTTGCTATTTCAAATTTCTCTTTATCTATTCATAGTTACTACCAAAACAAATAAATGATAAAAATGTATTTTAAGGAGTATAACTCCGAAAAGGACTCAATTGACAATTTTTGTGTCTGATTTGTAGATCTTGTTTTTCTGAAAATGTTTGCCATTTGTAATTACGCTCTATCTCTTACCGTTGTTCCTAAACACAAAAAATGGTAAAAGTCGTCTGTCAATGGCAATTACTCATTTAAAAAGGAGGCGAAAGATACCAAAGGTACATTCAAACTCATAAGTCGAAAATAAACTGACAACGCCATGGCTAAAAAACAAACAACAGTACGCAAAACACAACATAGAAAACTAAAGACCGAGCAACACGAACCACACCAAAAATGAGGGTGATCTCAGTTTAGAGGTCAGTTCGGTCATGTGGACTAATTAGTCGATCTTATTCAAATAAACAGTTTAACTGTATTTATCTCTATCTACTACAGTTTCCGGAAAGATGAAAAAAGGTAAAATTAAAATGTCAATTGTTCTTGAACAATTGAGAGGTCTTTCCTTTTCGAAATGTAAAATACATGTTCCAATAGGCGTAGAATGCATTGAAAAGCTCTCAAACACACATAAAACCGTTAAAATATGACAAAAAACAACAAAATTCGCTATTTAGGACATGACCTTGACTTTTGATCTTGTAACCTTTGTGAAGGTCATTGGTAAACGATGTCATTTTAAAAGACCCCATGGGTGTAGGACCTTTGGTTCAAGAGTTAAAGCTAATTTTGTCTTTTCAGAAATCGTTAACGGGGGTTATGCCCTTAAGTATATGTCAAATCCCTTCGGTCATAATGTAAAAAAGCTGTGCCTTAGTCACCTAAACATTTCTCACTATTTACTATTTCTGTAAGTATAATCGTTTTTGAGATATCCAATAAAAAGTTGTCAGGTCAAAGGTCAAGGTCAAACTTATAAAGTTTGAAAACACACTAAAATCCTTTATATAAGATTAAAAACACATAATTCGCTATCTGGGACATGACCTTGACCTTTGACCTTGTGTCCTTTGTCAAGGTCATTGGTCGCAAATGTCATTGCTGAAGACCCCATGGATCTAGGATCTTTGGTTCATGAGTTAAAGCTAATTTGTCTTTTCTAAAACAGTTAACAGGGGTTATACCCCTTACGGATAGGTCAAACCTCTTCGGTCAAAATTTAAAAAAGTTGCGTCTTTATGACCCAAACATTATTCACTATTTACGATTTCTGTAAGATTAACCGTTTTTGAGATATCCAAAAAAAGTAGTTAGGTCAAAGGTCAAGGTCAACCTTAAAAACCTTTAAAACACACTAAAAATCCTTTAAATAAGGTCAAAAACACACAATTCGCTATCTGGGACATGACCTTGACCTTTGACCTTTCGACCTTTGTCAAGGTCATTAGTCCCCATGTCATTGCTGAAGACCGACCTTTGGTTATATAGTAAAAGCTGATTTTGTTTTTTCAGAAACCTAAAACAGGGTTTATGCGCCTTCCCGAAAGGTCAAATCTCTTCTGTCATAATGTAACAAAGTTGCGCCTTAATGTCCCAAACATTTTCCACTATTTAAAACTTCTGTAAGTATAATGGTTTTTGAGATTATCCCATAACAAGGTGTAAGGTCAAAGGTCAAGGTCAACATACAAATTTGACCTTGAGGCATTTTCAAAGTCAAATGAATTGATGATCATTGGTGAAGATCCTCAGTGGCTACGACTTACGGTTTCTGAGTTTTGGTGGCCAACCGACACCGGTAAATTTTCGAAGGGGCATAACCCTACCAATGAGTCGTTGAATCTTTTCGATCCAAATGTAACAAAGAACCGGGGTTTGGTTCTGAACAAATTTCACCCTTTGCTTTTTTTCTACCTATTACGGTTACGGTGTTTGAATGATAACAAGGTTTTTAGGTTTCGGAGGGATAACTCCGGACCGACCAAATTTTACGACTCACAGGGTGAGTTCCAGATAGGTATTTGTGACACCGATACAAAGTGTGAACCTGAAAGCGACATGGCTAACGGTTCCGGAGGGAAATTTTGTCAAAGTTTGGCGGAACAAAAAGAATAATAATTAAAATGTCAATTGTTCTTACAATTGAGAGGTCTTTCCTTTTCATTATGTAAAACATATGTTTAAATAAGCGTATAATGCATTGAAAAGCTATAAAACACACACAAAACCCTTAAAATATGGTCAGAAACACATAATTCGAAATTTGGGACATGACCTTGACTTTTGACCTTATGACTTTTGTCAAGGTAATTGGTCCACAATGTCATAACAAAAGACCCCATAAGTCTAGGACCTTTGGTTCATGAGTCAAAGCTTATTTCGTCTTTTCTAAAATAGTTAACAGGGGTTATGCCCCTTACGGATAGGTCAAATCTCTTCGGTCAAAATGTAAAAAAGTTGCGCCTTTATATCCCAATTATTTTTCACTATTTACTATTTCTGTAAGTATTATCGTTTTGGAGATATCGAATAAATAAGTTTTAGGGTCAAAGGTCAAGGTCAACCACAAAAAGCTTTAAAACACACTAAAAATCCTTTAAATAAGGTCGAAAACACATATTTCGCTATCTGGGACATGACCTTGACCTTTGACCTTTTGACCTTTGTCAAGGTCGTTAGTCCCCAATGTCATTGCCGAAGACCCCATGGGTCTAGGACGTTTGGTTTAACAGTAAAACCTGATTTTGTCTTTTTAGAAACCTAAACTAGGGGTTATGCCCCTTATAGAAAGGTCAAATCTTTTCGGTCAAAATGTAACGAAGTTGCGTCTTAATGACCCAAACATTTCCCACTATTCAAAACTTCTGTAAGTATAATGGTTTCTGAGATTATCCCATAACAAGGTGTTAGGTAAAAGGTCAAGGTCAACATACAAATTTGACCTTGAGATATTTTTCAGAGTCACATCAATGGATGACTTACGGTTTCTGAGTTTTGGGGGCCAACCGACTGCGGTTAATTTTCATAGGGGCATAACCCTACCAATAAGTCGTTGAATCTTTTCAATCCAAATGTAACGAAGAACCGGGGTCTGGTCCTGAACAAATTTCACCCATCGGTTTTTTTTCTACCTATTACGGTTACGGTGTTTAAATGATAACAAGACCCCATGAAAAATGTACATATGGAGCTTCAAATTAGAGACGGCATCAGGAAGAACATGTTTGTTCAAGATTTGCTTTACAATAAAGAATAGTTTTACACTGACGTGTTAGATTCTTCAATTTACCAAAATTCAACAATATTCATGCAGTAACCCTATAGTACAAAATATCTCTTTGATTTTAATAACATCATATTTAAGTAACTGTTTACAGCATTTGTATATTCGAAAAATATGCATTGTAGATCAAAAAGGATGGAAGGGGTATATGCGAGAATCCACAATTTTTAAAGAGGGATACATATAAACATGGTCTGCAAAGAAAGAGCGAGATCAAGACTAATTTTCTTCGTTTTTACATGCTATAAAAACACTCTTCGAATTTCGAAGGAAAGACAATTTAAAAAAAAAAAGTCGGGCTATTGGGATGTCGAACTTATTTACTAATGCAACAATGATTTATCTTAGTCGGACTATTGAGTTGTCGAACTAATTTACTAATGCGACAATGATTTATCTTAGTCGGACTATTGGGATGACGAACTAATTTACTAATACGACAATGATTTAAACTTAGTCGGACTATTGGGATGTCGAACTAATTTACTTATGGGACAATGATTTATCTTAGTCGGACTATTGGGATATCGAACTAATTTATTAATGCGACAATGATTTATCTTAGTCTAATTATTGGGGTGTCGAATTAATTTACTAATGGGACAATGATTTATTTTAGTCGGACTATTGGGATGTCGAACTAATTTATTAATGGGACAATGATTTATCTTAGTCGGACTATTGGGGTGTCGAACTAATTTATTAATGCGACAATGATTTATTTAAGTCGGACTATTGGGGTGTCGAACTTATTTACTAATGCGACAATGATTTATCTTAGTCGGACTATTGGGGTGTCGAACTTATTTACTAATGCGACAATGATTTATCTTAGTCGGACTATTGGGATGTCGAACTACATCAATGGGACAATGATTTATCGAAGTCGGACTATTGGGGTGTCGAACTAATTTACTAATGCGATAATGATTTATTTAAGTCGGACTATTGGGTTGTCGAACTTATTTACTAATGCGACAATGATTTATTTTAGTCGGACTATTGGGGGTGTCGAACTTATTTACTAATGCGACAATGATTTATCTTAGTCGGACTATTGGGATGTCGAACTAATTCATCAATGGGACAATGATTTATCTTAGTCGGACCATTGGGGTGTCGAATGAATTTACTAATGCGACAATGATTTATTTAAGTCGGACTATTGGGGTGTCGAACTTATTTACTAATGCGACAATGATTCATCTTAGTCGGACTATTGGGGTGTTGAACTAAATTACTAATGCGACAATGATTTATTTAAGTTGGACTATTGGGATGTCTATCTAATTTGCTAATGCCACAATGATTTATCTTAGTCGGACTATTGGGGTGTCGAACTAATTTACTAATGCGACAATGATTTATTTAAGTCGGACTACTGGGATGTCGAACTAATTAACTAATGCGACAATGATTTATCTTAGTCGGACTATTGGTATGTCGAACTAATTTACTAATGCGACAATGATTTATCTTAGTCGGACTATTCGGGTGTCGAACTAATTTACTAATGCGACAATGATTTATCTTAATCGGACTATTGGGATATCGAACTAATTTACTAATGTGACATTGATTTATTTAAGTCGGACTATAGGGGTGTTGAACTAATTTACTAATGCGACAATAATTTATCTTAGTCGGACTATTGGGATGTCGAACTAATTTACTTATGCGACATTGATTTTTCTTAGACGGACTATTGGGTGGCCGAACTAGTTTACTAATGCGACAATGATTTATCTTAGTCGGACAATTGGAGTGTCGAACTAATTTTCCAATACAACAATGATTTATCTTAGTCGGACTATTGGGGTATTGAACTAAATTACTAATGCGACAATGTTTTATTAAAGTCGGACTATTGGGATGTCGAACTTATTAACTAATGCAACAATGACTTATCTTAGTCGGACTATTAGGGTGTCGAACAAATTTACTAGTGCGACAATAATTTATCTTAGTCGGACAATTGGGATGACGAACTAATTTACTAATGCAACAATGATTTATCTTAGTCGGACTATTGGGATGTCGAACTAATTTACTAATACGACAATGATTTATCTGAGTCGGACTATTGGGATATCGAACTAATTTACTTATGGGACAATGATTTATCTTAGTCGGACTATTGGGATGTCGAACTAATTTATTAATGCGACAATAATTTATCTTAGTCGGACTATTGGGATGTCGAACTAATTTACTAATGCGACAATGATTTATTTAAGTCGGACTACTGGGATGACGAACTAATTTACTAATGCAACAATGATTTATCTTAGTCGGACTATTGGTATGTCGAACTAATTTACTAATGCGACAATGCTGTATCTTAGTCGGACTATTGGGGTGTCTAACTAATTTACTAATGCGACAATGATTTATCTTAGTCGGACTATTGGGGTGTCGAACTAATTCACTAATGCGATAATGATTTATCTTAGTCGGACTATTGGGGTGTTGAACTAATTTACTAATCCGACAATGATTTATCATAATTGGACTATTGGGATGTCGAACTAATTTACGAATGCGACAATGATTTATCTCAGACGGACTTTTGGGATGTCGAACTAATTTACTTATGCGTCAATGATTTATCTTAGTCCGACTATTGGGATGTTGATCTCATTTACTCATGCGTCAATGGTTTATCTTAATCGGATTATTGGGATGTCAAATCAATTTACTAAGGCGACAATGATTTATCTTAGTCGGACTATTGGGGTGTTGAACTAATTCACTAATGCGACAATGATTTATTTAAGTCGGACTATTGCGGTGTTGAACTAATTTACTAATGCGACAATGATTTATCTTAAACGGACTATTGGGGTGTCGAACTAATTTACTAATGCGACAATGATTTATTCAAGTCGGATTATTGGGATGTCGAACTAATTTACTAATGCAACAATGATTTATCTTAGACGGACTATTGGGGTGTCGAACTAATTTACTAATGCAACAATGATTTATCTTAGTCGGACTATTGGGATGTCGAACTATCTTACTAATGCGACAATGATTTATCTTAGCCGGACTATTGGGATGTCAGAGTAATTCATTAATGCGACAATGATTTATCTTAGTCGGACTATTCGGGTGTCGAACTAATTTACTAATGCGACAATGATTTATCTTTGTCGCACTATTGGGGTGTTGAACTAAATTATTAATGGAACAATGATTTCTCTTAGTCGGACTATTGGGGTGTCGAACTAATTTACTAATGCGACAATGATTTATTTAAGTCGGATTATTGGGGTGTCGAACTAATTTACTAATGCGACAAGGATTTATTAAAGTCGGACTATTGGGATGTCGAACTTATTTACTAATGCAACAATGATTTATCTTAGTTGGACTATTGGGATGTCAGAGCAATTTATTAATGCGACAATGATTTATCTTAGTCGGACTATTGGGGTGTCGAACTAATTTACTAATGCGACAATGGTTTATCTTAGTCGGACTATTGGGATGTCGAACTAAGTTATTAATGGAACAATGATTTCTCTTAGTCGGACTATTAGGGTGTCGAACTAATTTACTAATGCAACAATGATTTATTTAAGTCGGACTATTGGGGTGTCGAACTTATTTACTAATGCGACAAGGATTTATTAAAGTCGGACTATTGGGATGTCGAACTTATTTACTAATGCGACAATGATTTATCTTAGTCGGACTATTAGGGTGTCGAACAAATTTACTAGTGCGAAAATGATTTATCTTAGTCGGACAATTGGGATGACGAACTAATTTACTAATGCAACAATGATTTATCTTAGTCGGACTATTGGGATGTCGAACTAATTTACTAATACGACAATGATTTATCTGAGTCGGACTATTGGGATGTCGAACTAATTTACTTAGAGGACAATGATTTACCTTAGTCGGACTATTGGGATGTCTAACTAATTTATAAATCCGACAATAATTTATCTTAGTCGGACTATTGGGGTGTCGAACTAATTTACTAATGCGACAATGATTTATTTAAGTCGGACTACTGGGCTGACGAACTAATTTACTAATGCAACAATGATTTATCTTAGTCGGACTATTGGTATGTCGAACTAATTTACTAATGCGACAATGATGTATCTTAGTCGGACTATTGGGGTGTCTAACTAATTTACTAATGCGACAATGGTTTATCTTAGTCGGACTATTGGGGTGTCGAACTAATTTACTAATGCGATAATGATTTATCTTAGTCTGACTATTGGGGTGTCGAACTAATTTACTAATGCGACAATGATTTATCTGGGACGGACTTTTGGGATGTCGAACTAATTTACTTATGCGTCAATGATTTATCTTAGTCCGACTATTGGGATGTTGATCTAAATTAATCATGCGTCAATGATTTATCTTAATCGGATTATCGGGATGTCAAATCAATTTACTAAGGCGACAGTGATTTATCTTAGTCGGACTATTGGGGTGTTGAACTAATTCACTATTGCGACAATGATTTATTTAAGTTGGACTATTGCGGTGTTGAACTAATTGACTAATGCGACAATGATTAATCTTAAACGGACTATTGGGGTGTCGAACTAATTTACTAACGCAACAATGATTTATCTTAGTCGTACTATTGGGTGGCCGAACTTATTTACTAATGCGACAATGATTTATCTTAGTCGGACTATAAGAATGTCGAACTAATTCATCAATGGGAGAATGATTTATCTTCGTCGGACTATTGGGGTGTCGAACTAATTTACTAATGCGGCAATGATCTATTTAAGTCGGACTATTGGGGTGTCGAACTAATTTACTAATGCGACAAGGATTTATTTAAGTCGGACTATTGGGATGTCGAACTAATTTACTAATGCAACAATGATTTTCCTTAGTCGGACTATTGGGATGTCGAACTAATTTACTAATGAGTCAATGATTTATCTTAGTCAGACTATTGGGATGTTGATCTAATTTACTTATGCGTCAATGGTTTATCTTAGTAGGATTATTGGAATGTCAAATCAATTTACTAAGGCGACAATGATTTATTTAAGTCGGACTATTGGGTTGTCGAACTTATTTACTAATGCGACAATGATTTATCTTAGTCGGACTATTGGGGTTGTCGAACTTATTTACTAATGCGACAATGATTTATCTTAGTCGGACTATTGGGATGTCGAACTAATTTATTAATGGGACAATGATTTATCTTAGTCGGACTATTGGGGTGTCGAACTAATTTATTAATGCGACAATGATTTATTTAAGTCGGACTATTGGGGTGTCGAACTTATTTACTAATGCGACAATGATTTATCTTAGTCGGACTATTGGGGTGTCGAACTTATTTACTAATGCGACAATGATTTATCTTAGTCGGACTATTGGGATGTCGAACTACATCAATGGGACAATGATTTATCGAAGTCGGACTATTGGGGTGTCGAACTAATTTACTAATGCGACAATGATTTATTTAAGTCGGACTAATGGGTTGTCGAACTTATTTACTAATGCGACAATGATTTATCTTAGTCGGACTATTGGGGGTGTCGAACTAATTTACTAATGCGACAATGATTTATTTAAGTCGGACTATTGGGTTGTCGAATTAATTTACTAATGCGACAATGATTTATCTTAGACGGATTGTTGGGGTGTCGAACTAATTTACTAATGCGACAATGATTTATTCAAGTCGTACTATTGGGATGTCGAACTAATTTATTAATTGGACAATGATTTATCTTAGTCGGACTATTGGGGTGTCGAACTAATTTACTAATGCGATAATGATTTATCTTAGTCTGACTATTGGGGTGTCGAACTAATTTACTAATGCGACAATGATTTATCTGGGACGGACTTTTGGGATGTCGAACTAATTTACTTATGCGTCAATGATTTATCTTAGTCCGACTATTGGGATGTTGATCTAAATTACTCATGCGTCAATGATTTATCTTAATCGGATTATCGGGATGTCAAATCAATTTACTAAGGCGACAGTGATTTATCTTAGTCGGACTATTGGGGTGTTGAACTAATTCACTATTGCGACAATGATTTATTTAAGTTGGACTATTGCGGTGTTGAACTAATTGACTAATGCGACAATGATTAATCTTAAACGGACTATTGGGGTGTCGAACTAATTTACTAATGCAACAATGATTTATCTTAGTCGTACTATTGGGTGACCGAACTTATTTACTAATGCGACAATGATTTATCTTAGTCGGACTATAAGAATGTCGAACTAATTCATCAATGGGAGAATGATTTATCTTCGTCCGACTATTGGGGTGTCGAACTAATTTACTAATGCGGCAATGATCTATTTAAGTCGGACTATTGGGGTGTCGAACTAATTTACTAATGCGACAAGGATTTATTTAAGTCGGACTATTGGGATGTCGAACTAATTTACTAATGCAACAATGATTTTCCTTAGTCGGACTATTGGGATGTCGAACTAATTTACTAATGCGTCAATGATTTATCTTAGTCAGACTATTGGGATGTTGATCTAATTTACTTATGCGTCAATGGTTTATCTTAGTAGGATTATTGGAATGTCAAATCAATTTACTAAGGCGACAATGATTTATTTAAGTCGGACTATTGGGTTGTCGAACTTATTTACTAATGCGACAATGATTTATCTCAGTCGGACTATTGGGGTTGTCGAACTTATTTACTAATGCGACAATGATTTATCTTAGTCGGACTATTGGGATGTCGAACTACTTCATCAATGGGACAATGATTTATCGAAGTCGGACTATTGGGGTGTCGAACTAATTTACTAATGCGACAATGATTTATTTAAGTCGGACTAATGGGTTGTCGAACTTATTTACTAATGCGACAATGATTTATCTTAGTCGGACTATTGGGGGTGTCGAACTAATTTACTAATGCGACAATGATTTATTTAAGTCGGACTATTGGGTTGTCGAATTAATTTACTAATGCGACAATGATTTATCTTAGACGGATTATTGGGGTGTCGAACTAATTTACTAATGCGACAATGATTTATTCAAGTCGTACTATTGGGATGTCGAACTAATTTATTAATTGGACAATGATTTCTCTTAGTCGGACTATTGGGGTGTCGAACTAATTGACTAATGCGATAATGATTTATCTTAGTCGGACTATTGGGATGTCGAACTTATTTACTAATGCAACAATGATTTATCTTAGTCGAACTATTAGGGTGTCGAACTAATTTACTAATGCGGCAAAGATTTATCGAAGTCGGACTATTGGGGTGTCGAACTAATTTACTAATGCGACAATGATTTATTTAAGTCGGACTATTGGGGTGTCGAACTTATTTACTAATGCGACAATGATTTATCTTAGTCGGACTATTGGGGTGTCGAACTTATTTACTAATGCGACAATGATTTATCTTAGTCGGACTATTGGGATGTCGAACTACTTCATCAATGGGACAACGATTTATCGAAGTCGGACTATTGGGGTGTCGAACTAATTTACTAATGCGACAATGATTTATTTAAGTCGGACTATTGGGTTGTCGAACTTATTTACTAATGCGACAATGATTTATCTTAGTCGGACTATTGGGGGTGTCGAACTTATTTACTAATGCGACAATGATTTATCTTAGTCGGACTATTGGGATGTCGAACTAATTCATCAATGGGACAATGATTTATCTTAGTCGGACCATTGGGGTGTCGAATTAATTTACTAATGCGACAATGATTTATTTAAGTCGGACTATTGGGGTGTCGAACTTATTTACTAATTCGACAATGATTCATCTTAGTCGGACTATTGGGGTGTTGAACTAAATTACTAATGCGACAATGATTTATTTAAGTTGGACTATTGGGATGTCTATCTAATTTGCTAATGCCACAATGATTTATCTTAGTCGGACTATTGGGGTGTCGAACTAATTTACTAATGCGACAATGATATATTTTAGTCGGACTATTGGGATGTGGAACTAATTCATCAATGGGACAATGATTTATCTTAGTCGGACTATTGGGGTGTCGAAGTAATTTACTAATGCGGCAATGATTTATTGAAGTCGGACTATTGGGGTGTCGAACTAATTTACTGATGCGACAATGATTTATTTAAGTCGGACTATTGGGATGTCGAACTAATTTACTAATGTAACAATGATTTATCTTATTCGGACTATTGGGATGACGAACTAATTTACTAATGCGACAAGGATTTATTTAAGTCGGACTGTTGGGATGTCGAACTAATTTACTAATGCAACAATGATTTATCTTAGTCGGACTATTGAGGTGTCGAACTAATTTACTAATGCGACAATGATTTATCTTAGTCGGACTATTGGGATGACGAACTAATTTACTAATACGACAATGATTTATCTTAGTCGGACTATTGGGATGTCGAACTAATTTACTAATGTAACAATGATTTATCTTAGTCGGACTATTGGGATGACGAACTAATTTACTAATGCGATAAGGATTTATTTAAGTCGGACTATTGGGATGTCGAACTTATTTACTAATGCAACAATGATTTATCTTAGTCGGACTATTGAGTTGTCGAACTAATTTACTAATGCGACAATGATTTATCTTAGTCGGACTATTAGGGTGTCGAATTAATTTATTAATGCGACAATGATTTATCTTAGTCGGACTATCGGGGTGTCGAACTAATTTATTAATGCGACAATGATTTATCTTAGTCGGACTATTGGGATGTCGAACTAATTTATTAATGGGACAATGATTTATCTTAGTCGGACTATCGGGGTGTCGAACTAATTTATTAATGCGACAATGATTTATCTTAGTCGGACTATTGGGATGTCGAATTAATTTATAAATGGGACAATGATTTATCTTAGTCGGACTATTGGGGTGTCGAAGTAATTTACTAATGCGGCAATGATTTATTGAAATCGGACTATTGGGGTGTCGAACTAATTTACTAATGCGACAATGATTTTTTTAAGTCGGACTATTGGGATGTCGAACTAATTTACTAATGTAACAATGATTTATCTTAGTCGGACTATTGGGATGACGAACTAATTTACTAATGCGACAAGGATTTATTTAAGTCGGACTGTTGGGATGTCGAACTAATTTACTAATGCAACAATGATTTATCTTAGTCGGACTATTGAGGTGTCGAACTAATTTACTAATGCGACAATGATTTATCTTAGTCGGACTATTGGGATGACGAACTAATTTACTAATACGACAATGATTTATCTTAGTCGGACTATTGGGATGTCGAACTAATTTACTTATGGGACAATGATTTATCTTAGTCGGTCTATTGGGATGTCGAACTAATTTATTAATGCGACAATGATTTATCTTAGTCTAACTATTAAGGTGTCGAACTAATTTACTAATGCGACAATGATTTATTTTAGTCGGACTATTGGGATGTCGAACTAATTTATTAATGGGACAATGATTTATCTCAGTCGGACTATTGAGGTGTCGAACTAATTTACTAATGCGACAATGATTTATTTAAGTCGGACTATTTAGGGTGTCGAACTTATTTACTAATGCGACAATGATTTATTTTAGTCGGACTATTGGGGTGTCGAATTTATTTACTAATGCGACAATGATTTATCTTAGTCGGACTATTGGGATGTCGAACTAATTCATCAATGGGACAATGATTTATCTTAGTCGGACTATTGGGGTGTCGAACTAATTCATCAATGGGACAATGATTTATCTTAGTCGGACTATTGGGGTGTCAAACTAATTTACTAATGCGACAAGGATTTATCTTAGTCGGACTATTGGGATGTCGAACTAATTTACTAATGCGACAATGATTTATCTTAGTCGGACTATTGGGATGACGAACTAATTTACTAATACGACAATGATTTATCTTAGTCGGACTATTGGAGTGTCGAACTAATTTACTTATGGGACAATGATTTATCTTAGTCGGACTATTGGAATGTCGAACTAATTTATTAATGCGACAATGATTTATCTTAGTCGGACTATTGGGATGTCGAACTAATTTATTAATGGGAGAATGATTTATCTTAGTCGGACTATTGGGGTGTCGAACTGATTTACTAATGCGACAATGATTTATTTAAGTCGGACTATTGGGGTGTCGAACTTATTTACTAATGGAACAATAATTCATCTTAGTCGGACTATTTGGGTGTTTAACTAAATTACTAATGCAACAATGATTTATTTAAGTTGGCCTATTGGGGTGTCGAACTAATTTACTAATGCGACAATGATTTATCTTAGTCGGACTTTTGGGGTGTCGAACTAATTTATTAATGGAACAATGATTTCTCTTAGTCGGACTATTGGGGTGAAGAACTAATTTACTAATGCAACAATGATTTATCTTAGTCTGACTATTGGGGTGTCGAACTAATTTACTAATGCGACAATGATTTATCTTAGTCGGACTATTGGGGTGTCGAACTTATTTACTAATGCGACAATGATTTATCTTAGTCGGACTATTGGGATGTCGAACTAATTCATCAATGGGACAATTATTTATCTTATTTGGACTATTGGGGTGTCGAACTAATTTACTAATGCGACAAGGATTTATTTAAGTCGGATAATTGGGATGTCGAACTTATTTACTAATGCAACAATGATTTATCTTAGTCGGACTATTGGGGTGTCGAACTAATTTACTAATGCGACAATGATTTATCTTCGTAGGACTATTGGGATGACGAACTAATTTACTAATACGACAATGATTTATCTTTGTCGGACTATTGGGATGTCGAACTAATTTACTTATGGGACAATGACTTATCTTAGTCGGACTATTAGGACAAATTTAACAAAATGAAAAAGGATGAGATTTTTAATTTTGTGGGTACAAGTACAAATTATGCATTAGGCTATAAGAATTGTCGCGATCAGACTAATTAGAGTGTCTGACAAATGTACTATATCGTCATCGATACAACTTACAAGAAACGTGTATCACTGTTATCGCCTTTGTTAGTCTTGTGTGTGTGTTTTTTTTTTATTTTGATTAATTTGTATGTTTCGGAGTTAAGTGTGGCGTCCATTTCACTGAAATAGTATACATTATTGTTGAGGGGCCAGCTGAAGCCCACTTCCGGGTGCATGATTTGCTCGCTGCGTTAAAAACCCATTATTGTGCTGTTTTCTGCTCTTTGGTCGGGTTGTTGTCTCTTTGATACAACCCTTATTGCCATTCTGTATTCTATCTCTGTTATCCACGATCATCTATCAGACATAAATATCAATTCAAATATGGAAGCGGCCATATAAGTTTTTTTCTTGAAAGGAATTTGGAATGATACGCTAAGTTTTTGTATGCAAAACAAAAATACTAAATAATAACAATTGCAAATATACGCCTACTAGACAGTAACGCATCATTACTAATTACCAAAAGACGGATTTCCACAACAGACATGTGTCCACACTATATTTCAAGCTCTTATGGAAATCTGACCAAATATTAAACTGAAGATCTTCCATCCACACCGACTTCCCCCAAAAACAAAAATATTACAATATAACAAACGACAAGTACTGACTAGGTTGTGGCTTAGAACAGACAGGTGTATTGCTAACGGGATAAAACTAGTATAGTTTTTAAATCAGATCTCAAAACCCTTCCCTTTTTCATTATTAATCGAAAGATTGACAAGGGTTACATAATTATATACAATACGAATCAGTACAGTACCTTTCTCTGTTAACGTCACTTGATGAATGGTCATTCTGTTTGGACTTCTCAAGATTTTGTCTTCAATCCAATGACTGTCTGTTTTATATCTAGACAACTTATATTTGTTCAAAATTATCAATGAAATTTGTACTTTGTACTTGATTTTGTACTAAATTATTAGTATTGTGCATGATGTTATTCAATGATTACTGACCCATTTTACAGTTTGAATTTGCATTATCAACTTAATTTGTTTTCTGTGAAAAGGGGGGAGGAGATCAAAAGTTAAAAATGGATAACTTTTTTTTTTTTATCTCGTAATTGGGGTCTCTTTATCTATAAGTTCCATAGAAGAGCCAATTGTTGTCTGCAATATTAGGACAAATTTAACAAAATGAAAAAGGATGAACTTTTTAATTTTGTGGGTACAAGTACAAATTATGCATTAGGCTATAAGAATTGTCGCGATCAGATAGATTTTGCATATATATTAGTTTTCAATTTCTTTAACTCTAAAACAAACATTGGTGCCACGTAAACGCCCATCTAGATATCCAATTAAGGTGTTCCGGATAAACTAAAGAAAATTGTTTACATTTATAATTTATCAAAAATTAGATTTTGCGTGTCGGTATCGATCATAGCAATGATGGAAAAATGTGGGGTTACATATTATTTTGGTGAAGGTAAAGAGAAGAAAAAAAAAATCGGAGAAACTTTACTGAAGAGATCAAAATAATTTCAAGGGTTTATGGTCAACACGGTCAGTCCCATCCCCCTTCTAACGTAAAATACTATAAGCCCCTCGTTCCTCCTTGTAAAAACCAGGTTGAAATAAATATTTATTTAATATCAAATCAGATAATTTAATGTTAGATATCAATTTCGTAAATCGTACTGTCTTACACCGATTCAATGATTGTATGTATATCTAATCTTTTATGTGTCAAGGGCTTCATTAGGTATATCTATCTTTTATATGTTAAGGGCTTCATTAGGTATACCAAGTCCAAGTGGTTTATTCCCGATTGTCCCACTTTTTAAAATTTTAGAGTTCTGATTGTCCCACATGAAAAGTTCTGATTGTCCCACATTATTTTTATTTTTTAAATCTTCTTAAATAAACAATGTAATTGTTGTTTGTTTTGCAATATCAAATTAAAATAAATTGTTGCATGGGCATACTAGTAGTTGATATCAATTCTATAAATATAAATATGAATTGTTGAATAAATCATCATTAAAATGCACTTTTGATTAAACAATACAACATTTATGTAATAAACGATATCTATAATGTTAGGTTATCTATAATAAATCAAATATCAATATTTTTTTATTCTAAAGTTGTTATTCAAACTTTAAACACATGGATGCAATTTTGTCTTCTTATCATATTTATGAGCGCTCAGACTGAAAGGTCTAGAGACTGATTTAAAAAAAAAAAAAAACATTTACTATGACAATGTTATATAAGCATAGCTATTATGTTACCTAATAATTAGAACTGACATCATCAATTTAATAAAAACTGAGAGCAAGGTCTCAACCTATACTTTCACTTAAGGAAAAGAGATAAATGTGGCCCAGTAATATAATCAGTGTCCTCTGAAAATATACAATTTTATTAAAAAGATGAACTAATTGCTGTTAAACGTCCAGTGGCAAGTTGAATGCATAAGCAGGACGAGAACATGTTGTTGTTAGATGAATATGAAAACTTCTTTGAAAAGAACAAGACCAACACAGTCATCAATCCGGATTTTTAAAATGCTAGTTCACAAGATAAAGAGTCTGCAGGAAGACATGTCACCCTACACAGACATATTATTCTGAGTAAAGACAGACCAGTCTTTGCTATTAGTCGAAAATGCAACATTCCAACTTCCCATTCTTTGGTTTGACCCGGCTGGGGGTCAATTTCTTTTTATTGTGTAAAGTTAGACCAGATATCTATACAATCAACATATTTTCACAATATTTCGTTTTATGTTTATGATTTTCTAACTCAAGGATTTTCTTATTAATATCTTAAAAAAACTTTCCCCATTTTTGTTCGAATGAATTTAATGCTTACATGAACAATTTTATGATTAGACTTATTATATGGAATATGTTTTATTTCTTTGTTTTATGAATATATTTATTATCAGCTTGAACCCTGTCAATTTTAGAACAAATCCCTGAAACTTTGCAACATTATGTAAAATTATTCACATCTTTTAATTTTTTTTTATTTCATCCTTGATACTTCTAAATATTTTAATTATGTACTATATGTTAAATCTAAAATACAAGAGTCTATTTAATCTTTTATGAAGCTATTATATCTACATTTTTTTTATATAATTGTTCTTTATTTAAACAGTAGTTTAACCAAACATCACAAAAAAAATAAAATATGTAAATACCATCTTTTCTCCATGTTTATTTCAAATTTTATGGGTTACACTGATTAAATACCTGTAATTATCTGCTTCACACTTTAAAAATAAATTAATCACTATCAAAACAATTCCCAATTGTCCCACATTTAAACTTCCCAATTGTCCCACACTCATCTTCCCGATTGTCCCACAAAATTTCATTACTTTTTTACCTGTAATTTCAAAAAGTGGGACAATCGGGAAGACACCACTCAGTCCATTGAACAACAATTTTAGGTTGTTGCATATAAAACTCTATATAATTATTATATGCATCTTCAACAATTGCGACTCTCCAACATTGTAGACTAGACAGTGGCGTAGCTAGGTCATTTTTAAGTGTACGCCCGAACCTCGACGAGGAGTATGAGGGCCTCGAGCGGGTCCAGGTCATAGCACCTGCTGGTAGTGGGGTAGAGGGTGTGAAGCCCCTGGAAGCGAACGAGTGATCGAGAATGAGATACCATTTCTTTCATTAAAGACTCACCAATAACAACACACTTCATAATCTAAATGGTTTATTTTTCATATTTATTTTTTTCATTGTGTTAACTTGGAATCTAATGGTCAGGGTTTTTTTTTATTAGAGAAAATGGGTACAGCAATCAATCGACAAAAACACCTTATTATGTGCAAATTTTGGTAATGACCATGAAATAATTAATTTTCAGAGATGTGCAATATTAAATTCGTAAAGGGCTCTGTCGAACCCGGTTCTGGTCTGGAATTGCTTCCCGCAAAAAGTGAATCCATTTGTCAGTCAATTACAGCTTTAAAAAAAATCAAACACTTTCTTTAGATATTTTTTCTTGATCATAAATATTAACTTCTGTCCAAATTTCATAAAATTTTATGAAGATTTATCAATGACATGTAAAAAAAATCCCAGACCGTCTGTAAATCGCATAAAGATAAGTCCGTCTGTCAGCACCATACTGAAAAATCAACGAACAAATTTTGCATCGAACATTAATCTACCAAAGTTTCATGAAATTCGATCAAGGTTTGAGAAAGTACTTATTGTGTAACAAACTTTAACTCCAGACTGTATGTATACTTGTTAACTGCAAAATGAAATTCCTTTCATCCGTAAAATGTAGGAAAATTAAACATATTATTTCATCATTATGCACTGGATACTCTTTTGATCATAAACAGTTTCTGTCTCACTTCCGTAAAATTTCAAGAAGGTTTGACAATGTTATCTCTATGTCTCGCTTTCTCGACAAAAATTCAAACCACATATCGAGTCTCAGCAGATAATGAATTGCTTTAAACAAAAGGAAAGTGAGTAGAAATCATAGTAGATTCATACTTAGACAGAAAAGAACAAACATATATTATGATACAATTTGGTTGAAAAGTAAATTTCGCAATTACAAGCCATTGAATAAAGACTTACAAGGATGGTGTGCTTTTAATCAGTTCATTTAATTTCATTTAGATTAAAAATAAAATTAAGTGCTCGCCCTGGCGTTGTGACGTAAACGTAGATATATACGCGCCTGCTAGAATGTAATTCAAGACTAAAATTGATTGTGTTCTTCGGAATTTTTTACTATTTATAGTTTTTCTCTATCTTCTTTGTGTTTGCCCAAAATGAACAAAAAATGTAAAAAAAATGTCATTTAAGAACAATAACGCCTATAAGAATAAAAGCCATTTTATATGTAAATCTATTTTTTTTAAATAAATGCCTCTACACCTTGAGACGCTAAATCTGACATCCCGAGCGACACATTATATTTTGATGAAAAATTAGTTTTAAAACCAATAAATGTTAACTCAGATTCTTGTATTTGGTTTAATTAATGATAGCAATTCATTTCTATACTAATCATACGGGGAATACAGTTAAAAGTAGTGTTTATCCCGAAACTTGATATGAAACCTCAAACTCTGCCACACGGAAAACTAGCGAGAGGTGTTTGAGAAAACAGAGCACTGCAAATGTCTGCTTCTGCTTGATGGAAATAGAGTATGGTTTGGTTCTTTCCGTGCAATACATTATTTGGTACTCTCAAAAAATAAATTTTGATACCTACCTTGATCGTTTTTCTCCGCTTCAAAACCGCCACCCTTGTCACCACTTAACAACTTCCTGTTTACCTTCTACTTTTAGCGGGACGAGGGTATCATTAGTGAGCAGTAGCTCACAGATTCACTTGTCATTTCAATCTGCATGACAGATCATGACGCATGTATACATTGTAACAGGAGATGATTGTCCTGTCATCGACCTTACTTTTGCACCTATTGGCCATATATCCCTATGCATTTATACATCTGTGGCTTTAAAAGTTTAGGTGTCTTAGGTTAGAGCAAGGTCTCTCAAACTGTATATGACATTCTCACATAAATCCGTTGGATGTGTATTGATTGATACTTTAGTCTGGCTAACGTGATTTTTTTATTAGTTGTAATTGGCTTTGATCTAGTTTTCAGTTACTGTGAGTACTCTTATATCGGTGTTTTGTGTCTATTGTTTTTATTTTAGTTTGTTTATTTGTGCTTCGCTCCGATTTAATTAGTTACGAAGTTTGCAACTGTTTTTTGCTTAAACACCACTGTCCCAGGTTTAGGGAGGGTTGAGCGCCCCGCCACATTATGTATGTGCATGTCCCAAGTCAGTAGCCTGTAATTCAGTGGTTGTCGTTTGTTCATGTCTGTCATATATGTTTTTCGTAAACGGTAGTGTATAAATTAGGCCGTTAGTTTTCTCTTTTAAATTGTTTCACATTTTTCATGCCTTTCATAGCTGTCTATACGGTATGTGATTGTTGAAGAGCGTACGGTAACCTTTAGTTGCTTGTTTCTTCGTCATTTGAACTCTGCTGGATATTTTTCTAATTGATAATCATACATGTACCACATCTCCTTATTTTTATACTGATGGGGATAAATCCAGAAAATTGGTTCGGAAGCATGAACAAATTTATAGTTATTTTTATGTTCAGGGTTCATGGGATGACAAATGTATGCACAGATGTTTATTTCACCATTTCAAGAACATTATATATTTCAAAGAGAGGGACATTCATTGCAACATATTTATTTTTGGTTTGAGACCCATTTAAAATTATTTGTATAGGCTTTTCTGACGTTTATAGGCAGTTTATTGCCCTACTATAGGGTATGGGATTTTCTCAATGTTGACGATCATACGGTGAACAACAAATTTTGCATTTCCACTGTGTTTAATAATGGCATCTTAATTTTCATTCTTCGTTTAGGGAGATTTAGAAGCTCGGGAAATAACAGTCTCATCATTTGGGCGCTTTATGTAGGAAGATTTAGAATGTCTGGGACATAACAGTCTCATCATTTGGCGCTTCGTGTATGGAGATTTAGAAGGTCTGAGACATAACAGTCCCATCATTGTGCACTTCGTGTAGGGAGATTTAGAAGGTCTGAGACATAACAGTCCCATCATTGGGCACTTTGTGAAGGGAGATTTAGAAGGTTTGGGACATAACAGTCTCATCATTTGGGCGCTTCGTGTAGGGAGATTTAGAAGGTCTGAGATATAACAGTCCGATCATTTGGGCACTTCGTGTAGGAAGATTTAGAAGGTCTGGGACATAACAGTCTCATCATTTGGGCGCTTCATGTAGGAAGATTTAGAATGTCTGGGACATAACAGTCTCATCGATCATTTGGGCGCTTTGTGTAGGGAGATGTTAAAGGTCTGGGAAATAACAGTCTCATCATTGGGCGGTTCGTGTAGGGAGATGTAAAATGTCTGGGACATAACAGTCTCATCACTTGGGCGGTTCATGTAGGCAGATTAAGAAGGTCTGGGACATAACAGTCTCATCGCTTAGCCGCTTCGTGTAGGGAGATTTAGAAGGTCAGGGACATAACAGTCCCATCTCTATGGTACTTCATGTAGGGAAATTTAGAAGGTCTGGGGCGTAACAGTCTCTTCACTTGGGCATATACACCATTATATAATTAAACACTACATATTTGGTTAGGTTAAAATATACCTTATATATAAGAAACTTTCCAATCACAGAATTGTTTTTTTTTTTTTATAATTAATTTTTTTTATTCATCATGGATTGACAGGCATTTACATATATTATCTATAGTGACACATAATAAAGCAAGCAAGAAAAATAAGCACAATCAAGCAAATAAGAGTAAACAAAATTAGTAATAATAATACGATATAATATAACAGAATACAATATATATATGGACAAAGTATAACATTTTCATCAAATAATATAGTGATAATGAAAATTACATTTCAAGCACATTTATACATAATAATTCACTATTAAATTAATTAATGACTTTATCCCAGGGGTTCCAGTACATGTTATAATCTTTCGCACTCATATTTTTTGAGGAAATATGCTTTTCTAAAATTAAGTTTTCTTTGATATAGTTTTTAAGTCCCTCAATATGGGGTTTTTCCTCTTGCATCTTAGATCTGTAAATGAAATATTTTACTAGTAAAATAACTTTATTCTTTATAAAATTACAGAATTGTTATTGAAGATATTAATTTCTAAAGTTGTTAAATTGCAGACAGTTAAATATATATGTGCTGACCACATGATGTCTTCTCATAAGATATATACTTATATCAAGTAACAAGAATATAAAAATATACAAAATACAAAAAAAAAAAAAAACAGGCTATCACAATTTCAATCCGTGGACTGATCTAACATGATTTATGACTTTTGAATCGCGTCATTCCCATAAAACTTGAAAACTTGTCATGTCAGGGCTTTTGACAGCTTACTATAGGTATAGGTTTGTCATGCCAAGGCCTTTTACAACTTATTATAGGTAGAGATCTGTCATGTCATGGTCTTTTACAGCTGACTATAGGTATGGGTTAGTCATGTCATGGTCTGTTACAGCTTACTATAGGTATGGGTTTGTCATGGCATGGTCTCTTACTGCTTACTATAGGTATATGGTTTCTTCTGACTGTTGAAAGCTTTATGATGACCTATAGCTGCTTCCATCCACTTTTTGGTCTCTATAGAGTGGTGTTTTCTTTGACAATCATCGGGGGTATTTTCAAGCTTTTGTATGTGAAAATAGGACATTTGTTTGATTGTTTGTTTGGAAACAAAAGATATTGCCACAATTTCAGTCCATTAATTTCTGCTGTGACTTATGACTTTGGACTTGTTTCAAAATCAGCCCGTTGGATTTCTTGCATGAATATTTTGTCATGTCAATGCCTTTTACAGCTTACTATAGGTATATGGTTGTCATGTCAGAGTGTTTTACAGCTTACTATAGGTATGTGGTTGTCATGTAAGGGTCTTTTACAGCTTACTATAGGCATGTGGTTGTCATGTCGGTTTTTTTTTACAGCTAACAATATGTATGAGGCTGCCATGCCAGGGTCTTTTACAGCTTACTATAGATATGTGGTTGTCATGTCAGGGCCTTTTACAGCTTACTATAGGTATGTGGTTGTCATGTCAGGGTTTTGTACAGCTTACTGTAGTTATGGGTTTATCATGTCAGGGCTTTTTACAGCTTACTATAGGTATAAGTTTGTCATGTCAGGGTCCTTTACAGCTTACTATAGGCATGTGGTTGTCATGTCGGTTTTTTTTTACAGCTAACAATATGTATGAGGCTGTCATGCCAGGGTCTTTTACAGCTTACTATAGGTATGTGTTTGTCATGTCAGGGTCTTTTACAGCATAGTATAGGTATTGGTTTGTCATGTCATGGCCTTTTACAGCTTACTATAGGTATGGGTTTTTTCATGTCAGGGCCTTTAACAGCTTACTATAGGTATGGGTTTGTCATGTCAGGGTCTTTTACAGCTTACTATAGGTATGGGTTTGTCATGTCAGGGTTTTTTACAGCTTACTATAGATATGTGGTTGTCATGTCAGGGCCTTTTACATCTTACTATAGGTATGTGGTTGTCATGTCAGGGTTTTTTACAGCTTACTATAGATATGTGGTTGTCATGTCAGGGCCTTTTACAGCTTACTATAGGTATGTGGTTGTCATGTCAGGGTTTTGTACAGCTTACTGTAGTTATGGGTTTATCATGTCAGGGCTTTTTACAGCTTACTATAGGTATAAGTTTGTCATGTCAGGGTCCTTTACAGCTTACTATAGGTATGTGGTTGTCATGTCAGGGTTTTGTACAGCTTACGGTAGTTATGGGTTTATCATGTCAGGGCTTTTTGCAGCTTACTATAGGTATGGATTTGTCATGCCAAGGCCTTTTACATCTAATTATAGGTAGAGATTTGTCATGTCATGGTCTTTTACAGCTTACTATATGTATTGGTTTGTCATGGCATGGCCTTTTACAGATTACAATAGGTATATGTTTCTTCTCACTGTTGAAAGCTTTATGATGACCAATAGCTGCTTACATCCACTTTTCGGTGTCTATGGAGTAGTGTTTTCTTTGACATTCATTGGGGGTATTTTCAATCTTTTGTTTGTGGAAATAGGACATTTGTTTGATTGTTTGTTTGGAAACAAAATATATTGCCACAATTTCAGTCCAATAATTTCTGCTGTGACTTATGACTTTGGACTTGTTTAAAAATCAGCGCGTTGGATTTTATTCATGAACATTTAGTCATGTCAGTGCCTTTTACAGCTTACTATAGGTATATGGTTGTCATGTCAGGGTTTTTTACAGTTTACTATAGGTTTGGGTTTGTCATGTCATGCCCTTTTACAGCTAACTATAGGTATGGGTTTGTCATGTCACGGCCTTTTACAGCTTACTAAAAGTATGGATTTGTCACGTCAGGGTCTTTTACAGTTAATTTTAGGTATAGGTTTGTCATGTCATGGTATTTTACAGCTTACTATAGGTATGTGTTTGTCATTTCAGGGTCTTTTACAGCTTACAATAGGTATTGGTTTGTCATGTCAGGGTCTTTTAAGGCTTACTATAGGTATGGGTTTGTCATGTCAGGGTCGTTTACAGCTTACTATATGTATGTGGTTGTCATGTCAGAGTCTTTTACAGCTTACTATAGGTACGGGTTTGTCATGTCATGGCCTTTAACAGCTTACTATAGGTGTGGGTTTTTCATGTCAGGGCCTTTTACAGCTTACTATAGGTATGGGTTTGTCATGTCAGGATCTTTTATAGCTTACTATAGATATGTGGTTGTCATGTCAGGGTTTTTACAGCTTACTATGGGTATGTGGTTGTCATGTCAGGGTCTTTATCAGCTTACTTTAGGTATGGGTTTGTCATGTCATGGCGTTTTACAGCTTACTATAGATATGGGTTTGTCATGTCAGGGTCTTTTACATCTCACTATAGGTATGGGTTTGTCATGTCAGGGTCCTTTACAGCTTACTATAGGTATTTGGTTGTCATGTCAGGGTTTTGTACAGCTTACTACAGGTGTGGATTTTTTCACGTCAGGACCTTTTACAGCTTACTATAGGTATAAGTTTGTCATGTCAGGGTCTTTTACAGCTTACTATAGGTATTGGTTTGTCATGTCAGGGTCTTTTACAGCTTACTATAGGTATTGGTTTGTCATGTCAGGGTCTTTTACAGCTTACTATAGATATGTGGTTGTCAATTCAGGGCCTTTTTCAGCTTACTATAGGTATCGGTTTGTCATATCAGGGCCTTTTACAGCTTACTATAGGTATGGGTTTGTCATGTCAAGGCTTTTTACAGCTTACTATATGTATGTGGTTGTCATGTCAGGGTCTTTTACAGCCTACTTTAGGTATGGGTTTGTCATGTCAGGGCGTTTTACAGCTTACTAAAGGTATAGGTTTGTCATGTCAGGGTCCTTTACAGCTTACTATAGGTATGTGGTTGTCATGTCAGGGTTTTTTATAGCTTACTGTAGTTATGGGTTTATCATGTCAGAGCTTTTCACAGCTTATTAAAGATATGGATTGGTCATGTGAAGGCCTTTTACAACTTATTATAGGTAGAGATTTGTCATGTCATGGTCTTTTACAGCTTACTATAGGTATGGGTTTGTCATGGCATGGCCTTTTACAGCTAACTATAGGTTTATGGTTTCTTCTCACTGTTGAAAGCTTTATGATGACCTATAGCTGCTTACATTTTGGTCTCTATGGAGTAGTGTTTTCCTTGACAATCATTGGGGGTATTTTCAAGCTTTTGTATGTGAAAATAGGACATTTGTTTGATTGTTTGTTTAGAAACAAAAGATATTGCCACAATTTCAGTCCATTAATTTCTGCTGTGACTTATGACTTTGGACTTGTTTAAAAATCAGCCCGTTGGATTTCTTGTATGAATATTTTGTCATGTCAGTGCCTTTTACAGCTTACTATAGGTATGTGGTTGTCATGTCATGGTCTTTTACAGCTAACTATAGGTATGTGTTTGTCATGTCAGGGCCTTTTACAGCTTACTATAGGTATGTGGTTGTCATGTCATGGTCTTTTACAGCTAACTATAGGTATGTGTTTGTCTTGTCAGGGCCTTTCATAGATTACTTTAGGTATGGGTTTGCCATGTCATGGTCTTTTACAGCTTACTTTAGGTATGTGGTTGTCATGTCAGGGTCTTTTACAGCTTACTATAGGTATGGGTTTGTCATGTCAGTGCCTTTTACAGCTGACTATATGTATGTGGTTGTCATGTCATGGCCTTTTACAGCTAACTATAGGTATGGGTTTGTGATGTCAGGGCCTTTCATAGCTTACTTAAGGTATGGGTTTGCCATGTCATGGTCTTTTACAGCTTACTATAGGTATGTGGTTGTCATGTCAGGGTCTTTTACAGCTTACTATAGGTATGGGTTTTTCATGTCAGTGCCTTTTACAGCTGACTATATGTATGTGGTTGTCATGTCATGGCCTTTTACAGCTAACTATAGGTATGGGTTTGTCATGTGAGGGCCTTTTACAGCTTACTATAGGTATGTGGTTGTCATGTCGGGGCCTTTTACAGCTAACTATATGTATGTGTTTGTCATGTCAAGGCCTTTTACAGCTTACTATATGTATGTGGTTGTCATGTCAGGGTCCTTTACAGCTAACTATAGTTATAGGTTTGTCATGTGAGGGCCTTTTACAGCTTACTATAGGTATGGGTTTGTCATGTCATGGCCTTTTACAGCTTACTATAGGTGGGGGTCTTTCATGTCAGGGCCTTTTACAGCTTACTATAGGTATGGTTTTGTCATGTCAGGGTCTTTCACATCTTACTATAGGTATTGTTTTGTCATGTCAGGGTCCTTTACAGCTTACTATAGGTGTGGGTTTTTTCACGTCAGGGCCTTTTACAGCTTACTATAGGTATAAGTTTGTCATGTCAGGGTCTTTTTCAGCTTACTATAGGTATTGGTTTGTCATGTCAGGGTCATTTACAGCTTACTATAGGTATGGGTTTGTCATGTCAGGGCTTTTTACAGCTTACTATATGTATGTGGTTGTCATGTCAGGGTCTTTTACAGCTTACTATAGGTATGGGTTTGTCATGTCAGGGCTTTTTACAGCTTACTATAGGTATGGGTTTGTCATGCCAAGGCCTTTTACAACTTATTATAGGTAGAGATCTGTCATGTCATGGTCTTTTACAGCTTACTATAGGTATGGCTTAGTCATGTCATGGTCTTTTACAGCTTACTTTAGGTATGAGTTTGTCATGGCATGGTCTCTTACTGCTTACTATAGTTATATGGTTTCTTCTGACTGTTGAAATTTTATGATGACCTATAGCTGCTTCCATCCACTTTTTGGTCTCTATAGAGTGGTGTTTTCTTTGACAATCATCGGGGGTATTTTCAAGCTTTTGTATGTGAAAATAGGACATTTGTTTGATTGTTTGTTTGGAAACAAAAGATATTGCCATAATTTCAGTCCATTAATTTCTGCTGTGACTTATGACTTTGGACTTGTTTCAAAATCAGCCCGTTGGATTTCTTGCATGAACATTTTGTCATGTCAATGCCTTTTACAGCTTACTATAGGTATATGATTGTCATGTCGGGGTCTTTTACAGCTTACTATAGGTATGTGGTTGTCATGTAAGGGTCTTTTACAGCTAACTATAGGCATGTGGTTGTCATGTCAGGGCTTTTTACAGCTAACAATAGGTATGAGGTTGTCATGTCAGGGTCTTTTACAGCTTACTATAGGTATGTGTTTGTCATGTCAGGGTCTTTTACAGCTTACTATAGGTATTGGTTTGTCATGTCATGGCCTTTTACAGCTAACTATAGGTATGGGTTTTTTCATGTGAGGGCCTTTTACAGCTTACTATAGGTATGGGTTTGTCATGTCAGGGTCTTTTACAGCTTACTATAGGTATGGGTTTGTCATGTCAGGGTTTTTTACAGATTACTATAGGTATGGGTTTGTCATGTCAGTGCCTTTTACAGATTACTATAGGTATGGGCTTGTCATGTCAGGGTCTTTTACAGCTTACTATTGGTATGTGGTTGTCATGTCAGGGCTTTTTACAGCTAACTATAGTTATGGGTTTATCATGTCAGGGCTTTTTACAGCTTACTATAGGAATGAATTTGTCATGTCAAGGCCTTTTACAGCTTATTATAGGTAGAGGTTTGTCATGGAATGGTCTTTTACATCTTACTATAGGTATGTGGTTGTCATGTCATGGTCTTTTACAGCTAACTATAGGTATGTGTTTGTCATGTCAGGGTCTTTTACATCTTACTATAGGTATGGGTTTGTCATGTCAGGGTCCTTTACAGCTTACTATAGGTATTTGGTTGTCATATCAGGGTTTTGTACAGCTTAGTACAGGTGTGGATTTTTTCACGTCAGGGCCTTTTACAGCTTACTATAGGTATAAGTTTGTCATGTCAGGTTCTTTTACAGCTTACTATAGGTATTGGTTTGTCATGTCAGGGTCTTTTACAGCTTACTAGAGGTATTGGTTTGTCATGTCAGGGTCTTTTACAGCTTACTATAGATATGTGGTTGTCATGTCAGGGCCTTTTACAGCTTACTATAGGTATCGGTTTGTCATGTCAGGGCTTTTTACAGCTTACTATATGTATGTGGTTGTCATGTCAGGGTCTTTTACAGCCTACTTTAGGTCAGGGTTTGTCATGTCAGGGCGTTTTACAGCTTACTAAAGGTATAGGTTTGTCATGTCAGGGTCCTTTACAGCTTACTATAGGTATGTGGTTGTCATGTCAGGGTTTTCTAGAGCTTATTGTAGTTATGGGTTTATCATGTCAGAGCTTTTCACAGCTTATTAAAGGTATGGATTTGTCATGTGAAGGCCTTTTACAACTTATTATAGGTAGAGATTTGTCATGTCATGGTCTTTTACAGCTTACTATAGGTATGGGTTTGTCATGGCATGGCCTTTTACAGCTAACTATAGGTTTATGGTTTCTTCTCACTGTTGAAAGCTTTATGATGACCTATAGCTGCTTACTTTTAGGTCTCTATGGAGTAGTGTTTTCTTTGACAATATTTCTGGGTATTTTCAAGCTTTTGTTTGTGAAAATAGGACATTTGTTTGATTGTTTGTTTGGAAACAAAAGATATTGCCACAATTTCAGTCCATTAATTTCTGCTGTGACTTATGACTTTGGACTTGTTTAAAAATCAGCCCGTTGGATTTCTTGTATGAATATTTTGTCATGTCAGTGCCTTTTACAGCTTACTATAGGTATGTGGTTGTCATATCATGGTCTTTTACAGCTAACTATAGGTATGTGTTTGTCATGTCAGGGCCTTTTATTGCTTACTATAGGTATGTGGTTGTCATGTCATGGTCTTTTACAGCTAACTATAGGTATGTGTTTGTCATGTCAGGGCCTTTTACAGCTTACTATAGGTATGTGGTCGTCATGTCGTGGTCTTTTACAGCTAACTATTTGTATGTGTTTGTCATGTCAGGGCCTTTTACAGCTTACTATAGGTATGTGGTTGTCATGTCATGTGTTTGTCATGTCAGGGTCTTTTACAGCTTACTTTAGGTATGGGTTTGCCATGTCAGGGCCTTTTACATCTTACTAAAGGTATGGGTTTGTCATGTCAGGGTCTTTTACAGCTTACTATAGGTATGGGTTTGTGATGTCAGGGCCTTTCATAGCTTACTATAGGTATGGGTTTGCCATGTCATGGTCTTTTACATTTTACTATAGGTATGTGGTTGTCATGTCAGGGTCTTTTACAGCTTACTGTAGGTAGAGGTTTGTCATGTCAGTGCCTTTTACAGCTGACTATATGTATGTGGTTGTCATGTCATGGTCTTTTACAGCTAACTATAGGCATGTGTTTGTCATGTCAGGGTCTTTTACAGCTTACTTTAGGTATGGGTTTGTCATGTCAGGGCCTTTTACATCTTACTAAAGGTGTATGTTTGTCATGTCAGGGTCTTTTACAGCTTACTATAGGTATGTGGTTGTCATATCATGGTCTTTTACAGCTAACTATAGGTATGTGTTTGTCATGTAAGGGCCTTGTATAGCTTACTATAGGTATGTGGTTGTCATGTCATGGTCTTTTACAGCTAACTATAGGTATGTGTTTGTCATGTCAGGGCCTTTTACAGCTTACTATAGGTATGTGGTTGTCATGTCATGGTCTTTTACAGCTAACTATATGTATGTGTTTGTCATGTCAGGGCCTTTTACAGCTAACTATAGGTATGTGGTTGTCATGTCATGGTCTTTTACAGCTAACTATAGGCATGTGTTTGTCATGTCAGGGTCTTTTACAGCTTACTTTAGGTATGGGTTTGTCATGTCAGGGCCTTTTACATCTTACTAAAGGTATGGGTTTGTCATGTCAGGGTCTTTTACAGCTTACTATAGGTATGTGGTTGTCATGTCAGGGTCTTTTACAGCTCACTATTGGTATGTGGTTGTCATGTCAGGGCTTTTTACAGCTAACTATAGTTATGGGTTTATCATGTCAGGGCTTTTTACAGCTTACTATAGGAATGAATTTGTCATGTCAAGGCCTTTTACAGCTTATTTTAGGTAGAGGTTTGTCATGGCATGGTCTTTTAGAGCTAACTATAGGTAAGTGTTTGTCATGTCAGGGCCTTTTACAGCTAACTATAGGTATGTGTTTGTCATGTCAGGGCCTTTTAAAGCTTACTATAGGTATATGGTTGTCATGTCAGGGTCTTTAACAGCTTACTATAGGTATGGGTTTGTCATGTCAGGGCCTTTTACATCTTACTATAGGTATGGGTTTGTCATGTCAGGGCCTTTTACAGCTTACTATAGGTATGGGCTTGTCATGTCAGGGTCTTTTACAGCTTACTATTGGTATGTGTTTGTCATGTCAGGGCTTTTTACAGCTAACTATTTGTATGTGTTTGTCATGTCAGGGCTTTTTACAGCTTACTATAGGAATGAATTTGTCATGTCAAGGCCTTTTACAGCTTATTATAGGTAGAGGTTTGTCATGGCATGGTCTTTTACAGCTTACTATAGGTATGTGGTTGTAATGTCATGGTCTTTTACAGCTAACTATAGGTATGTGTTTGTCATGTCAGAGCCTTTTACAGCTTACGATTGGTATGTGGTTGTCATGTCATGGTCTTTTACAGCTAACTATAGGTATGTGTTTGTCATGTCATGGTCTTTTACAGCTTACTATAGGTATGGGTTTGTCATGTCAGGGCCTTTTACATCTTACTATAGGTATGGGGTTGTCATGTCAGAGTCTTTTACAGCTTACTATAGGTATGGGTTTGTCATGTCAGGGCCTTTCATAGCTTACTATCGGTATGGGTTTGTCATGTCATGGTCTTTTACAGCTTACTATAGGTATGTGGTTGTCATGTCATGGTCTTTTACAGCTTACTATAGGTATCGGTTTGTCATATCAGGGCCTTTTACAGCTTACTATAGGTATGGGTTTGTCATGTCAGGGCTTTTTACAGCTTACTATATGTATGTGGTTGTCATGTCAGGGTCTTTTACAGCCTACTTTAGGTCAGGGTTTGTCATGTCAGGGCGTTTTACAGCTTACTAAAGGTATAGGTTTGTCATGTCAGGGTCCTTTACAGCTTACTATAGGTATGTGGTTGTCATGTCAGGGTTTTCTACAGCTTATTGTAGTTATGGGTTTATCATGTCAGAGCTTTTCACAGCTTATTAAAGGTATGGATTTGTCATGTGAAGGCCTTTTACAACTTATTATAGGTAGAGATTTGTCATGTCATGGTCTTTTACAGCTTACTATAGGTATGGGTTTGTCATGGCATGGCCTTTTACAGCTAACTATAGGTTTATGGTTTCTTCTCACTGTTGAAAGCTTTATGATGACCTATAGCTGCTTACTTTTAGGTCTCTATGGAGTAGTGTTTTCTTTGACAATATTTCTGGGTATTTTCAAGCTTTTGTTTGTGAAAATAGGACATTTGTTTGATTGTTTGTTTGGAAACAAAAGATATTGCTACAATTTCAGTCCATTAATTTCTGCTGTGACTTATGACTTTGGACTTGTTTAAAAATCAGCCCGTTGGATTTCTTGTATGAATATTTTGTCATGTCAGTGCCTTTTACAGCTTACTATAGGTATGTGGTTGTCATATCATGGTCTTTTACAGCTAACTATAGGTATGTGTTTGTCATGTCAGGGCCTTTTATTGCTTACTATAGGTATGTGGTTGTCATGTCATGGTCTTTTACAGCTAACTATAGGTATGTGTTTGTCATGTCAGGGCCTTTTACAGCTTACTATAGGTATGTGGTTGTCATGTCGTGGTCTTTTACAGCTAACAATTTGTATGTGTTTGTCATGTCAGGGCCTTTTACAGCTTACTATAGGTATGTGGTTGTCATGTCATGTGTTTGTCATGTCAGGGTCTTTTACAGCTTATTTTAGGTATGGGTTTGTCATGTCAGGGCCTTTTACATCTTACTAAAGGTATGGGTTTGTCATGTCAGGGTCTTTTACAGCTTACTATAGGAATGGGTTTGTGATGTCAGGGCCTTTCATAGCTTACTATAGGTATGGGTTTGCCATGTCATGGTCTTTTACATTTTACTGTAGGTATGGGTTTGTCATGTCAGTGCCTTTTACAGCTGACTATATGTATGTGGTTGTCATGTCATGGTCTTTTACAGCTAACTATAGGCATGTGTTTGTCATGTCAGGGTCTTTTACAGCTTACTTTAGGTATGGGTTTGTCATGTCAGGGTCTTTTACAGCTTACTAAAGGTGTGGGTTTGTCATGTCAGGGTCTTTTACAGCTTACTATAGGTATGTGGTTGCCATGTCATGGTCTTTTACAGCTAACTATAGGTATGTGTTTGTCATATAAGGGCCTTGTATAGCTTACTATAGGTATGTGGTTGTCATGTCATGGTCTTTTACAGCTTACTATAGGTATGTGTTTGTCATGTCAGGGCCTTTTACAGCTAACTATAGGTATGTGGTTGTCATGTCATGGTCTTTTACAGCTAACTATAGGCATGTGTTTGTCATGTCAGGGTCTTTTACAGCTTACTTTAGGTATGGGTTTGTCATGTCAGGGCCTTTTACATCTTACTAAAGGTATGGGTTTGTCATGTCAGGGTCTTTTACAGCTTACTATAGGTATGTGGTTGTCATGTCAGGGTCTTTTACAGCTCACTATTGGTATGTGGTTGTCATGTCAGGGCTTTTTACAGCTAACTATAGTTATGGGTTTATCATGTCAGGGCTTTTTACAGCTTACTATAGGAATGAATTTGTCATGTCAAGGCCTTTTACAGCTTATTTTAGGTAGAGGTTTGTCATGGCATGGTCTTTTAGAGCTAACTATAGGTAAGTGTTTGTCATGTCAGGGCCTTTTACGGCTAACTATAGGTATGTGTTTGTCATGTCAGGGCCTTCTAAAGCTTACTATAGGTATATGGTTGTCATGTCAGGGTCTTTAACAGCTTACTATAGGTATGGGTTTGTCATGTCAGGGCCTTTTACATCTTACTATAGGTATGGGTTTGTCATGTCAGGGCCTTTAACAGCTTACTATAGGTATGGGCTTGTCATGTCAGGGTCTTTTACAGCTTACTATTGGTATGTGTTTGTCATGTCAGGGCTTTTTACAGCTAACTATTTGTATGTGTTTGTCATGTCAAGGCCTTTTACAGCTTATTATAGGTAGAGGTTTGTCATGGCATGGTCTTTTACAGCTTACTATAGGTATGTGGTTGTAATGTCATGGTCTTTTACAGCTAACTATAGGTATGTGTTTGTCATGTCAGAGCCTTTTACAGCTTACGATTGGTATGTGGTTGTCATGTCATGGTCTTTTACAGCTTACTATAGGTATGGGTTTGTCATGTCAGGGCCTTTTACATCTTACTATAGGTATGGGGTTGTCATGTCAGAGTCTTTTACAGCTTACTATAGGTATGGGTTTGTCATGTCAGGGTCTTTTACAGCTAACTATAGGTATGTGTTTGTCATGTCATGGTCTTTTACAGCTTACTATAGGTATGGGTTTGTCATGTCAGGGCCTTTTACATCTTACTATAGGTATGGGGTTGTCATGTCAGAGTCTTTTACAGCTTACTATAGGTATGGGTTTGTCATGTCAGGGCCTTTCATAGCTTACTATCGGTATGGGTTTGTCATGTCATGGTCTTTTACAGCTTACTATAGGTATGTGGTTGTCATGTCATGGTCTTTTACAGCTTACTATAGGTATGTGGTTGTCATGTCAGGGTCTTTTACAGCTTACTAGAGGTATTGGTTTGTCATGTCAGGGTCTTTTACAGCTTACTATAGATATGTGGTTGTCATGTCAGGGCCTTTTACAGCTTACTATAGGTATCGGTTTGTCATATCAGGGCCTTTTACAGCTTACTATAGGTATGGGTTTGTCATGTCAGGGCTTTTTACAGCTTACTATATGTATGTGGTTGTCATGTCAGGGTCTTTTACAGCCTACTTTAGGTCAGGGTTTGTCATGTCAGGGCGTTTTACAGCTTACTAAAGGTATAGGTTTGTCATGTCAGGGTCCTTTACAGCTTACTATAGGTATGTGGTTGTCATGTCAGGGTTTTCTACAGCTCATTGTAGTTATGGGTTTATCATGTCAGAGCTTTTCACAGCTTATTAAAGGTATGGATTTGTCATGTGAAGGCCTTTTACAACTTATTATAGGTAGAGATTTGTCATGTCATGGTCTTTTACAGCTTACTATAGGTATGGGTTTGTCATGGCATGGCCTTTTACAGCTAACTATAGGTTTATGGTTTCTTCTCACTGTTGAAAGCTTTATGATGACCTATAGCTGCTTACTTTTAGGTCTCTATGGAGTAGTGTTTTCTTTGACAATATTTCTGGGTATTTTCAAGCTTTTGTTTGTGAAAATAGGACATTTGTTTGATTGTTTGTTTGGAAACAAAAGATATTGCTACAATTTCAGTCCATTAATTTCTGCTGTGACTTATGACTTTGGACTTGTTTAAAAATCAGCCCGTTGGATTTCTTGTATGAATATTTTGTCATGTCAGTGCCTTTTACAGCTTACTATAGGTATGTGGTTGTCATATCATGGTCTTTTACAGCTAACTATAGGTATGTGTTTGTCATGTCAGGGCCTTTTATTGCTTACTATAGGTATGTGGTTGTCATGTCATGGTCTTTTACAGCTAACTATAGGTATGTGTTTGTCATGTCAGGGCCTTTTACAGCTTACTATAGGTATGTGGTCGTCATGTCGTGGTCTTTTACAGCTAACTATTTGTATGTGTTTGTCATGTCAGGGCCTTTTACAGCTTACTATAGGTATGTGGTTGTCATGTCATGTGTTTGTCATGTCAGGGTCTTTTACAGCTTACTTTAGGTATGGGTTTGTCATGTCAGGGCCTTTTACATCTTACTAAAGGTATGGGTTTGTCATGTCAGGGTCTTTTACAGCTTACTATAGGTATGGGTTTGTGATGTCAGGGCCTTTCATAGCTTACTATAGGTATGGGTTTGCCATGTCATGGTCTTTTACATTTTACTATAGGTATGTGGTTGTCATGTCAGGGTCTTTTACAGCTTACTGTAGGTAGAGGTTTGTCATGTCAGTGCCTTTTACAGCTGACTATATGTATGTGGTTGTCATGTCATGGTCTTTTACAGCTAACTATAGGCATATGTTTGTCATGTCAGGGTCTTTTACAGCTTACTTTAGGTATGGGTTTGTCATGTCAGGGCCTTTTACATCTTACTAAAGGTGTGGGTTTGTCATGTCAGGGTCTTTTACAGCTTACTATAGGTATGTGGTTGTCATATCATGGTCTTTTACAGCTAACTATAGGTATGTGTTTGTCATGTAAGGGCCTTGTATAGCTTACTATAGGTATGTGGTTGTCATGTCATGGTCTTTTACAGCTAACTATAGGTATGTGTTTGTCATGTCAGGGCCTTTTACAGCTTACTATAGGTATGTGGTTGTCATGTCATGGTCTTTTACAGCTAACTATATGTATGTGTTTGTCATGTCAGGGCCTTTTACAGCTAACTATAGGTATGTGGTTGTCATGTCATGGTCTTTTACAGCTAACTATAGGCATGTGTTTGTCATGTCAGGGTCTTTTACAGCTTACTTTAGGTATGGGTTTGTCATGTCAGGGCCTTTTACATCTTACTAAAGGTATGGGTTTGTCATGTCAGGGTCTTTTACAGCTTACTATAGGTATGTGGTTGTCATGTCAGGGTCTTTTACAGCTCACTATTGGTATGTGGTTGTCATGTCAGGGCTTTTTACAGCTAACTATAGTTATGGGTTTATCATGTCAGGGCTTTTTACAGCTTACTATAGGAATGAATTTGTCATGTCAAGGCCTTTTACAGCTTATTTTAGGTAGAGGTTTGTCATGGCATGGTCTTTTAGAGCTAACTATAGGTAAGTGTTTGTCATGTCAGGGCCTTTTACAGCTAACTATAGGTATGTGTTTGTCATGTCAGGGCCTTTTAAAGCTTACTATAGGTATATGGTTGTCATGTCAGGGTCTTTAACAGCTTACTATAGGTATGGGTTTGTCATGTCAGGGCCTTTTACATCTTACTATAGGTATGGGTTTGTCATGTCAGGGCCTTTTACAGCTTACTATAGGTATGGGCTTGTCATGTCAGGGTCTTTTACAGCTTACTATTGGTATGTGTTTGTGATGTCAGGGCTTTTTACAGCTAACTATTTGTATGTGTTTGTCATGTCAGGGCTTTTTACAGCTTACTATAGGAATGAATTTGTCATGTCAAGGCCTTTTACAGCTTATTATAGGTAGAGGTTTGTCATGGCATGGTCTTTTACAGCTTACTATAGGTATGTGGTTGTAATGTCATGGTCTTTTACAGCTAACTATAGGTATGTGTTTGTCATGTCAGAGCCTTTTACAGCTTACGATTGGTATGTGGTTGTCATGTCATGGTCTTTTACAGCTAACTATAGGTATGTGTTTGTCATGTCATGGTCTTTTACAGCTTACTATAGGTATGGGTTTGTCATGTCAGGGCCTTTTACATCTTACTATAGGTATGGGGTTGTCATGTCAGAGTCTTTTACAGCTTACTATAGGTATGGGTTTGTCATGTCAGGGCCTTTCATAGCTTACTATCGGTATGGGTTTGTCATGTCATGGTCTTTTACAGCTTACTATAGGTATGTGGTTGTCATGTCATGGTCTTTTACAGCTTACTATAGGTATCGGTTTGTCATATCAGGGCCTTTTACAGCTTACTATAGGTATGGGTTTGTCATGTCAGGGCTTTTTACAGCTTACTATATGTATGTGGTTGTCATGTCAGGGTCTTTTACAGCCTACTTTAGGTCAGGGTTTGTCATGTCAGGGCGTTTTACAGCTTACTAAAGGTATAGGTTTGTCATGTCAGGGTCCTTTACAGCTTACTATAGGTATGTGGTTGTCATGTCAGGGTTTTCTACAGCTTATTGTAGTTATGGGTTTATCATGTCAGAGCTTTTCACAGCTTATTAAAGGTATGGATTTGTCATGTGAAGGCCTTTTACAACTTATTATAGGTAGAGATTTGTCATGTCATGGTCTTTTACAGCTTACTATAGGTATGGGTTTGTCATGGCATGGCCTTTTACAGCTAACTATAGGTTTATGGTTTCTTCTCACTGTTGAAAGCTTTATGATGACCTATAGCTGCTTACTTTTAGGTCTCTATGGAGTAGTGTTTTCTTTGACAATATTTCTGGGTATTTTCAAGCTTTTGTTTGTGAAAATAGGACATTTGTTTGATTGTTTGTTTGGAAACAAAAGATATTGCTACAATTTCAGTCCATTAATTTCTGCTGTGACTTATGACTTTGGACTTGTTTAAAAATCAGCCCGTTGGATTTCTTGTATGAATATTTTGTCATGTCAGTGCCTTTTACAGCTTACTATAGGTATGTGGTTGTCATATCATGGTCTTTTACAGCTAACTATAGGTATGTGTTTGTCATGTCAGGGCCTTTTATTGCTTACTATAGGTATGTGGTTGTCATGTCATGGTCTTTTACAGCTAACTATAGGTATGTGTTTGTCATGTCAGGGCCTTTTACAGCTTACTATAGGTATGTGGTTGTCATGTCGTGGTCTTTTACAGCTAACAATTTGTATGTGTTTGTCATGTCAGGGCCTTTTACAGCTTACTATAGGTATGTGGTTGTCATGTCATGTGTTTGTCATGTCAGGGTCTTTTACAGCTTATTTTAGGTATGGGTTTGTCATGTCAGGGCCTTTTACATCTTACTAAAGGTATGGGTTTGTCATGTCAGGGTCTTTTACAGCTTACTATAGGAATGGGTTTGTGATGTCAGGGCCTTTCATAGCTTACTATAGGTATGGGTTTGCCATGTCATGGTCTTTTACATTTTACTGTAGGTATGGGTTTGTCATGTCAGTGCCTTTTACAGCTGACTATATGTATGTGGTTGTCATGTCATGGTCTTTTACAGCTAACTATAGGCATGTGTTTGTCATGTCAGGGTCTTTTACAGCTTACTTTAGGTATGGGTTTGTCATGTCAGGGCCTTTTACATCTTACTAAAGGTGTGGGTTTGTCATGTCAGGGTCTTTTACAGCTTACTATAGGTATGTGGTTGTCATATCATGGTCTTTTACAGCTAACTATAGGTATGTGTTTGTCATATAAGGGCCTTGTATAGCTTACTATAGGTATGTGGTTGTCATGTCATGGTCTTTTACAGCTTACTATAGGTATGTGTTTGTCATGTCAGGGCCTTTTACAGCTAACTATAGGTATGTGGTTGTCATGTCATGGTCTTTTACAGCTAACTATAGGCATGTGTTTGTCATGTCAGGGTCTTTTACAGCTTACTTTAGGTATGGGTTTGTCATGTCAGGGCCTTTTACATCTTACTAAAGGTATGGGTTTGTCATGTCAGGGTCTTTTACAGCTTACTATAGGTATGTGGTTGTCATGTCAGGGTCTTTTACAGCTCACTATTGGTATGTGGTTGTCATGTCAGGGCTTTTTACAGCTAACTATAGTTATGGGTTTATCATGTCAGGGCTTTTTACAGCTTACTATAGGAATGAATTTGTCATGTCAAGGCCTTTTACAGCTTATTTTAGGTAGAGGTTTGTCATGGCATGGTCTTTTAGAGCTAACTATAGGTAAGTGTTTGTCATGTCAGGGCCTTTTACGGCTAACTATAGGTATGTGTTTGTCATGTCAGGGCCTTCTAAAGCTTACTATAGGTATATGGTTGTCATGTCAGGGTCTTTAACAGCTTACTATAGGTATGGGTTTGTCATGTCAGGGCCTTTTACATCTTACTATAGGTATGGGTTTGTCATGTCAGGGCCTTTAACAGCTTACTATAGGTATGGGCTTGTCATGTCAGGGTCTTTTACAGCTTACTATTGGTATGTGTTTGTCATGTCAGGGCTTTTTACAGCTAACTATTTGTATGTGTTTGTCATGTCAAGGCCTTTTACAGCTTATTATAGGTAGAGGTTTGTCATGGCATGGTCTTTTACAGCTTACTATAGGTATGTGGTTGTAATGTCATGGTCTTTTACAGCTAACTATAGGTATGTGTTTGTCATGTCAGAGCCTTTTACAGCTTACGATTGGTATGTGGTTGTCATGTCATGGTCTTTTACAGCTTACTATAGGTATGGGTTTGTCATGTCAGGGCCTTTTACATCTTACTATAGGTATGGGGTTGTCATGTCAGAGTCTTTTACAGCTTACTATAGGTATGGGTTTGTCATGTCAGGGTCTTTTACAGCTAACTATAGGTATGTGTTTGTCATGTCATGGTCTTTTACAGCTTACTATAGGTATGGGTTTGTCATGTCAGGGCCTTTTACATCTTACTATAGGTATGGGGTTGTCATGTCAGAGTCTTTTACAGCTTACTATAGGTATGGGTTTGTCATGTCAGGGCCTTTCATAGCTTACTATCGGTATGGGTTTGTCATGTCATGGTCTTTTACAGCTTACTATAGGTATGTGGTTGTCATGTCATGGTCTTTTACAGCTTACTATAGGTATGTGGTTGTCATGTCAGGGTCTTTTACAGCTTACTAGAGGTATTGGTTTGTCATGTCAGGGTCTTTTACAGCTTACTATAGATATGTGGTTGTCATGTCAGGGCCTTTTACAGCTTACTATAGGTATCGGTTTGTCATATCAGGGCCTTTTACAGCTTACTATAGGTATGGGTTTGTCATGTCAGGGCTTTTTACAGCTTACTATATGTATGTGGTTGTCATGTCAGGGTCTTTTACAGCCTACTTTAGGTCAGGGTTTGTCATGTCAGGGCGTTTTACAGCTTACTAAAGGTATAGGTTTGTCATGTCAGGGTCCTTTACAGCTTACTATAGGTATGTGGTTGTCATCTCAGGGTTTTCTACAGCTCATTGTAGTTATGGGTTTATCATGTCAGAGCTTTTCACAGCTTATTAAAGGTATGGATTTGTCATGTGAAGGCCTTTTACAACTTATTATAGGTAGAGATTTGTCATGTCATGGTCTTTTACAGCTTACTATAGGTATGGGTTTGTCATGGCATGGCCTTTTACAGCTAACTATAGGTTTATGGTTTCTTCTCACTGTTGAAAGCTTTATGATGACCTATAGCTGCTTACTTTTAGGTCTCTATGGAGTAGTGTTTTCTTTGACAATATTTCTGGGTATTTTCAAGCTTTTGTTTGTGAAAATAGGACATTTGTTTGATTGTTTGTTTGGAAACAAAAGATATTGCTACAATTTCAGTCCATTAATTTCTGCTGTGACTTATGACTTTGGACTTGTTTAAAAATCAGCCCGTTGGATTTCTTGTATGAATATTTTGTCATGTCAGTGCCTTTTACAGCTTACTATAGGTATGTGGTTGTCATATCATGGTCTTTTACAGCTAACTATAGGTATGTGTTTGTCATGTCAGGGCCTTTTATTGCTTACTATAGGTATGTGGTTGTCATGTCATGGTCTTTTACAGCTAACTATAGGTATGTGTTTGTCATGTCAGGGCCTTTTACAGCTTACTATAGGTATGTGGTTGTCATGTCGTGGTCTTTTACAGCTAACTATTTGTATGTGTTTGTCATGTCAGGGCCTTTTACAGCTTACTATAGGTATGTGGTTGTCATGTCATGTGTTTGTCATGTCAGGGTCTTTTACAGTTTACTTTAGGTATGGGTTTGTCATGTCAGGGCCTTTTACATCTTACTAAAGGTATGGGTTTGTCATGTCAGGGTCTTTTACAGCTTACTATAGGTATGGGTTTGTGATGTCAGGGCCTTTCATAGCTTACTATAGGTATGGGTTTGCCATGTCATGGTCTTTTACATTTTACTATAGGTATGTGGTTGTCATGTCAGGGTCTTTTACAGCTTACTGTAGGTATGGGTTTGTCATGTCAGTGCCTTTTACAGCTGACTATATGTATGTGGTTGTCATGTCATGGTCTTTTACAGCTAACTATAGGCATGTGTTTGTCATGTCAGGGTCTTTTACAGCTTACTTTAGGTATGGGTTTGTCATGTCAGGGCCTTTTACATCTTACTAAAGGTGTGGGTTTGTCATGTCAGGGTCTTTTACAGCTTACTATAGGTATGTGGTTGTCATATCATGGTCTTTTACAGCTAACAATAGGTATGTGTTTGTCATGTAAGGGCCTTGTATAGCTTACTATAGGTATGTGGTTGTCATGTCATGGTCTTTTACAGCTAACTTTAGGTATGTGTTTGTCATGTCAGGGCCTTTTACAGCTTACTATAGGTATGTGGTTGTCATGTCATGGTCTTTTACAGCTAACTATATGTATGTGTTTGTCATGTCAGGGCCTTTTACAGCTAACTATAGGTATGTGGTTGTCATGTCATGGTCTTTTACAGCTAACTATAGGCATGTGTTTGTCATGTCAGGGTCTTTTACAGCTTACTTTAGGTATGGGTTTGTCATGTCAGGGCCTTTTACATCTTACTAAAGGTATGGGTTTGTCATGTCAGGGTCTTTTACAGCTTACTATAGGTATGTGGTTGTCATGTCAGGGTCTTTTACAGCTCACTATTGGTATGTGGTTGTCATGTCAGGGCTTTTTACAGCTAACTATAGTTATGGGTTTATCATGTCAGGGCTTTTTACAGCTTACTATAGGAATGAATTTGTCATGTCAAGGCCTTTTACAGCTTATTTTAGGTAGAGGTTTGTCATGGCATGGTCTTTTAGAGCTAACTATAGGTAAGTGTTTGTCATGTCAGGGCCTTTTACAGCTAACTATAGGTATGTGTTTGTCATGTCAGGGCCTTTTAAAGCTTACTATAGGTATATGGTTGTCATGTCAGGGTCTTTAACAGCTTACTATAGGTATGGGTTTGTCATGTCAGGGCCTTTTACATCTTACTATAGGTATGGGTTTGTCATGTCAGGGCCTTTTACAGCTTACTATAGGTATGGGCTTGTCATGTCAGGGTCTTTTACAGCTTACTATTGGTATGTGTTTGTCATGTCAGGGCTTTTTACAGCTAACTATTTGTATGTGTTTGTCATGTCAGGGCTTTTTACAGCTTACTATAGGAATGAATTTGTCATGTCAAGGCCTTTTACAGCTTATTATAGGTAGAGGTTTGTCATGGCATGGTCTTTTACAGCTTACTATAGGTATGTGGTTGTAATGTCATGGTCTTTTACAGCTAACTATAGGTATGTGTTTGTCATGTCAGAGCCTTTTACAGCTTACGATTGGTATGTGGTTGTCATGTCATGGTCTTTTACAGCTAACTATAGGTATGTGTTTGTCATGTCAGGGTCTTTTACAGCTTACTATAGGTATGGGTTTGTCATGTCAGGGCCTTTTACATCTTACTATAGGTATGGGGTTGTCATGTCAGAGTCTTTTACAGCTTACTATAGGTATGGGTTTGTCATGTCAGGGCCTTTCATAGCTTACTATCGGTATGGGTTTGTCATGTCATGGTCTTTTACAGCTTACTATAGGTATGTGGTTGTCATGTCAGGGTCTTTTACAGCTTACTATAGGTATGGGTATGTCATGTCAGGGCCTTTTACAGCTTACTATAGGTATGGGCTTGTCATGTCAGGGTCTTTTACAGCTTACTATTGGTATGTGGTTGTCATGTCAAGGCTTTTTACAGCTAACTATAGTGATGGGTTTAACATGTCAGGGCTTTTAACAGCTTACTATAGGAATGAATTTGTCATGTCAAGACCTTTTACAGCTTATTATAGGTAGAGGTTTGTCATGGCATGGTCTTTCTTTGACAATCATATCACATCTCCTTGTTTATTTTATATATAAAGTTACCTAGAATCAAGAGGCTTTTTTCACTCATAGGCAATTTATCCACCAAAAATTGGTAAAAATCCTACTAATGACTTAAAAGATAATAATTGGAACAAAACTTTCCCAAACTTTCAGTATATTTGTAGGCACTTGAACTAATAATCCTAAAATCAGTATAGGTTTTCCAATGGGGCATTATCAAACCAAGTATGGTGAAATGTTCATTATGGATCGAAATAATTTGTCAGGGAAACTGGAAAGCTGACTCCCATACATATATCTTGATACAATTGTAATTAAGGAATGTTTACTTTGTGGCAACTCAGTTAAAAGCTGCATGCACTTCTACATCATGTTAATTATAAAAAGAAGATGTGGTATGACTGCCAATGAGACAACTCTCCACAAGAGACCAAATGACACAGAAATTAACAACTATAGGTCACCATATGGCCTTCAACAATGAGCAGAACCCATGCACATTGCACATTTTGTCAAATTTGTCATAATGTACTTAGATTTAAAACTGCAAAGCCAAAACGATGAATGTATTCTCCAAATGTATCATATTTCAATGGAATATCAAACCAATCAACCAAAGAACACATCATCTCAAATGGTCTTTTTAACAAATTAACATAAATAATTTAAAAAGAACACATAAAATACTGATAAATAATTTTATTATGATTATCTTTTCTGATACATATTATAACAACAAAATATATATCTATATTACAATGTAAACAATATACAATTCAAACAATAAAAAGTTGTGAAGATCAGTAGTATAAACGGTAACTGAAAATTATAAATTACAAAAATGTTTAATAACATGAAACCATTCATCACATTATTTATAGATTGATTTTGTTATAACTTTAAAAGGAATTTAGCTGTAAACTGCAGTCTGCATCGCTTATATGACATGTTAAAACAGTAAAACCAGTAATGTTGAACATTAACTTCTTACAGGGGGATTATCTAATACAGTCAGAGCTGTCTTGGTGAAAATTCATTTTTCTAAAAACACTTTAAACTACAATGTTATAAAGAATGATGAAACAAGTATAAATCATACTTAAACAAAGCAGGGTGGTCATACAATTTGGTCAGTCTTTTATTTTTATAACTTTAATGAGAGATACAAAGAATCTCAAACAAGAGTTACAGATTATTTCGTGTACTTTTGTGCAAGGTCCTTATTGAGAATGTCAATCATGTTTAATAACCAGCTGGTTACAAGATGTGAAACAAAAATCAATCAATTTTGCTAATATAAAGACTCAAAGTTACATCAAAAATATTTAAACCAGTCTGATGAAAAAATATATATTTTTTTAAAGATATCAGTTAAAACTAGATATCATTGAGATGGGAGCCATCTCTGTGGGCCCAGCTGTGAATAATGTGTGGTAAAAAATTTCTATCTTTATCATTGGACATGGGGTTGTCAACTGAAACAAAAGTTTTTTTGACCTTTGACCTAGGAATGTGTACATATATTATGACACACCCTCTGGTGTTGGTTTATATACATGTCAAGTATAAATTTTGAAATCATAATGGTTCTCAAGATAAAGAGCGGACACAATCTTTACCGTAGGACATGGGGTTGTCAACTAAAACCAAAGTTTTTGACCTTGACCTTTGACCTAGGAAGTTGTATATACATAATGACACACCCTCTGGTGTTGGTTAATATACATGTCACGTATTAACTTTGAAATCATAACGGTTCTCTAGATATAGAGCGGACACAATTTGTTACGGACAGACAGACGGAAGGACGGACAGACTGATCACTATAGGGCGTCCACCATTCGACGGGGCCCTAATTAGTAAGAAATTTATATACAGGTGATATATTCGAAACAGAAATTTATATATTTTATACATGTTAATGGTGGCCATATGATTTTCCTTTCTGGCTAGTTTGTCAACAGACTTAAATTTTAATGTATGCATAACCTGAAGGAAAATTCATACAAAATTAATTCAAAACTAATTTCAGGGTTTCAAATTAAATCATCTTTCAAAAGCTGAAAAGCAAAAGATAGAAAGACAAACAGACAATAGACCCAAAGTGATGATAGATCTCACATGGCCTTTGATATAACTTCTGAGATACAATATTTATTTTGTAACATGATAAGAAATTGTTGCAATACAAATAAACATTCGGTGTCACTGTCACATCTTTCCTCTCAGGACTGGACAGATAACTGTATATGAATGTAATAAGTTCTTAAATAAGTTCTTAGTAAATACCACATATGTTGCAATAAGACAGTACCCCAACAATACCAAGCAAGAAATATAGGGGTTTGTAATGTTGACAAAAATATATTACAAAAAACATATACAAAGGAGAACATGAACCAACAAAGCAAAAAACTAAAAATGTATAACAACATCTATAAAATATGTAACCTTTAATATAAGCATCAAATAAGACAAAAAACTGATCTTACTCACCAAGTAAAGAAATGTGACTTTAGAAAACAATGAAGTAATTAGAAAAACCACAAAGTAATAATATAAATACAATGTTTACTAAGTGTGGTACAGTTTCATTCATTGGCATCAACAGAATGTTTTTTACTGCATTTGAATCTATCATGTTTCTTTTATTCCTTGTAATAAAATTCAGAAATATTCATGTAATACGAAGCTTGGCTGTATAAGGTAAAAATAGAGAGAAAGTAATCAAATGAATTGTATATAGTAGATATTAAACAAACACCAATCAACAGGAAAATAAAAGTTTTTTGTTCTCATCTGCTGCATGATTTTTATGTCATAACAAACCACTGACTAAAAAACAACAGTTAAAAAAGAAAAATTTTAACTTCCCTTGTAAGTTTTTTTCACATGTCATAAAGATTGATTGATTTTTGGTGTCTTAACGCCACTTTTAAGCACCGCTTTTGGGCTATTTCGTGGCGGCCAGTTTTTATTGGTGGAGGAAATCGGAGTGCCCACATGTCATAAAGAACCACTGACAAAAGAACAAAAGTTAAGAAGAAAGTTTGTCCTTCTTCATGTGTTCTGTTACAATCACTACTATAGATGTATGTCCATTATCTGTTGCAATGTTTAAAGGGGATTTCCCATCAAGTCTACACATCTGTGTCTTTGCACCTTTATCTAATAATAAACGTACAATATCCTCGTGTCCTACTTCACATGCATAAAATAATGGTGTTGTTCCATCTTCTTTTGTCATGTTGATGTTAGCATTGTGGTTCAGAAGACAACGGACTACACCTATCCTACCCATAAAACAGGCAATGTGTAATGGAGAAGAACCAGCATCCACATCAAAGACAAAATCTACTGACTTCTTACTGATATAATCTGTAACATTTGATAATGTATTCTTTAGAAAGCAAACAAACAATCCTTGTTTATATTCATCTAATGTTTCGGATTGATCATTATTTAATGTATCTGTTATTTTTTGTTTACTATGGCCACATATATTACAGTCAGCATTGTTCTCTAACAGTAACTGTGTTATTTCTACATTCCCTTTCTGTGCACTGAAATTCAAAGCATTACCACCATCATATGACTGGGCATTAATGTTTGGTTTATGTCTTATTAATAGCTGGACTATGCTGATGTAGTTACAGATACATGACTTGATCAGTGGTGTAAAACCATTCCTGTTACATAGATCAACATTAGAATTCTTCTCTAACAGTAACCTTACTATATCAGTATGTCCATTATTACTTGCCAATAACAAAGGACTACAGTCATCCTTGTTACATAGATCAACATTTGGATCCTTCTCTAACAGTAACCTTACTATATCAGTATGTCCTTTATTACTTGCCAATAACAAAGGACTACAGTCATCCTTGTTACATAGATCAACATTAGGACTCTTCTCTAACAGTAACTTTACTATATCAGTATGTCCATTCTGACTTGCCATGTACAGAGGACTACAGCCATCCTTGCCACATAGATCTACATTAGGATTCTTCTCTAACAGTAACTTTACTATATCAGTATGTCCATTCTGACTTGCCATGTACAGAGGACTACCGCCATCCTTGGTACATAGATCAACATTAGGATTCCTCTCTAACAGTAACCTTACTATATCAGTATGTCCTTTATAACTTGCCATTAACAGAGGACTCAAGCCATCCTTGTTACATAGATCAACATTAGGATCCTTCTCTAACAGTAACTTTACTATATCAGTATATCCTTCCTGACTTGCCCAGTACAGAGGACTACAGTCATTCTTGTCACATAGATCAACATTGGGATCCTTCTCTAACAGTAACTTTACTATATCAGTATGTCCATTCTGACTTGCCATGAACAGAGGAATACAGCTATCATGTCTACATAGATTAACATTAGGATTCCTCTCTAACAGTGACTTTACTATATCAGTATGTCCTTCCTGACTTGCCATGAACAGTCCAGTAACTCCATCATCTCTACACTGATCCACATCCACATCATTATGTAACATCCACTGTACCATATCAGTATAACCATCATAACAAGTAGATACCAGTGGAGTAGTACCTGATACATACTCCTCCTTTGGTCTCACTGTATCCTTGGTATTGGCTAATGTTACTTGTTGTAGTTTATCTAGTTTTAGTAAGTACTGTAATAACTTTTGTCTGAATGATGAAACTTTCATATTATTGTTACTGAATACATCTGTCACCTTTCCTGCTGACCAGTCCTTTATAAACCTTTTTAAATATGATTCTAAATAATCATCTGGTATTTCTATAATGAAGTCTATGTTACTGTTCTTGTCATCTGGTGATTTCTGCCTAATAAAACGTTCACGTACTAAATCACTGTCACCATGATCTATTAAACATTCAATCATTTTCTGACCAAAGTAATGAGCAAGGAAGTCAAACAGTTTATCATGTACAGTTCTATAAATACCATTCTGTTTACAGATAAATGTACCATCTAGAGTGTCAAGTGCTTTCTTTAGTTTTGCCTTTGGTATACTGGTGATTTCACAAGCCTCACATGTTTCTTTTATGATCTGTCCTTGTTCATCTGTCATTTTACCCTGGAACCATTTTTCCTTTAGCTGATTATTAAAGAGAACACATAAAGCCAGACTACATATTTTATAGTTCCCTTCATCACCATGCTCACTTAACCTGTCTAGCTGACTTTTATAGACATCAAAAGGATTTTTGAAATATTCTTTGACATCTACATCTTCTTTTTCATGATATAAGGAACATAAGAGTGGGAAAAAATCGCATTTAGAAGATAAATCATCAATATCTGTCATGCTTGTACCAATATATGTTTTTGCTATGTTTGTTTTCTCAACAGATGTAAGACCTAACTTATCTGATATTAAGTTACATTCACAGGATTTAAAAGGTAATAATATATTAAACTTATCATCTTTATAGACTTGTAATCTACAAGATACAATAATCTTACAACATTTGTCTGCAATAATTGTTTTAATCACAGGTAACAACTGTTTCCAGTTATCAATCTGTTGTTGATTCGCCGTGAAATTTCCACAAATATCATCTAAAATAAAGACTGTCTGTTTACCAGGTTGATAATAATCTCTAATGTCTGTTGGTGAGTACACTGGTATTATATTGTATCCTTCCTTCTTCAAAACAAGTGCTGTGTGTCTTGCAATAAATGATTTTCCAACTCCTGATGGGGCAGTTAATGTCAAGCAACTGTTGTCCTGTAAACATTCCATGACATAATCGCTGGCTCTTGTAGACACGAACATCTTATCTTTCTTTTCCCAGTCTTCCATTTGTTTTTTTATCAGCTCTGAAAAATATATAAAGTGTAACTAATTAAAAATTAAAAAAAAACTTACTATTCACATGAATTATTCATAATCATTTAAAACAGTAATAAAATGGTGGAATAAATCTATGGTGTAAGTTGTTTCACATTTTGTTATGTCAAAACCGTTCATACCTTACTATACATATTATACAGTATCGTTGTACTCATTGTTGAAGGCTGGATGCTGACCTGTGGTTGTATACCTGCTTGTCATTTTGTCTCATTAGACATCATATCCCATCTCCTTGTTTTGATACAACCTAAATTGAAAATACTCCCTCAAAATATATACTTAATAGCAAGACACTAACATATTGTCTTGGTTAACCAAAGATCAGTACTATAAAAATATAACTAATTGTGAAATCATTTAAAAGAACATTAAAATACATGATTTTGGGTTCCTCTTAAGTATTTGATCTTGAGTTTAATGGTACGTCATCCATCATGGTGTGGACACATTGTGTTTAGGTGGTGAACCTTTTACTAAATATGAAAAGATCAAGGTCACATAAAGGTCATAACACAACACTGTCATATAATGATACAGTTATACACCTTCATACCGAGTGTAAAAAAAAGTTTTGGCCAGGACAAAGCTGTTTTATTGGCCTACTGGTTCAATATGCACAATTCATTTCAGGTAGGCGATAATGGCTGATTTTTCCTCAATTCCTCTGCCCATATCGCAAACTTGCATTTATATATAACACTCCCAAACGTGTCCATCCCCCAAACGTGTCCTTAAAAGTTTATATCGCCCAAACGTGTCTGATAATTGTTATTCGCCAAAATGAGTCCACTTTAAAACGCCCGAACGTCTCAAAATTTTAAGCGCTATTATGTTCTCAGTGACATCAATAACATTTATGGCAATTCCATAATAGGGGACACAAATGAAGATGTCGGGTATCGGTTGGATCCTAAACTAGATAAAAAGCCGCATTCAAGACACATAAATCCTGAAGTATTTTGGGCACAATTACCAGAAATTAAAAAAAGAACAGAGCTGAAAGAACAAAATTCAAAATGTATTAGCATTAGTTTGTTCAACATGAGTTGTTTATATTTAGCGTAATTGCAAGATTGATTAGCAACATATAAAAAACTCTTGACTGTTGCTTGCTTATTGTCTAGTGGCAAGTATTTCATACATATTTCATGTATTTAGAGCGAACGTAAAAATAAGTTTAGTACAGAAATTAATCGTTTACTAAGTAAATTATTTTGTACTTATAAACTGCGGTGATGCCTTACTATATGAATCATGTATGAGGATATTGCACGGCTGGCTTCCTACAGAGGTGTTTTCCATTATTTATTTTTTTTTCAATAGTTCTGATTTTTTAAAAGCTCTTGAAATTATAAACTGGTATTCAGGTTTTATATTATAAAATTTGGGTTTTGAGCTTCACTTAGAGACATACAAACAAGAGACATTACGTCCAGTGACAAATAGTTCATGCATTATCAGGACAACAACATTTCAACTATAAATACTATAGGTAGCAATACACAGTTAGGAGTTTGGTTTCGCATTTTGGCCCCTGTGGATTTTTCAAATATGAAAGTTATTGTGCAATAAAATTCATTTTTAGACAGCTGAGTACTAATTTAGCCTTCAAAGGTGGTTTATAAGAACATCAAGAGTATTTTTTTCATGTTTTATGGGCTATTTTCTGTTTGACTGTCTGTATTTTCATAGGTAGACCGGCCGTAGGTCCAGAAATTAATGTAATGTTTACAAACACTTTTTTTCTACACAAAGTTTTTGATGCAATTTTACAAAAAAATGAGATGAAAGACATATGATTTTTATTTGATTTCCTGATAGATGTATGTAAACAGTTTCAGAAAATGTATCACTCCAAGGGATTGAAATTCTACCTCTGGCCAAATTTTTGGGAAACATGTGACATCTTTCCCCCCTTTTTGCAATATTTTATAGCAAATAAATGCAGATAGTTGCCATGGATACACCAAAAAGAAATTATATTTTACCATTTTAACTACTAGATATCAAATCTATAGAAGATACTGATTACATACATATATATGCACATATATGACACAAACAGTAAGCTTAATTTGCAAGAAAGCAAGGAAAAGGGGATGGTAAAATTTATGAGAGTAAATTTTAATATTTATTCATAACTGTTTTTTGCTACCATAGGTAAGTTCTATAATGAAAGGCGAAATAATCTTTTCCGGGACTTTGGGATTGTACCTTTATTATTCTGTGAATTTGGGATTGGGCCTAAATTTGTACAGTTATAAGAAATTTACACTAATCAGGGCTCGGAATTAAATAATATTTTTTGGGAGCGGGGAAAGACCACTTTATTTACTCGGGACTTCAATGAAAGAGCAATAATCAAATAACGGGGGACACGTTTGGGCGATTTTATAATATGGACACGATTGAGCTTTCAGAGAAAGGAAAAATTTAGACTTCATATGGACACATTTGTGAGATTGGACACATTTGGGCGTTCTTATAAAAATGGACATGATTGGGCGTTAATGAAAATGACATGCTTTAGCGCCCTTTTACAACTAAACATGTTTCGGAGTTCAGTGACGTTATATGGACACGTTTGGGGGAATCGGACACGTTATATGGACACATTGGGGGGGATGGACACGTTTCTGAGTGTTACATATGTATGATGGCTTGTTTCGAAGCTGAGACATTTTCACTTGTGTGGTTAAATTTTCGGGGTCCAAAGTGAGATTCATTTTTCAACTGCTGAGCATATCCTGAAAAGCCCCTCGTGATGCAGCTACTTGAGGTAAGAAATCCTTTTTTCACACAATAAGTTCTTTTAAAATTTAGTACTTTGCATACATTTAATAACTCCATAGTTTTTACAAATTTATTGTATGATCCTCTGCTCTTTGAATAAGCACAAATGGTTAAGCTCAGTCACTTGTTAAAATTTGAAACATGTCCAATATCACTGTAGAGATTTTTTAATTACGTACTATATTTGAGTACCTCAATTTGAGGCGAATAAGGGATATTGATCCTTATGAGATCTGACTATGCACACAAATTTGAATGTGTTTGTCAAGGTTACATGTCCCTTTTAGGTTAGCCTAGATTCTGATTAGTAAACGAAAAAGAAAAAAATTCTGGCCTAAATATGATAACAAGAGTTTAAAGGCTGAAATGTCACCTGCTAAACTGATCATAATTGAAATTATGCTGAAAGTCTTTAAAATAAAGATTTTACTACAAGTATCATTTACTACTAGTATCTCATCATCTTACCATTAACAATGTACTATGAAAATGAGGTCACAGTCATATGACCCATGCCAGACATGTATACCTTACAATCATTCTATACACCAAATATAGTGGTCCTATTGCTAAAAGTACCAGAGAAACAGATCAAACCACAAAATTTTAACATTGACCAATGAACCATGAAAATGAGGTCAAGGTCATATGAACCCTAGCTGCCAGACAGACATGTACACCTTACAATAATTCTAGACACCAAATACAGTTGACCTTTTGTTTTTGGTACCTTATAAATTGACATAATTACGAAAACTTATCATTGACCAAAGAACCATGAAAATGAGATCAGGTCATATGAACCCTGCCAGACAGATATGTACACCTCAAGATTGTTCTATTCACTAAACATAAATGACCTATTGCTTATAATATCTGAGAAATGAACAAAACCACACAAACTTAAAATTGTCCAATGAACCATGAAAATGAGGTCAAGGTCAGATGAAACCTGCCATACAGACATGTACAACTGACAATCATTCCATACACCAAATATAGTGGTCGTATTGCTTATAGTATCTGAGAAACAGATCAAACCACAAAAACTAAACATTATCCAATGGACTATGAAATTGCAATCATTCCATACACCAAATATAGTTGACCTATGGCTTATTTTATCTGAGATATGGACTTTACCATGTAATTTTAACCTTGATCACTGATCCATGGAATAAGGTCGAGGTCAGGGGAACCCTACCTGATGGACATATAGACGTTGCAAGGAACCCATAAATATAGAACTTTATCCTAATACTCATAATAAGTGAGTATTTCACTTAACAAAAAAACTGTAATTCTTTTTCTCAAGCAGTCACGCAACCATTAAAATGAGGTCAAGGACAATGGACATATGACAGACAGAATCTTCGTAAGTTATCCGCACACAAGGTATGAAGCATCCAGGTCTTCTACCTTCTGAAATATAAAGCTTTAAACAAATAGTTTACGCCGTAGATCCTGCAGGATTTTCATACCCAAGTCTCCAATACTGCGACTTTCTTTACAGGCGAGACAAAAATCAGGTGTGTGTGTGTATCAGCTGAGTGTGTATCATGCTTGTGGTCAGTTTAAATTTTAAGTTCTGTTTGTAATGAAGATTATAGTCTATTTTTCAGTAACTTAACCAAGAAAATAAGATCAAGAACAAACAGTATATTAAGATGGAAACTTGAGACCATAATACATCTGCATACAATATATGAATTGTCCAGCTCATGTGCCTAGGTTTTATCAAAATAGTTTATGTCATTGTCACTTCAGTTGTCCATGCCATCTCAGGAAAAAGTTTTATAATAAAATCACATTACCTCCATTTCTGAAGGGAATGTTGATATTTGTTTCGATCAATATACATGACTTGTAAGGGATTAAAACATTGCAAAAGATATGAGAAATTGAAGAATTAGAAATAATTACCTGTCAATTGACATTCTACTTTTATCTGTATCAATAAGTATAATGTACCTTTGATGTTCCCTGGCAAAGGGTCTTTCAAAGAAGATTGTAACTCTCTAAGATTTTCCGTCACTTTAGAGTGTTCCATCCCCAAATTGTCTATTGTTTGTCTCAGTTCTTTCATCTCTTCCAGTGATTGTTTGATTTCCAACATAATTTCCTGATTAGACTGGTCTAAGATTTTCACCTTTAACTCTTGACACTCTTGATACATTGTTTGACCTCCCAATCGACCTATAGCCTAGAAATGAATAGTTCAATATCTGATAATTTTTTATTCTTAAAAACATTATTCTTTATCATGTCTATCATGTCTATGTACAATAATCATTTTTAATTCATTTAATTGAACCTTGCTTGTAAATCAAAATTACTAGGCATTGTTGTATACATGAGGATTAAATTGTGTGTACAGTATAAAGTTGTACAACAGGATCATAGATAATCATAATAAAATGTAATTCGATATAAAAAAAGAAGATGTGGTATGATTGCCAATGAGACAACTCTTCACAAGAGACCAAATGACACAGAAATTAACAAATATAGGTCACCCTTACGGCCTTCAACAATGAGCAAAGCCCATACCTCATAGTCAGCTATAAAAGGCCCTTAAATGACAAATGTAAAACAATTCAAACAAGAAAACTAACGGCCTAAATTATGTTAAAATAAAATGCTCGGCAGGGCGCAGCTTGATACGACCGCAGAGGTCGAACCCTGAACAGTTGGGGCAAGTATGGACACAACATTCAAGCTTGATATAGCTTTGCATTTGGATTGTGATTAAATATTTGACACAGCATAGGTTTCTGACACAGAATGAATGTGGTCTAAGAACTTAAAAATTTTAAATTGGACATTCACCTATTATGGTCCAATATCCAAAATCTAAATACATGGTTAGATTCAGCATATCAAAGAACCCCAAGAATTCAATTTTTGATGAAATCAAACAAAGTTTAATTTTGGACCCTTTTGACCTCAATGTGGACAAAGTTGATAACGGGGCCCAAAAATCAAAAATCTAAATACATGGTTATATTCAGCATATCAAAGAACCCCATATATTCAATTTTTGTTGAAATCAAACAAAGTTTAATTTTGGACCCCGATTTGGACCAACTTGAAAACTGGGCCCATAATCAAAAATCTAAATACATGTTTAGATTCAGCATATCAAAGAACCCTAAGAATTCAATTTTTGATAAAATCAAACTAAGTTTAATTTTGGACCCTTTGGACCTTAATGTAGACCAATTTGAAAACGGAACCAAAAAATAAGAATCTAAATACACGGTTAGATTCGGCATATCAAAGAACCCCAATAATTCAATTTTTGATGAAATCAAACAAAGTTTAATTTTGGACCCTTTGGACCTCAATGTGGACCAATTTAAAAACGGGGCCCAAAATCCAAAAACTAAATACACAGTTAGATTTAGCATATTAAAGAACCCCAAGAATTCAAGAATAAAACCCCATTGAAATTGGTCAAGAAATAAGCAATTTATATGAAGTATCTTCTTTTGCACAATACTGTGCAATTAAATATTTCTTGCTATTGCGCAATTGTAACAAAAAATTTGTTCCGGCGTGACATTTGTTCCGGCGGAACAAATTTCATATGAAATATGTTCCACCGGACTTTATATCACAGAAAATATGTTCCAGCACTGTAAAATTTGTTCCGGAACTAATTTTATGACCAAATGTGAAATAAGTTCCGGAACAAAAATCATAGCTCCATGAATTTTGTTCCAATTAATATTAAGAGTTTTAAAAAGTTAAATAAGTTCCTGTGATATTTGTTTTAAACGAACGTGTACATATTTCATAGAAATCAATTAATAAGTTCCGCTCAAACCTATTTTCACAGAAAATAAGTACCTTTGCAACAAATTGCAAGCGAAATATTTTCTTGTTACATTTAAATTATAATGCAAGCTGAGTGCTGTACTGAGTGTGCTTGCATGGAATACATTTGCAATTGAAGGCATGACTGTAACTAAAGGATAAAGATAAGAAATGGTAATGTATCATAATTTGTATTTTTGTTTTATGTGGTATTCCTCCTTGGTTTTTGTTTACTTTCATGGCCGCGTGTTCTAGTCATACATGTACTTAGGTCATAACACAGTTTCAAAAGAGTGTGTCTTTTGTTTCTACATGTCTTTTGATATAACTGATCAGTCACTTTGTCGTTTTCAAATAAGTACATATGTTCATCTTTAACTAAACCTTTTTTCTGAATGATTGATTTTTCTTATTCTACTCTTTTCTGGCTGAAAAGTGTCATTTTGATATTTTTTACGGAGTATATAATTAAACATTTGCTATACTCCACAGGATCTGAATTGGATGATTTACACTTTTTACTTTTTTTATTATTGATATAATACTTATTTTTATAATGCACTTGAATGATAAATTTAAACTCACTGATGACAAATGCTCAGTATATAAGATAACTTGTTTAACCAGTGGAACATATTTCACAGACAAGGAACTTATTTCACCAGGTGAGGAACAAATCTCACAAACCAAGAACTTATTTCACCAGATAAGGAACAAATCTCATTAACCCAGAACTTATTTCACCAGGTAAGGAACAAATTTCACCAACCCGGTACTTATTTCACCAAGTAAAGTGTGGAACTTATTTTATAGAGATGGAACAAATTATATAGAAATCATCTGTGAAAAAAGTTCTCCCAGAACATATTTCCTGTGATATTAGTTCCACTGGAACTTTTTTCACAGGAACAAATTTTGGCTCACACAATACTGTACAATTGACAATTTCTTGCTATTGCGCAATATTGTGCTATTGGATATTTCTTGCTATTGCGCAATACTGTGCAATTGAAGATTTCTTGCTATTGCGCAATACTGTGCAATTGAAGATTTCTTGCTATTGTGCAATACTGTGCAATTGAAAATTTCTTGCTATTGCACAATACTTATTATATAATAATTTACACATCCTGTTTGTTGTGTATCTCCTACCATATCATTATTATTTGCTTTTAAATATAAATCAGAAATAACCAACTTAAAATGGAAAATTCTAAAAGAAAAAAAAAAGGAAAAAAAAAAAATCCCCCCCCCAAATTTTTGGAACCCCCTTATGATTCATCACCCCAAACTCAATCCCAGCCTTCCCTTTGTGGTATGGTACCTTGCAGTACAATTTCAGAGAGATCCATACACTTGAACACAAGTTATTGTCTGGAAACTAGAACTAGAGGCTCTCAAGAGCCTGTGTCTCTCACCTGACTCTACTTTGGTTTTAGAAATCATGTAAAGATAGATAACAATCATAACAGATACCCAAGAAATGATTGAGGCCAAATTTTGATTAATATTGGTCCCGTTATTTAATAAAATATCCTGGTGGCCATCTTGAACAGTAAATCGGCAACAAAGTAGCAACACTTGGTCAGCACTTCATAAGGAACATTCATGCCATGTTTGGTTTCATTCCATTCAGTGGTACTCTAAAAGAAGACATTTGTATGTATTTCCCATAGGGTCCTATGTTAAACTAAGCCCCCCCCCCTAGCGGCCATCTTGGATGATGGATCAACTGCAAAGTAACAACACTTGGTCAGCAACTCATAAGGAACATTCATGCCATGTTTGGTTCAATTCCATTCAGTAGTTCTCTAAAAGAAGACAATTGTATGTATTTCCAAGAGGGTCCTTTGTTAAACTAAGTACCCCGCTGTCGGCCATCTTGGATGATGGATCGGCTGCAAAGTAACAACACTTGGTCAGCACCTCATAAGGAACATTCATGCCATGTTTGGTTTCATTCCATTCAGTGGTTCTCTAAAAGAAAACATTTGTATGTATTTCCCATAGGGTTCTATGTTAAACTAAGTCCCCCGCTGGCGGCCATCTTGGATGATGGATCGGCTACAAAGTAACAACACTTGGTCAGCACCTCATAAGGAGCATTCATGCCATGTTTGGTTTCATTCCATTCAGTGGTTCTCTAAAAGAAGACATTTGTATGTATTTCCCATAGGGTCCTATGTTAAACTAAGTCCCCAGCTGGCGGCCATCTTGGATGATGGACCAACTGCAAAGTAACAACACTTGGTCAGCATCTCATCAGGAACATTCATGCCATGTTTGGTTCAATTCCATTCAGTGGTTCTCTAAAAGAAGACATTTTTATGTATTTCCCATAGGGTCCTATGTTAAACTAAGTCCCCCGCTGGCGGCCATCTTGGATGATGGATCGGCTACAAAGTAACAACACTTGGTCAGCACCTCATAAGGAGCATTCATGCCATGTTTGGTTTTATTCCATTCAGTGGTTCTCTAAAAGAAGTCATTTGTATGCATTTCCCATAGGGTCCTATGTTAAACTAAGTCCCTCGCTGGCGGCCATCTTGGATGATGGATCGGCTACAAAGTAACAACACTTGGTGAGCACCTCATAAGGAACATTCATGCCATGTTTGGTTTCATTCCATTCAGTGGTTCTCTAAAAGAAGTCATTTGTATGCATTTCCCATAGGGTCCTATGTTAAACTAAGTCCCCCGCTGGCGGCCATCTTGGATGATGGATCGGCTACAAAGTAACAACACTTGGTCAGCACCTCATAAGGAACATTCATGCCATGTTTGGTTTCATTCCATTCAGTGGTTCTCTAGAAGAAGTTCAAAATGTAAAAAGTTAACGCCGACGACGGACGACGCCGGACGACGGACGCCAAGTGATGAGAAAAGTGTGTTTTTTGGCCCCTTTTTGGCCCCAAATTCCTAAACATTTAGGGCAATTACCCCAAAACTCAAACCCAGCTTTCCCTTTGTGATATGGAACCTTGTAGTACAATTTCAGAAAGATCCATACACTTACAGACAAGTTATTGTCCTGAAACTAGAAAAATGCTTATTTTTGGCCCCTTTTTGGCCCCCAATTCCTAAACGTTTCGGCAATTACCCCCAAACTCAACTCCAGCTTACCCTTCGTGATATGGAACCTTGTAGTACAATTTCAGAAAGATCCATACACTTACACACAAGTTATTGTCATGAAACTAGACAAATGCTTGTTTTTTGCCCCTTTTTTGGCCCCTAATTCCTAAAATTTTGAGGCAATTACCCCCAAAATCAATCCCAGCATTCCTTTTGTGATATGGAACCTTGTTGTACAATGTCAGAGAGATCCATACACTAACACACAAGTTATGTCTGGAAGTTACAAAAATGCTTATTTTTGGCCCCGAATTCCTTTACTGTTGGTACTATAACCCCCAAAATCAATCCCAACCTTCCTTTTGTGGTATTGAACCTTGTGGTAAAATTTCATAGAGATCCATTCACTTAAACTAAAGTTAGAGTGCGAAAACCAATGTGTCTTCGGACGACGACGCCAACATCATACCAATATACGACCACAAAAATTTGTTTGCGGTCGTATAAAAAATGAAAGAAAAACAAATATGTAACACATCAACAAACAACAACAACTGAATTACAGGCTCCTGACTTGGGACAGGCACATACATACAGAATGTGGCGGGGTTAAACATGTTAGCAGGATCCCAACCCTTCCCTAACCTGGGATTCAATAGGCAAAACATGGTGTCATCGTGGTACATTAGTAAAAAACAAATGTTAAAGTTGCACAACTCCCAATAAAAATAGTCGCACCAACATGACGGTATAATATGGTCAACTACCCATGATGGCAAACACAATCCTACCAAGTTTGAGAGTTTTCTGTCAAACGGTATCATTTCAGCCTTCAATCCTCTTAGCATTACTTTAGCCTTTAATGCTCTTTGCATTTCTTTAGCCACCAATCCTCTTAGCATTACTTTAGCCTTTAATCCTCTTAGCATTATTAAAGCATTTAATTCTCTAAGCATTATTTCAGCTTTCAATCCTCTTAGCATTATTTCAGCATTTAATCCTCTTAGCATGATTTTAGCCTTCAATCCTTTAAGCATTATTTTAGCTTTCAATCACCTTTATAGCATTATTTTAGCTTTCAATCACCTTAGCACTATTTTAGCCTTCAATCCTCTTAGCATTATTTTAGCCTTCAATCCTCTTAGCACTATTTCAGCCTTCAATCCTCTTAGCATTATTTCAGCCTTCAATCCTTTAAGAAATATTTCAGCCTTCAATCCTCTTAGCATTATTTTAGCTTTCAATCCTCTTAGCATTACTTCAGCCTTCAATCCTCTTAGCATTACTTTAGCCTTCAATCGTCTTAAAATTATTTCAGCCTTTAATCCTCTTAGCATTATTTTAGCCTTCAATCCTCTTAGCATTATTTCAGCCTTTAATCCTCTTAGCATTATTTTAGCCTTCAATCCTCTTAGCATTATTTCAGCCTTCCAACCTTTAAGCATTATTTTAGCATTCAATCCTCTTAGCATTATTTTAGCCTTCCATCCTTTAAGCATAATTTTAGCATTCAAAACTCTTAGCATTATTTTAGCCTTCAATCCTCTTAAGATTATTTCAGCCTTCAATCCTCATAGCATTATTTCAGCCTTCAATCATACTACATCTTCTAATTTTTATATACACAGATGTTACGGATGTTTGCTAGATAAATTCCAAATAACAATAATCATGATAAAGAATAATTCATCAAAATGTATAATAAAATGCTCTGCTGGGCGCAGCCTGATACGACCGCAATTGTCGTACCCTGAACAGTTGGGGCAAGTATGGAGATCCATAGACCAATACTTAAGTAATTGTCCATTAACCAGGAAAACCTTGTTTTTCCCCCCTTTTTGCCCCTAATTCCTGAACAGTTTGGGCCATAACCCCCAAAGTCAATCCTAACCTTCCCTTTGTGGTATGCAAACTTGTGGTACAACACAAGTTATTGTCTGGAAACTAGAAAAATGCTTTTTTGGGCCCCTTTTTGACCCCTAATTCCTAAACAGTTGGGACCATAACCCCCAAAATCAATCCCAACCTTCCCTTCTGTTGTATTAAACCTTGTGTTTAAATTTTATAGAATTTCATTCACTTATACTAAAGATATTGTCCGGAAACCAAATGTCTTTGGAGGACGATGACGTGATAGCAATATACGAACGCAAATTTTTTGCGGTCGTATAAAAAGAGGTTTATGTGCTTGTTTAGTAGTAGTCCAAGATTGATCTGAAAATGTCTGTTTTTTTAAGGACTTTCTAGACCACAGCCTCAGCAAGTGCCAATCAATAGGCTTCATAGAGTCTGAATCTCTCAAATGGTAAAAATATGCCATTTTCAAATATTCATTTTTACCTGTACTGCAATCAGATATGTTTGCTTATTTGTAAATCTTATTTAGTGGCATTTTTGTAGATCGTGTAATGCTGATCATATTTACTGTTTACTGCTTATACTTATCTATAAAGTGTTCAAGATAATTGGCAAATTTATAATAAACTGTTAACACAGAGATATGTCTCGCCTATTTGTTATTTTGATAATGCAAATGTTGAAATTAAAATAGCAATACTTTAACATGTAAGTTATGTAAATATTCAAAGTCAATGAACCATGACTGAAGGAACAGGGCTAAACAATCTCCATGGAAATGAGATGTGCCAATGCTAATAAAACTGCAAACAAAATGCTATTGACTTTACAAAAGATGTTCCCTTTAACATGTTTAAACAAACCTAAACACAAACATTAACTTGTAAACTATGTAAAAGTTTCAGTCAATGAACCATAATTAGGGGGTGGGGTTATATAATCTCCATGGAAATGAAACTTGCAAATGCCAATACATTTGCATACCGAATATCATTGATTTAACATTAGTGGTTCATCTTAAACTGACCTAATCACAAACTAATACATGTAAACTAAGCAAAAGTTTCAAAGTCAATAGATCATGACTGAGGGGTAAGGACCAAATATTCTCCATGGAAATGAGATGTGCTAATGCTTATACAACTGCATACCAATTATCATTGACCTACCACTAACAGTTCCCCTTAAACTGACCTAATCACAAACTAATACATGAAAATTAAGCAAAAGTTTCAAAGTCAATAGACCTTGACTGAGGGGGCGGCGCCAAATAATCTCCATGGTAATGAGATGTGCTAATGCTAATACAACTGCATACCAAATATCATTGACCTACCACTAGTGGTTCCCCATAAACTGACCTAATCACAAACTAATACATGTAAACTAAGCAAAGTTTCAAAGTCAATAGACCTTGATTGAGGGGGCGGGGCCAAATAATATCCATGGTAATGAGATGTGCCAATGCTTATACAACTGCATACCAAATATCATTGACCTACCACTAGTGGTTCACCATGAACTAGACCTAATCACAAACTAATACATTGTTGCCGCCGCCGCCGGAAACAGCATACCTATGTCTCGCTTTTTGACTCCGTCAAGGCGAGACAAAATTTAGTAAGAAAAATCATCATTTAAGGGCAATAAATCCTGTTGACTTATTTGTAGATCTCATTTTGCTATTTAAAGTTTTTATTTATCTACTACAGTTTTTTTTGACAAAAATGCAAAAAAGGTAAAAATTTGTCAAGGGTTGTTCCTTGAAATCCTGTGTCTTGCCATCAATTGCTGCTGTCAGTGACTGAGTGTAAAAGTGTAAAATTGCCTGTAAAAATTAAATCTGTTTATTAGTAAAATATAGAATTTGATACAGCTCTGAATTTGAATTGTGATTAAATATTTGACACAGCATATGTTTATGACACAGAATGAATGTGGTCTTAGAACCTAAAAATTTGAAATTTTACAATTACCTATGATGGTCCAATATCCAAAATCTAAATACATGGTTAGATTCAGCATATCAAAGAACCCAATGAAATCAATTTTTGATGAAATCAAACAAAGTTTAATTTCATACCCTTTGGACCTCAATGTGGACAAATTTAGTAACGGGCCCCAAATCAAAAATCTAAATACTTGTTTAATATATGCAGCATATCAAAGAACCCTATATATCCAATTTTTTGTTGAAATCAAACAAAATTGTATTTTGGACCCAGATTTTGACCAACTTGAAAAATGGGCCAAAAATAAAAAAATCTACATACATTTTTAGATTCAGCATATCAAGGAACCCCAACAAATTAATTTTTGTTAAAATTAAACAAAGTTTAATTTTGGACCCTTTGAACCTCAATGTAGAACAATTTAAAAACAGGGCCTAAAATTCAAAATCTAAATACACGGTTAGATTCAGCATATAAAAGAACACCAAGAATTCAAGACTTTGAATTAAACCCCATTGAAATTGGTAAAAAAAATAAGAAATTGATACAAAGTATTAGAAAAGTATTGTTTTGGCCCCTAATTCCTAAACAGTTAGGACCATAACCCGTAAAACAAATCCCAACCTTCCTTTTTTTGGTATGGAACCTTGTAGTACAATTTCATAGCGATCCATAGACTTACACTCAAAATTAAAACAACAAAAATACCAAGGAAAATTTTAAACGGAAAATCTCATGACAATTGACAAATCAAAAAGCTCAAACACGTTAGACAAATGGAAAACACCTGTCATATTCCTGACTTGGTTCAGGCATTTCCTTATAGAGAAAATGGTAGAATAAACCTGGTTTTAAAGCTAGCTACACATCTCACTCGTATGACAGTCGTATATAATTCAATTATATTGATAACAATGTGTGAACAAAACAGACAGACAAGTTATTGTCCTGAAATAAGAAAAATGCTTGTTTTTGGCCCCTAATTTCTAAACAGTTAGGCTAAAAAACCCTAAAATCAATCTCAAACTTGTTCTTGAGGTATGGAACCTTGTGGTACAATTTTATAGAGATCCATACATTTATACTCAAGTTATTGTCTGGAATCCAAATGTCTGCAGACGACGACATCGCCACACCATTATCATGACTATACCATGTATACGGCCACAAATGTTTGCAGTCGTATAAAAACACTGAAATGTTCTAAAAATTGACATCATTGTCCAACATGTTAAATATAAATGAAAGTATCAATATTGTAGAAACACACTTACATCTGATATATCTCTCCATGCTGTATTGAAATAAGTAGTGTCTATTGTATTACTATCATGATGAGCTAGTTCATTCCTGTAGTGTTTTATCCTGGCTAGATCAGGTCCCAGAGTTTTCTCTCTTGTTAGAGGTAGACTGTCAAATCCATTGATTGGAGGATTGATAGATGTCAAGTTTCTTATTAAACAGATCATCAACGTTACATCAAATGTTTTGGAATCCGGAACCCCTATAACATCAAAAGCAACAGAAATGTATCACTTATAGTCCTAAACGCTGTGTTTAAATGTGGGGCCTCTCATAGCTGACTATGTGGTATGGGCTTTGCTCATTGTTGAGGGCCGTATGGTGACCTATAGTTGTTAATCTCTGTGTCATTTTGGTCTCTTGTGGAGAGTTGTCTCATTGGCAATCATACCACATCTTCATATTTTTATATATGCTGGAGTATTTCATTCACCAATTTTAATATCAACATATTAAGATGTATTGATTAGATAATATTAATGGAATTATATATCATATATTGCTATTATATTTGTGTATATTATATGCTGTAAATTGGAAGTTATAAATAATAAAAAAAATTTAAGAAAAAAAAAATAATAACATGATTAAGTATAACTATTTACAAATAAAAGAACAGAGTTGCAATATCAATTTGCCAGTCAATAAAATAAAGAATGGAAATGGGGAATGTGTCAAACAGACAACAACCCGACCAAAGGAAAGAAGACAGCCAACGGCCACCAATGGGTCTTCAACCCCGCTTTTGGTATCACAAGAGTGCACAAGCTGAAATGTCTCGCCTGCTTTACTGATTATTGATTTTATGTTGATAGTCCTAAATATAAAGCTACATACAGTTAGGGGTACTACTTCTACAAGTTGTTTTTGTTTACTTGAAGCAGTAAATAATAATATACTTATATAAGTAAATTTGTTATATTCATATTTTCTTATAAGGTTGGAATAATCTCCTCTTAATTTTCTCAAAAAGTAAAATTTACTTTTACAAGTATTTTTTTTTTACAATCCCTAAAATTCTCCAGTTTTGGGATGATAAAACATGCTTTAAACAATTTTTCTCTAGTTAGCTCATTATTTTGTATTAGCTTTAACATTTCATCTAATCAATTCAACAAGAAAACTAATTGAGCAAAGATCTTAAGTTATTGGACAAGGCCTTCAAAAATTGCCCCTTGGAGGCTTGTAAATGAGCAATGTTTTGAAGATAACAGACAAATGAGATTTTCATTGTCCATGAAATTACAATTAAATGATTAGTAAAGACATCTGCAAAAGACAGAAAATTAAAAATTCTATTAGAGCAAAGAAGTCTTGAGAACTTCAAGAAACGAAAATAGTATGACTTTTTTACTTGTATAAGTAAAAAACTGTGCTTCGCCCACACAGCTGGATACGACCGAAGAGGTCCAACCCTGAACAGTTGTGGCAAAAATGGACGCAATATTCAAGCTTGATACAGGTCTGAATTTGGATTGTAATAAAATATTTGACACTTTATAGGTCTCTGACACAGAATAAATGTAGTCAAAGAACTTGAAATTGGTTATATGATTTGAATTTATATTCAATTGAAGATTTCTTGCTGTTGTGCAATACACTGTGCTGTTGCGCAATACTTAGTAAATCTGTTTTTAGACTATATACAAATGAGCAAAATAAATTGTGACCCCCAATTTTTTTTTTTTTTTGAAAAATAATTTAAATTGATAATTTCTTAAATCTTGAGGGAAAAAAATTACCCCCCTTCCCCTCCAAACAAATGATATTTGAAGAAATTTTCTTGTTGTTAAATGTGGTACAATTTAAGAGACATATATACACTTAAACACAAGTTATTGTCTGAAAACTAGAAAAATGCTTGTTTTTGCCCCTTTTTGGTCCCTAATTCCTGAATGGTTTGGGCAATTACGCTCAAATGTAACCAAACCTTTTACTTGTGGTATTGAAATTTGGGGTACAAACTAGAAAAATGCTTGTTTTGGGCCCCTTTTTGGCTCCTAATTCCTAAAGGGTTGGGACCATCACCCCCAAAATCAATCCCAGCCTTCCTTTTGTGGTATTGAACCTTTTGTTTAATTTCATAGAGATCCATACGCTTAAACTAAAGTTATTGTCCAGAAACCAAATGTCTTAGGACGACGATGACCTGATGGCAATATACGAATCCTCTCAGTCAGAAATGTACACCTCACAATCATTCCATACACCAATTATAGTTGACCTATTGTTTAAAGTATCTGAGATAGACTTGACCGCATAACTTTAACCTTGATCACTGATCCATGGAATAAGGTCAAGGTCAGGTACACCCTACCTGATTGACATGTAGAGGTTGCAAGGAACCCATATACCAAATATAGTTATCCTATAGATGACTTATAATAAGCGAGTATTTCACTTAACTAAAAAACTGCAATTTTTGTTTTCAAGCAATCAATCCTGAACTATGAAAATGAAGTAAAGGACAATGGATGTATGACAGACGGAAAACTACCTAACATAATTATAAGGTATCTGCATACAAGGTATGAAGCATCCAGTTCTTCCACCTTCTGAAATATAATCAAATAGTTTACGACATGGCTGTATTGTAATACCTATATGTCTCACATATTGCGACTTTCATTACAGGCTAGACAAAAATGATACAATAATGAACTTAATTTGAGGTAAATGCTACTACCTCGATATTGCTATTTCATATTTCAGGAATAATGAATTTGTGTAAGGGTACATTTGAAAAGTTACTTCTTTAAGTAATGCCCCTGACTGTAACCATTTTTACGGTTTCAACATATCTGAACACCATCTTGTTCCTTTATACATCTAGGCCATCGATACAGAAGTGAACATACTTAATTGCTTAATTAAGTTCAACTTAATTAAGCAACAAGTATGTTAAAAGAAATTAGTAATGAAAAAATATTGAAGATGTTCATTCATAAATAAGATTTTTTTTTGTTTAGTAGCCATCACCAGAAAAAACAAGAGGCTCTCAAGAGCCTTAATCGCTCACCTGTTATTTTTTTTTTGCTTAAATCTTTCATCAATGATTATTTTTGCTTTTACCCATATGTTCCATTTTAGCCATAGTGTCTATGTTTCTTGATGCACAAGGAAATGAAATACAAAATTTATACTAAATTCATTTGAGAAGATTTTTAAAGTTAAAAAACATAAAACAACTTGTGTAAAATTGTCCTTAAAGGGCAAAAAATCCTTAAGGGGTCAATTGACAATTTTGGTCATATAAAACTTTTTTGTAGATCTTACTTTGCTGAACATTTTTGCTGTTTACAGTTTATCTTTATCTTCAAATATATTCAAGATAATAACCAAAAACTGCAACATTTCCTTAAAACAACCAATTTAGTGGCAGCAACCCAACAATGGGTTGTTCGGTGTGTCTGAAAATTTCAGGGCTGATAGTTCTTGATCAATTGAACAATTTTACCCCATGTCAGATTTGCTCTAAAAGCTTTAGTTTCTGAGATATAAGCCAAAAACTGCATTTGACCCCTATGTTCTATTTTTAGCCAAGCCCAATGGCAGCCATGTTTGTTGATGGATCAAAATTTCGGATACAATTCATAAACTAGATTCCTAAAGGAACATTCATTCAAAGTTAAAAAGTATTAGGCACAATAGTTTCAGAAGAGAAGATTTTTAAATGTTTGCAAACTTGATGAGCACATTGCGTAAAATTGTCTATAAAGGGCAATAACTCCTTAACCCTTTCGCTGATGAGTCTGGTTTACCAGGATTCACGCTTCAGACAGCTGACGATGAGTCCCGTTTTACCGGGATTGGAATACCTCTTTTATATTTCCCGCTCAAAACAGTGCAAACACGAGTAATCTTTCTTTGTTGAATACCCGGATGAAAGTATAAACATGGCACTTCTGTTTGTTGAAAACCGTGTTAAAATCAGAGGAAATTTACGGAATTTACGAGAATTTGAAATGAGGGAACATTTTTTTTGAAAGAATATGGAAGAATTGAAGCCAAACTTGTATACTTTTTTGACAAAAAATGTCGTTTTATGTACAAAACACTTGGAATGGACATCGTTCAGTGTAAGGAATTTGTACAGCCTCATTAAATTTTTCAAAATTTTGTCGTTTTGGGTTAAAAAATTACGATTTTGAGTCTAAGAGCAGAATTTTGAGAATTTCACCTAGATAATGCCGAAAATTTGAAAATTTGAATATTTTATGAAGAAAAATTATCAAAACATGAACAAAACTGTGAACATGGTGTTAGTGAATGGAATAAAGACACAAATAACTACAGACAAGTTTTTATTGACATTTATTATGAAGATCTCCCACTTGAGTAATAGTAGCCAGGGAAGCCATCGTCTCAGAGTAGCTTCTGTCTGGGCAGCTATCGGTGAAAGGGTTAAGGGGTCAATTGACAAATTTGGTCATATAAACTTTTTTGTAGATCTTACTTTGCTGAACATTATTGCTGTTTACAGTTTATATCTATCTATAATAATATTCAAGATAATAACAAAAAACTGTAAAATTTCCTTAAAACTACCAATTTAGTGGCAGCAACCCAACAATGAGTTGTTCGATTCGTCTGAAAATTTCACGGCTGATAGATCTTGACCCATTGAACAATTCAGCCGATGTCAGATTTGCTCTAAAAGCTTTAGTTTTGGAGATATAAGCCAAAAACTGCATTTGACCCCTATGTTCTATTTTTAGCCATGGCGGCCATATTTGTCGATGGATTAAAACTTCGGATACAATTTATAAACTAGATATCCTAAGGAGCATTTAGATGAAGTTTGAAGGTATTTGGCCCTGTAGTTTCAGAGGAGAAGATTTTTAAATGTTAGCAAACTTGATGAACAAATTGTGTAAAATTGTCTTCAAAGGGCAATAACTCCTTGAGGGGTCAATTGACAATGAGTTGTTCGATTCGTCTGAAAATTTCAGGGCTGATAGTTCTTGACCAATTGAACAATTTTACCCCATGTCAGATTTGCTCTAAAAGCTTAAGTTTTTGAGATATAAGCAAAAAACTGCATTTGACCCCTATGTTCTATTTTTAGCCATGGCGGCCATGTTTGTCGATGGATCAAAACTTCGGATACAATTTATAAACTAGATACCCTAAGGAACATTTATTTAAAGTTTGAAGGTATTTGGGCCAATAGTTTCAGAGGAGAAGATTTTTTAAATAGTTTTACGACGACGACGACGACAGACGACGGACGCCAAGTGATGGCATTAGCTCACATGGGGCCCTTCGGGCCCCGGTGAGCTAAAAATTTGTGAACCACATGTTAATGAAAATTTCTGCAGTCACATAAAGACTTACCATTTCTTGGAATCAAAAGATTCCACTGAGCCTGGTTTATGATTCTCTTTACTTTTAAGTCCAAAAGAGTGTTATGGCTTGTACTTAGTGTTGAGGGTAGAGAGGTAGGTGGAAATTCTCTGTCAAAATAAGTACGGACTGCTCTAGGTGTCACTCCTTTCAATAATAACGCTAATCGGACATAATTCTCCTCTTCTTCGGAAAGAGATGCCATGATTTCAGATTCGTTTTACAATAGAAACCTATATCTTTGTTACTAAATGGTTCATGTGTTCCTGCAAAAAATAAAAGATGTCACTGAAACGTGAAAATGATCATGATGATATGGTGATAGTAACTAGAGGCTCCAATGATGTTGATATGAAACCGGGTGGAAATAGGCATGAGTATAACAAGCACTCGGTTGTAAAGATATGTAGATTCTTTATTAAAGGTCTAAGGTGACATCAACAAAATAACTTTGTCTCATATAAAGACCCTACAAAACACAATCATAAAATACTATAAACACAAGTACAAAGAAAGATAACTCTGACCTGTACAAACAATCATTTTATCTTATTTATAGATCTTGTCCTGTTGATCTTTATTTCTTTATTTCAGTTTCTCTCTATCAAATATTGTTTATAAACAAATTGAACTTAAAAAATGGGTAAACATTGTTGTTTTTAAGAGCAATAAGGAGTCGACAGAATTTTAGCCATGTTGACCTATTTGTAAATCTTTGTCCTGCAGATTTTTGTTTGTCTTTGTTAGCCAAGAGTTACAATCCAGCCTCCTATTGAGAGGAGGGACAGGATCATATTCCTTGGCTAGTGAAGATGATACTTTTACATTTTAGCCTATTGAGAGGAGGGACAGGATCATATTCCTTGGCTAGTGAAGATGATACTTTTACATTTTAGCCTATTGAGAGGAGGGACAGGATCATATTCCTTGGCTAGTGAAGATGATACTATTGAGAGGAGGGACAGGATCATATTCCTTGGCTAGTGAAGATGATACTTTTACATTTTAGCCTATTGAGAGGAGGGACAGGATCATATTCCTTGGCTAGTGAAGATGATACTTTTACATTTTAGCCTATTGAGAGGAGGGGCAGGATCATATTCCTTGGCTAGTGAAGATGATACTTGTACATTTTAGCCTATTGAGAGGAGGGACAGGATCATATTCCTTGGCTAGTGAAGATGATACTTTTACATTTTAGCCTATTGAGAGGAGGGACAGGATCATATTCCTTGGCTAGTGAAGATGATACTTTTACATTTTAGCCTATTGAGAGGAGGGACAGGATCATATTCCTTGGCTAGTGAAGATGATACTTTTACATTTTAGCCTATTGAGAGGAGGGACAGGATCATATTCCTTGGCTAGTGAAGATGATACTTTTACATTTTAGCCTATTGAGAGGAGGGGCAGGATCATATTCCTTGGCTAGTGAAGAGGATACTTTTACATTTTAGCCTATTGAGAGGAGGGACAGGATCATATTCCTTGTTTAGTGAAGAGGATACTTTTACATTTTAGCCTATTGAGAGGAGGGGCAGGATCATATTCCTTGGCTAGTGAAGATGATACTTTTACATTTTAGCCTATTGAGAGGAGGGACAGGATCATATTCCTTGGCTAGTGAAGATGATACTATTGAGAGGAGGGACAGGATCATATTCATTGGCTAGTGAAGAGGATACTTTTACATTTTAGCCTATTGAGAGGAGGGACAGGATCATATTCCTTGGCTAGTGAAGATGATACTTTTACATTTTAGCCTATTGAGAGGAGGGACAGGATCATATTCCTTGGCTAGTGAAGATGATACTATTGAGAGGAGGGACAGGATCATATTCCTTGGCTAGTGAAGATGATACTATTGAGAGGAGGGGCAAGATCATATTCCTTGGCTAGTGAAGATGATACTATTGAGAGGAGGGACAGGATCATATTCCTTGGCTAGTGAAGATGATACTATTGAGAGGAGGGACAGGATCATATTCCTTGGCTAGTGAAGATGATACTATTGAGAGGAGGGACAGGATCATATTCCTTGGCTAGTGAAGATGATACTATTGAGAGGAGGGACAGGATCATATTCCTTGGCTAGTGAAGATGATACTATTGAGAGGAGGGACAGGATCATATTCATTGGCTAGTGAAGATGATACTATTGAGAGGAGGGACAGGATCATATTCATTGGCTAGTGAAGATGATACTATTGAGAGGAGGGACAGGATCACCTCCTTGGCTAGTGAAGATGATACTATTGAGAGGAAGGACAGGATCATATTCCTTGGCTAGTGAAGATGATACTATTGAGAGGAGGGACAGGATCATATTCCTTGGCTAGTGAAGATGATACTATTGAGAGGAGGGACAGGATCACCTCCTTGGCTAGTGAAGATGATACTATTGAGAGGAGGGACAGGATCATATTCCTTGGCTAGTGAAGATGATACTATTGAGAGGAGGGACAGGATCATATTCCTTGGCTAGTGAAGATGATACTATTGAGAGGAGGGACAGGATCACCTCCTTGGCTAGTGAAGATGATACTATTGAGAGGAGGGACAGGATCATATTCCTTGGCTAGTGAAGATGATACTATTGAGAGGAGGGACAGGATCATATTCCTTGGCTAGTGAAGATGATACTATTGAGAGGAGGGACAGGATCACCTCCTTGGCTAGTGAAGATGATACTATTGAGAGGAGGGACAGGATCATATTCCTTGGCTAGTGAAGAGGATACTATTGAGAGGAGGGACAGGATCATATTCCTTGGCTAGTGAAGATGATACTATTGAGAGGAGGGACAGGATCACCTCCTTGGCTAGTGAAGATGATACTATTGAGAGGAGGGACAGGATCATATTCCTTGGCTAGTGAAGATGATACTATTGAGAGGAGGGACAGGATCATATTCCTTGGCTAGTGAAGATGATACTATTGAGAGGAGGGACAGGATCACCTCCTTGGCTAGTGAAGATGATACTATTGAGAGGAGGGACAGGATCATATTCATTGGCTAGTGAAGATGATACTATTGAGAGGAGGGACAGGATCACCTCCTTGGCTAGTGAAGATGATACTTTTACATTTTAGCCTATTGAGAGGAGGGACAGGATCATATTCCTTGGCTAGTGAAGATGATACTATTGAGAGGAGGGACAGGATCATATTCCTTGGCTAGTGAAGATGATACTATTGAGAGGAGGGACAGGATCATATTCCTTGGCTAGTGAAGATGATACTATTGAGAGGAGGGACAGGATCACCTCCTTGGCTAGTGAAGATGATACTATTGAGAGGAGGGACAGGATCATATTCATTGGCTAGTGAAGATGATACTATTGAGAGGAGGGACAGGATCACCTCCTTGGCTAGTGAAGATGATACTTTTACTTTTTAGCCTATTGAGAGGAGGGACAGGATCATATTCCTTGGCTAGTGAAGATGATACTATTGAGAGGAGGGACAGGATCATATTCATTGGCTAGTGAAGAGGATACTTTTACATTTTAGCCTATTGAGAGGAGGGACAGGATCATATTCCTTGGCTAGTGAAGATGATACTTTTACATTTTAGCCTATTGAGAGGAGGGACAGGATCATATTCCTTGGCTAGTGAAGATGATACTATTGAGAGGAGGGACAGGATCATATTCCTTGGCTAGTGAAGATGATACTATTGAGAGGAGGGGCAAGATCATATTCCTTGGCTAGTGAAGATGATACTATTGAGAGGAGGGACAGGATCATATTCCTTGGCTAGTGAAGATGATACTATTGAGAGGAGGGACAGGATCATATTCCTTGGCTAGTGAAGATGATACTATTGAGAGGAGGGACAGGATCATATTCCTTGGCTAGTGAAGATGATACTATTGAGAGGAGGGACAGGATCATATTCCTTGGCTAGTGAAGATGATACTATTGAGAGGAGGGACAGGATCATATTCATTGGCTAGTGAAGATGATACTATTGAGAGGAGGGACAGGATCATATTCATTGGCTAGTGAAGATGATACTATTGAGAGGAGGGCCAGGATCACCTCCTTGGCTAGTGAAGATGATACTATTGAGAGGAGGGACAGGATCACCTCCTTGGCTAGTGAAGATGATACTATTGAGAGGAGGGACAGGATCATATTCCTTGGCTAGTGAAGATGATACTATTGAGAGGAGGGACAGGATCATATTCCTTGGCTAGTGAAGATGATACTATTGAGAGGAGGGACAGGATCACCTCCTTGGCTAGTGAAGATGATACTATTGAGAGAAGGGACAGGATCATATTCCTTGGCTAGTGAAGATGATACTATTGAGAGGAGGGACAGGATCATATTCCTTGGCTAGTGAAGATGATACTATTGAGAGGATGGACAGGATCACCTCCTTGGCTAGTGAAGATGATACTATTGAGAGGAGGGACAGGATCATATTCCTTGGCTAGTGAAGAGGATACTATTGAGAGGAGGGACAGGATCATATTCCTTGGCTAGTGAAGATGATACTATTGAGAGGAGGGACAGGATCACCTCCTTGGCTAGTGAAGATGATACTATTGAGAGGAGGGACAGGATCATATTCCTTGGCTAGTGAAGATGATACTATTGAGAGGAGGGACAGGATCATATTCCTTGGCTAGTGAAGATGATACTATTGAGAGGAGGGACAGGATCACCTCCTTGGCTAGTGAAGATGATACTATTGAGAGGAGGGACAGGATCATATTCATTGGCTAGTGAAGATGATACTATTGAGAGGAGGGACAGGATCACCTCCTTGGCTAGTGAAGATGATACTTTTACATTTTAGCCTATTGAGAGGAGGGACAGGATCATATTCCTTGGCTAGTGAAGATGATACTATTGAGAGGAGGGACAGGATCATATTCCTTGGCTAGTGAAGATGATACTATTGAGAGGAGGGACAGGATCATATTCCTTGGCTAGTGAAGATGATACTATTGAGAGGAGGGACAGGATCACCTCCTTGGCTAGTGAAGATGATACTATTGAGAGGAGGGACAGGATCATATTCATTGGCTAGTGAAGATGATACTATTGAGAGGAGGGACAGGATCACCTCCTTGGCTAGTGAAGATGATACTTTTATATTTTAGCCTATTGAGAGGAGGGACAGGATCATATTCCTTGGCTAGTGAAGATGATACTATTGAGAGGAGGGACAGGATCATATTCATTGGCTAGTGAAGATGATACTTTTACATTTTAGCCTATTGAGAGGAGGGACAGGATCATATTCCTTGGCTAGTGAAGATGATACTATTGAGAGGAGGGACAGGATCATATTCCTTGGCTAGTGAAGATGATACTATTGAGAGGAGGGACAGGATCATATTCATTGGCTAGTGAAGATGATACTATTGAGAGGAGGGACAGGATCACCTCCTTGGCTAGTGAAGATGATACTATTGAGAGGAGGGACAGGATCATATTCCTTGGCTAGTGAAGATGATACTATTGAGAGGAGGGACAGGATCATATTCCTTGGCTAGTGAAGATGATACTATTGAGAGGAGGGACAGGATCATATTCCTTGGCTAGTGAAGATGATACTATTGAGAGGAGGGACAGGATCATATTCCTTGGCTAGTGAAGATGATACTATTGAGAGGAGGGACAGGATCATATTCCTTGGCTAGTGAAGATGATACTATTGAGAGGAGGGACAGGATCATATTCCTTGGCTAGTGAAGATGATACTATTGAGAGGAGGGACAGGATCATATTCATTGGCTAGTGAAGATGATACTATTGAGAGGAGGGACAGGATCACCTCCTTGGCTAGTGAAGATGATACTATTGAGAGGAGGGACAGGATCATATTCATTGGCTAGTGAAGATGATACTATTGAGAGGAGGGACAGGATCACCTCCTTGGCTAGTGAAGATGATACTTTTACATTTTAGCCTATTGAGAGGAGGGACAGGATCATATTCCTTGGCTAGTGAAGATGATACTATTGAGAGGAGGGACAGGATCATATTCATTGGCTAGTGAAGATGATACTTTTACATTTTAGCCTATTGAGAGGAGGGACAGGATCATATTCCTTGGCTAGTGAAGATGATACTATTGAGAGGAGGGACAGGATCATATTCCTTGGCTAGTGAAGATGATACTATTGAGAGGAGGGACAGGATCATATTCATTGGCTAGTGAAGATGACACTATTGAGAGGAGGGACAGGATCACCTCCTTGGCTAGTGAAGATGATACTATTGAGAGGAGGGACAGGATCATATTCCTTGGCTAGTGAAGATGATACTATTGAGAGGAGGGACAGGATCATATTCCTTGGCTAGTGAAGATGATACTATTGAGAGGAGGGACAGGATCATATTCCTTGGCTAGTGAAGATGATACTATTGAGAGGAGGGACAGGATCATATTCCTTGGCTAGTGAAGATGATACTTTTACATTTTAGCCTATTGAGAGGAGGGACAGGATCATATTCCTTGGCTAGTGAAGATGATACTTTTACATTTTAGCCTATTGAGAGGAGGGACAGATCATATTCCTTGGCTAATGAAGATGATACTTTTACATTTTAGCCTATTGAGAGGAGGGACAGGATCATATTCCTTGGCTAGTGAAGATGATACTATTGAGAGGAGGGACAGGATCATATTCCTTGGCTAGTGAAGATGATACTATTGAGAGGAGGGACAGGATCATATTCCTTGGCTAGTGAAGATGATACTATTGAGAGGAGGGACAGGATCATATTCCTTGGCTAGTGAAGATGATACTATTGAGAGGAGGGACAGGATCATATTCCTTGGCTAGTGAAGATGATACTATTGAGAGGAGGGACAGGATCATATTCCTTGGCTAGTGAAGATGATACTATTGAGAGGAGGGACAGGATCATATTCATTGGCTAGTGAAGATGATACTTTTACATTTTAGCCTATTGAGAGGAGGGACAGGATCATATTCCTTGGCTAGTGAAGATGATACTATTGAGAGGAGGGACAGGATCATATTCCTTGGCTAGTGAAGATGATACTATTGAGAGGAGGGACAGGATCATATTCATTGGCTAGTGAAGATGATACTATTGAGAGGAGGGACAGGATCACCTCCTTGGCTAGTGAAGATGATACTTTTACATTTTAGCCTATTGAGAGGAGGGACAGGATCATATTCCTTGGCTAGTGAAGATGATACTATTGAGAGGAGGGACAGGATCATATTCCTTGGCTAGTGAAGATGATACTATTGAGAGGAGGGACAGGATCATATTCCTTGGCTAGTGAAGATGATACTATTGAGAGGAGGGACAGGATCATATTCCTTGGCTAGTGAAGATGATACTATTGAGAGGAGGGACAGGATCATATTCCTTGGCTAGTGAAGATGATACTATTGAGAGGAGGGACAGGATCATATTCCTTGGCTAGTGAAGATGATACTATTGAGAGGAGGGACAGGATCATATTCCTTGGCTAGTGAAGATGATACTATTGAGAGGAGGGGCAGGATCATATTCCTTGGCTAGTGAAGATGATACTATTGAGAGGAGGGACAGGATCATATTCCTTGGCTAGTGAAGATGATACTATTGAGAGGAGGGACAGGATCATATTCCTTGGCTAGTGAAGATGATACTATTGAGAGGAGGGACAGGATCATATTCCTTGGCTAGTGAAGATGATACTATTGAGAGGAGGGACAGGATCATATTCCTTGGCTAGTGAAGATGATACTATTGAGAGGAGGGACAGGATCATATTCCTTGGCTAGTGAAGATGATACTATTGAGAGGAGGGACAGGATCATATTCCTTGGCTAGTGAAGATGATACTATTGAGAGGAGGGGCAGGATCATATTCCTTGGCTAGTGAAGATGATACTATTGAGAGGAGGGACAGGATCATATTCCTTGGCTAGTGAAGATGATACTATTGAGAGGAGGGACAGGATCATATTCCTTGGCTAGTGAAGATGATACTATTGAGAGGAGGGACAGGATCATATTCCTTGGCTAGTGAAGATGATACTATTGAGAGGAGGGGCAGGATCATATTCCTTGGCTAGTGAAGATGATACTATTGAGAGGAGGGACAGGATCATATTCCTTGGCTAGTGAAGATGATACTTTTACATTTTAGTTTTTCTCTATTTATTTGAGTTTCCAATATAATGAAATAGCAAAAACTGAAAAATATTGTCATTTAAGGGGAATAACTCCTATAAGGAGTTGTCTGACAATTTTGGTAGAAGAAAGACTAGCTGCATGTAGACATGGTAGATATATATATATATGGTAGATCTAGACATTCTAAATATTTCTGCATTATCAGATTTTGACATTCTAAATATTTCTGCATTATCAGATTTTCTCTAATTATAATAATTTTCATATAAATATCTTACCCCATATGTACTATATTAACCCTTGCTGGCAAAGTTTGTTGGATGGATTGAGAATCCAACTGACCTTTTTTAGACTTAAGCTACCCAAAGAAATGATTGAGGACAAGTTTGGTTCCAGTTGTCCGAGTAATTTCAGAGGAGAAGTGAACGCAAATTATACATGTTATACAAAGGAAGATATCAAGTGATGAGAACTGTCAACTGGTCCTGTTTACCTACTGGTTCCCAGATATGATCCAAATGGGTCAATATCCGTAATGCGCCTCAGAGTGAGGAACTCAACTATAAATAGAAACAAGAAATGATTGTAACAGGATGCTGTTACGAAGTCTCCCAAACGAAGCTCCCATAATTCGTAATTCCCAGGTCGCCTGACATTGGGCAACGTCCAGTGAAAATTGGTTTGGTCCAGTAAAGTTATATGCAATAGTGATGCCTGGGGACTAACCCTGTATATCATTCAAATCATCTTGGCATGACAAACCAGAATATATATGGTTTAGGGGTGGGGATCTCGACCATTTACAAGATACTAGAACATTGGGGGTGGGGGGAACCCCTGGGGACTGACCCTATACGTCATTCAAATGTTCGTTACATGATGAACAGGAATATATATGGTTTAGGGGTGGGGATCTCAACCATTTACAAGATATTAGAACATTGGGGGTGGGGGGAACCCCTGGGGACTGACCATATACGTCATTCAAATGTTCGAGACATGACAAATAGGAATATATATGGTTTAGGGGTGGGGATCTCAACCATTTACAAGATATTAGAACTTTCTCAAATGGCAGGGGGTCAGGATGACCCCTGGGGACTAACCCTGTATATCATTTAAAACATCTTAGCATGACAAACCAGAATATATATGGTTAAGGAGTGGGGATCTTGACCACTTACAAGATATTAGAACTTTCTTAAATGGCAGGGGGTGGGGGTGACCCCTGGAGACTAACCCTGTATTTCATTTGATGTGCTTTATCATGACAATCCAGAATATATATGGTTTAGGGGTGGGGATCTAGACCATTTACAAGATATTAGAACTTTCTCAAATGGCAGGGGGTCTGGATGACCCCTGGGGACTAACCCTGTTTATCATTCAAACCATCTTAGCATGACAAACCAGAATATATATGGTTTAGGGGTGGGGATCTTGACCACTTACAAGATATTAGAACTTTTTTAAATGGCATGGGGTGGGGGTGACCCCTGGGGACTAACCCTGTATTTCATTTGATGTGCTTTATCATGACAAACCAGAATATATATGGTTTAGGGGTGGGGATCTCGACCATTTACAAGATATTAGAACTTTCTCAAATGGCGGGGGGTCGGGATGACCCCTGGGGACTAACCCTGTATATCATTCAAACCATCTTAGCATGACAAACCAAAATATATATGGTTTAGGGGTGGGGATCTTGACCATTTGCAAGGTATTGGAACTTTCTTAAATGGCAGGGGGTGGGGGTGACCCCTGGGGACTAGCCCTGTATTTCATTTAATGGGCTTTATCATTTAGAACATTTTCCATTAAAAAGATTGTGTTTATCACAAACGGTTTTCAATTTATAATCATTTGAAAATTTAAAAAAATAAAATCCCATAGGGTTCTATAGTAAAACCCTCTTTTCTTTTTGCCCCTCAAAGTACCCCTTTATAAACCCCATTGCACAAACAAAACCCTGATTGCACAACTAGACATGTTAGTCTAACATATTGTGAAACCCTAAGTTAATCTGACAAGCGGTTTTGGAGAACGGGTGCGGACAAGTTCAAATTTAAAAGCGGCGGAAGAAGAAGAAGAAGAAGAAGAAGAAGAAGAAGAAGAAGAAGAATAATAATAATAATAAGAACTGAGCAAAAACAATAAGTCTTCCCAAACTTCGTTTGGGAGACTTAATAAAAAAAACCTGTATGGCATGCATGAAATTGGACATGATGCTATTTTTAGTACTTGACTGAGCATAAACATTTGTTATTTTTTGAAGAGCAGGAGTCAGTTTCCAGAGGCAGATTTAAAGGGGCCAGGGTGCCAAGGGCCCCCCCCCCCCCCCCCCCCCTTTGTGGAAAAAATTGGTTGATTATATAGGGAATCACTGAAGCATGACTGGAGTGGTCCCTTCTTAGGCAGTCAGTGGACCTCCCTTGTGAAAATTTCTGGTTCGCCACTGGTTTCACAAAGAAACTTACGACAAAGATTGATCGTAAGTATACTGAATTGTTCATGACTTACGATCAATCTTTGTTGTAAGTATTTTTGTGAAACTGACTCAAGAAGACTGTACAATAATGATATTAAAACTTTGGAGCTATTAAATGTTTGTACAGAACTGAATTTCCATAGAACTTAACTGTGTGATAATAAGGACTGTTCACTTGCTCAAGTGGCATCACAAATAGTACAAGTGTGGATTGGAAACCCCCATTGACAGAAACAAGTGCCTGTGTTTCGAACGTCTTTCCTGCTTGGGCATTGTGATAAAAATAAGACAAAACTTTTATGGTAGTACTGCATCTTTAAATTTTGTCAATCAGCAGATCAGCCATGCTTTTCTTCTCAGGCTGTGTGAGAACCTTCTTCCAACTTTACAATATGGACAGAGGAATTGAAGAAAACGCTACCATTATCACCAATGGGAAATGAATTACGCATCTTGACCCATTAAGCTTCTAGAAACACCACTTAAGAATTTTACCAGTATAAATGCAGTTGGATGGCAATCAAAATAAATTATTATGAAGACTAAAACTAAAATGTCAGAGGTGTTAGTATAACCTTTTTTATATAAAGCTTAATTAATCTGTAAGGTAATGGCTGCATTAAAATTAGTCTTTCCAGTCCCCATCCCCAACTCTATATCTTTTACAAATGTTTTAAGAGTTCAACATGCATTTTTTTTCTTCGTTTTTTTTTTTATAATATCAAACAATTTTTATTGCACATCTGTTGTTTTAACAATTTACTCTGATAACAGTGTTAGTCATAGTATCCCTATTATTAGTTACTGACTTTCCAGGTAACTAAGATCAGTAAAAAGTAATCTAAGTCAGATATAATTAACAACTTTTACATTTCTTTTAAAGTACAGAGTACAAACCTAAAATTCAAAGGTATAAATCACCTGCTTATGGAACATCACCTTGCTCTCAGAAATTTACGATTTTGCAATATTTATTTTGATCATCGACACTGAGTTACCATGGTTACTTGACCTGTTCTGCAGGATTGGTTATCATCAAGAACATATTGTCTATTTTACACAAGTGCAACCTAAAAAGTAAAGCAAAATTTGTCAAAATTTTCATATTGGTCTACTAATGATGAGCTCATTTGCCTATTTTTCTATTTTATTTGATGGCCTTGGAGGTGTGGTGGTAGCATGCTCTCCTTCAGAGTGGCAGGTCATGTGTTCAGTCACAAGCTTGGTCATACCACAGACTTGAAAATTGGTTTTTGCTGCTCTTCACTTATCAAGCGACATTTAGGAGTTAGACCAAAGACTGGTTGACTCGGAGTTAGAATAATATGTCCGGGTAGGGTGACATGTCTTCCTGCGTGCTGCTACCTTGTGAACCAGCACATTGACACCCAGCTCAGCATGTCTGTCTATAGCTAGTACAAGGCAAGGTTTATATGAATATCACATTATCATGTTCTCGTCCTGAACGTACATTTAATTTGCCACTGGACCTTAAACAGCAATCCATCCAACTTTTGTATTTGCATGATTCTTGTAGTTATTGTATTGTGTATAAAAATAAACTGTTGACACAGAGATATGTCTTGCCTTTAAGTAATATTGATAGTTTACTGTAAATGTTGACATTAAAAAGGCATCACTTTAAAACGATAACAATGCTATATACATGATATAGTTAACCTATTGCTTTTCCCAAGTTTTGGTATCTGAGAAATACACCACAAAGCTTAACACCACTGAAAATTAAAATTAAGGTCATGGTCAGATAAACCATGCAAACAAACAGGTAAATCTTACCACTATACACCAAATATAGTATTTAAAAGGGACCTTTTAGGGCTTTGCTCATTGTTGAAGTCATGAATATGTTTGATTTGGGTTTTTTTATTTTGCTAATTTTGTTAAGTGACTTTCCATTTTGAATTTTCCTTGGAGTTCGGTATTTTTGTTGTTGTACTTTCATTCAGGGTTATTACTTGTACAAGTAATCTTTATTTACTTGAAGAAGTAAAAAAAATATACGTATATAAGTTATTTATAATGTTTGAATAATCTCCCCTTAATTTTCTAAAAAATTCACTTGTATAAGTAAATTTTTTTTACAATCCCCCAGGTTAGCTCATAATTTTTTATTAGAGTTCAATGTTTCATCTTATTAAATCAACAAAGAAACTGATTGCGCAAAAAAAAGGCCTTCAAAAACTGCTCCTTGGGGGCTTGTAAATGAGCAGTGTTCTGAAGATAACAGACAAATGAGATTTTCATTGTCCATGAAATTACACTTAAATGATAAATTAAGACATCTGCAAAGAACAGACAATTTAAAATTCTATTAGAGCAAAGAAGTCCTAAAAATTCAAGAAAAGAAGACAGGATGACTTTTTCACTTATATAAGTAAATCAAAGCACTGTAAGCGATGTAGGCAGTTAACCAAAAACCAAGGCAAACGTAATTATGAAAACTGTGGCAATGTTGCTTCAATTTTTAAGATTTGAAAGAACAAACATTAAACATTCGTATATTGTACATTTATGTTCATTAAATGAATTGATTATTAAGGCAAATTAATTAATATTTCATCAAGGTTTTCAAAAGCAACTCATGATCATATATCAATGTAAATGACCCCCATCTTCACCCCCAAGTGCATGATGTTACTCCATACTAAGTTTGGAATAAAATGACAGGTGATTATAAAACAGTTGGTCAAACATTCTCGGGCTTTACACTGCTTGAAAGATTTATATGTTTTCTTTAAAATGAGCCATAAATGAAAATGATTATAGGCCCAGAAATAATTTAATAAACAATTAAAGTAAATTCAATAATCTAGACTCATTTTTTGGATCAAAATTTTTTTTTATAATAAACAAGAAATAATTGTAACAGGATGCCGTTACGAAGTCTCCCAAACAAAGCCCCCATAATTCTTCATTCCCATGGTCTCCTGACATTGGGCAAAGTCCAGTTCATATTGGTTTGGTCTAGTAAAGTAATATGCATATGTGACACCAAGGAAATTGACCCTGTATGTCATTCAAATCTTTTTGAAATGATGAACAGGAATAAATACGGTGTAGGTGTGGGTATCTCGACCGTTTACAAGTTCTCAAACAGGAGGGGGTGGGGTGACCCCAGGGACTCCCCCTATATTTCATTTGATTTGTTATATTGTCCCATACATGAATACATATGGTTTAGGGGTGGGGATCTCGACCATTTCCAAGTTCTCAAACAGGAGGGGGTGGGGTGACCCCAGGGACTCCCCCTATATTTCATTTGATTTGTTATGTTGTCCCATACATGAATACATATGGTTTAGGGGTCGGGATCTCGACCATTTCCAAGTTCTCAAACAGGAGGGGGTGGGGTGACCCCAGGGACTCCCCAAATATTTCATTTGATTTGTTATATTGTCCCATACATGAATATATATGGTTTAGGGATAGGGATCTTGACTGTTTACAAGTTCTCAAACAAGAGGGGGTGGGGTGTCCCCATGGACTCCCCCTATATTTCATTTGATTTGTTTTATTGTCCCATACATGAATATATATGGTTTAGGGGTGGGGATCTCGACCATTTCCAAGTTCTCAAACAGGAGGGGGTGGGGTGACCCGAGGAACTCCCCATATATTTCATTTGATTTGTTTTATTGTCCCATACATGAATATATATGGTTTAGGGGTGGGGATCTTGACTGTTTACAAGTTCTCAAACAGGAGGGGCGGGGGTGTCCCCAGGGACTCCTCCTATATTTCATTTGAATTGTTTTATTGTTCCATACATGAATGGATATGGTTTAGGGTTAGGGATCTCAACCATTTCCAAGTTCTCAAACAGGAGGGGTTGGGGTGACCCCAGGGACTCGCCATATATTTCATTTGATTTGTTATATTGTCCCATACATGAATATATATGGTTTAGGGGTGGGGATCTCGACCGTTTACAAGTTCTCAAACAGGAGGGGGTGGGGTGACCCCAGGGACTCCCCCTATATTTCATTTGATTTGTTATATTGTCCCATACATGAATACATATGGTTTAGGGGTGGGGATCTCGACCATTTCCAAGTTCTCAAACAGGAGGGGGTGGGGTGACCCCAGGGACTCCCCCTATATTTCATTTGATTTGTTATGTTGTCCCATACATGAATACATATGGTTTAGGGGTCGGGATCTCGACCATTTCCAAGTTCTCAAACAGGAGGGGGTGGGGTGACCCCAGGGACTCCCCAAATATTTCATTTGATTTGTTATATTGTCCCATACATGAATATATATGGTTTAGGGATAGGGATCTTGACTGTTTACAAGTTCTCAAACAAGAGGGGGTGGGGTGTCCCCATGGACTCCCCCTATATTTCATTTGATTTGTTTTATTGTCCCATACATGAATATATATGGTTTAGGGGTGGGGATCTCGACCATTTCCAAGTTCTCAAACAGGAGGGGGTGGGGTGACCCGAGGAACTCCCCATATATTTCATTTGATTTGTTTTATTGTCCCATACATGAATATATATGGTTTAGGGGTGGGGATCTTGACTGTTTACAAGTTCTCAAACAGGAGGGGCGGGGGTGTCCCCAGGGACTCCTCCTATATTTCATTTGAATTGTTTTATTGTTCCATACATGAATGGATATGGTTTAGGGTTAGGGATCTCAACCATTTCCAAGTTCTCAAACAGGAGGGGTTGGGGTGACCCCAGGGACTCGCCATATATTTCATTTGATTTGTTATATTGTCCCATACATGAATATATATGGTTTAGGGGTGGGGATCTCGACCGTTTACAAGTTCTCAAAAAAGGAGGGGGTGGGGTGACCCCAGGGACTCACTCTATATTTCATTTTGGATTTGTTTTATTGTCCCATACATGAATATATATGGTTATGGGGTGGGGATCTTGACCATTTCCAAGTTCTCAAACAGGAGGGGCTGGGACGACACTGGGGACTCCCCCAAATTATTTTCATTTGATTTTTTTATTGTCCTATTCAAGTATATATATTGTTTAGGGGTGGGGATCGCGACGGTTTACAAGATAAAAGTACATTTTCAAATTGAAGGGGGTTGGGATGACCCCCAGGGACTCACCCTACATTTTGGTTGATTTTTTGTATTGTCCTGTTCTCATTACTGAAGACTGCATGTGTCTATCACCTACTGTTTTCGAGAAATAGTCATTTGAAAATTTAAAAAAATAAAATCCCATAGGGTTCTATAGTAAACCCCTCCCTTCTTCAGGCCCCTCCAAATACCCCTAAATAGACCCCAATGCACAAACAAAAGATTAATGGCTCCACTAGACATGTTAGTCTAATATTTTATGAAACCCTAAGTAAATCTGACAAACGGTCAAAGTTGTCTTCTTAGACGGGTTGACTGGATTCGGTCCGACTTGTCTCGGGGACGAGTTGTCCACATTACTTAAAACATCCCATCAACGTCGATTTCCGCATCTGTTTTCATGACCTCTTTTCATTCATAAAATAACAACAACCTTATTTGGCAAGATAAGTTAGAAATTACCACCCAATTATATAACTTTATTTCCTCTATCATAGAGATTTGTTGTACATGAACAATATTCCTGCGCATTTTGCCATTTGGGAAATATAAACGACTTGTAATTACCGATTTTCGGCGATGAAATATTTCATACAATTGTTCTTTGACATCGTAGCCAAAAGCACAGGGGATAATAAACTACGTACGGATTTCTATTGAGCACTACTTCCTATGTGCAACTTCAAAGGTTTTGGGTAGTTCGACGATCATTTAAGGTTTTTCTGGTCATATTTTTTGTATTCCAGAAATAAAAGTATTAAAAAAATGTCCAATTAGTTATAAATAACATAATAGTCAGCTAGATAGTAACATTGGCACGTATTTCAGCATTTATTGGGTAGAACACAAATCTAGGGTGCTCGCATAAGGCAGCTTAACTGCCTAAAAATCTGAATGTCTAAGGGACACAACTAAGCCAATTTTTTTTTACCAATGCAAGTAAATAAAATACACTTGTATAAGTATCCTACAAATTTACTTATATAAGTATATTATCATTACTTCTTCAAGTAAATGAAAATTACTTGTACAAGTAGTACCCCTGACTGACTTTATACCACATCTTCTTATTTTTTTATACTAACCCATAAACCTTATTGTGACTTGTCTTACGAGGACCAATTTTTGATATTTGATAAAAATTATATGAGGCCATGCAAAAATTATTGTTTATTCCCCTGCCAGGTCTGATTTTACTCTTCCCCGTCTATTCTTTTTTCTGATTTTTGCAGATGAAATAAAAAAAAGATGTTCCTCAAGCTTTCTTTTGACCATGTTGACAATTCTCAATCATGCTTTGTAAAATTGACTGATGACCTCTTTAAAGTGTGTCAACAGTGCTCAATTATCATTCCTTCAGTTTCACAAAGCTTATACCACCATGACCACAGTATAGAATGTAAAACAAAAATTTACTGTCTGTCATTTATTTATGTATCATTGTCATTTTGCTTAGTTTCTTCTGTTACCTATTCTGACATCGGACTCGGACTTCTTTTATCATGTTCATATTGAGTTTCATTGTGCCTATTGCTGTGTATTTGTTTATTCGACATTGACTAGAGGTATACATGTTATAGGGGGATGGTTGAGATCTCACAAAATTTGTATAACCCCGCCACATTTTTGAGCCTGACCCAAGTCAGGAGCCTTTGTTAGTCTTGTATGGTTTTTTTAATTTTAGTTCATTTATATGTTTTGGAGTTTTATAGTATGACGTCCATTTTCACTGAACAAGTTCACATTTTAATTTAGGGGCCAACTGAAGCCCGCCTCTGGATGCGGGATTTTCTCGCTGTGTTGAGGACCCATTGGTGGCCTTCAGCTGTTTTCTGCTCTTTAGTCGGGTTGTTGTCTCTTTGACATATTCCCCATTTCCATTCTTAATTCTACATAAAGGAGTAGGCACAGTAAGACCCTTTTTTGGCCCCAAAATATAGCAGTTTTACAAAACTGCTAACATGTAAATTTTTAGCTATTTATTGGAAAGAAGAATACTTCTGTTACATAAATATGGGCTGTTTTTGACAATACAATGCACATGTATCGGGTACTAGCATTTTTAAGTCATGCTAAATTACTGAAATCTTCGAAATTTTAGCATTTTGGTTAATGTTTAGACGGTTTCCGTCTGAAATGGAAGTGGCCGCATTTGTGTTCATTCTTAATATTTAAATGTAAGCTGTATTTGATGATAATACATAACATATATAAAGGTTGAGAATGAACACGGATGCGGCCACTTTCATTTTTGACAAAAACCATCTGAAAAGTGACATATTATGGCATATTTGATAGATTTTTCATATTTAATCTTGAAAATGAGCGTCTTTAATGACTAAATCAGTTCAAATCTTTCACATAAACTAATTGAATCGACTGAAGTAGACACTTAAGTGTTTAAAAAGTGTCCAAAATCTTTCATTAGATGAACCTGAATGTTGAGGCCAAAATCGGCCCTTACCGGACCTACTTTCTACTTTGATCAGTGTAAGATAAAATAATAAAGCTTTTATGCTGCATTTTAATATGTTTAATATTATGGATTAATTTAATATATGCATACATGCTTTTCCTCTGTAACACATTCAGCTATATGTGCTCCAACAATGGAGGGATTTACATAAAGAAGAAAGTGCACAAGTGTGCACAGAAACGAAAGTTGTATAACAGTTCATAGTTTGCCAATCATGCATAATCACACCTATGTTACTACAGAATAAATATGCCTGTAATAACTAAAGGGTGTTATTATAGCTTCTCTACATCACTTCAAAGCATTTGCTCAGATATAGATCATGCTCAATTACAATGTATTTTAATTTATTGTAAGAAGTAATGATCAGAGCATGTAATGAGGTTCTGCACAAGCTTCCCAGTAATTCCCAAGTGTCTCATTTAATAAGTTACATGCCTTTAATAACTAAGCCTTGTTATTACAGCTAAGTTAATCACTTAAAAGCCTTGTCTCATTGATTTACCATGGTTAATGAAAAATGTATTAATCTAAATTAATAGTTAGTTATCAAGGCTATGCATTTAGTTTCTGCTCAAAGTTTCAAGAGTTCCCTAGAGCCCACTAAAAATAAAAATATTTATGATTTATTTTACAAATAACAAACATATGTTATTACAGATTTAGTAAATTTTAGTAATGTTCTGCCCACATTCTACATGTAAAATATTGTGGCAAGTTGTGCATGGATAAAAACTGGTTCAAATTATAGTGTTGGTTAATTTATAAATGGTGACCATAGTGTTGATTTAAAGATTTGAAAATCTTTTGTCATGTCACGAAGACGTAGTGAAAAACAGATTGTAAATAATCTCTTTCTTACCTTGTTTCTTTTAAAGTTCACATAATAAAAATGTTTTCCGCAGATAAATAAATTATCATGAAGTTCGAGGAGGAATTTTACCAGGAAGAAATTTACGTAGCTTCTCGCGGTACTAGGGGGAAATAACTTATTTAATTAAACACGTGCGAGTTCTTTCCGCGCAATAATTCAAATGGGATGTAAACTTTAAATAATGCGTCTTTGGTCAGCAACTTGTCATAAAATATCACAAGGATTGTCAAAAATACCAAAAAGACCATAAGATCTACGGTTTCCCAGAGACATATATACACATGTCATATGTCTCTGGATTTCCTAACTGAGGATGGGGTAGTCCAAACACGGGGTGGACTGGTCTCTTCCTATATGAAGGTATATATACAACATATGTGCCGCTGGAATGGGTCCATTTTTGATACGTCATATATATCAATTGGGTGCAATTGTACTGAGGAAATATATCAATAGGTAGTAATTGACCAATTGTGATATATCAATGGGTCATAATTTTTCAGTTTGTTGTGCAACGATCTTCACTGATCTTCACTGAATGGGTTATGATTTCACTGTGAAATATATGTATTATAAGGTAGGGATTCAGGGGAGGGTCCAGGTGAGGGCGTAATGGGCGTAGGCCCCCCTTTCCAAAAAAAAATATATAAAAAAACTATCGTAATCTGCTTATATTGTATTGAATATGGCAATTTATGCATTTCACAATTATTTTATGTTTTTTTAGCAAAAAAAAGGTCCAAAATTTTTTTCGCCTCGCTCCGCTAGGCAAAAGATTTGATTATACGCCCCCTCTTTCAAATATCCTACAAAGACCCCTGGGATTTCACAATTATTCAATATATGAATGGGGTGTGTTTTTTAAATCCCAGCTGCACAACTGTACCCGAAATCCCATGTTGAGACCCCCCCCCCTGTGAGTTCAACATGATCAAAATATTTTTGTCTCGCTTCGCTCGCTAAATTTGACAAAAGTTTCGGAAGCAAGACATTTCACCCCACCGCCAAATCGCCCCACACCAAATCGACCCCACTCATGAAAAAGGGTAAAATCTCGATAATATAAAAAAAAAATAATAATTATAATAATTATAATTATAATAATAGATACATTATTTATTATTATCAGAAGTCCATTACTAGACGAAGTGTGTAAGCTGTACTATATAGTAAGGCGATCACGATGTCCCCATTATCAGTGGAAAGCCCCATTGGTGGTCCTCCCAAATCTCGTTTTATAACTATGGAATCATTGGTAAAAATATTATCATCAAACAGATATCCTATATAGGACGGATCTACTAAAAGACAAGACAAGATAGCTGTTAATTAGTCTCCTTGAGTGTTTGTTGTAAATAAAGTGAGCCGACGTAGAGCGGTGATTTCTTATTGCCAGTTATGTAACTTCTTCATTTTAATTCAACATTTAGAAAATGAAATAAAAAATTTTATAAACGAATTGATTATGACCATTTTTCAAAGGCAAAGGCAAATGAGAACTATAAAATCTGCCGTGTCGGACTAAAAATGTATCGTCTATTTAAAAGACATAGATGTTTTTGTCAAAATATAGTCATAATTGCCTTTTTTTTTAAATAGAACGTTGTGGTGACGAATTATGTCTCGGTTATGTACGGCATCAAGGAAGCTATATACGGTGACGTATAAGCAAAAGGCGGGGGTTTTTCTTCGCTTCTACCGAAATACATTTGTCAAAAATATCCGACCATTTGTTGCTTCAGAAGACTGCGAAACAATTCCGAATTTCAAAAGTCTCTTGTTTTTTTTTTTGTTTGTTGCCTTTTTGAATTAAGAGACATACTTATCTCCTGTCTGCATATCCGTCAATACGTTCGCTATCATAAGATGTATGTGTATACGTGAGTCAGTGTTGCAACGTGTAAAAATCCTTTTTTGTCGTTTTATACTCATAAGACTGAAGACATCTGTAGATCATGCGGATCAAAAAATTTGATTTATCGTGTGTTGCTAGCTTAACGTTCAGTGGCAAATATATTATGCATATCCCATCAAAAAGTTGTCGCAAGTGTTATTTAACATCAGAAATCGAAACATTCATCCTGAATACGCGAGGTACTGGATTTAAAGTCCCTCCTCCGACCTGACCCGGCTGCTATTAATTTATACACCCCACACTTGTAAGAAAGGGTTTTACTGTTGGAACTGGACAATTCCAGGGATTACTTTATTTCTTTACGGTACAACTTAACCCTTCAGATTGATTTAGTATTTGAACAAATTAAATCAAATTGTCCTACAGCTAGGTTTTTGAAGTAGGACTTCGTCATATTTCAGTATGAAGTATACTTACATAAAGAACATATATTTATTACTCATTTGTTTACAAAGATCGTGATCGCAACTTTTCCTACAATTTTAACCTATAAATTTTATATGCCGGAAAGCACGTGGTTGTGAACTGCATTTTTTAAAAATGTATTTTAACGGATAAACGTAACAATATCTGACTGAAATGATAATCTTTGTTCGTCCACAGACTCCACACAATCAGCAAGGTAGTATTACCGTCTGGATCCCAGTTACGCAGGATCGAAGATATTCGAAATTGAAGAAAGATGGCAGTGGCTATTCGTCCGGCCATCCGGAAGAATAGCTTTTCTCTGCTATTATGCTATTATTCCGGCCATACATGACCAAGAATAGTGAATATGCGTTGGGTAAGTGGTTATTGTATAGCCTCCAATGGAGAATGTAGTGGCAAATAATTTCCTTCAATGCTAACATTGAAACTATAATTCATTTGTTGCACATTCTCCGCGAGCACGTTACTGATTATAAACTCAAGATAAAACATTATGGAAAATAGTAATAATGAAAAAAAAAAATAATGAAAACAGAATTATCATGGGAATAAACTCCTCAAGTACCAACTTTGATTGATTTTTCTACTGACTGTTCTATGGAACACGCCCGGCGATTCCCCGTTAATCATATAAAAAGCTTGTCAAATGAGACCAAAAAAAGAATATCAACATCATATTATAGAAATTTCTTGGTATTCCTAAACGGAAGATGTTATACACACAGAAGAAGAAGTATACTTAACAACAAAATTATTTTCATTTACCTGTGTATAATATGACGCAGGTTTTTTTTTCAAAAGTGATGATTTTCTATAAATTGTTTAACATTTCACAGTGGTATCATACTTTAACTTTGTTTAAACCTGTTTATTTACTTTTGACCTTAATTATTTATCCCTTATAGTTTTTATTAACTATGTATTTGCATTCAGGTATCACAGATCAAATTTATTTGTCCATTGTGTGTTAATTTACGTTTTTTGATTGAGTTAAGCCTTCCAATTGATATGTTATAGTGTGTCTTTCTATGTTGTGATGTTATACTATTGTTTCAGAAAAGGTAGAAGGTTTGGTACCATTAAAACGTTTAATCCCGCTGCAAATGTTTGCACCTGTCCTAAGTCAGGAATCTGATGTACAGTAGTTGTCGTCTGTTTATGTAGTTCATACGTGTTTCTCGTTTCTCGTTTTTTTTTAATAGATTAGACCGTTGGTTTTCCCGATTGAATGGTTTTACACGAGTAATTTTTGGGGCCCTTTATAGCTTGCTGTTCGGTGTGAGCCAATGCTCCGTGTTGAAGGCCGTACCTTGACCTATAATGGTTTACTTTTATAAATTGTTACTTGGATGGAGAGTTGTCTCATTGGCACTCATACCACATCTTCCTATATCTATCGATTGATATGCAACAAATACATTTCTGAATTAAAGTCACTTTGCTATTAATTGTACAAAAAAGTTTTCATTCACTAAAACAAATAAAAATGCAAATAAATTTTCTTCATAGTTATTTATTTTTCATTTTAAGGGAAAAGGGGGGCAACAATGCCTCTCCTCTTTTAATATTCTATCTATGAATTTCCTGCAAGGTTAGGAGTCCACTGATTTATGGCTTCAATGGGCATGTATGATTCCTAAAGAAGATCCTGAATTTATCATTTCCTTGAAGTTTGGTTCCACTGAATGAAGTCGTCAAATGATTTTGCAAGATTTCTTATTCAAAATGTTCGTTGTTTTTTAACACAAAGAAATAAGAGAAAGGGGTAGGCAGCCGCACATGTTAAATTGTCCCCAAAGAAAGGCTGTGTTTATGTTAGTAAACAAAAGTTGATTGAGAAAATAAATAAAACATAATGAAATAAAAAGGGGGATTAAACCCCAACCCTAGCTGGTATACTATTTCCAGTCCAGAAATATCGTAGCATATTCATATATCTCCGTTGTGGTAGAACTTAGAAATAATGCATCCAAGTATATTTGTTTAAGTCGTTCTCCTGTGAATTGTTTTTATTCGTATTGCCTCCATTGATACAGGTAAAGGAACTGAGTGATGGGGGTAAATCAGCAATTTCAGAAAATGAGTTTGATTTCACGCTTTATTCCTCTCAGTTTACGTGCACACTATATTGTTCTGGAGTCTCCCCTATAGAAGTTTGTTTCAAAAGCAATCACACTATCTCTAACTTTCTTTAGGACATCATAAGATATATATTACGATCATAAATTCTCAAAACGTCCATTGCATATACGCGCGTTTGCAATCCTAAACCTCATCCGGGTCAATTTCCGCATCACATGACACTGCTGTTAATATTGAATATTTGCGCATGCTCAAATGAATGGCCGGAAAATTAAAGATTTTTTGCTTGCCGGACAAAAAAACACTCCGTACAATTATTTTCCCCTCTTTTTTCAAAATTGAGGGTACAATTCGTTTATTTTGCTAAAAATGGTTATATCTACAGAATTCCCGTGTAATTTAAAAAAAAATCTTATTTCTTGAAATTTGTAAATCGTAACATATATATTCTTAAAATAAATATAATAGTATGTTCGTTTATTCCTAACTCATTCCGAATCCAGTGTGACTTGCACTGTATACGGATACACAATTTTCCGATCTAATTTTCCCTGCCAACTTTTTAATGGTAATTTTTTTCACAATTAACTCTAAAACCAATTTAAACGTTTATTGTATTAAGAAGTGAGCTTTTTCATTCCATCTGACATTTTTTCTACGGTTATAATTGTAAGTTTTTAATATAAATTATTAGTTGGCAGGACTAAATTCATCTTTGTTCAGCGGGATTTCAACCTTATTCATAAGTGGGGCGAGGTGGTAAACAAGAGTGGGGCGATTTTTTAGAAAGTGTGGCGAGTTGGTCATGGATTCGAAGTTTCAATGGGCTATTTCAGTCGTCTGAGAGTCAGGGGGTAAAATAAGAATTGATAAGGAAAGTAGGAGTTTGAGAGGGAAGTAGAAATCAGGACCCCCACACTGAGTATATTAAATGAGTTTTTTAATCACTTGTTGTCTTTTCATCATCGTCATCGTCGTCATCGTCATCATCGTCGTCGTCGTCGTCGTCGTCGTCGTCGTCATCATCATCATCATCATCATCATCATCATCATCATCATCGTCATCGTCATCGTCATCGTCATCATCATCATCCTCATCCTCCTCCTCCTCATCATCATCATCATCGTCGTCGTTATCATCATCATCATCGTCATCGTCGTCGTCCTCATCTTCATCGTCGTCGTCATCCTCATACTCATCCTCATCATCATCATCATCATCATCATCATCATCATCATCATCATCATCATCATCATCATCATCATCATCATCATCATCATCATTGTCGTCTACTAATATAATGATGAGCTCATTTGCCTTTTTTTTCTATTTTATTTGACCGCCTCTGTGGTATGGTGGTTGCATGCTCTCTTTGAGAGTGGGAGGTCGTGGGTTCAATCACTAGCCTGGTCATACCAAAGACTTGAAAATTGGTATTTGCTGCTCTTCGCTTAATAAGCGACATTTAGGAGTAAGAGCAAAGACTGGTTGGCTCATAGTTAGAATAATATGTCCAGGTAGGGTGACATGTCTTCCTACAGGCTGCTACCTTGTGAACCAGCACGTACGTAAAAAACCCAGCTCAGCATGTTGGTCTAGTACAAGGCAGGGTTTATATGCATATCACATTATCATGTTCTCGTCCTGAACGTGCATTTGATTTGCCACTGGTCCTTAAACAGTAATCCATCCATCCATCCATCCATCTATATTATTTGCATGATTCTTGTAGTTATCTTATTTATAATTGGCATTAAAAAGGCACTACTTTAACATGTTAAATATGCAAAACATTCAAAGTCATTGAACCATGACTAAAGGTCCAGATGTATGTATCAAAATAGAAACAGTGATCATCAGACCCTTGTATCAACATAGAAACAGTCATCATCAGATCTTGTTTTAAAAATAGAAACAGTACTCATCAGTATTATTATGTATGTAAGTCTGGTAACTTTGGACATGTTAGAAGGATGTCAACTTGCTTCAGATAGGGATTGAAAGTATGGTTGGATATGAAAAGACTTATATTTAAGCATTAATAAAGTCATTTTGCTAAAAAAAAAAAACAACATTGTTTGAATACTTTAAAGTATATTAGCTATAAAAGAATTGTCTATATCACATTGAGCAATATTTAATAACTACTAGTAAGTGTCTTGGAACACTGTAAGAAGTACAAGCCAACTTTACTGCCCTTAAAACACGTGACACTGTACCAAAGTAATCTTGATCCTTGTAACAGTCTGTGTAGTTCCTAATCTAAACACTGAAGAGGCTGTACATTGTCTCTGATTCATTGCTGCCAGTTCGAAACTTCTTGAGCATGTTGAAGGTGCTTCAAGTTCGGCATAAGAGTGTGAAATAGTGAGCATCTCTTTCCTGAGTTGAATTATAATTAATTTTTTCGGCATCAAAACAGAAAACTTTTACAACATTTACAACATTCAACTTTTCTATCATTGCCATTATTTACTTGAAAAATCTTTGACTTGGGCCACATCAACACAATCTGCGTAATGTCATTTAAACTTGATAAGTTCGGTACTCTCGGGTTTTTACATCTTCAAATTGAAAAAGGAAATAAATTGCTTCGCCGAGCGCAGCTGGATACGACCGCAGAGGTCCAACCCTGAACAGTTGGGGCAAAAATGGACACAATATTCGCGCTTAATACAGTTCTGAATTTGGATTGTAATCAAATATTTGATACATAATAGGTTTCTGACACAGAATAACTGTAGTCAAAGAACTTATAATTGGTTGTATGATTTGAATTTATATTCAATTTTTTGCTTTTGTGCAATACACTATGCTGTTGCGAATTATACCCCTCCCCAAAAAATAAATTTAAAAAATTTAAAAATTTTACCCCCCTTTTTTCTGCTTTTGTGCAATACACTTTGCTGTTGCGAATTCCCCCCCCCCCCCAAAAAAAACAATTTTTTGTACCCCCCCCCCCCCCCTCCCCTTTTTTTTGCATAAAAAAATCTTTTTAATTTCTGAAATCTGAAATGAGAAAAACAATGTCCCCCTCCAATTTTTTTTTCAGCCTCCCCCCCCCCCCTTTTTCCAAAAAAAAAATTCTTTCCCTCTATATATGGTCATTATCTCAATTCAAATTTCCAATGGAGTTTGCAACCATAATTACCCATTTAAATACATCATGAAAGTCTTTAAATAGAAAATGACATACATAATCATGTCTAAAATTAATATTCCTTAATCAGCATTTTTAACTTCTAAAAATAAATTGACAGCTAATCACCTCAAGACATTACAACATTTCTTTATACATAATTTAAAAGCAGTGAAAGGGAGATAATCCAAATACAAAACATTGTACTTAAAAGTAATTGTCAATTAACAAGGAAACCCTTGTCCCCCCCCTTTTTTTTGCCCCTAATTCCTAAACTGTTTGAGCCATTACCCCCCAAAACCAATCCTAACCATCCCTTTGTGGTATGGAAACTTGTGGTATAATTTCAGAGAGATCCATACACCGTTCTACAAGATATTGTCTGGAAACTACAAAAATGTTAATATGGGCCCCTTTTTTGCCCCTAATTCTTTAACTGTTAGGACTATAACCCCCAAAATCAATCCCAACCTTCCTTTTGTGGTTATTAACCTTGTGTTCAAATTTCATGGATTTCTATTCACTTATACTAAAGTTATTGTCCGGAAACCAAATGCTTCGGACGACGACGACGTGATACCAATATACGACCGCAAAATTTTTTCAAAAAAATAAAGTTCCATACATCCAATGTCATATCAGAAATTTATAAAAAAAAAACAAAACTAGAGGCTCTAAAGAGCCTGTGTCGTTCACCTTGGTCTATGTGCATATTCAACAAAGGACACTCTCCAACATCGTAGACGAGAATATTATTCATAACAAAAATCTCTGTTTTGTTGATCTTGTATTGTTGATCATTTAGTCTGTTTAGCTTCAGTCTGTCTTCTTTAGTTTTTGCTCAAAACACAAAAGAGGGTAAAAAAATCTTCATTTAAGGGCAATCACTCCTATAAAGAGTGACAGACAGTCTACTAATAATTGTTGTGATTTAAAGTGTCTATTTATCTATTATAGTTTTTATTATGTAAGACAAAACACAAAACAAATGGTAAAAATTGTCATTAAAGGGCAATAACTCCAATAAAGAGTTGTCGAAAGATTTCATCCATTTGTCTAAATTGTAGATCTTGTCTTGCTGATCATATTTGCCTAATAAAGTTTCTTTCTATCTATTATAGTTTTGAAGATATAAGGCAAAAACGCAAAAAATTGATAAAAATCGTCATCAAAGGGCCATAACTCTAATAAGGAGTCGAGTGACGATTTTGACCGTTAAACTTGTTTTGCTGATCATGTGTGCATTTTAAAGTATCTCGCTATCTATTATAGCTTTCAAGATAATAGGCAAAAATGAAATTATTTTTTTTTTATAGAATTCGTTATTTAAGGGCAATTATTCCTTTAAGAAGTCGTCTCTGACAATTTTGACGTCAATAAACAATTGGTAGAGCTCAACATTCTGAACATTTTAGCCTTGTTCGATTTTCTCTATTTATAATGGTTTTCAAAATAATAGACAAAACTTGCATTTTACCCTTTAATTCTATTTTTAGACATGCCAGCCATTTTGGTTGGCAAGCAGGGTCATCGACACATTTTTTTAAACAAAAAACCCCAATGATGATTGTGGCCAAGCTTGGTTAAATTTGACCCAGTAGTTTCAGAGGAGAAGATTTTTGTAAAAGTTAACGACGACGGCAGGCGAACAGACGGACAACAATATACCATAATAAGTCCCGTAAACTGGCGTATAAAAACAAATATAACAGACAGCAACCAACAACTGAATTATATATATAAACAAGCTCCAGACTTAGAACAAGCACATATAGAATGTGGCAGGGTTAAACATGTTTATGAGAGCGCAACCCCCCCCCCCCCCCCCTAACCAAGGACATTGGTATAACATCACAACATAAGATCAAACCGTAAAAAAATGTTGGAAATGGCTTGACTCATCAGATTGGAACAAAGAACAAAAACAACATGTTGGCATGATACGGGTTATGTTCTCCTCATATATTTTATGATAGTATGATACTAAACCCCTAATGGGAGGGATTGTGCTTGATTTCATATGATGAAGACATAATCTTTCAATCAGTTTAATTGAGGTCTGGAGCTGGCATGTCAGTAACTGCTAGTAGTTCTTTGGTAATTTATGTATCATCGTCATTTTGCTTAGTTTCTTTTGTTACCTATTCTGACATCGGACTCGGACTTCTTTTAATCTGAGTTTTACTGTGCGTATTGCTGTGTGTTTGTTTATCTACATTGGCTAGAGGTATAGGGGGAGGGTTGAGATCTCACTAAACATGTTTAACCCCGCCGCATTTTTTAATATTAGTTCATTTTTTTGTTTAGGAGTTTAGTATGACGTCCATTTTCACTGAACTAGTACACATTTTTGTTTAGGGGCCAGCTGAAGCCCGCCTCCGGGTGCAGGATTTTCTCGCTGTGTTGAAGACCCATTGGTGGCCTTCGGCTGTTTTTTTACCCACTGGTCGGGCTGTTGTCTCGTTGACACATTCCCAATTTCCATTCTCTGTTTTAACATATAGACAAAAGACACAAGTACCGATCTAACAATGTGAAACTGAAAACAGGAAATTTTAACTAGTGCGGAAATAATTGTTTACATAAATTTTTCATACAATTTACTTTCACAATTTCACGACAAGTGTAGGAAATACTTAAACTTTGACATTTGTTTGATTCAAACAAACAAAACCACATGACATAAAAACAATCGAAATCACAAGATATTCATAGCATTTATAGACAGAAATGGTAAATGAATGACAAAAATCATGAAAATAGAAATCAATAATGATACATAAAAGTCAAGTGTTGAGTACAGATGTACAAATGAAACTTTTACCAAAGTCAATAACAGCTACTAAATAAATAATGCTCTCTCAGACTAAAGTATCAACAAGTACATATCTAACAGATTTCGTGTAAAGATGAGAAGTCTGAGAAAGGAATGACCTTGTGTAATGCCAAAACATAAGTACAAAATATCGACAGGATGTAGGACAACAAGTTTTCATACATATGTTCACAGCAACACATATTTAGTTATGTTTTAGTTTTTCAAAACTAAAATCATTGTATATAAGCACCTATAAAACAATATCCAATAATTACTACAGTGTTAAAATGATTTCCTTTAAGAATATTAGTTTATTCAAAGAATAAATAAGTTGACATGGATCGTATCTAAATTTAAGTGCTTTATAAACATTACCATACAAATGATGATGCCCTATTTCTAAGAAGAATTCTACAGTTACAACCAAACTTAGGTTGAAATGGGTAGAGTGATTTTAAAGAAGATTTTTACAATGTTTACAAAGAATTGCAAGTGATGACAATAACTCGCATGGCTTGGCCATTTAAGCTAAACAATGAAATGATAGTCTGTCTTTTTTGTCATTGTACTTATGCTTATGGATGCACAGGTGTGCAATTAAGTCATTGACCTTTCATCAGCTGATAATTGCCACGGGTGAAATTAATAAGAGATTATCGCAGATGATTTTCATTACAGTGAAATGATAGATGACACATTATTTTCACATCAGAACCTCAATATATGATTCAAATAATTGTTGTGTTAGTAAGCAGGTATTTGACGGTTTGAGAAACCTTGCGTTGAGATCTTTGTATACTTAAAAACAAATTGTGGAAAATGCACTTTGATAACAATGAGCACATGAATTTAGTGTTTATTGAAAATTTAGTATCTGTTTGACCTCACTTTTGTTTCATTAAAATTTATATACAAAGTTGGTGTTTTATACTTTTCTGCAAGACATTTGTACAGCTATGGTTTTAATATATGCCTTAAATTCAGTGTTCTGTTTGGGAATTATCATGAAATCCAGACGATGACATTAGGAAGGTAGCTTTTATACAATTACTGTCTTTTGGTGAGGTAAATATGTGGTTTTATTGACTTTTGAAAATCTGATATTCACTAAGGCCAACGACCGAAGTGAATATCAGTTTTTCAAAAGTCAATTAAACCACATATGAACCGAAACAAAAGACAGTAATTGTTTTATTCCATATTCCGAGAGAAATGTATGTAATGGAAATTATTTACCAAAACCAATTGTACATCAAACGTTTTTTTACCAAAATTATATACACGTAAAAGCACGCGACGTTTTGAGCGGTGAATATACTTTTTCCGCAGGTCAATATGCTTATTTATTCAAAATCCCATTCATATAGAAAAACCTACTAAAGTTTTATCAATATGGAATAATTACAATTATTTGATCTTGAAAAAGGAATGAATCCAAATTTAGGATGAAGTGTTTCTTCTGACTAACAAGTTGCATCAATTCATCCTATTTCTACTTCGTCAAAAGACCATAATTGATAAATATGGAATAACAAATGCATTAAACTCAATAATGTATTCCATAGATCAATTTCCATGTCAACACATTAAGAAAATATGTCTTTTGATGAGCAATTGCAATGTATGTAAAAGCTAATCATATGAAGCATGATACCCAAACTTTGTAAAGCTCTGCGAGTGACTTGTAGTTCCTTTCGAAATATGGGATGGCAATTTCACACATGACCATGATATATGTGAGAATTTACAAGTACTTTGTTATCTAAAGGGTATTGCATGATCACATGTAGTTGATATCAAATGTAAGCAAACTCTGAATTGTATTTGCTTGGAAATAAGTACGTCATTGTAGCTGCACATGATACACCCTTATTGTGCGTACTAAAATTGTTGCAAGAATAAAATGGAATATTTAGCAGGCATACAATCAGAAGCAGATTAAATGAACCTGTAGAAAACTCATGCATTAGGATACCCTTAGGCATATAATATTGCATCAAATATTACTTTTAGTGTTTTGAGTCAAATAAATCTGGAATGACAATTTCAAAATTAAAATCTAGATTCACCAATCCCAACAACAGTTTTCAGTTTGTACTATTCAGATCAAATCATACAAGAGCTAGTGCATGACATTTAAAAGTAAGTTTTATTTACTTAAGGGATCCATAACTCTTAAAAGACAAATGAAAGACACATTAGATTTTTTTTCTAAATTGAATGGTTTGTTAATATTATGTTCACCAATTCAAACAATCATGTAAAGTTTCCTGTGAATCAATAGAAGCAAACTCAAGTTATAGTACCACATGTAAAGAAAATTACTTAATTATATTTCCGTAACTTTGCAACATTTGACAGATCAGAAAATTAAAAAATTGAAAGGGAGCTCCCTTTTGTCAATCCTTACCATTATGTAAAGTTTTCTTATAACCAATCAACACTGATCAAGATTCAAGAGTGTGTGTGATAAAATTGTCTGAAATCTAACGGATTCCATTAACTCTGGAACGACGGTGCTAAAAAATTTTGAAATCAAAATAGAGCATTCTTCCGTCAATCCTAATGTGTTACAACTACATCATTAGTAAAAAAATAAAACAATTACAAACTTGTTCATGTTGTTATAGTACAGTGTTGACAGACAGATGGACTATCGTATATTATAATGTTTGCTGTCTTCCACATGCGTGTAAAAAAACGCGACAAACATATCATGCGGGCTTGTTGATGTATACCTTATATAGATCGCCTTTTATTTTTTATGAATTAAAGCAGTATAGCCCCTTCAATCGGAGCAGGGGTATAAATAGGATGTGAACAATAGCATATTCGATTATATGATACAATTGTGGTAAAAGTTTCAATAATTTTCAGTGAGAGGGCTGGCATAGTAAGGAGGAATTTTGAATACAAAATGGGTACCTCACATTAAAGCTGTGGCATTCTATGGTTTGTAAAGGAAAACCACAAAGTTATATAACACAATTCAAATAAAGAAAAGCAAAATAAGATGTGAACAATGGCATTCTATGGTGAAAATTCTGAGAAAGTTTCATTACATGTACATACTGATAAAGGGGATCAAAAGTACATCATGCGAGTAATTATATATATAAGTTTCTGTGAAAGTTTCATTACATACTGTTTTAAAGAGGTCAAAAGTACATCATTCAAGTGATTCTGAGAAAGGTTCATTACATACTGATTAAGGGGTTCAAAAGTACATCATGTGAGTAACAATCTGAGAGAGGTTCATTACATACTGATTAAGGGGATCAAAAGTACATCATGTAAGTAAGATTCTGTGAAAAAATCATTACATACTGATTAAGGGGATCAAAAGTACATCATGTAAGTAAGATTCTGTGAAAGGTTCATTTCTTACTGATTAAGGGGATCAAAAGTACATCATGCAGGTAAGATTCTGAGAGAGGTTCATTACATACTGATTAAGGGGATCAAAGTACATCATGTGAGTAAGATTTTGAGAGAGTTTCATTACATACTGATTAAGGGAATCAAAAGTACATCATGTGAGTAAGATTTTGAGAGGGGTTCATTACATAGTGATTAAGGGGATCAAAAGTACATCATGCAAGTAAGATTCTGAAAAAGGTTCATTACATACTGATTAGGGAGATCAAAAGTACATCATGTGAGTAAGATTCTGAGAAACGTTCATTACATACTGATTAAGGGGATCAAAAGTACATCATGTGAGTAAGATTTTGTGAAAGGTTCATTACATACTGATTAAGGAGATCAAAAGTGCACCATGTGAGAAAAATTCTGGTTCATTACATACTGATTAAGGGGATCAACAGTACACCATGTGAGTAAGATTCTGAGAAAGGTTCATTACATACTGATTAAGGGGATCAAAAGTGCACCATGTGAGTAAGATTCTGAGAAAGGTTCATTACATACTGATTAAGGAGATCAAAAGTACACCATGTGAGTAAGATTCAGAGAGTGGTTCATTACATACTAATTAACGAGATCAAAAGTACATCTTGTGAGTAAGATTCTGAGAGACGTTCATTACATACTGATTAAGGGGATCAAAAGTACATCATGTGAGTAAGATTCTGTGAAAGGTTCATTACATACTGATTAAGGATATCAAAAGTGCACCATGTGAGTAAGATTATAGTTCATTACATACTGATTAAGGGGATCAACAGTACACCATGTGAGTAAGATTCTGAGAAAAGTTCATTACATACTGATTAAGGGGATCAAAAGAGCACCATGTGAGTAAGATTCTGAGAGAGGTTCATTACATACTGATTAAGGGGATCAAAAGTACACCATGTGAGTAAGACTCTGTGAAAGGTTCATTTTATACTGATTAAGGGGATCAAAAGTACATCATGTAAGTAAGATTCTGTGAAAGGTTCATTACATACTGATTCAGGGAATCAAAAGTGCACCATGTGAGTAAGATTCTAGTTCATTACATACTGATTAAGGGGATCAACAGTACACCATGTGAGTTAGATTCTGTGAAAGGTTCATTACATACTGATTCAGGGAATCAAAAGTGCACCATGTGAGTAAGATTCAGAGAGTGGTTCATTACATACTGATTAAGGGGATCAAAAGTACACCATGTGAGTAAGATTCAGAGAGTGGTTCATTACATACTGATTAAGGGAATCAAAAGTACAGCATGTGAGTAAGATTCAGAGAGTGGTTCATTACATACTGATTAAGGGAATCAAAAGTACACCATGTGAGTAAGATTCTGAGAGAGATTCATCACATACTGATTAAGGGGATCAAAAGTACACCATGTGAGTAAGATTCTGTGAAAGGTTCATTACATAATGATCAAGGGGATCAAAAATACATAATGTGAGTAAGATTCTGAGAGAGGTTCATTACATACTGATTAAGGAGATCAAAAGTACACCATGTGAGTAAGATTCTGTAAAAGGTCCATTACATACTGATTAAGGGGATCAAAAGTACACCATGTTAGTAAGATTCTGTAAAAGGTCCATTACATACTGATTAAGGGGATCAAAAGTACATCATGTGAGTAAGATTCAGAGAGTGGTTCATTACATACTGATTAAGGGAATCAAATTGGGGACACAAACCTCACAACAAGAATTAACTGCATGTATATATATTGTTGTGATTCCGAGTATATCTAAATACCAATAGATACCTTGGGTGGTCGTTCCTGCAGTCAGGAAAGGCCGAATGCTCTTCTAGTGTGAATAGTCGTCTGTAATAGCCATTGTTTCAACCGGAAGAGAGGGATTTCTGGGTAGTTCTTCGGACATCTCTAGATGGTCTGTCTGATGACCTAAAACTAACCCTACGAATACTACACTCCCCCCAGTTTTATTAATAAGGCCCCCTCTACTGAGGTAGGCCCTGTAAATTTCGCCAAAAATTAACAAAATACGAAAATCATACCAAATTTAGAGAAAATATGCATCAATTTATAATAAACAGTATACACCCTATCCCCCTAACAATTTTTAAAAAGTATACAACCTATCCCCCAACCAGACCCTTTGTATCCATGGGTCTACTGATACACTAAAATTTAGTACAATGGGTTCCCAACAAATCGGGAACCCAGACAACTGTAAATTGTTCTTCTCTGGATCGTATGCCACCTCTTCCCTGTCTTTATACAAACTAAGACCGGGCCACTTAGTGACTGCATGTCCTCTGTATAGTTGGACCCAGTAGGTTGTGCTGATCCATTCTCCATCGTGAAGAGTTTGATCTCATTTTTCCTCACTTGCACTGTATTTATACCTTTGTTAAGGTAGGGAATTCCAGGGTCCCACTGTCTTCTGTTGGGACCTGATCTAACTGTGACATTGCTCACACAAAAGACTGGTGTCCCACTGTCTACTTGTGGCGGCTGCAGATTAAAATAACTAGTGCCCACATTATCTGCTTTAAAAAGTGACCACAAACTCAACCTTGGGTTTTCTGGATTAACGGATGCCGATAATAAGTCCTTGTCACATAAAGATTCTATACTTATGACTGTTCCTTTGTTGATTGGACTGTTGTTTTCAGTTGTGGCCTTTTTGTTAATTGCTCCCGTGGAGAACCCTTTAGATTTTCTGTCAATTTCTCCAGTTGAGGAAGGGTCCACAAAAGTGATGGGTGTGCGACCTTTTTCAGTCATTCCGCCGTCAACTAAAGGAGTAGGACATGTCGAACCCTGGTACTGCGGGCAAACTGTGACTATCTTCTCATCACTGGCTCTTTCTATCAAAGTGGTATCTGCCTCACCATCTGAGGTGGAGTCCCAACTTTCTTGGGTCTCCTCATCATTTGCGAAAGTTGTCTCTGTTGTGGCAGCACATGTGTTTGCAAGACATTTTAATAAGTAGCAGTCCAATCTGCCTGAAGGAGCTGCCTCCCTGTCAGAATTGGAGCACTGCTCTGACTCAATCTCTGCTCTAACCTTCACCGACACACTGGGTTCTCTGTTCCCCTCTCTGTCCCTGGCACCTACCCCTGGGCCCACTATAGCTACCTCCGCTACTCTGCCTTGGGGTACAGACTCAACTACTGAGAGGCCTAACTTCATTTGCGGGGACACACTCCGGCCTCCTGAGTAGTCCCGTATAAGTTTAATGGTCCTGTTGCAGTTCTGCTTAACTGATTTATGAAGGTAACAGTTTTATCCCTCCCCTGTAAATCCAGACAGTCTCTCCTAACATGTCTAGGCTTTAAACAGTGGTAGCACACTCCCTCCAATAGAGGCCCTCTATCAGTGGAGGGACTCCCTGAGACGGACTTACCTCCAAAGTTTGGGCATTCCATTTTGAAATGGCCCCTCTCCCCACAGTGGTGGCAACTTTCTGTCACTGTCTGTCTGACAGGTGAGCAGCTTCCTGCAATGGGGCTTGTGAGGAGTTGCTTGAATTGGTCCATCATGTCGTCTAATTTTTCATGGACTTGACCAAGTTTGTTTTCAAACTTCTTATCAGACTTTTCTAACTCCACTTTCCATGTACTGACTGGGGCCCTCTCAAGGGCCATGGTAGCCCTTACATGGGGCCCCTGATACTCATGGAAGGCCTCAGGGTGGTCTTCATACTGCCCATTAGTTACCTGCCTAACCTCACGCCGATTTGGCTTGCCATATATTGCCTGGGTGTTATGTTGGAATAACCGTATTTTATCTATGGCCTCCTCAATACTTTGGGGCTGAAGGTTAGAGACTTGCACCCCCAACTGTTTGTTTTCAATACCCTGGCACAGCCGTGTTATGGCTTGCTCGTACATGTAATCGTCAGGAAGGTTTCTAAATGCCCTGGTCGCTAAGGACAACACCCGATCAGCCCAGTCCTCAACAGACTCCTCAGGGGCTTGCCGGGCATTGTTAAACTGGACCCGGGCAGTCTCGGGGAGCGCCTTGAAACCAAAACGCTTGTGTAGCTTCTCCAAAAGCTCCCTATAACTGACCTTCTGGTCTCTTTCTGTTATGAGGGCATAATACTCACTGGCTTTTCCCTCAAGACACCAGCAAAGTTTGTCCTTGCATTCTTGTGGACCCCATTCACAAACCTCCGCATACCTTGCAAATTTTGTGAAAAAGGCCTGCCAGTTGCCCTTCCCGTCATACTTAATATTTTTTGGGGCATTGGTAACTTTAGAGATGCCACCTGAAGTTCCTTGTGCCCCACCTCTGCTGTCGGGTCCCCTTGTGTTTTCCCTAGGCCTATCCTCAATATATGGTACTTGGTAGGCCTGTTGCCCATAGCTTCCCCCTGCGGTGACCCCTTGTGGGGGCACCGGCGTATACCCTTGATTATACTGGTTCTTGGGTTGCCTATCCCCATAGGCACAGGATGGGGTCTGCCTTGTGTCCTCACCCCTATTGTCTTGCCTCTCTCCATAGATTTGTGATGGGGCCTGCCTTGTGTCTTCGCCCCTATTGTCTTGCCACTTGCCATACCTACTGCAGGGTGTCTCATACTGTACCCCACCAGTGTGAGCTGGTTGGTTACAGGGTGCTGACACCTGACCTGCATAGTTGCTTATGTGACCAATGGGGTATGAAGGTATTTCCCCATAGGTCGGTTTATTTTTGTCCCACGCACTGTCTTTACCTGGCCAATACGGCTTGTTCCTAATAATACCTCTGTGGTGAGGGGGATAACCCTTTTTTGGGTCACCAATATGGTCACTCCACTCTTTTTTTTTTGCAACTGTTCCCTGTAGCCCCCGTCCCAATTCCCTGTGGGTTCGGGTCTAGCTTTAGCATCCCCGGGATATGGACTATTTGCAAGGAAGGCAGAGTCCATCTGGCTGGGCCCTTCCGAGGGCCCGGGACTTTGCCCCTGGTGCCATCCTTCTTGCCTAAATGCAGATTTGCCTTGTACTTGGGATGGTGTTCCCTGTGGGGCAATGTGTCCCCAGTCTATGAGAGTGTTTTCCCTGTCTAACATCTCACCATGCCTGCCTTGAGGCTGAGGTGGTGGCCCAATATTTTGGCCACCTCCATTTGGGCTGAAGTCCAGCCTGGATAAGAGGCCCCTTGTTACACGTAGGTGGGAGATTGTGGCCAAGTCTGACTCGGTCACAAAGCCCCTGCTCTCCCTAATGTCCATTATTTGCTCCCCAGTTTTTATGCCTATACCTGGGAGCTGGAGTAACTCTTGAAAGCTACAAGTGTTTAGGTTTACAACCGACATTTGTAACTGTAAATCACTGAACAACAATATCAAAGTTTATTAATTTAAAGAATAAACAACAACAAACAACACACTTAGAATACCACAAGTTATTTATTTAATAACACAAAAACTTCTGGTTCGGGTAACCCGTCCTTCTGGTCTGCGGTTAACAGAAGTAAACAAAACAATAACACAACGACTGGTAACCCGTCCTTCTGGTCTGCGGTTAACAGAAGTAAACAAAACAACAACACAACGACTGGTAACCCGTCCTTCTGGTCTGCGGTTAACAAAAGTAAACAAAACAATAACAAGTCGACTGGTAACCCGTCCTTCTGGTCTGCGGTTACCGGTGACTGGTACCCAGCTGTCCCTTCTGGGTCAAGCAAGGTAATGACCTGTCGTCTCCTGCCACAATCTTTCCCCCTAAACTACCGTGAAGTATTCCTTCAGAATACTCCACAAATGCCTGAAATGATTTATTCCCTCGCTGGAATAAACCAAAAACACCCTTTTCCCTCCTGTCTTACTATTTTTGCCGTCCACCACCGGCACGGCAAAAACATAAAAAATATCCCTGAAAGTCCTTACACTGCCCGCTGATTGCTCGCAGCGCCAATGTTGTGATTCCGAGTATATCTAAATACCAATAGATACCTTGGATGGTCGTTCCTGCAGTCAGGAACGGCCGATTGCTCTTCTAGTGTGAATAGTCGTCTGTAATAGCCATTGTTTCAACCGGAAGAGAGGGATTTCTGGGTAGTTCTACGGACATCTCTAGATGGTCTGTCTGATGACCTAAAACTAACCCTACGAATACTACAATATGTACCTAACTAACACTATGAGGAATGTGATTCAGCTGCTGTCAATGGATAAACTATTGACACCGTAGCTAAAATATTGATAGGGTTATACATGGGGTCGACGGACGAGATGAGTTATCTTATTGTGGGATATTTTTCTTTGAGGGCACTGGCTTGCCAGAACCCCGGTCCTTGTGATATGATGATTTTAAGAACCAACCAGCACATTTTACAACGACCAAAAACAAAGCACCGTGTAAATACTAACCTTGTATTAGTATTATTGTCTATCATTACTATTCACGGCTGCTAAATCATCCGTTAGGGCTGGAAATATTTGCTCACAGCCTCCTCGCCGTGTCTGCTTATAGCACATGGTTACCACGTGGTAGCTTCGCGGCTGCAAGTATTTACCTACAATGTTTATTTCTTTACAGTGCAAGGGAAACAACTCCAGTCTAAACGGGCGACACCAAAAACAAATAATTTGGTAGATATATATTATTTACCTTTTTTATTTTTTTTATTTCTAAATATTGGCTTTTTAATAGTTGTAACAGAGCTGGAAGGTATCATTTATCAGTTTATGATTTCTAAATATTAGAAATATAACCCCGTTGAATTTGACAATATACACTAAAACTTTTACGAAAGTTTTTTTTTTTTTTAAAGTAGTACACTAAATCAAGTACTACCAAGATAGCACTCTCTGGTATCTATACTGTACATAACTGCAAAACATGAACACTTACAATTTATTACACACAAAAATGTCAAAACAATACATTAATCTTATAGATCCTAATTATACATACACGGTAATACTATATATATTTTTCTTCTAGAACGTAAGTTTAAGAATCTTTTATAATATAAGTGAAGGTGCTATCTTTAGTCAAATTCAATATACAGAGAATCACAATTTACCAAGGACGTACGAGCCGCGGTATAATTGTATTAATGTATATACCATGTACGGGAATATGTCAGACCCCTTCTAGGATTTGCATATTTGGAAAAGTCAGATATGTCTATCCAAGAGTATTTGATACTTACAGTTCTCATGTATAAACAACAAACACACCTACTTACCAAATCATTTAATATTTATAAACAAAGCAGGCTAAGTTACAAATAACAGAAAAATAAGTCCACAAAAGTTTTTCTTCTCACTATTAATTAACCACAAGATAATTAAGATAATTAAAATACACACCATAGTTCAGATTTAAATATCAAGATTAAATTTAAGGAAAAAAAAAAAAAAAAAAAAAAACTCACAATTTACTATAATATGAATATATAATACAGGTTAATTCCTAAATAATAATAAATTTTAAAACATTTATTTGAAATGTTTTTATATAAGGTAATCTGGCGCAATACCCGCAAGGGTAGTCGCCATTAAATTCTATTTAGTAGTAATCAAAAGTACACCATGTGAGTAAGATTCTGAGAGAGATTCATCACATACTGATTAAGCGGATCAAAAGTACACCATGTGAGTAAGATTCTGTGAAAGGTTCATTACATACTGATCAAGGGGATCAAAAATACATAATGAGAGTAAGATTCTGAGAGAGGTTCATTACATACTGATTAAGGGGATCAAAAAATACATAATGCGAGTAAGATTCTTAGAGAGGTTCATTACATACTGATTAAGGAGATCAAAAGTACATCATGTGAGTAAGATTCTTTGAAAGTTTCACAATATTTTGTTGAGCTGTTCAGCAGCAGTATCGGAAAGAACAGAGAGACAGAAGGACTGATGGAAGGACAGATGGCAGGAAGAACAGATGGACAAACTGACAAATGAACAGACAAACAAAAAACCACGATCACTTCATACACACCTCTTCAAAAAGTAGGGGGTACAATAACAGGAGAAGTGGATTATAGATGAATGAGACAGCATGTGCATGAGATGAAATATTTGCCACTGAATATTAAACAAATAACAATCAATTAATCAATAAAATTAAAGCAAACGAAATCTAGAGGTCATGAAACAAACGATAAGTGGCTGTACAATATGTAATATGCCTGCAAGCTTAATTACACTAGAGAGGAAAAGATTTCCAATCATTAACAAGAAAACAAGTTGAAAATGCTAAGGTGGAAATTTCATTATTACATATTACAATCCAAACATTATATTTCTATTTTTTCCTTATGTGTGTGTCTTTTTGATTACTTTGTAATTGTTTGTTTGTTATATTTCAATGTATTTCATGACGACCTCAGGGAAGATTAGTTTCGTAACTAACTACGTAACCCTTTTTAAATAAAGAATTATCATTATAATTATTATTAAACAAATACTATTCCCCTGGGAAACAGCGAAAAGTCCTTTATGTCGTAATGTTATTAAAGATTATGAACATTAATTTTTAACATGCAAATATCTGGAATAAATTTGGGATCAAATTCTGATGTTACTTGATAAATACTCTTCTATATGAGGAAACAATATAAATGATAAAAATGATTATGGAACGAATAATTTTTTGACTATTTCACTCATTACTGTGTATAAAGTCTATTATATGTCTAAACAGAAAACATCTCAAAATATACAATATATGAATGTTACTACTTATACATATGCTAGATTAGGATACTTATTAACTTAGCTATTCTGTTAATTGTAATGCACATGTAATAACCCTGATAATGAACAACCCAAATTCAAACTCTGTCTGCTAGTTTTGGTTCTTAGCATTGTGTATGAGTTTTAAAATATTTATATGAGGCAAACTTAAGCAAGAATGCAGAAACAAAATTTGGACGGACAGACGGACGAACAGATAAGGGTAACACCGTTGCCTACAGCGAGGCATAGACATATGAAGAATAGAGAAAAACAAACTAGAAAATTAAAGAACAGAGAAAAAACAAACTAAAACGAACTAAAAGAATACAGAAATGAAGCCCCCCCCCCCCCTCCCCCCACAACTTACTTTCGACACCTCCTTATAACTTTCATATGGAGAAATTTGTGAAAAACAGATTAAAACTATTCTTATTCTTACCTTGTTTCTTTTAAAGTTCACAAAAAAAAAATCCTTCAACATATGAGCCAAAAACTTATCAGGAAGTTAAGTTAAGTGGAGTTTACTAGGAAATAAATAACGTATCTTTTCGCGGAACTAGGGGAAATAATAATGTGATGCTCTTCTCGTGGTAAAACCCCTAGAGGTGTGTGTGTGTGAACATATATTTGTTCCGCATAATACTTGTTCCCCCTGGAACAAAACTATTCTTTGATCGGGTTGTTGTCTCTTTGGCATATTCCCCATTTCCATTCTCAATTGTATGGATAATAAAAGTTCTTGGGAACAAACATTACATACTAGTATTTCCACCTTCATAAGATATTTTCCTGGAACTAAAACATCATATGGTTTCATAATATTTGTTCCTTTGAAGAAAGAGTGTCATGTATCATGATTATATAACAAATAATCCTGGAACTTTCATTATATAACAAATATTCTTGGAACTTTTATTACATAACAAATATTCCTGGAACTTTTATTATATGTCAAATTTTCCTGGAACTTTTGGTCATATAATAAAAATTCCTGAAACTTTTATTCAATCTACAATCAATCCTTCAATGGATTTTAACCAAACTTAGTAAACTGTTAGTCCTTGTCTTCAAGCATATTGATTTTCAAGGTCAAAGGTGAATATCACAGATGAACTTACAAATTATACATCCTATAATGAATTTTGCCCAAACTTAGTACATGTTCGCAATTTTTCCCACATGTAAAGGTCTTTTATAACAAAATATGTATACGATTGATTATGATTGTAAATGCATCATATATATTTATTTATTTTATTTTTGGTGTTTTAACGCTACTTTTAAGCACCGCTTTTGGGCTATTTCGTGGCGGCCAGTTTTTATTGGTGGAGGAAGCCGGAGTGCCCGGAGAAAACCACCGACCTTCGATAGGAAAACTGACAATCCTAGTCAATTAAGATTGGAGTCGAGTGCACCCGCACGAGCGGGGTTCGAACTCACAACCTCAGTGTTGACTTGCTAGTGATTCAATGCATCATATAGATTTTAACAGGTTGATATTGGTATTGTTTAATAAAAATAATTTGTGTTTAATGATACAGGACACCTTTATTTAATGTTGTTCTTGGTACTTCAAATATCAAAACATTGTACATAGTATAAAATTGAGAATGGAAATGGGGAATGTGTCAAAGAGACAACAACCCTACCATAGAACAGACAACAGCAGAAGGTCACCAACAGGTGTTCAATGCTGTATTCCAAAGACCTTTTAGCATATATAACAAAAATTTCATTGGGAATTTTCATTATGTAATAGTTTATCCTTTGTAAAGGAAATTTTCTTATAGCATTGGATAAACTATTATATAAGGAAAGTTCCCAATGGAACTTTTGTTATATGATAAAAGTTCTTTGGAACAAATATTATGGGGGAACTTATATTCTGTCACATGTGTGCTTATCACTGTAATAATTAAGGACTCTTCACAATCCTAATTATAAATACCTGAAGATATAGGCGTTAATGTTGTGCCGTGTTTCTCTCCACTGTTGGAAGATGACCATTTGAAGAGGGCGCTGCAGAAGTGCGCAAACTCCGACCTCAGCATCAGTTGTCATGCGGCCCACTGGTGTCCATTATAATTTCATATAAAATATTGTACGCGGACACTATGTCATATTGAAATACTGTCTACGACAATATTTAATTATGCAATTGTGTCCTTTTCCATGAAATTTAGTCACTTCCTTCTGGACAATATTTCACTATGCTGTCCATGACACTGTGAAATTCTGTCCATGACTATTCCACTGTGAAATGCTGTCCATGAAAATGTTTCTTAATATAATTATGTCTTCCTTGGATAATACTCTGTCAAGAAATTGTGAGCGTTTCTGGAATTTTTCATGAAAAAGTATACTGAATTGCTGCATAAATTAGTTAGGCAGGTTTGATTGTTATTATCAATCACATTAATCAAATTTTAATAAAATTGATTTACTATCCAAAAATATTCTAAAAATGATTATAAGTAATAACCTCCCTTTCATGAGACAAAATTTCATGACAATCCATCCATGCCTAAATATTGTCTTAATATACACAATATTTATCCTCCTTTATAAACAAGATAAAATTTCATACTATTCATCATATTGTCTGTATATGGACAAAACTGCATATGGAAATTTATCCGTCTCTGGAAATTTTCACAGAGATGGACAAAATTCCATGATACAAGAAATATTTGCTTTACATCTGCTCCTGCCTCTGGGACTGGGAGAATCCTTAACTTAGGGTAAAGATACAACCATGTGCACCTCTGTCTTAAAAAGGAGGGACTGTATAGTTCCGACAAAGGAATGACAACTGAGAACGCCACGCTTAGGAGTATACGTCATTTAAATCCGGTAAACATCAGTGGCGGATTTGGAGGGGGGGTTAGATAGAGCGCGTATGCCCCCCCCCCCCCCCTTTTGATTGGAAAAAAAAATATAATTTTAAATAAAATTTGCAAAATATGATTCGCCTCGCTACGCTCGGCATTATTAATCCATTATTATTATCTTGATGGTACTAAGTGCTGCTTGTTTGGTATGGAAACTAGTTGATGTTGGATTTTGCAGAGTATGGTTACTGATGCAAGATTTCTCCTTTGTTGTAATGTTGGCGAACTAAGATGTTCAAGCTTGTCTTTTTAATACACTACTGTGGTAGCTGTATTGATTACGTGTATACCTGTCAGCTCTTCCCTGGATCATTTTCGATTTTATTTATTAGTTGTTTCTGCGATGGATCCCAAACAGACCTATACTATTCTACTTTTGGTCTGACTTGTAAGCTAGTTGAACTGTTCTTTAGTTTTCATGCTGTTGGTTTTTACATTTCTTTTGATAACTCTTAATGATGCATAATTTGCTTTATCTGTGATGTTATTTATGTGCGAGTTCCATGTTACATGTAGCTCATTTGTGTTGGTAACACCAAGATATTTTGCTTTGTCTGTTAGTTGGTGTACTGAATATTTAAAAATATTATGTGGATGATTTCACATTTGTCTGGGTTGAAAGACATGAACCGTAAGAGATGATGTTGTAAGTTACACAATGGGGTCATTTGCAGAGAGGCAAACAATACTTTTGAGGTTATCTGGCATTTATGTATATTAGAAAAATGACAATGACCAAGAACAGAACCTTGAGGAACGCCTGACAATACATGACAACTTTTTGATGTGAGGCTATCAAATACCATGCACTTTGTGAGATCTGTAAAATAACCTCTATCCAGTCTGATGCTTTATTGTTTATCCTCATGCGTTTAAGTTTTAAGATAAGTCTTTGATGGTTCATTTCATCGAATGCCAATAAAAAATAAATAACAACTACGTACGTCAGTTTGTTTACCATTTGTCATATAATCTAATATTTTTTTAGTAAATGTTAGTAGTTTTGTTTCACATCTAAATTTTGATCTAAAACCATGCTGTAATGGATATAGTAAAATGTGTTTCCACCATTTATATATTGAATTATTCCTGTTCTAAGCCGACATGAATATTTGGCACTTCACAAAAAGTGACGAATATCTTTATAAAATGACGGTCATCATGCTGTTATACACGCATATGACTACTTTGCTCATTGCTGAAGGTCATACATTGGCATATAGAGGTTGATGTAGATAGAGATAGTTGATATCTGGTGGATAGTTGATCTATGATGGATCATTGGTGTCTCGTGGATAGCTGGTATCATTGCTGAAAGCTATGCGTTGACCTTTATAGTTGCTAATATTCCTTTCGTTGATCTCTAGTGGATTGTTTATCTCTGGTGGATAGTTGGTCTATGTTGGATTAGGGGTCTCTGGTTGATAATTGGTCTTAGTGAATAGTTTATCTCTGGTGGATAGTTGGTTTCTGGTCGATCTGTGGTCTTTCTTGGATAATTGGTCTCTGGTGGATAGTTGGTCTCATTTGTGAAGACCACACGTTGACCTATAGTCGTTAATTTTCCCTTTCACTTGATTATGGTGGATAGCTGATCTCTGGTACATACTTGATCCCTGGTGGATAGTTAATCTCTGCTGAATTAGTGGTTTGTGGTGAATCAGTGGTCTCTGGTGGATATTTGATATCTGAACGATCTCTGGTGGATAGTTGATCTCAGGTGGATTTTATTTCTGGTGGATGGATTTTTATTTCTGGTGGATAGACTTTACCCGGTGGATATTTGATCTTTGAACAATCTTTGGTGGATAGTTGGTTTCTGGTAGATAGTGGATAACTGATAGATTGTTGGTCTCTGGTGGATAGTTGATCTCTGGCGGATAGTTGGTCTCTGGTGGATAGTTGATCTCGTTGTTGAAGGCCGTACGTTGACCTATAGTCGTTAATGTTCCATTCTGTTGATCTGTGTTGGATAATTGATCTCTGGTGGATCCAATGTCTTTGGTGGATATTTGGTTTCTGGTTAATCAGTGGTTTCTTCTGGATCAGTGGTCTCTAGTAGATCAGTGGTTTCTGTAGGATCAGTGGTGTCTGGTAAATCAATTGTCTCTGGTGGATAGTTGGTCTCTGTTGAATATTTTATTTCTGAAGATCTCTAATGGATATTTGATGTCTAGTGAATAGTTGATCTCTGTTAGATAGTTGATCTCTGGTGATTGTTGGTCTCTGGTGGATAGTTGTCTATAGTGGATAATTGATCTCTGAACGATTTCTGTTGGATAGTTGGTCACTTGTGGTTATTGGATCTCTGGTTGATGGTTGATCTCTGATATATAGTTGGTCTATGGTGAAAAGTTGGTCTCTGGTGAATAGTTGGTCTCTGGTGGTTATTTGATAACTGAACGATCTCAAATCTCTGGTGGATAGTTGATCTTTGGTGGATATTTGATCTCTGAACGATCCCTGGTGGATAATTCATCTCTGGTGGATCAGTGATTTCTGATAGAAAGTTGGTCTCTGGTGGATAGTTGTTCTCTGAAAGATAGTTGGTGTCTGGTGAATAATTAGTCTCTGGTGAATAGTTGATCTCTGGTCGATAGTTTGTCTTATTGGTGATCAAAGCACAGCTTCTTATTATTAGGTCTTTCCACTTTTCTGTGGAAAGACCTATTGGTTTTCTTCTGATTATTATTTTTTTCTTCTTCCGCCACTTTTTTCTGACGGTGCTTTTTTGTTTCGCAAGATGTCGCTTAGATTTTTTGCATATGATATCGAACAGTTATTACGATTTTGAAACTGACCCTGTTAAGCCGAACACTTTCTATTGTAAGAGTTATCTCCCCAAACACTGTTTTTCTTGTGTACAAATCTCCTTCGCAACCGTAAAAGATTATGACAAAATTATTTCACCAATTTGCTCGTTATATCCTCAGGATCTTAAGAATAATTTTGACCGAAGCGGTCCGGAGACTCCATATGAGAGTTATTTCCCCTTCTGTATTTAAAATAAGTAAAATGTAATTGTAATTGGTAAACCATAAGTGATAGGGACCTAGGGTCTTTTGATTTGAGGTCCTTGGTCCCAAAAAAAAGAAAGAAAATAGGGTCAAGGTCAAAGGTCAAGGTCATTTCTAAATTTTGGATTTTGGCTTATTTTCACCACTTTTCAAACAAGATATAAGATATCGACAACATATTTTTACAGAATTGTTAGTTGCGACATGTCGTAACACGTAAATTTTAGTTGAAAGGGTACGTAGACATTTAATGGGAGTTTTCGCCCCTTTTATATCTAATATAAGCTGTATGGTAATATAACTCATTAACAATATATAGTAGAGACCTAGAGTGTTTTAATTTGAGGCCCTTGTTTCATGACCTTAAAATTGGGGTCAAGATCAAAGGTCAAGGTCATGTACAAAGGGGCAAATTATGTGTTTTTGGCACTATTTAAAGAGTTTGATTGTGTTTTAATGCTTTTGTAGGTTGACATTGACCTTTAACCTTACTACTTGTTAAGTGATCTCTCAAAAGATAAACCCCATGTGTTTAGATATAGTATCTAGGCTTTCAATTCCGTTTTTGCAGGATCCAAGTGGATCCTTTCTCTGTGTTAATCAACTAACCAACCAACCAACCAACCAACCAACCAATCAATCAATCAATCAATCAATCAATCATTCAATCAGTCAGTCAGTCAGTCAATCATTGCATGCATGTTTCTGTCTCATGTGTTTAATATGGGGTCCAAGATCTCATTTGTTTCTATTTCGTTTGTTTCAAGGGACCATATCCCACGTGTTTAATTAATTAATTAATTGATCGATCAATCAATCAATCAATTAATCAACCAACTAACTAACCAACCAACCAACCAATCAATCGATCAATCAACCAACCAATCAATCATTTCATGCATGCATGTTTCCATCTCATGTGTTTAATATGGGGTCCAAGATCTCTTGGTTTTTTTTTTCGCTTCTTTCAAGAGATCATATCCCACATGTTAAATTTATTAACCAAACAACCAACCAACCAACCAACCAACCAACCAATCAATCAATAAACCAAAAAAACAATTAACCAATCAATCATTTATTGTATACATGTTTCCGTCTTATGTGTTTAATACGGGGTCCAAGATCTCCTTTGTTTCTTTTTCGCTTGTTTCAAGAGACCCTATCCCACGTGTTTAATTAATTAATTAATCAATCAATCAATCAATCAACCAACCAACCAACCAATCAATCATTGCATGCCTGCATGTTTCCGTCTCATGTGTTTAATATGGGGTCCAAGATCTTTTCGTTTGTTTCAAGAGACCATATCCCACATGTTAAATCAACCAACCAACCAACCAATCAATCAACCAACCAATCAACCCATAAACTAACCAACCAAGCAATCATTCATTGTATGCATGTTTCCGTCTCATGTGTTTAATACGGGGTCCAAGATCTCCTTTGTTTCTTTTTAGCTTGTTTCAAGAGACCCTATCCCACGTGTTTAATTATTTAATCAATCAATCAATCAACCAACCAACCAATCAATCATTGCATGCCTGCATGTTTCCGTCTCAGGTGTTTAATATGGGGTCCAAGATTTTTTCGCTTGTTTCAAGAGATCATATCCCACATGTTAAATTAATCAACCAACCAAACAACCAACCAATCAATCCATAAACCAACCAACCAAGCAATCATTCATTGTATGCATGTTTCCGTCTCATGTGTTTAATACCGGGTCCAAGATTTCCTTTGTTTCTTTTTTTTTGCTGGTTTCAAGAGACCCTATCCCACGTGTTTAATCAACTAACCAACCAATCAATCAACCAATTAATTAATCAATCAATCAATCAATCAATAAACCAACCAACCAACCAATCAATCATTCATTGTATGCATGTTTCCGTCTCATGTGTTTAATATTGTATTTTCATCTCTTCTGAAAAAAAAAATCCACATGCTTGTTATCAGATGTTCTCAGAAACTACATGTCCAATTGACCTCAAATTTTGCAGTCAGCAGGGTATACATGTATTAAATCTTCATAAAACAACGTGATGCAGATATCTTTCAAGAATTTTCCTAGAGAAAAAAAATTGCAATGCCATAAAAATCGCTTGCTAGTTCCGTAAATCTCAGTGAAATCCTACAATAAAATGTCCGCTCCTAGATTGAAATACAAATCTGTGTTACAAACTGCTGCTGAAAAATGTACATTGTATGAAAATAATCGATAAACGTGTTTTAAAGTTACACAGGATCAATTAAATCCAAAGCATGCACTGCTCGTGAACTGTGATCGAAACGTCAATTACCTGCAATGACAAAAGAAATACATTGTGTGTATTCCGTCGCTATACATGTTGTCTGTCCAACGTCTCCACCTAAAAAAGAAAATGTTTTCGCTATTATAAAGCGTCGTCACGTGACGCCACAATCTGGCGCGAGACAAAGACGCGCGCGGGACCTAAAATAGAATAAAAACTTTCCAAACTAAATATAGAAACTTAACCAACACAATAATATGGACTCTTGTCTGAAAATGAGGACTTGGGTCCTCCCCTCTTTTTATTTAGGGGTGGGGGGGGTGCTATTAAACCGGATTCTTTCTATTACTTGTGGTTTTTTTTTTCTTTCTCTCTTATTGTAATGTGAACAATTGACTGGTTGACGTAAAACATGCATTGAACAAATAAAACAAACAAACAAACAAACAAACAAATCAAACCAATCAACCATCCAACCAACCAACCAACCAGTCATGTTTTCAGAGGGGAAAGACCGTTTACAATTGCTTTTTTAAAGCAATTGATTTATATTTATATTTATGTTTTTATTTTACCTATTACAGAAACAAGTATATAATATATATCTGTATAGTGTAATAATATAGTTATCTTAACGAAATATCATCGATACTTTATCAAAGGTCTTTGAAAACTGAATTGCAAGTAATGCATTTGAGGATAGACAAGCAGATGTAAATTTATAAGCTATGCCGGTTAATACAAAAGTCTCGAAATTGTTTTTGAGTGGAATTTCGTTGATAGAGGGTTGCTGCCCAAAATCTTAAAAGATAAAATGGATCAATTAACGGTTATTAATGGTAAAGTGGAAATCATATGTTCTACGGACAGTAGAAACAGTAGAATAATGTGTCAGCCTACCACTTAGTCCAGCCCTGGCCTCAGTGACTTATTTTCAATTTTTATTTTTTTTGTTGTCACTGAGTCCAGCTCGCCCTCCATTACCTTCAATAGTGCAAGCTCCCGGGTAGATTACCCGGGGACGATGTAGACAATACCAGAGCGCTCAAGTACGAAAAATGATAACAAATGGAAAAAGTTGATAAAATAAACAAGTTACATACCTGAAATGCTTATACACTATATGGAAACTCATTTTAACAGGAGGAAATCCCTTGCAGTTGGAGCTGTGGAGATCTTGTTTACATCAGTAACGCTATATTACGGAACGTGACGTTTCTACGCTATAACGTAGACGAAACGAATTCAATGTATCGATCAAGATATTCAACGTTTAAACTCGTTAAATCAACGATTTTGCACCTCAAACTTTTTAAACGTGGACTTTAGGGCACTGAATGCTGCTGGTAAATAATGACACTTTAAATTATTAAAATCATAATTAAGTGTATACCTTCTGTTGTTCAGAAGAAGTTTACTGATAGTGTTTTTTTTCTTCCAAGTGACAGAAACCAAAACAGTTTAAACGTTTTCACATATCATGGTTCCTTTCAATAAATGACGGGACAATATTAAAAAAATCTCTTCATCAATTTTTCATCACACTTTTATTTTTTGAACCATTTGTCAACCCGAATTTCAACGAATAACCCCGAATTTAAATTTGGGGTTGCCGTACGGCTGATTGGCGGCTCTGTCGATTTCCTTGCGATAACTTATATATTAACCGCTCGTTCAAAAGCTTTTTGAATGTGAATTTATTGTTACTGGTGACAAAATGGAGAACAACTTTAATACTGACGATTTTCATCTTCTCTCATTGTTTTAAAGCTACTGAAATTCCGGCCTCATTAAGTCTTTTTTTACTGAAGCAGCGAATGATAAGTCTGAAACTGTTTTTTTCACTTAAAGTCTTTTATATCTTAATTAGTGTATTCAATTTAACATTGTAATGTAATGCAATCTAATACATTTTTTTTAACTTTCAAATTAACGATACACATACCTGCTATTAACCTTTGGGCCAAAAAAAAGTATTTTGAATGGTGATTAATGTGAAACTAGACTTACGGACTCAGTCCAGTTTCCAAAATCGTATCATGGCAGGACCATCTCCGTTGAAATTCGGGTTGAAAAATTGTTAAAAGAATAAAAGTGTAATGATTTATTGATGAAGAGATTTCTTATTGTCCCGCCATTTACTGAAAATTTACGAAGATATGGACAATAGTCATGTGATTATATCAGATTCTAGTTTTTATAGTCCTAGAAGATATGGCCAACCATGAAAACATTCCTTTACCGGTGTGAATGGTTTTTTAATTTCCATCCATTTGTATATCATTCTATTTCTTTTATTCTAGTAATAGTACATTGCAAGTGCATGGTGGACACTCTTGTTTTATTAAAAAAAAAAACAACGTAATTTACTGGACTGAAAGAATACGGATGGAATAAGGCAAAAAAGCACAATACAAGCACACGTTGAAACTCATGATCATACAGAAAAGAGTTTTTTTTTTTGGCCAAATAACTTTACCCGTGTTCCAAGTGTAACCAGTCTCTGAAATTCATTGGTCTGTACAGAAGAAATCTGATATAGTTTCGGAAATATTTAGAAAAAAAGTTCTAGCTTTGTAATCGTATAAACGGGTCTCCACAGGACAGCAACATCGGAATGAGGAGAAAGTTAACAAAGGCTCAGAAATACATGTGCACTTGGTAAGAAATAAATAAAATTACATAATTCATGTCCCGTTACAGCCTGATTAAAGCCATACATCCCCCCCCCCCCCCCCGTATTCACTTGAGTCTAAAATAAAACGCAAGTGGGTAGGTGGGGGCTGGCATTAGTCAGACTGGTCCCATTACAAATTATTTTCTCGAAATCTACAAGCAAATGACTCATTAATTGTAAGTCAAACGTCAGAAACAGACTAAAAACAATGAGATCTTAAAATCATTTAGGTTTTATATTCATGTTAATTCACGCCTGGGAATTCGGGGATGGTGTGTTTTTTGTTTGTTTTTTTTAGTTGGACATAATGAACAAGTTCAAGGGGGAGATAAAACGACTGAAAGACGATTAACAGAGTTGCCTTTTGGGGGGAGGGCATATTGCTCACATAGGCGTCGGGGAAAAGCCCGAGGGTTTTCATAGTCTTATAAGGAGTTTTTAGAGCAAGTAAACAAGTATGTATGTACGGCTGTTGTCTGCTCTTTGGTCGGGTTGTTGTCTCTTTGACCTATTCCCAATTTCCATTCTCAATTTTATGTATGTAAAAAATAGTGTTGGTGTTTCTTTGTGTGAATAAATGGAGATATGGGATATACAATAAGATAGCAACTAATGATATCAAAACCACATATATCTAGAAAATCGTGACTAATGCATTATGGACTAGTATCTTTGTACTTCTAATTTGTAGTTTTAGTAAACGTTGGTCCCCTGGATTGGAAAGATATATAAGTATATTTAGTATAGCAAGAATTAAATCTATCACGTTCACAACAATAACCATATTTTAATTATCGTAGTAACATATTTCAGTTTCTGGAGAAAACTCAAACCATAATGAAATAAGGTGGTATAGTTGCCAATGAAACAACTTTCCATGCACCAAAGACCAAATGACGTACATGTTTGTTTGCTAATATTGCTTCATTTCAGATCTCCAAATTACCATTTCACTATAGGTATGAACTGCATATTCAATGATATTTGTATTGTCACCACATTCCTTATAAAATAGCACCATAACATATATATATATATTGTTTTAACCGTGCCCGTTCGACAGTCCAATCCGTACTGGGTATAAATAGGTTTTATACGGCTAATTTCTTAGGACTGCAGTCTTTTAAATTGTATACCTGCTTATACTAAAGTTGCTGCGCATATCGTCAGGTTTATATTTTGTAAATGACAGGTTGCTGGATTTGGCATTTTGATAATATAAAAAGGCACGCATAATACAGACGCCGGCTTACATCTCCTACATGTACAATTTCAAACTAGCACTTTTGCGCAGAGTTTTTTACATCATGATATAGAGGGTGCATATATAAGCGTAATTTCATTCCACCGTGTATTTATTCCGGGTACCTATTTTTCACTAGAGAATATTGGATGTAAATAGCTTGAAAGCGTCGATCTTGATATCGTTGTTTTGTTTATATTGACCGGTTTATTGTTTACATACATTTATGGGTTGGAATAAGAATAATTTTCAAGGAACCAGTGTAATTGATCTGAATCAAACTATCCGGCGTTTTATGATATATAGATATTGACATAGAAGACATGATTTTAAGTCGATTAAAACGCAAATGCACTGTAAAACTTCGGCAATGCAGTATATGATTATTACAATTAGTGACAATTCAAATCATAAGATTTTATGGATTTGCATAGAAAAATCATTTAAATCTAATTTGTAAATAAAACGCTATTGTGTTATCATGTGTTCAAATCAAAATGAGTACCCAAACACTTCATCAATGTATGGATCTGAAACACTCGTGTAATGAATCCCGGTCCAAAATAACTAGTGCAACTAATCCTCGTACAAAATCACTAGTGTAATCATTCCTGGTTCAAAATCAATGTTATCATTCCTGGTTCAAAATCAGTGTAATCATTTCTGGTACAAAAGCACTAGTGTAATCATTCCTGGTTCAAAAACACTTGTGTGAACATTGAATTTCCTTCGATGAAAAACACGAGTTTACTTTGTCAATTTTATACATAAATCAACTATGCAAGTTTAAGTTAATTCAATTACCCCCCAGAAATACCAAGCCCCATTTGTTATATATTTCCCCTTCAAAAAATGTGTCGTCAACGTTACATTGACTGACGTTTTCTTATGAAAATTACAAGAACAAAAATGGTGACCCGGCTAAGTTTTTATTGCATACAATGGCATATGCTAATGTAACTCGATTCAAAATACAAGTGTGCCACAAAAATTTAAATATCGGGAGATATGCCATTCGGTGTCGTGTTACCGTAACGAGTTTTAAGCGTTGAAAATGTTTATCGATACATTGAATTCGTTTCGTCTACGTTATAGCGTAGAAACGTCACGTTCCGTAATATAGCGTTACTGATGTAAACAAGATCTCCACAGCTCCAACTGCAAGGGATTTCCTCCTGTTAAAATGAGTTTCCATATAGTGTATAAGCATTTCAGGTATGTAACTTGTTTATTTTATCAAGTTTTACCATTTGGTATACATTTTTCGTACTTGAGCGCTCTGGTATTGTCTATATCGTCCCCGGGTAATCTACCCGGGAGCTTGCACCATTGAAGGTAATGGAGGGCGAGCTGGACTCAGTGACAACAAAAAAAATAAAAATTGAAAATAAGTCACTGAGGCCAGGGCTGGACTAGCCTACCACTGTGACCGTCGTAGGTTGAGAAAACAAGATCAGATAATGATCTTTTTCATGTTATATTTTAGCGCTGTTTGGTATCTTTCTGGAATATAATGTGTAAAGAAAACTATGTTACTGAACACCGAATCCAAATGTGCTGTTTAGTCTAATACTCATTGTTATATGGCGTAATATGACTTGCAAGGGGAGCACCAAGTTGGGACAACTTCTTAATGAACTAGCAAATACTTTTGTTGCATTGATATTTTATTTATACATGTCTGGACTTTATTTCTTTATCATTTTTATAATCATTTGGAGTAGTAGTAAAAGTGGGAGTAATATTCGTAGTAGTAATAGTAGTTGCTGTAACAGTAGTATATTTTTTAGCACAGAGAGTACATGTATCTCATTATCAAAAATGTTGTTTCCGAAAATATTAAACATAGAAAAAAGAAAAGAAATGAGAAGCTACTGCTCCACCTCCGTCGTGCTGCTCATTACAAGTTAAAATTATAATGCTAAATCGTAGTTTTTTTATAAGACTGTGGTTTGTTGCCGTATATCATATTTGTTTTTCGTTTATTATTGGTACATAAATCAGGTTGTTAGTTTTTTTTCTTTTTAATTGTTTTACATTTATCATTTCAGGGCCTTTTATAGCTTGCTAAGCGGTATTGGTTTTGCTCAAGGTTGAAGGCCATAGTTGCTAACTTCTGTGCCATGTGGTTTCTGGTGGATAGTTGTGTCATTGGCAATCAAACCACATATTCTTATTTTTATATAAAACGAGGAAAGGAAAACGGAATTTTGCGTACAAAAAAATGAAACAAATACATTTGAGTACAGTGTGTAATTATTTATTTTCTTAAATATGATTTCACACCAAATGTTATTATATGAATTGTTGGATAGTTTAAATATAAGTCAATGAAGAGAAGTGGTAAATTGTATTACATACTAGTGCTCAATTATCAGATCATTCACTGTTAATGAACAAAAAACAGTAATTCATAGAAATCAATATGCATACAATTATCTATTTGTTCTTGAAAAAGAAAGCGTTGTTCGATTTAAATCATTTTACCAAAGTGACAAATCTTGTATCAAGAAAAAGCAAAACTTAATTTTTATTTTCGAAAAACAAATGAAATCAAAATTATAATTATTTTTTACTGAACTTTACCATTAAGACAATCAACGGAATTTCATCAACCTTGACAATAAACAAAGTTATTTAAGTTCAGAAACTCTGGAAATGATGTGCGTTTGTTGGCGACGAAAAAGTCTTCTTTAAAACGGTCAATTTATTTGAGATCCACATCGTATGACTATTCACAAAAAAACAAAAAAAAAACACGAGCACAAATTTTGTACTGTACTCCGAATACTGAGTAAAGTTTTATAACCGTAGGTCCTGTAGTACAAGAAATAAAGTAAATCATTTTATTACATAATTACAACAATGGGTGATGAATATATTACAACTAATACATACTTTAATGCAAATAAATTAAAAAAAATATGTTTAAGATACCCGGTGTCTTAAATTTAAGATTCCATTTGTTAACCTAACTGAAACTAAGAAACAACTTTCTAAGCTAGATACGTCCAAAGCAACTGGACTAAAAAAAAAATTGGCCACTTTTCTTTATTAATAAATTTTATCAGAAGTTTTAGCAACAACTATTACATATTTAATCAACTGATGTATACTAGAAGGTGTTTCTCAGAAGTAAAAACAAATAACAAGGATAAATCCAATAGCTAAACATGGCGGTCGAAACATACTACAAAACTGTATACAGACCTATAGCAATACTTCCTACTCTATCACAAATATTTTATCTTGTTGACCACCTCAATATCTACCATAAATTATATTTATGCAAATTACTATGTAGGAAATCGACTTAGACAAGTTCTTCAAGCTCGCTTAAGGATAAACTCAAGTTCATTAAATTCTCATCTGTTTCTTCGGAATTTAGTAGACTATCCAAACTGTCGTTGTGGTAACTTGGAAACAAATTCTCATTTCCTATTATCCTGTACACTATATACCAATTTAAGGCAGGAACTTCTGGCTTCAATTTCAGATTTTCTAGTTCAATTTGACATTAATACCTTGTTATTTGATTCAACCGTACTCTCGGACAAGCAAAACAGCCTTTTATTTATTCTAGTACAGACATATATAATAAAAACCAAACGGTTCAATCCTTGGTGCACATGCTCGATCATTTATAAAACCTAAGCATTTCATTCTGCACACAACACTTTGTACTATTTACCACGTTTATTCAGTTTTTTTTTTGTTTTTTTTTCATTTTAATGAAACTTCAATATCTTACATTTTCTTTTCTTACAAACTGACTATCTCAGAACATGCCAAACTTACATTATTATGACCATATAAGAAATTTATTTGTATACTAGGAGACAGATTAATAAAAGCAATTTTTGCTTGTTTCTGAATCCTATCTATTTCATGTATTAGAATTGCATACTATGTTTTGATTTATTTGAATAAAATATTGTTTAAACTATACAAATTCTCAGATCATTATATGAAATGGTTGAAGTCATATCTCTCCGTGTGCCCAGGCAATACAGCTTGGGATTCTGAATATATTGAATATGGGGTTTTCCAAGGATACATTTTAGGACCCCTACTGTTCGTTTTATTCATAAATGTCATGACCTTAGAAGCAGCCAACAATCATTAACATGTTTGCTGATGCTACTACTCTTCATATACTCATGGTATGACAGTATAAGGACGAGATATAAAGAAAACTTAATCATGATTCCAACACTGTGTTTATACAACAATAGATAATACATTCTCTAAAATAATTTCTATGCTAATTGGAACTAATTTGATTAAAAACTAGCTTTGGTATAGGCCATGAAATAAATGTATCAACACAAGAATTTTATTATATACAACTACACATATTTTTGTTTACAAATTAATTATAAACATGGAGAAAGAACAGAGCTGAAACATACACAAAAAGACTGTAAATAGTTTTACTATTTTTTAATTCTTTCTTTTTAATATAGAATATGACTTACAGGAAAAATCCAGCTATCTTCACCGGTTTTAAATCACCACCAGAGAGCTGCTCTTATTTGCGTCATTTTGAACTGTTCTACCATAAAACTGATTCTGACAGTTCTACCTTAGAACATATGATGACAGTTCTACCATATAGAACAGATTTAGACAGTTCTACTCCAGAAAAAGTATACTGAGAGTTTCACGTTTACCATTTATGTAAAAGTATAAGTTCTCGTATTGCACTGTCATCCTAATGAGTTTGAATGCCCCTTTTGTATCTTATCCCTGTACATTTTATCCCTTTATACGAATAAAGGACCAAGTCAACAAGAAGAGGATCACAGTTTGTGCCATTAGTACTAGTACTCTAGCGGGCGTGTGAATCATATATGGATAATTAAATAATCTAAACCAGTCATTTGAGTCACTGTGAAACCAACAGGTACTCTAGCGGGCGTGTGAATCATATATGGATACTGAAATCATCAAAACCAGTCATTTGAGTCACTGTGAAACCAACAAGTACTCTAGCGGGCGTGTGAATCATATATGGGTACTTAAATAATCTAAACCAGTCATTTGAGTCACGATAAAACCAACAAGTACTCTAGCGGGCGTGTGAATCATATATGGATAATTAAACAGTCAAAACCAGCCATTTGAGTCACTGTGAAACCAACAAGTACTCTAGCGGCTGTGTGAATCATATATGGATACTTAAATAATCAAAACCAGTCATTTGAGTCTCAGTAAAACCAACAAGTACTCTAGCGGCTGTGTTAATCATATATAGATACTTAAATAATTAAAACTCGGTATCAGAGTTACTGTGAAACTACCCAGAACTCTAGTAACAGTGTGAATCAGAAGTGGGTACTAAAATAATTAAAACCAGGCGCCAGAGTTACTGTGAAACTACATACATACTACTCTAGCGGCGGTGTGAATCAATGTGGATACTAAAATAATCAGAACATCTTCCGGATTACATACAATCTAAGTCTCTTCTTACGTACAATAGTGGCTATTCTTCCATCTAGCCGGAAAATAGTAAACATTGCCAAGTTTTCCCGGAACAACTAGAAATTGACTCTTCTTTCTATTGTGGCGAATAAAATAACAGAAGCGCCTGAGTACATAGATATAAAAAAGAAGATGTGGTATGATTGCCAATGAGACAACCTTCCACAAGAGACCAAATGACACAGAAATTAACAACTATAGGTCACCGTACGGCCTTCAACAGTGAACAAAGCCCACACCACATAGTCAGCTATAACAGGCCCAACATGACAAATGTAAAACAATTCAAACGAGAAAACTAAAGGCCTAATTTATGCACAAAATAATGAACGAAAAACAAATATGTAACACAACAACAAACGACAACCACTGAATTACAGGCTCCTGACTTGGGACAGTCACATACAGAATGTGGTGTTGTAAAACATCTTAGCGGGCGCCCAACCCTCCCCTAACCTGGGACAGTGGTGTAACAGTACTACATAAGAACAAACTATAATCAAAGTACTGAAGTACTGAACATCGGATGACCGCAGGTTCTTGTGGATGGTCAAAAGCACATGTCACAGAAACAGATCACATCTCTATACCTGAAACTGAGGTTAATTTACAGAGATTTTTTTTTCTTATACAAGTTCGTGCTTGGATGATGAATAAATGACAGGAAATTCAACCTCACCGTAATAACTATTATATTGTAGTGATACAAATCAGTATACCTTAGACTATTATACTTATATAATAATAGTTCCAGAGAATACACTGGTTTGTTGTTATATATTATATTAATATTACGGTTGCATGTATATATAATTTTCATCTATTTGTATATCATACTATTCTACTATTATTATAGTGTAATGCAAGTGCATGGTGGACACTCTTCTGTAAAAAAAAATCAAAGTCTTAAAGGCTGTAAAAGCAATTGCTGCCATGTTAATGTTTTGTGGACTTTTATTTTTCATCCATATATATAAGAATTAAACCTGACAGGACAGGAGTGTTGACAAGTGAGAAGCAAGACGGTTTTAACTTTATATCAATATAAGACTTTAGCAGGAAATCATTTTAAATATGTTTTATATTTTACAAGGAGACAACAAGTTTACCAGGCTAAAGTTGGGGTTAATTATACATGTGCTGAAACATATAACTGAAAAAAAAATCATTATGGATTATCCCCTGGTAGTGTTTGTAACTGGGCAATAATTTCCTTTATTGATTTAATTTTAACCATTTTCATAATTAATTTAAATTAACCATTCAGTTAAAACATTTCAACTTTCCAGACGCTAATGTTGAAAAACGGGACAAAAATAAAATATCTTACAAGACATAAACATGTAAAACATAAATATATATTTCAGCTTACTAAAAATATTTTCATAATGTTACTTTGACATCATTTCTTAAAACTAAGTCCCAAACATAATTGCTCAGTTGACATGTGTCATCCTCATGCGATACGAGATAACTATAATTCTGATGCAATCCCGAAAAGGGGGTCATCACAAACAAACATGACATTAAATTGTCATTATACGAACTAGAACAAACAGCTCTATGTTGCTTTGATATTTATCAATTTTCAGGAAACATGTGAAATAAATTTCAGGTCCATTTCATTATAGTGCCTAACAAGATTGTGTGAGGTAGACGAAATTGACCTTAAAACGATCGTATTGTCTTTTGATGTCCAAAAATAGGCAGATCGGACATATACGGACTTTATCTAATGACTACATAAATTTGGGATTTATTATTATTATAATATTCTAATGAAACTGAAAATTGTATTTTTTTTTAGGATAAACAACAATTTTACCTGGCGTAGCCGTTCATAAATGTTTTTCTGCATTTATCTTCGAAAAATGGCGTATTTAATGGAATAGAACGTTAATACAGTAAACTATCTCTTTTTTCTCCGCAATAGGCTATCAAAAATAATTTATCTAATGTGTATGTGGAAAATTATGTGAAAAGATAAAAAGTGGCAATTGTTACCTTTCATACCTTAAGTTTCGTTCATCTGATTCTGACCAATGCTTATATACTAAATATCTATTTATATGCCGCTATTATTGTTGTTGTTACCAATTATGTAAATCAATTGTATCTGATTTTATGCCCTTTATGGGCCCTGTAATTTGGGAAATAAAAAAAAAATCTATTCATTGATAAAACGTAATATGGACTGGTCCAGTGTCCAGTTTGCAGGTCATTTAATTTTCTGTACACATTCATGCACGCTCTGATTTAATCAATATACTCGTACGAAAAAGCATGAACAGTTTGAAGGTAATCTAATAATAACTTAATCCAACCAAATTGCATAAGATTCAATAACAATGTCAAGTCCACATCATAATGAGTAATAGAGGTAAACTGGGTAGGGAGAAAATGACAGATATTTCAAGTTAATATTTATGCAATAACGAATTAAAATTTGTCAACCAAAAGTTTTGCTACAATTTCAAAAACATGTCGTTCTGTATGGGTATAGTTTTCGGATCTTTCATTAGTGTATATTAGGCTATAAAAAGTTTGGGCTTCAAAAGTTCACACAATTATTGACTTTATACAGAAAATTCGTCCTTGTAAAACATTTAATAGTTCACAAATGATACGCGATTTTAAAGTAAAATTATTTCTTAAAACACTGCAAAAAATTTCATTCATATTGATAAAGTGGTATCGTCATAAAGTGCGTTGAAATGAATAGTGGTATAGCAAACATCGAATTCCCTCACAAAATGTTATCACACACTACAGTAAGGGGAGTCAGTTAAGTTTGTCTATTTTTAGATACTATACAGGTAATCTTTTGACACTACGTATACAACCTGTGTGACCTGTGTAGTGATTTTGATTTTACGATAAATTCATGAATGAACGATAATTTTATGAATGAACATGAGCACCTGACCTCTTTCTTAAACACCTATTAAACATATAAAACCGTATTTAATAAGGAGATAATTCAGTCAAATTTTCAGTACTAAATCAACAACTGAAATGATTCCATTTTTTGATGAAACATCGTACGAACGGAGAACGGAATCGCAGGTATAAAAATGCACTTTTTTCCCTTGTAATGATTTTTATAGATCGGTTGAAATCCCAAAACTAATTTGCATAATGGAAATTTAGGCGATAGCATTACATCGGAGTGACCTCAAGGTCATCCTCTGTAAAAATCATTTGAAAAAGGCTTAACATCAGCATAGAGCAACGTGGTAAAACAAACAATTCCAAACACTACTAACTGATCTTCCACAAAATCATTGCGTCTGCGTACATGACTTTTCAGAAAATTACCACTGTACGGATTTAAAAGAACTTCAAAGTTCTTATTTGTAAAAGACGGAAGTGTCTATTCATGTAACAATAATACATCGCCACGCTTTACTTGAATATGACGATGTTGAGAGTACCTCTGAGTTTCCTGAAATAATTACCGAACATTTTTTTGTGATAAGTAGTGACTAGCAGCATGATCAACATTTTGTTCATTAAGTTCGAAAGAATATAACAGAGTACTTAAATTCCATCTCTTACCCGGTCGATACAATGCACGATTTTACAGATGGGTGTGCAGCACAATACAAAAGTCGCCACTGCTTTGGTGATATAAGCCAGACTTGTAAGGATTTTGGATACAGCAATTTCACCCGAAATTATTTTGAAACCGCACATGCAAAAGGTAATATTTTTTTGGGGGAAATTATTAACATTTTAATATTTTTATTTTTTCAAATAACGCTTCATGTTTTGATAATAGGCTATTTGCGTTGTTTGCATTTTCATCTAACGTTAATAAGCTCAGTCAACAGAACTATATTATTGGCTTGGCAATGGTCGTTATTTTAGCGGGTGATATTAAATAGCAATAGAATCTTCCGTGAGATACGTGGTCGTACACAATAGAAAAGTAACAACACCGATAAGACACATCATTATTCAAAGTTGAAAAAATAAGTAAACGGAAAAACAGAAAATAAATCTTGATGATCGAAAATCAGGCAAATATACTACTAGAATCAACAATTAAAGCTAGAAAGTTATTTTTTGTATAACTATAAAGAAAGCACCAATACATTATTTAATACAAAGAAGACATGTGGATCATACATACATATATAAGGTAGATAACCACACTCAAACATACATCACATTCGACTTCGTCTCGGGTGACATACCTCTTTTCGTGTTGTAACAGAAAATTGAATGCATGTTTATACAAGTCAAAATCGCATTTCTTTTATATCTTAAAACATTGACAGTCTTTGTAAATAGCAACTGAAGATAAAAAAAAATGTCCAGGTATTATAATAAAGTAATTTTCCTCATTATTTCAGGCCCCCAGGATGCCGCCGGTGGACTTCTAAAGCGACAGGCAGATAAAGCCGTCTTACGCGAACGAGCGACAATATAAAATGCATCCGATCTATATAATTTTGCCGTTATGAAAATGACACAAACCAAATCCGTTTGTAAAAGAAGACTATTTAGATTTGTGGAAACAATCCCGAAGGAGACAAACCTATCTTACAAACCTGTAACAAACATAAGATTTGTGGAAACAATCCCGAGGGATACAAACCTATCTTACAAACCTGTATCAAACATAAGATTTGTGGAAACAATCCCGAGGGAGACAAACCTATCTTACAAACCTGTATCAAACATAAGATTTGTGGAAACAATCCCGAGGGATACAAACCTATCTTACAAACCTGTAACAAACATAAGATTTGTGGAAACAATCCTGAGGGAGACAAACCTATCTTACAAACCTGTATCAAACATAAGATTTGTGGAAACAATCCCGAGGGAGACAAACCTATCTTACAAACCAGTATCAAACATAAGATTTGTGGAAACAATCCCGAGGGATACAAACCTATCTTACAAACCTGTATCAAACATAAGATTTGTGGAAACAATCCCGAGGGATACAAACCTATCTTACAAACCTGTATCAAACATAAGATTTTTGTGGAAACAATCCCGAGGGAGACAAACCTATCTTACAAACCTGTAACAAACATAAGATTTGTGGAAACAATCCCGAGGGAGACAAACCTATCTTACAAACCTGTATCAAACATAAGATTTGTGGAAACAATCCCGAGGGAGACAAACCTATCTTACAAACCTGTATCAAACATAAGATTTGTGGAAACAATCCCGAGGGAGACTAATCTATCTTACAAACCTGTATCAAACATAAGATTTGTGGAAACAATCCCGAGGGATACAAACCTATCTTACAAACCTGTATCAAACATAAGATTTGTGGAAACAATCCCGAGGGAGACAAACCTATCTTACAAACCTGTAACAAACATAAGATTTGTGGAAACAATCCCGAGGGAGACAAACCTATCTTACAAACCTGTAACAAACATAAGATTTGTGGAAACAATCCCGAGGGATACAAACCTATCTTACAAACCTGTATCAAACATAAGATTTGTGGAAACAATCCCGAGGGATACAAACCTATCTTACAAACCTGTATCAAACATAAGATTTGTGGAAACAATCCCGAGGGAGACAAACCTATCTTACAAACCTGTATCAAACATAAGATTTGTGGAAACAATCCCGAGGGAGACAAACCTATCTTACAAACCTGTAACAAACATAAGATTTGTGGAAACAATCCCGAGGGATACAAACCTATCTTACAAACCTGTATCAAACATAAGATTTGTGGAAACAATCCCGAGGGAGACAAACCTATCTTACAAACCTGTATCAAACATAAGATTTGTGGAAACAATCCCGAATGATACAAACCTATCTTACAAACCTGTATCAAACATAAGATTTGTGGAAACAATCCCGAGGGAGACAAACCTATCTTACAAACCTGTATCAAACATAAGATTTGTGGAAACAATCCCGAGGGAGACAAACCTATCTTACAAACCTGTATCAAACATAAGATTTGTGGAAACAATCCCGAGGGAAACAAACCTATCTTACAAACCTGTAACAAACATAAGATTTGTGGAAACAATCCCGAGGGAGACAAATCTATCTTACAAACCTGTATCAAACATAAGATTTGTGGAAACAATCCCGAGGGATACAAACCTATCTTACAAACCTGTATCAAACATAAGATTTGTGGAAACAATCCCGAGGGAGACAAACCTATCTTACAAACCTGTATCAAACATAAGATTTGTGGAAACAATCCCGAGGGAGACAAACCTATCTTACAAACCTGTATCAAACATAAGATTTGTGGAAACAATCCCGAGGGATACAAACCTATCTTACAAACCTGTATCAAACATAAGATTTGTGGAAACAATCCCGAGGGAGACAAACCTATCTTACAAACCTGTATCAAACATAAGATTTGTGGAAACAATCCCGAGGGATACAAACCTATCTTACAGACCTGTATCAAACATAAGATTTGTGGAAACAATCCCGAGGGATACAAATCTATCTTACAAACCTGTAACAAACATAAGATTTGTGGAAACAATCCCGAGGGAGACAAACCTATCTTACAAACCTGTATCAAACATAAGATTTGTGGAAACAATCCCGAGGGAGACAAACCTATCTTACAAACCTGTATCAAACATAAGATTTGTGGAAACAATCCCGAGGGATACAAACCTATCTTACAAACCTGTATCAAACATAAGATTTGTGGAAACAATCCCGAGGGATACAAACCTATCTTACAAACCTGTATCAAACATAAGATTTGTGGAAACAATCCCGAGGGAGACAAACCTATCTTACAAACCTGTATCAAACATAAGATTTGTGGAAACAATCCCGAGGGATACAAACCTATCTTACAAACCTGTATCAAACATAAGATTTGTGGAAACAATCCCGAGGGATACAAACCTATCTTACAAACCTGTAACAAACATAAGATTTGTGGAAACAATCCCGAGGGAGACAAACCTATCTTACAAACCTGTATCAAACATAAGATTTGTGGAAACAATCCCGAGGGAGACAAACCTATCTTACAAACCTGTATCAAACATAAGATTTGTACACCAAGTTATTGTTAGGGATAACCGTGGTGATATTTTAATCAGGGAACTATCATGTTTTTTCTTGTGACAAATGTGCCAATCATATTTATGAAGAATGTGAAAACATTTCAAACACAGGGAGTTTTACGAAAGTAAAAATGATTAATGAAACCCCGAGAGTAGTTGATAACAATGAAGACATAAACCCCGAAATTGAGAGGGACGAATTATCTGACTTGGTCTCTTCAGGACAAGTCATTGCCGTTTACACAGATGACCCGGACAATGATTACTACCTAATAAAAGTTATTGATTGTCCTCACGTTCTTGGTGTCGACACAACAAATTAGAGGGGCTCCATATTGTCAACTGGGACAAGTGTTATCAGTGGATTGTATTATGATAATACAATCAAAAACCTGATAATAAATTGTTCAAATAAGGCCTTTGAAAATAGTGGAATTAACTACTTTTGGAGTGTCAAAAACTCGTTGGAAGTACTTGATAAATTGCATGCATATATTGGTGATTTTGAATCTGTTCAAAGTTTTGATTTTTCTACCCTATATACCACTTTGCCTCATATTCTTATAAAGAAAAAATTCACACACCTAATTAAATGGGCATTTAAAAAGTCGGAATGCGAATACATATGTTCAAACTCTTTTAGGTCATTTTTTAGTAGCAATAAACAAAAGAGCTATGTCAATTGGACATGCTTTGATACTATATCTGCCCTTGAATTTTTACTTGATAACATTTTTGTTCGCTTTGGAGATTCCGTATATCGTCAAGTTATCGGAATTCCAATGGGGACTAACTGTGCACCACTTATTGCGGACCTTTTTTTGTATTGTTATGAGTTACAATTCATGACTAAAATCAGCAAAGACCTATCGAAACAACATCTGATACAAAAATTTAACAATACTTTTAGATATTTGGATGATATATTGGCTCTCAATAATGACGACTTCAGTATTTATACTAAAGAAATTTATCCTGTTGAACTTACTTTAAATAAAGCTAATACTAACATTGACCACTGTCCTTTCCTCGATCTTGATATCTATATCATTAACGGGAAGCTTAATACAAAAATTTATGATAAAAGAGATGATTTTTCATTTCCTATCGTTAATTATCCATTTTTAGATGGTGACGTTCCCTTGTCACCATCTTATGGTGTTTACATATCTCAACTTGTACGATTCCCTCGTGTATGTAACAACGTATTAGATTTTAGCGAGAGAAATTTATGTATTACTGAAAAATTATTACACCAGGGTTTTCGATATCATAAACTAGTCAAAACATTTACTAAATTTTATCATCGGTATAAAGACATCATTCGTAAATATAACTCAACATGCAGACATCTTATACGTTCGGGTATTTCACATCCAATCTTTTATGGTAATATTCTTTACAAAGCACAAAAATGTCAGTATTCACCTCAAAAGCTAACAAAACCTTTAAACAGACTTATTAAGAAGGGATATAGTTACGATACTTTGTCAGGTCATTAAAGATTGCATATTTTGGCTTTAATATTGATTCACTTATAGGGTCTTTGCATCGGAATTAAACATATTTATTCTAAAACCAGTTGTTGGCATGACACGGGTTATGTTCTTCTCATATATTTTATGATGGTATAATACTAAACCCCTAACAGGAGGGATTGTGCCTGATATTCATATGATGAAAACATAATCTTTCAAACAGTTTAATTGAGGTCTGGAGCTGGCATGTCAGTAACTGTTAGTAGTCTGTTGTTATTTATGTGTTATTGTCATTTTGTTTATTTTCTTTTGTTTCCTATTTTGACATCGGACTCGGACTTCTCTTGAACTGAGCTTTACTGTGCGTACTGTTGTACGTTTGTTTTTTCTACATTGGCTAGAGGTATAGGGGGAGGGTTGAGATCTCAAAAAACATGTTTAACCCCGCCGCATTTTTGCGCCTGTCCCAAGTCAGGAGCCTCTGGCCTTTGTTAGTCTTGTATCATTTTTAATTTTAGTTTCTTGTGTATAATTTGGAGTTTAGTATGACGTCCATTATCACTGAAGTAGTATACATATTTGTTTAGGGGCCAGCCTTCGGGTGCGGGAGTTTCTCGCTGCATTGAAGACCCATTGGTGGCCTTCGGCTGTTGTCTGCTCTATGGTCGGGTTGTTGTCTCTTTGACACATTCCCCATTTCCATTCTCAATTTTATCATCACCACTATCTTATAAACTTGTATAAATAAAGGCAAATGTTCCAACAGAATCGATAGTTTATATATGTTCCGAAATTGACGCCACAAGAAATATTCAATTTCATTAACACATTCATCTCAGCATTTTACAATGTATAAATGAATTAAAATAGTCACAAATATAGGTGTTATTTTGTATTTTAGTGTTTTCTTATCATAGTGTTAGCATTGCCCGTATTATAAATCAAAGTTAAGTCGTCAACTTCATGTAATATTGACGTTTTGCGGTCATAAGAATTTCGAGCACGATTTTCGTACTCAGACTCAGAATCAACCAATCAAAATCATGGATTTGGTGTTTCGAGCACAAATTTTGTACTCCGAGTACTGAGTAAAGTTTTATGACCGAGAGCCCAGTATTGTGCGTAACGTCGCTGTTATTGAGTGTGAATAAAAAAAAATGTTTCTAAATCAAAAACAAAGTTTTACAGTTAATTGAGTCATTCTCTGTAAGCATCAAAGGATAATGGAATATGAATGGCCACTCATACTTTCAGATTCATGTCATATTTGCATTATAAGTTGGACTTAAATTATTTATGTCTATTTAGAGTAAAAATTAATTAAATTAGTATAATGATGGTAAATTGAGGTAAAATATTAAAAGAAATAAATTTTAATATTTCATATCAAACTAAGTGAATCGTCCATGTAATTGTAGAACATAATTAATTCTTGTATAAAGGTTTTTGTATAAAAAGATATAATTAGAGAGTTTATAATGTTATGTAACTTTTAATATATAAGTATGTGATGTGAAATTCTTCCTTTTTGACTAAACTTGACACTCAGAATATAAATATGGTTTGACAGTAAAAACTCTTAGAGGTATTTCCTTTAGTAAATATGTCTTATTCTTTTTCTATTGTTCACCAAGAATTATATTTAAACAATTAATCGGATTTCCCCTAATGGTGGTAAAACATTGTATTAAGTAATTTAAAATAGTAACCCCAAATTATGTAAAAATATAAATTAGATAAGAGAGATCTAACCAATAGAAACTGTTCTCATAAAATTAATTATTCTAAAAGGTATTTTGATTGGTGAATAAAGCGATCCCAATCAGCACGTGTTATTAAGGTTTGAAATAGGAAACCCTAAGGGACCAAGCATTGTTCTTATGGTTGGACTCGAAATAAACATATATGGAGATCTTTGTTTTATTCGCCAGGAGGCCTCGAAAGAACGCGAACGACAGTCCTCAAAATTGTCGTAGTAAAAAAGAAACAGAGAAATGTAAACCGCGGCGCGACAAATCAAATGTCAGCGGGAGAGGGGAGGCAACTGCCTCAATCTGTCCTTCCACTCTTTTCTGCATAACATCAGAACAAAATGTATGCTGTTGCCATGACAACACACAGCCACAAATTTTGCCATCTCAACTTAATTGGAAAGAGACAAAATAGTCAAAAACTGGTATTTTTGTGATGTAATAATCATATTTTATTGACCTTAATATCAATAAACTATTTTCACATAAAAAGTATAAGGTAAGATCTACTGACACATATATAAGCAACTCGAATTTTGGAAAGGGGAAAATATCTAATTATTGAGACTATTTTGCAGGTTTTAGAAAACTTTAATGGCCTCCGAATTCCAAATATAAACAAGAGTGCACACGCTGAAATTTCTCGCCTACTTTACTGACCATTGATTTTATGTTGATAGACCTACTTATAAAGTTTTACTACAAGTATCACATTAACATTTATGATCCAAGAAAAATGAGGTCAAGGTCAGATAAACCAAGCCGGAAATACATGTACACCTTTAATACAATCATTTCATACACAGAACATAGATGACCTATTGCTTACAGTATAAAAGAAACAGTCCTAACCATTGAAATTCTATACTGACCAATGAACCATGAACATGAAGTTAAGGTCAGATGAACCCTGCCAGACAGACATGTAAACCTTAAAATCATTCCATGCATCAAATATAGTTGACATATTGCTTAAACATGTTAAAGTATCTAAGAAACAAAGTTAACCAGGAAAACTGAGGTGAAGGTCAGATGATACCTGCCAGATAGACATATACACCTTACAATCATTCATACGTCAAATATAGTTGACCTATTGCTTAAAGTTTAAGAAAAACAGATCAAAACACAAAAACTTAACATTGAGCAATGAACCGTGAAAATGAGGTCAAGGTCAAATAAAACCTGCCAGACTGACCTATCCATCGTAAAATATTGCCATACACCAAATACAGTTCACCTACTGCATACATTATTAGAAAAACAGACCAAAACACAAAAACTTAACATTGAGCAATGAACCCTGAAAATGAGATCAAGGTCAAATAAAACTTGCCAGACTGACATGTACAGCGTACAATATTTCCATACACCAAATATATTTGACCTACTGCATCCAGTATTAGAAAAACAGACAAAAACACAAAAACTAAACTATGACCCCTGAACCATGAAAATGAGGTCAAGGTCAGATGACACCTGCCAGCTGGACATGTACACCTTACAATCATTACATACACCAAATATAGTAGACCTATTGCTTATAGTATCTGAGATATGGACTTGACCACGAAAACTTAACCTTGTTCATTGATCCATGAAATGAGGTCGAGGTCAAGTGAAAGCTGTCTGACAGGCATGAGGACCTTGCAAGGTACGCACATACCAAATATAGTTATCCTATTACTCATAATAAGAAAGAAATTAACATTAAAAAAATCTTAACTTTTTTCAAGTAGTCACTGAACCATGAAAATGAGGTCAAGGACAGTGGACACATGACAGACGGAAACTTCATATCATAAGGCATCTATATACAACGTATGAAGCATACAGGTCTTCTACCTTCTGAAATATTAAGCTTTTAAGAAGTTAGTTAACGCCGCCGCCACCGGATCACTATCCCTATGTCGAGCTTTCTGCGACAAAAGTCGCAGGCTCGACAAAAAATTACTATTCCGCGATTTTTCTAGCAAAATTTGTTATTATCCAGAGAAAATATCAAGACATTCAATAATCATATGGTTTTGAAAATTAGAATGAGTAAATTCACTAATTTAATTTGAAAAACAATGAAAATCAGGATTTTTTCATCAAATTTGAGATTCTTGTCTTCAATAAAGTAGTGAATTTCATGTATGATATTATTAATTGTGACCAAATATAATATAACACATCATTGTTTTTAATAAATGAAAAGAAATTAGAAAAAATCAAACATGAACATTATCCTTAAAAGTTTGTTCAATGTCATTAGCATAAAACTTCATAAAATTGAGATTGGAAATGTGGAATGTTCATGTATTGATTATGCAACATATAAATTATTTGATCAAATGTAACTTATTTTTGTAAAAATAGATAAATTATATTATATTAGCATTATAAAAGGTAAACATTACTACATATATACATATACAATGCAAATAAATTTTGTTTTCTAAGGAAAATATGCTTCACTCCAAGATACTAGCAACTTTATTGTATGTTTTCCCCTTTAAAACAATTTTTTGAGGAAACACAATTTCTTGAAATTAAATAGCCATTATTGAAATCCTTTTTCTACCTGTAAAAGTTTCATTGTGTTCTCTTACACCTTGGTGAGTTTCGGATAATTAAGTCACGTTCCCGTTTTTTTTGCAAATCACTTTTCAGAGGAATCAGAAAAAAAAATAGTACAAATGAAATGTACTGCAAATTTAGTTAGAAATGCAATAGAAATAAGCAAAATATACTGAAACAGTGAGAACATCTCATGGATTTTCAATAATTCTACATAGCACAAAAACAATTAAGTCATGAAGCTGAAATGCACTACCACTGCAAATAACTTAAAGAATTAGAATCACACAAAGAAAGCCACATGCATATTAATGTTGAAGATTATTATTTCCTCTTCTTATGTTGGAATATGACGGGGCTATTTATGTGCCCATACTTTATAACCGACTATGTATTTGTATTGGTTTTATACTTTGTTGAAGTCCGTTCGGTTGTCTATATTTGCTTACTTCCACTTCATTTGAACTTTGGTGGGCAGATGTCTCATTCGCAATCAAACCACATCTCCTCATTATCATATTTGCTGTTTGAGATAACGATTTATTTGATAATGTGTTTTTTTCTTAATATCTTTGTAATATTGGCCAATGAACGTTGCAAACTTATTTTACTTTAACAATGGATTTCGTAAATCAAACAAAAAAGTTTGATCGTCATACATTTTTTTACGAGGCACAATTATATCTTTTAAACCAAAATGTACATTAAGCTGCAAAAGTTTCTTATCTGCATTGGATTTAACCTGGATAGATGGAAATCCCATGAAGCAAGTTTTTCCAGCGAAATATTGCGTTTATTTTTGATTGCATTGGAATATTTTTGATATTTACATACTAAATAGTGTGTTTAAATTACATTGTTAAGACATGTAATATATATAAAATTAATAATGGAAATGGAGAATGTGTCAAAGAGACAACAACCCGACCAATGAGCAGAAAACAGGCGAATGTCATCAATGGGTCTTCAACACAGCGAGAAAATCCACACCCAGAGGCGTGCTTCAGCTGGTCCCTAAACAAAAATCTTTGCTAGTTCAGTGATAATGGACGCCATACTATACTCCAAAACATATAAATGAACTAAAATTAAAAATCCTACAATGTCAGAATAGGTAACAAAAGAAACTAAGCAAAATGACAATGATACATACATTAACACAGGACTACTAGCAGTTACTGACATGCCAACTCCAGACCTCAATTAAACTGATTGAAAGATTATGTTTTCATCATATGAAAATCAAGCACAATTGTTGACGTTGATATCGAAGGGACAACAAACTTGCTATTATAGTCATTAAATGTTTTATTATACTGAACAACAAACATTTCAAATAATTCAAAATACACCACTTTGCAAAAAGAAATAGTTGTAATGCGAGCAAATTTCGGGGCATTGTATAGCTGACTATGCGATATGGGTTTTACTTAATGTTGAAGGCCGTACGGTGAACTAAATTTGTAATTTCTGTGTCATTTTGGTCTCTTTTGGAGAGCTGTCTCCTTGGCAACCATACCACATCTTCTTATTTTTATACATAATGAAGTCGTATTTGTGTGAAAAGCAGGATCCTTGTGTTAAAATTTTCATGCATATGACGGTAAGTGACAGTAGGTAAAAAATATATTACCGTTCGCCAAAGTAATCATAGATGAGGAAGACGACTGATCCATACAAGACGTTATGTCTTTGTTCTATGAAAATGTATTTTTTGCATGTACATTTTCGTCTTTTGTTTTAACATTGCTCTTGCTAGGTAATTTATAAATTCCAAAACAGACTTAGAAAATGGCGACGACAGACACTTCTTTTTTCAATCAATTTTTTGTGTTATCTTACTGTGAAAAAAAGACCAAGCAACGTGAATATTTTTTAAAAACTATCATAGAGTTGCTTGAAAAATCACAAGAATTTGTATAAATGTTTCAATGATTTACATACCTGACTTGCTTTATTGTGAACTTTATAGACTTTCTTAGTTTTTTTCATTCCACACTTGACCTTTCCGTGAGTATTCTTAAAGATGGAGAGAAACACTTAAAGCATTGTTTCTTTAATCAATATAAGTAATACATGTACATGTTAATCCACTCATGACAACTTAAAGACAATGCTAAGAGAAACAATGAGTATTTTCCTTGATTGGAGATTGTTTGTCCATTGACTTTCTTAATCGGATAAAATAATCAAATAATGCATTGAAGTTTTGCATGTATCATCAAATAAGTGAAAGCCGTTGTAGCGTGACTAAAGCGAGTATTTGGTTCGTTAGTTCTGTCACAAATCGTGTCAAACCAGAGATTGTAAAAATGTGCATTTGCTCCTTTAATGTTAAGCAAATAGTATTTACGAGCAGGAGCAAGCACTGATGGACTCGAAACTCAGAATATTGTTAAGGCACTGATATGTCGACGTTTTTTACGTCTGAAATTTCAGTGTGATCTATTGTGATTTCAAATGACATATAGAAAACTGTTGCCTGTTCTTGTACATTTATATCTTTGGTTTTCAAAATATATCAATTCGCTTTCATCTGAGATTTGGTATGATGATTAACACAGAATACAGATCCATCCACCAAAACTACCGCGATATATATACGCATTGGTTCGACATGATGCAAGTGAACTGTTAGCTCGTGTGTGCATCTTTCCCTAAGGATCGCTCAATAATCCGAAATGTTTATTTTATGATGTTCATTATGAGGGTAAATCCAGTGATGTGGGGCGAATTTGGAACGCTTTACAATGTCTGAGATATGTTTATTTTATGATGTTCATTATGAGGATAAATCCAGTGATGTGAGGTGAATTTGGAACGCTTTACATTGTCGATAATCAGTCTACTGTTATATCATCCATATTAAAATAAGATTTGTAACAATGTGTAAGTCATACAGCAAGTAAAATTGAGAATTGAAGTACATATAACAATTGCAGATTTGCCATATAGTCAAACAACAGATAAAATATACTCTTAAAACACCAAATAACATCCTTAGGTCTTAACCACCTGGCCATTTTCCCTCAACTATTTTAATATTAAAAAAAACAACTTAACATGAAACAGTCACTTTTTAACGAAAATGCAAACTTTCTTTAATTAAATACAAGTTCTTGTTATGAGAATAATTTCCCATTCATATTTAATAAAGAAGAGTATTAAATGGGTTATCTGCATACTACAGTTTGATTGTTGACAACTGAAACTAAGTCAGATTAGAATGTTACGGAAGAATTTAAAAAAAACTTTAAAAGTCGTCAGTTACTAATAAAGTTCGGTGTAGAAGTAGGCCAATAAAAAATAGATATAGAGATGTTAGAACTCTTTTATTATTCAAAGTTGTATTAATTTTGGAAGAACTGTTGTTAAAGAAGACAAACTTGCTTAGCTTGGAACAGCAAAGTTCAATTTTGAATAATCCAGATTAAAATGCTCTGTTTGTGCAATTTTATCCTTTCGTTTAAGTTCTTATTTCTAAGACCCCTCATGAAGCTTAGATTATTTATTTTGTAATAATCGGGATAAGATTGGCCAAAACATTTTACTTCTATCTGTCAAAGATATAACTGAGACGCCTGACTCTGGGTACCAAAGGACAACATCTAAAAAAAAACAAAAAAAAAACAAACAAAAAAACAAACAAAAAAACAAGGTCTGCTTTCTTAAACCATCATTTGATAAATAAAAATGTCGTGGTCTCTTCAACAAACTGCCGTAATTATTTGACCATCTCGTTGGTATATCCACTTTTATTTTTTATTTTATTGTTATTATGATATGAGGAACGATGTGATGATGCTGTGATACGTTACAGTCTTGTCGTTGGTTTTCTCGATTGAATTCTTTCACATTTAGTAATGTCGGGACCATTCAGAGTTACTATGGTATTATTTTGATACCAGGCTCAAGCTAGCAGTCACTCGCTAGCAGCCACTTTGCTAGCAGCCAGTTTTCAGATATGTCTATAAACCCAAATGTTGCATAAGATTCAAACGTACTTAAGATGTTTTTATTAATATATAACCACTAAATTATCTGTTTTTAATATGATTGGGCAGTTAGTTGCCTATTTAGAAAACAGTGATAATAATGAATTTACCTTTGGAATACGCAACCGTCGTCCTAGTCCTCCTCCACAGTTTGTTTTTTTAGACGAAGGGTCTATTTATGAAACAACACTTTAAAAGAATGTGATGGTATAAGTATCAAATAATAATATGGCTTTCTTACAAGATGATTTTGTAAATGACAACTAATATGGCTTTCTTACAAAATGATTTTATAAATGACAACGTTTATGAAGAAAATGTACAGGAGCAAAATCAAGAAACTTTAAAATGGAAGGAACTCCCCACCTCAGTAATTTATCAAATATTAGAAGTGATAGAAGTAGATGGTAAGTTTGGTAAAAGTAAATACTTTCTTTGAAAAATTTGGAAGGAGACTTTGTGAGAAGTACGAGTTTTTGAATAAGTAAAAAGACCAAACAGGAGTATTCCCATACGATCTTGTCAGAAAGTAAGAACAAAGATTTAATTTCTGATCTGGTGTTTTGGTGGATTAGAAATTGTTTGGTAGTGGTGTTTTGTGAAAGTTTTTTTTATTATTTAACTGAGTATTATCACCTCAGTGTACTGTGATTAACACCGAAATGGATTTTTGTGAGGTGTTAATTTGTTGATTTGTACATTTCTTTGTAACACGTCATTGGTGTTTTCGATAGATTAAGAGCCAGTATTTAGTACAATACTTAACCAGGTATTACCATTATCAGACAAATAACGAAAAGTGTTGTTTCCTGCATGAATATTTTAGAAAGAGTAGTAAGTCCCCAGATTTACCACAGCCATTTCATAACTCTTTCCATTTTTTAATGAATGGGTGGATTGAATCGGGTATTGCTTTTACTAATGCTAGCAGATACAATGGAAGATACGCATTCTCAATTGCTGTATTTTCAATGATTTGTTTTGATTATCTATTTTCAATTTATAAAAATACAATAGAACAATACGTTCATCTTTTTTTCCATCAGAATAGAATTGTAAGACTCTATCTGAGATCACCAATGCAAAGGCTTTAGTGATCGCTGGAACAATGTGCCCGAATTTTGCGTTGATTTTAATTTCAACAGCAGGCTCTTAAAACTTCTCAGACTGGTGACTCACATCGATGACGAATACAGTCTAAAAGATTAATGTTACTTTTTCGAACAAGTTGATCTATGTTGAAGAACGTTTTACAAAACATGGCTTCAAAGTACACCATATTAGATTATGATTCAAGTTGACATGAATATTTTGTAATCGACATTGTCGAACACGGCTGTGTTATGGGTTTGGACGTTACTTTTATCAGTTTGATGAAAGACAGCGATGATGTATCTGGGCTTCTTCAGTTCACTCAGGCAGATAACCGCCAAGTGAAGTCTCTTCTGTGAAACAAATATGGAATCGCACTGTCTCAGTTGAGTTCAGTTTTGCTTTGGAATGTTTTGTATAGTTTCATCTTGTTTTCCCCAGAGGGGACCACGTGAAGAACCAACCAGGATAGTTTACGTTATAATATCTTTGCTGGATCTGCCGCTGCTACTCTTAACACTGGTTTGCATCAGAGTCTCGCACGAGTTTGCGTCAATGTTTGAATCCATACACGATCTTGTCATAATCCTCTGCGAAACCAAAACTGTGTTTTAAAGGTATGGCGAATGAAAACATTCATTTCGTTGAAGGCTTTGTGGTAATGTAACAATGTCTAGCTGCTAAATCAGTGTTATAAGCCTCGGTGTCAGTCGTAGAATCTTTATCCCACAATTGGCTGAGACCTCGCGATTTCCTAGAGTCGTCTGAATACGCCGACACCCCACTATATTATTCGCCATACCTGAATCATTGAGGTATTCAATCTGCTGACCGTACAATTAATAACCGATTCATTTGAAGAGATAAATGGTACTCTAGTGGACAAAGAATACCAGATCTGCATCTATGTCGCCGTTTTTCAGAAGTCTCAGCACCAAAAGACAACTCTCAGACGGATGGACAAACAGATATTGAGTTTCGATGTTGATTCTTATTTCAGCACCTGAACTATTTAAGGATGCTCCAGTTTGCGGTTCGTATTCATGGACTTGATATTTTTGAATACTTTCATCAAAAGACAAACCTTCTATGATACGAAGTATATCATTCATTCAATTATAGCGATTGACGTAGTCGTGAATGGTTGTATTACAACTGCCTGAGATTATATTGTTCAATGTTTTGCTTTTAAATGAGACGTTGTTCATACGGGTTTGCTGATGAAGAGTCTTTTTGAACCACATGCTTCACAGCCTTGCTCCTTTTTCAATACATTTGAGAGCTGCATTAGTGGAAGCAATCATGGCTTTACTCCCTAATGTTTTGCGATAGAAGAGGTAAACATGCTTCCAGCTAAATTAGTGATAAGTGTCAAACAGACAACTACAACCAATCATATAATTACATTGTTATCCTTCTTTATGTAAAACAATTATTTATAGAAGTTTGCGATCAATCTGTTTATATTCCTAATTGTTGATAAACCATTCTTTTTCATGGTGGCGAGGATGGCTATGATCTCATTTCGTACACCACTTTTCCTAGCTTGATGAGAAGCTGCACACATCTCTAATCGATCTAAGAGTTGATCAAAGTCTGAGGATGGATATATGAGTTGTTGGAGTCAATTGTCATATTTATCTATGCTTAGAGATACTTGAGACGATATTGTTCCATTTTTAAGTCTTACTAGCTTCAGAAGTTCTGGAGAAGACTGAGTTGCCGTCGTAAATGGCAGCGGTGTTTTTTAAGATCTCACCATAGTGCACCAAATCAACAGGGTCATAATCCGTGGGTTGCTTCATCACCACGAGGTCCCATAAACCGTGGGTTCTTTTATATCTTACTCCATTTACACAGATATCATCTTCATCGATCATGGCCTGTGCATTCCCGATGAAAAACATTTGTATTCAGAAAGTAAACCAAAGGTATGGTCATCTTTATGAGGTGTAAATTATGTGCTGCTAGCGGACCAACGTTATTAATGTTTATAGGTGGTTCAATAAGTGGAGGACGAGGATGCATTGCATGTAGTGGTCGGAGATCTTCAATCGTCTAAGTGATCTTAGAAGCCGTTTTCTCTTGTGCTTCTACGAAGCGTTTAAAAAACTGTTTAAGATCATGCACCACTTAATCCTTGTTTATTCAGTCGTTGTTGTAAGTTGCTACATTGCTATATTGAAAACTACGCTTGATATTGTGTAACTCCTTAGCAAGAGCTTCACGTTATTTAGGATCGGTGATGCTGATGAATGTCATTTATTTAGAGAGATGAAACTTTGAATGATGACCGATGAACGACGACGATTAACGTTGAACATTGAACGTTACACTATGAACGATGAATGTTGAACGATAAACAAAGAACGATAAACGATGAACGTTCGATAGCATTTAAAAAGACGTTCAAACAATGGGGGTAATGCATATGGACTAACCTTTCGATCTAACTGATGTTTTTTGTATTCTTTGAATCTTAATACTGTCATTACATTTAGTAAAATCATAACATATAGAATAATTAAGAAATAATTCATGGAAGCCATAAATTATATAGAATAATTAAGAAATAATTTATGGAAGCCATAAATTTACAACAAATCTGTGGCTTCCATGAATTATTTCGATTCTAATAGGACAAATACGATCATTAAAAAACTGAAGCGAGGGTGGGGATGCTGTGTGTGTGGCTGTTCTATTTCACCCACTGTTAGATAAATGTAAAAAAAAATAATAAATCTGTAGCTTGCATGAATCATTTCTTAAATAACCGCTAGAAAAAAATGTGATTAATTCTTTTAATTCTCAAACCCAACATTTGCCATTTTTAATTCAAATTTTTTTCTCGTAAGCTACCGTCAAATTCACTGTTGACATTTTGTAACCAAGGAGCCGCCATGTTGACTTGCTGAAATCAGTATGTTAATAATGCAATAGAATAGAAAAAAAGCAACACCTACCTGAAAAGTTTATTTTAATGCAATATTATAAGCGTTTAGAAGGTAAACGCAATAAAAAAAACCTTTAGCTTTGGCGTTTTCATTCGCATGACGTCATGTTTTGAAATGACGTTAATGCGCCAAAAACATTAATGGAATTTCGCGGAGTTTTAATTTATTTTTATTTTGTACATTTTTCCGATCTCTAAAGCATTAATTTCTTTTTGTTATGCCTCAGAATAATAATAAAGGTTCTGTAGGTTTTTTTCAATTGTAATTTTTAACACAGCGAAATCGACATAGGTTACGGTACATGTGGATTTACGTGGGAGGTATATTTTAACAGCCATTATTATGTACATCTCGGAGTCTGCGAGTATAGATATATCGAGAATTTTACCACGGTGTTGTTTACAAAGCGAAAAGAATAACTTTTAGTAAAACCATAACCTATAGAATAATAACATTTAGTAAAATCAACTATAGAATATACAGAATATATATTGTCATTCGTTACAAACATGGACTGTTGGTGTAATATTGTAACTTTCATTCATTCATAAATATTTATACAGTTCAGAGTTCACGCACGTGTTTTGTTGATAGACATAGCAGATAAGGGCGCATCGTATTGCAATATGTATTTGTGTTGATTACTTAGCTCTAGCATTATATTAAAGTATGTTAACCAGTTCACATGGCTTGTCTCTTAGTTATTATATATATGCTACCAACGTAACACATGGTTACATTGTTTTCTCATTAAATTGAATTAAATTAATCTCTTTGACTTGTTTTTCCTTTCGACTAACTATAAGATGTTTTTCGAACAAATCAATGTCTGTATTAAGTTTATTAAAAGTGTATACGGCTTAGGTCTTGGATCGGTTGACACAGCTGAGTGCATTGATGTCTCGTTGTGCACTACATGGTGGTTCTAGAGGTTTGTGTCGATGGTAGGTTTTTCCAAATTCCAGTTATCGATATCAATACCATGAATGAGTGTACAATAAAATCTAAAATCTAAAAAAGTTCTTACGATGAGGATCAATTTTCTTTGGGTCTGGTGTACATCGTTTCCTTGTTCATAGAAGAAGGCATCTTTACCACTTCGTTGTTGAGGTAGAGATAAATTTCCTGCGACACAGATCCAAGAGAGAGGACATTATTTTTTACCGGATAACCTCTTTTGTGAACCCTTTTCCCAATGCGTATTCCGACAGTTGATAGATGGGTGATTATCCAAACACATGCAAACAATAGTATTAAACATTTATATTTAAGGAAAAAGTTGTTGAGTAATGGTGTCTTACCACAGTCTGATTTTCCTTCTGTTTCAGCAATGCATTTTTTTCCGAAAGCAGCATTGGTGATACCTTGCATTAGTAATGAACGTTCCTCCAAAGTATCGATATTTTGTTCTAAAATGGTTTCAAATTTATCTACTTTTTCCTTGAGTTCTTGTTGTAGTCTGGATTCAGATGTATCCACTTTTTTCTAAAGTCTTTTGATGATTGCATTATATTCTTTCTCTATTTGTTTTAAATCCTTTTTTTAGTTTCTCACACTCTGATTGTAATGCTTCGGTTTAACTTATACTGTCGTTCATCTGCTGCAGCATCCGTACCATAACTCGGAGGTTTTAGGCTAGTGATACGATTGTCGTTCATGTTAAGATGTTCGAGAACACTATTCCTAGTGATACGACTGTCGTTCATGTTCATATCTTCGAGAAAACTATTCCCATTTATTTCCATATTTCCAATTATTCCAAACTGGTCAACCATTCTTTTATTAATAGCACCAATGTAAAGACGACTTCATCGAAAGATTAACCCTACGACAAAAATGTTAAGACATACAAACAAAAGTGATTTTCTTATTCATACACGTTGTTATGAAAGAGCACTGTTCGTTCGAATAATTAGAAGTATCAAATTTATCATGAAAATGTGGTGGTAAAAATCCTCTGTCTGAATTTCATAAGCTAAACGGTAAATAAAAAGCATTGTGTTGTTATCATACATCTAGATCTCCCATACGAACCCGTAAGGAAAGCTATACATTTAGATCGTTGAAAGATTTAAGATACAAGGTCAGGTTTATTGAATATCGTCTTTTTCATTATCAGTAAAGACAACTCGACGATCAAAATATGTTTTGTTAATAGTGAACAAAAAGGTAAAACATGATACACAGAGGAACAAGTGATCAGTATGCTGGAGTTTCTTATACATGTTATAGACAACATTTGTTGAATTTGGAGGTAGACTTTTTCAACAAATTGCCGGCATTCCTATGAAAACGAACTGTGTGCCTCTCCTTGCCGACCTCTTCTTTTTTTCATATGAATCGGAGTTCCTTCAGACACTTGTCAAAAACAATAAGATCAAAGAAGCCAGGTCATTTAATTTCACATTCAGATATATTGATGATGTTCTTTCCATTAACAATCCAAACTTTTCTGATTGGGTTCTATTAATATATCACCCAGAACTAGAAATTAAACAAAACAACAGACACGGCTTCCTCCGCCTCATTTTTAGACCTATACCTCGAATTTGACAAACACGGTCATCTCAGTACTAGAATCTATGACAAACGATACGATTTTAATTTTGAAATTATCAATTTCCCCCACCTTAGTAGCAATATACCAACTTCACCTGCATATGGGATATACATTTCCAAACTTATTCGGTAATCAAAAGCATGCAGCAACTACTCAGACTTTGTAAAATGTCACCAGTGTCTGAGCAGAAAGTTGATGAACCAGGGGTATGTCAAAGAACGTCTCGCTCTTCTTCTAAAAAAGTTCATCGGAAGGTACCAAGACCTGTTGTGCCTGTTTGTTTTGTGTATTCGACTGTTTGTTTTGTTCACACATCGTTGTCAATATGATGGAATTTTATGCGACTGTCATACAAGTGAGAGGTTTAGCTAGCTATGAAACCAGGTTTAATTCTACATGAGAAAATGCCTGTACCAAGTCGGGTATATGACAGTTTTTATCCATTTGTTTGTTGTGTTTGAGCTTTTGATTTTGACATTTGATTAGGGAATTTCCTTTTTGAATTTTCCTCGGAGTTCAGTATTTTTGCGATTTTACTTTTTAATTTCCATAAGGGATGTCAACTCCATGAAGATTTACTAATCGAGTATTCGTTAGACTTCACTCGTGAGATAGTCATGTACTGATTGAAAATTGCTTTTGGGCCATATAGATCCGCGGTGAATTGACTTTTCACTGCAACAGATGTGTCGATATAAGAACCAGCTAGATTGACAAACTTTGATACATGTTTGGGTTTTGATTCAACGCATATCGTTTTTACCTATTCGATTAAAGAAGACGTGTCGCATCCTGTGAGAGCATGATAATCTTAGCCAGACATCATTGGTCAAACAACTTTGTATATGTCGTGAACAGGTAAAAACCGTTTTGCGTTTTTGTTGAAAGAAACGCATCCAGTCTGAAACCACAATTTATCATGTTTGACATCTGAGGAAAATCCTTATACAAAGAAGTTAAGCAAATGTCTGGCAATTTCAATAGACTGCGACACCTCAACAAACAGATCCGGCAAAATAATTTGTAAATGTGTATACAACTGATCGAATATTTCGTCATGGTCTTGCAAATCAAACTCATTGTAGTGCGGGAGTGCATAATTACCTACAAATACTCTCATCCCTTGTTTATTTTCAGGAGCACCATGAAAATTCTTATAACCTCTAATTGATCTGCCATCAATGACCAGACGAACCTTAGAATGCTAGATCTACAACCATTTGAAATCTACCTCCGTATTCTTTCTGCTGATTTTGTAGAATGTTCCAAATTATATCAATCAAACACGTCCATGATACCCCAAAAGTTTTCAAAACAAGCTATTAGGGTTTTGAAGGCGTCCTAGACCAAATTTCCAAAGTTACATAAGACATTTTTTACAATGCCCATACCATCTCTGATCAGAGGTGTACTTATCTTTAATGCTAGGATATCACACACTCACTCAGCTAAAGGGATACACACAAGAGAGTGCTAAGTAATCATCCTCCATCTGAAAGTAATTGGTTTGTTTTTATGATATAAAAACCAGTAATTACTCGGCTGAAATACGTCCGCTAATTTGACTGGAAAGGTAAAAGAATATAATATATAAATTTGTAAGTGAGTGAAATCTACTCACACTGTTATGTTGTTCCTTCATTATTTGATTTGAAATTGTTCGAGTTAGACGTAACCCTCCCCCCCCTCACAATTTCTCCGCATCATGAAGATTCTGGAAGCAAGGAACAATATGTATCTAACAAATTATACATCGAAAATTCTATTTTTTCACAAACAGATCATCGCGTAGACTTTCTGTTAGTTTTTGGAAAGCAACATCGTGCTCCGACTGATTTGATGTATCAAAAATCATTTTCCCGATTTATTCGGATGTGTTCCAATGTGATTATAGATATAAAGATAATAAAATCCAAATTCTGTGTGTTCTTTTTACTCATTCGTGTAAGCTCTCGACAAATCAGGTTGACAGGTGTCTATCTGCTTTAAATAACATTAAAAATGAAAAAAAGAGTCTAAGATGCCTACCCTTAATTTTAAAAGTCTATCAAAAATTCCCTACGTCAATTCTTTGTTACCCACTAGGTGCAAATGATAGGTAATGGTCTAAGGTCCAATGGGCCAAAAGGCCCAGGTGGGACAACCAATGGTTTGTCTTCACCATAAGTCCAAAGTCAGATTTAAAAAAAAAAATGCCTACCCCCAATTTTTAAAAGAGTGTCAAAAATTACCTACGGCAATACTTTTTTACCCACTAGAAGCAAATGATAGATAATGGTCTAAGGTCAAATGGGTCAAAAGGCCCAGGTGGGACAACTCATGGTTTGTCTATACCAAAGGTCCGAACTTAGGTCTAAAGGGTCTAACATGCCCACCCCTCATTTTTAAAAGCCTGTCAAAAGTTCCCTACGGCAATATTTTTTAACCCACTAGGTGAAAATGATAGATAATGGTCTAAGGTCCAATGCACTAAAAGGCCCAGGTGGGACAACTCACGGTTTGTCTATACCAAAGGTCCGAACTTAGGTCTAAATGGTCTATAATGCCTTCCCTTAAATTTTAAGTCTGTCAAAAATTCCCTTCGGCAATACATTTTTGTACCCACTAGATGGAAATGATAGATAATGGTCTAAGGTCAAATGGGTCAAAAGACTCAGGTGGGACAACTCATAGTTTGTCTACACCAAAGGTCCGAACTTATGTCTAAAGGGTCTAACATGCCTACCCCTAATTTTCAAAAGTCTGTCAAAATTCCCTACGGCAATACATTTTTACCAGCTAAGTGCAAATAATAGGTAATGGTTTAAGGTCTAATGGGCCAAAAGGCCCAGGTGTGACAACTCATGGTTTCTCTTCACCATAGGTCCAAAGTCAGAATTAAAAAAAATGCCTACCCCAAATTTTTAAAAGAGTGTAAAAAATTCCCTACGGCAATAATGTTTTACCCACTAGCTGCAAATGATAGATAATGGTCTAAGGTCAAATTAGCAAAAAGGCCCAGGTGGGACAACTCATGGTTTGTCTATACCAAAGTTCCGAACTTTGGTCTTAAGGGTCTACTATGCCTACCCCTAAATTTAAAGGTCTGTCAAAAATTCTCTACGTCTATCCTTTTTTCCCAACTAGGTGAAAATGATTAATAATGGTCTAAGGTCCAATGAGCCAAAAGGCCCAGGTGGGACAACTCATGGTTTGTCTATACCAAAGGTCCGAACTTTGGTCTAAAGGGTCTAACATGCCTACACGTAATTTTTAAAAGTCTGTCAAAAATTCCCGACGGCAATACTTTTTCACCCACTAGGTGAAAATGATAGATAATGGTCTAAGGTCAAATGGGTCAAAAGGCCCAGGTGGGACAACTCATGGTTTGTCTATACCAAAGGTCCGAACTTAGGTCTAAAGGGTCTAACATGCCCACCCCTCATTTTTAAAAGCCTGTCAAAAGTTCCCTACGGCAATATTTTTTAATCCACTAGGTGAAAATGATAGATAATGGTCTAAGGTCCAATGCACTAAAAGGCCCAGGTGGGACAACTCACGGTTTGTCTATACCAAAGGTCCGAACTTAGGTCTAAATGGTCTATAATGCCTTCCCTTAAATTTTAAGTCTGTCAAAAATTCCCTTCGGCAATACATTTTTGTACCCACTAGATGGAAATGATAGATAATGGTCTAAGGTCAAATGGGTCAAAAGGCCCAGGTGGGACAACTCATGGTTTGTCTATACCAAAGGTCCGAACTTAGGTCTAAAGGGTCTAACATGCCCACCCCTCATTTTTAAAAGCCTGTCAAAAGTTCCCTACGGCAATATTTTTTAATCCACTAGGTGAAAATGATAGATAATGGTCTAAGGTCCAATGCACTAAAAGGCCCAGGTGGGACAACTCATGGTTTGTCTATACCAAAGGTCCGAACTTATGTTTATAGGGTCTAACATGCCTACCCCTAATTTTTAAAAGTCTAATTGGAGGTCCGAACTTTGGTCTAAAGGGTTTAACATGCCTATCCCTAATTTTTAAAAAGTCAGTAAAAAATTCCCTACGGCAATACTTTTTTACCCAATTAGTGAAAATGATAGATAATGTTCTAAGGTCCAATAGGCCAAAAAGCCCAGGTGGGTCAACTCATGGTTTGTCTATAACAAAGGTCCGAACTTAGGTCTAAAGGGTCTAACATGCCTACCTCTAATTTTTAAAAGTCTGTCAAAATTCCCTACGGCAATATTTGTTTTCCCACTGAGTGAAAATGATAGATAATGGTCTAAGGTCCAATGGGCCAAAAATCCAAGGTGGGACATCTCATGGTTTGTCTATAATAAAGGTCCAAACTTAGGTCTAAAGGGTCTAACATGCCTACCCCTAATTTTCAACAGTCTGTCAAAAATTCCCTTCGGCTATACTTTTTTACCAACTAGATGCAAATGATTGATAATGGTCTATGGTCAAATGGGTCAAAAGGCCCAGGTGGGACAACTCATGGTTTGTCTTTAACAAAGGTCCGAACTTATGTCTAAAGGGTCAAACATTCCTACCCCTAATTTTTAAAAGTCTGTCAAAAATTCCCTACGGCAATACTTTTTTACCCACTAGATGCAAATGATAGATAATGGTCTAAGGTCAAATGGGTCAAAAGTCCCAGGTGGGACAACTCATGGTTTGTCTATACCAAATATCCGAACTTAGGTCTAAAGGGTCTAACATGCGTACCCCTAATTTTTAAAAAGTCTGTAAAAAATTCCCTACGGCAATACTTCTTTACCCTACTAGGTGAAAATGATAGATAATGGTCTAAGGTCAAATGAGCCAAAAGGCCCTGGTGGGACAACTCATAGTTTGTCTATACCAAAGGTCCGAACTTATGTTTAAAGGGTCTAACATGCCTACCCCTAATTTTTAAACGTCTGTCAAAAATTCCTTACGGCAATACATTTTTACCAACTAGGTGCAAATGATAGATAATGGTTTAAGGTCCAATGGTCCAAAGGCCAAGGTTGGACAACTCATGGTTTGTCTTCAATATAGGTCCAAAGTCAGAATTAAAAAAAAATGCCTACCCCCAATTTTTAAAAGAGTGTAAAAAAATTCCCTACGGCAATACTTTTTACCCATTAGGTGCAAATGATAGATAATGGTCCAAGGTCAAATGGGTAAAAAGGCCCAGGTGGGACAACTCATGGTTTGTCTATACCAAAGGTCCGAACTTTGGCCTGAAGGGTCTAACATGCCTACCCCTCATTTTTAAACGTCTGTCAAAAATTCCTTACGGCAATACATTTTTACCCACTAGGTGCAAAAGATAGATAATGGTCCAAGGTCAAATGGGTCAAAAGGCCCAGGTGGGACAACTCATGGTTTGTCTATACCAAAGGTCCGAACTTTGGCCTGAAGGGTCTAACATGCCTACCCCTAATTTTAAAAGTCTGTCAAAAATTCCCTTCGGCAATACTTTTTTATCCACTAGGGGCAAATGATAGATAATGGTCTAAGGTCCAATGGGCCAAACGGCCCAGGTGGGACAACTTATGGTTTTTTTTATACCAAAGGTCAGAACTTAGGTCTAAAGGGTCTAAAATGCCTACCCCTAATTTTTAAAAGTCTGTCAAGAATTCCCTACGGCAATACATTTTACCCACTAAGTGCAAATGATAGGTAAGGGTTTAAGGTCCAATGGGTTAAAAGTCCCAGGTGGGACAACTCATGGTTTGTCTTCACCATAGGTCTAAAGTCAGATTAAAAAAAAAAATGACTACCCCCAATTTTAAAAGAGTGTGAAAAATTCCCTACGGCAATAATGTTTTACCCACTAGCTGCAAATGATAGATAATGGTCTAAGGTCAAATGAGTCAATAGGCCCAGGTGGGACAACTCATGGTTTGTCTATACCAAAGGTCCGAACTTTGGTCTAAAGGGTCTAACATGCCTACCCCTAATTTTTAAAAGTTTGTCAAAAATTCCCTACGGCAATACTTTTTTATCCACTAGATGCAAATGATAGGTAATGGTTTAAGGTCCAATGGGTCAAAAGGACCAGGTGGGACAACTCATGGTTTGTCTTCACCATAGGTCCAAAGTCAGGTTTAAAAAAAAATGCCTAACCCCAATTTTTAAAAGAGTGTCAAAAATTCCCTACGGCAATAAAATTTTACCCACTAGCTGCAAATGATAGATAATGGTCTAAGGTCAAATGGGCCAAAAGGCCCAGGTGGGACAACTCATGGTTTGTCTATACCAAAGGTCCGAACTTTGGTCTAAAGGGTCTAACATGCCTACACGTAATTTTTAAAAGTCTGTCAAAAATTCCCTACGGAAATATTTGTTTACCCACTAGGCGAAAATGATAGATAATGGTATAAGGTCCAATAAGCCAAAAGGCCTAGGTGGGACAACTCATGGTTTGTCTAAACCAAAGGTCCGAACTTATGTTAAAAGGGTCTAACATGCCTACCCCTTATTTTTAAAAGTCTGTCAAAAATTCCCTACGGCAATACATTTTAAACCCATTAAGTGCAAATGATAGGTGATGGTTTAAGGTCCAATGGGCCAAAAGGCCCAGGTGGGACAACTCATTGTTTGTTTTCACCATAGGTCCAAAGTCAGAATTAAAAAAAATGCCTACCCCCAATTTTTAAAAGAGTTTAAAAAATTCCCTACGGCAATACTTTTTACCCATTAGGTGCAAATGATAGATAATGGTCCAAGGTCAAATGGGTAAAAAGGCCCAGGTGGGACAACTCATGGTTTGTCTATACCAAAGGTCCGAACTTAGGTCTAAAAGGGTCTAACATGCCTACCCCTAATTTTTAAAAGTCTGTCGAAAATTCCCTACGGCAATACTTGTTTACCCACTAGGTGCAAATGATAGATAATGGTTTAAGGTCCATTGGGTCAAAAGGCTCAGGTTGGACAATTCATGGGATGTCTATACCAAAGGTCTGATCTTAGGTCTAAAGGGTCTGACATGCCTACCCTTAATTTTTAAAAGTCTGTCAAAAATTCCCTTCGGCAATACTTTTTTATCCACTAGAGGCAAATGATAGATAATGGTCTAAGGTCCATAGGGCCAGAAGGCCTAGGTGGGACAACTTTTGGTTTTTCTAAACCAAAGGTCCGAACTTAGGTCTATAGGGTCTAACATGCCTTCCCCTAATTTTTAAAAGTCTGTCAAAAATTTCCTAAGGCAATACATTTTTACCCACTAGGTGCAAATGATAGGTAATGGTTTAAGGTCTAATGGGCCAAAAGTCCCAGGTGGGACAACTCATGGTTTGTCTTCACCATAGGTCTGAAGTCAGATTTAAAAAAAAATGACTACCCCCAATTTTAAAAGAGTGTCAAAAATTTCCCTACGGCAATAATGTTTTACCCACTAGCTGCCAATGATAGATAATAGTCTAAGGTCAAATGGGTCAAAATGCCCAGGTGGGACAACTCATGGTTTGTCTATTCCAAAGGTCCGAACTTTGGTCTAAAGGGTCTAACATGCCTAACCCTAATTTTTTAAAGTATGTCAAAAATTCCCTAAGGCAATACTTTTTTATCCAATAGGTGCAATTGATAGGTAATGCTCTTAATAATTCTGCCCTTGGCTTTTTAAGTTTGGTACATGTAATAATTCATCTTCAACTTCTAAATTACACAGTTTACAAATACTCTCCTCTACAGGCAGTTTCAGATATCGACCTCTTTCAATATATAAATTACTATTTCTAATTCTTAATTTAACAAATGTTGTAATGCTTTTTTTGTCAATATCTGTGAATAAATATTTTTCTCTGCAAAAGTTTGTCTTAAAATTACGGTATGTTCTCAACTTATTACCGCCTGCCTTTTTGTCATCATTATAAAGTAACCCTTCCCAATAATTTATAAATGAGGCTTTCGGCACGTAGAAAAAATACTCTCACCCCTATCTCTGATTTGAGCAGAATGCTTTGCAAACTGACGATCACGTCACAACTGTGAATTGAAAAAAAGAAAAAAAGCCATAGAGTTATATGAATGAAATAAATTTGGCAAAGAAATGAAACATTTATTATCATAATTTAGCTCGACAATCACACTGCAGCGTGAAAAAAACGATACAAACATTTAGTCAACCACGGTGCAGATCGAGATATATATGTTAGATAACTTCGGATGCAGAAAATAATGAGGTCTGTATTCTATCTGGCCCGACAGGAGGGGGGATTTATGTTTAAAATTCCAGTGGCAAATATTACATGAATACCAAGGATATAATGTGTTTATGCGATATGACTCTTAACCTGCTAAAATCACATTAATGGTACAAATTCTAAGCAGCATATCAGCAAATCGACAATTAATGTCTCTTTAGTAATACTCTAGACAAATATATTTGAAAATTCAAAACTTTAATGTAAAATATGAAAGAATGAAGAAGAGAAATTAAAAGTTTGCACTGGTTACTGTCTATTGATTATGAAGAAGAATATGTCTAAGTTTTGTAAAATGAAGGGGGAAAATAGCTTTCAGTAACTACGAGTAATCTCAGATATGTAATTATTATATTCCGTTGTCCGTCCGTCCGTCGTCAACACTTCGGACAATAACTCAAAAACGCTTTCACCCATTTTCATGAAACTTTGGGAAATTGCTAAAATCTATTGACGTAGGCTACAATTAAATTTAAAAAAAAATCTGATTTTAACTTTTGGAGTATTGTGACTGTATGCATAATAAAGGAGAGGGCTTCCAGTTTTCGAACAATAACTCGAAAACGCTTTGAACAGTTTTTATGAGACTTTGGTGACTTGTTTATATCTACTGAATTAAGCTCCGTTTCTCTTCTTTTTTTTTTTTTATAAATTTCTGATATGACATTGCGGAGTTATGGAAATTTATTCGTTGTGTGTCAATTGGTACCACTGTGTGTGCATGTCTTTTTTTTATTGTTTTATCATATTTTTTTTATAAACCCACCACATCCTGTATGTGCATGTCCAGAGTCAGGAGCCTGGGATTCAATGGACGTTAGTTGCTGTCTATCATGTTTTTTTTCGTTCATTGTTTTGTTCATAAATCACGTCATTAGTTTTCTCGTTGGAATTGTAACATTTTGTCATATCGAAGTCATTTATAATAACTAACTATACGGTTTAGGTTTTACTCATTGTTGAAGATAAACGGCGACTTATTGTTGCTAACATATACGTCATTTGTTCTCTAGTGGATCGTGTCTCATTGAAAATCATACATCTTCTTTTTTTTTTATATTTAACAACAGACTGATGACGCTGACGATAGACAGTAGGATCGCTTTTTCGCTTCCGTGATAACAGGTCTGACAAAAAGGACCTAGAAAATTAGAGTCAAATCGAGTAAGAAATCAGTGCTAGTTCACATGGTTATACTCAACAGAAACATATATTACATGAACACATTATTCTCGATAAGAGCTCTTACTTCTATATGGTCCACGCATAGCCGAGAACAGCACATTTCAAGTCTTTGAACCTGTTTTGGCTCGACCTCACGTCCTCCCACACTCGAAGGCAAGCACACTACCACTAGACTACAATAGGTGGTTCTTATGTCACAGAGTCATGTCCACTCGATACAAACAAAATCAATCAAATTTGGATTTTTTTGTTGTTCTTCATCTGAAAGTTACACTGAGACCTTCAGGAAAATAATACACCACCAATAATTTCAGTCTATAAATTGATCTTTAAATTACTAGGGATTTTCATCTCTCAGGCAAGAAGAAATTTTCCACCACAGATAGGTTATTCATTACTCAATATATATTGTCCTGAAGCAAAACCTTTCCCAAATTTTCGTGAAGATAAGAAATTTGATTTAAAGATAGCATCAGGAAACAATTAATATTGCCACAATTTCAGTCTTCTGTGCCTTATGACTTTGGACTTGTACATACATTAGGCCGTTTAGTTTTTGTCTCGCCGTCGACGTTCGTCGCAGTATGCGAGACATATGTATTACTATCCGGCGGTGTAAACTATATGTGTAAAGCTTTATATTTAAGAAGGTACAAGACCTGGACCATATCTTTTATGTAGATACCTTATGATACGAAGTTCCTGTCTGTCATATGTCCAATGTCCTTGACCCCCATTTTCATTGTTCAGCGACTGCTTGAAAACAAATTTGAGTTTTTTTGTCATGTAAATTTTTCACTTATTATGAGTAATAGGATAACCATATTTGGTATATGGGTTCCTTACAACGTCTACATGTCCGTCAGACAAGTTTCACCTGACATCGACCTTATTTCATGGATCAGTGATCAAGGTTAAAGTTACGTGATTAGGTCCGTTTCTCAAATACTATAATCAGTAGGTTAACTATATTTGTTGTATGGAATGACTGTAATGGGTACATGTCAGACTGGCAGTTTTCATCTGACCTTGACCTCATTGTCATGGTTCATTGGTTAATGTTAAGTTTTTGTGTTTTGGTCTGTTTTTCAAGTACTATAAGCAACAGGTCAACTATATTTGGTGTATGGAATCTTTGTAAGGTGTACGTGTCTGTCTGGCAGTTATCATCTGACCTTGACCTCATTTTAATGGTTCATTGGTCAATGTTAAGTTTTTGTGGTTTGGTCTGTTTTTCCAGTACTATAAGCAATAGGTCAACTATATTTGGTGTATGGAATGGTTGTAAGGTGTATATGTCTGTCTGGCAGGTATAATCTGACCGTGCCCTCATTTTCATGGTTCATTGGTAAATGAAGTGTTTTTTTGTTTTGTCTGTTTTTCAATTATCATAAGCAATAGGTCAATTATATTTTGTGTATAAAAAAATTGTAAGGTGTATATGTCTGTTTGACGGCATTTATCTGACCTGAGTTTCTGTGATGTTTTTAGTTTAACCTTTATCTTTAAGACTTTCAACATAAAATCAATGGCCAGTAAAGCTGGCGAGACATTACAACGTGTGTACTCTTGTTTGTTTGAAATATAACATAGTTTTTTTTATGTCTGAGCCTTATACAGCTTACTACAGTTATGGGTTTTGCTAATTGTTGAAGGCCTTATAGTGACCTAAAGCTGATTACATATAATTTTGGTCTCTATGGTATAATAGTCTCATTGGCAATCATATCACATCGCCATATCTTTATATTAGTTACCTAAAACTCAATATAGACCTCAAAACTTTCAGTATATTCACAGACACTGTAACATGACCTATTAATCCTAAAATCAGTACAGTTTTTTCCAACGGAGCAATATCAAAACAAGTAGTGTGAAATAATCATTTTGGATTGAAATCTTCTGTCCCTAAGAAAACTGGAAAGCTGACTCCCAGACATATTTTATGATATGATTATAATTAAGCCAATTTGACTTTTGTAGTTAAAGCTGTTATCCTAATGCTAGCAAGTAAAAGGTTTGTTTGTATAAATGTTTGCTCAGGCATTGTAATTAAGATTGACATCTCATATCAATAGATAGGCAGGGCTTCAGCTTGTATAAGTATAATGTTATTAGAAGTTAAGCAATGTATTATACAATTTGAAGTCCCGATTGATTTATTGATCTATTGATTGCAGATGTCAATCTTAATTACAATGCTTGAGCAAACATTTATACAAACAATGCAACATTAGCAAGCAGGCAAAACAAACCTTTAACTTGCTAGCATTAGGATAACAGCTTTAAAAGTTGGTTGCACTACTCCGTCATGTTAATTGCACAATTTGTCATTATGAAATGTAAACTGCAAAGACAAAATGATGAATGCATTCTCCAAATCTATCATATTCACATTGGATACTGGTCAAACCCAATTCAATCATAGAAGACATTAATTATCAGCAGTTGTCTTTTTAACAAATTAACATGTATTTAAGTGAATAAAAATACATAAAATACTGATAAATGCTTTTATTATGATTATTCTTATATCAACAAAATATATTTCTATATTACAATATATAATTCAAACAGTAATAAATGGTAAAAATAATTGTTACCGGAAATTCTTTATTTCATTACTTGAGACTTATCACAATATGTAGATTGATTTTGCTATAACTTACAAGGAATTAATTAACTATAATAAACTTGAGTCTGCATTGCTTACATGGCATCTCTAGACAGTAAAACTGTGATGTTAAAAATTTCTTTACCAGGGGAATTTATCTAAAACTGTCATAGTAATGGTACGTATTTTACTGCACCAGAAGCTGTCATATTGAAACTTTTTTTTCTAAAGATGCATTACTCTGCAATGTTAAAAATTGAGACAAATTTCACAAAAATTCGAAAGAGAAAAAAATACTCTTCAGTCATGAACAATTTACAAACAATTTTTGCGGTAAAATTTTTTTGAAACAGCACCTGCAATTTTGAAAACAGGGACATAAAATATTGACTTGAAAATGGTGTTAGCTGCCATGTTAAAACTTTATGAGTTTACTACAAAATGGTAAAAAAAACTGGCAAAGCAAGTAAGTATGTGGGGTAGGGGGGGGGGGGGAATGAATATAAATTTGAATGTATTACAAACCAGAAGGAAAAATGCATACAAAATTAAGTAAAAACTGATTCAAGGTATCAAAAGCTGAAAAGCAATAGATTGAAAGACAAACAGACAATGGACCCAAAGTGATGACAGATCTCACATGGCCTTTCAGACCTGCTGTGATACAATATTTATTTCTTTAGCATATAGATCACTGTTTTTTTTTTCTTTAGAAAGTATGGTTATTACGTGTCATAATAATTAGTTCTATTAACAGATTAAATACAACATATTTATCTTGCAATTATACAGTACCCCAACATCCAAACAAAACAAACAATATAGGGGTTTGTCATGTAAATAGCAAAAATATAGAAAGGATTACATACACAAGAGAAAACACGAACAAACATAACAATACAAATAAAATGGTAGGCTACATTTGTATATAGTAAATAAAGTATGTCATATAATCAATAAAATGTTACACAATATTAATCTCGACTCTACATAACAATACAAATAAAATGGTTGTCTATATTTGTATACATAAAAAAGAAGATGTGGTATGATTGCCAATGAAACAACTCTTCACAAGAGACCAAATGACACAAAAATTAACAACTACAGGTCAACGTACAGCCTTCAACAATGAGCAAAGCCCATACCGCTGTATATAACTGTACCATCTAACAATAATCGTACAATATGCTCATGTCCTACTTCACATGCATAAAATAATGGTGATGTTCCATCTTCGTTTGTCATGTTGATGTCCGCATTGTGGCTCAGAAGACAACGGACTACTATACTATCAGTAAAATGTTGAATATTTAACATGAGAAGCAAATTTGGCAATGATATGATTGTGAATTTGTCTGTCCATTGTAATTAACTTTGCCATTCAAAAAGAGAGGAATTTTATAAGTGACACTAAATAAGACAAACAAGAGCCTGACTCATCAGGCAGAAAGAAATGTGACTTTAGAAAACAATGAAGTAATTAAAAAAATACTAAGTATTAATAGAAATACAATGTTTATTAAGTGTGGTACAGTTTTATTCATTGGCATCAACAGAATGTGTTTACTGCATTTGAATCTAAAATGTTTTTTCTATTCCTTGTAATACAATTTAGATATATATATTCATGTAATGTGAAGCTTAACTGCATGTGTAGAAATGGAGAGAAAGTAATAGGATGAATTTTAGTAGATATTAATCAAACACCAATCAACAAGTAAAATAAAAGTTTTTTTCTCTCATCTGCTGCATGATTTTTACATGTAAAAACAAACCACTGACAAAAGAACAAGAGTTTAAAAGACAACATTTCAACATCCCTTGCATGTTTTTTTACATGTCATAAAGAACCACTGACTAAAGAACAAGAGTTAAGAAGAAAGTTTGTCCTCCTTCTTTGTGTGTTCTGTTAACATCATTACTATAGATGTATGTCCATTATCTGTTGAAATCTTTAAAGGGGATTTCCCATCAAGTCTACACATCTGTGTATCTGCACCTTTATCTAATAATAAACGTACAATATCCTCGTGTCCTACTTCACATGCATAAAATAATGGTGTTGTTCCATCTTCTTTTGTCATGTTGATGTTAGCATTGTGGTCCAGAAGACAATTGACTACATCTGTCCTACCCATAAAACAAGCAATGTGTAATGAAGAAGAACCAGCTACTACATCAAAGGCATAATCTACTGACTTCTTACTGACATAATCTGTTACATGTGATGATGTTTTCTTTACCAGGCTATCAAATAATAATTGTTTTACTTTGTCTAATGTATACCCTGGCTGGTTAGTATATGTATCTGTTAATACTTGTTTACTATGAATACAGATATTACAGTCAGCATTGTTCTCTAATAGCAACTGTGTTATCTCTATGTACCCATTCTTTGCACTGAAATATAAAGAATTACCACCATCAAATGTCTGGGCATTAATGTTTGGTTTATGTTTCATTAATAGCTGAACTATACTGGTGTGGTTATTACTACATGACTGGATCAGTGGTGTAAAGCCATTCTTGTCACATAGATCAACATTAGGATTCCTCTCTAACAATAACTTTACTATATCAGTATGTCCATTCTGACTTGCCTGTAACAGAGGACTACAGCCATTCTTGTCACATAGATCAACATTAGGATTCCTCTCTAACAATAACTTCACTATATCAGTATGTCCATTCTGACTTGCCTGTAACAGAGGACTACAGCCATTCTTGTCACATAGATCAACATTAGGATTCCTCTCTAACAGTAACTTTACTATATCAGTATGTCCATTCTGACTTGCCTGTAACAGAGGACTACAGTCATTCTTGTCACATAGATCAACATTAGGATTCCTCTCTAACAGTAACTTTACTATATCAGTATGTCCATTCTGACTTGCCATGTACAGAGGACTACAGCCATCATTGTTACATAGATCAACATTAGGATTCCTCTCTAACAGTAACTTCACTATATCAGTATGTCCATTCTGACTTGCCTGTAACAGAGGACTATAGCCATCCTTGTCACATAGATCAACATTAGGATTCCTCTCTAACAGTAACTTTACTATATCAGTATGTCCATTCTGACTTGCCATGTACAGAGGACTACAACCATCCTTGTCACATAGATCAATATTAGGATTCCTCTCTAACAGTAACTTTACTATATCAGTATGTCCATTCTGACTTGCCATGTACAGAGGACTACAGCCATTCTTGTTACATAGATTAACATTAGGATCTTTTACTAACAGTAACTTTACTATATCAGTATGTCCCTCCTGACTTGCCATGATCAGTCCAGTAACTCCATCATCTCTACACTGATCCACATCCACATCATTATGTAACATCCACTGTACCATATCAGTATAACCATAACAACAAGTAAGTATCAGTGGAGTATTACCTGATCCACAGTCCTCCTTTGGTCTCACTGTATCCTTGGTACTGGCTAATGTTACTTGTTGTGGTTTATCTAGTTGTTGTAAGTACTGTAATAACTGTTGTCTGAATGATGATACTTTCATATTATTGTTACTGAATACAAGTGACACCTTTCCTGCTGACCAGTCCTTTATAAACCTTTTTAAATATGATTCTAAATAATCATCTGGTATTTCAATAATGAAGTCTATATTACTGTTCTTGTCATCTGGTGACTTCTGCCAGATAAAACGTTCACGTACTAAATCACTATCACCATGGTCTATTAAACATTCAATCATTTTCTGACCATAGTAATGAGCAAGGAAGTCAAACAGTTTATCATGTACAGTTCTATAAATACCATTCTGTTTACAGATAAATGTACCGTCTAGAGTGTCAAGTGATTTCTTAAGTTTTGCTTTTGATGTACTTCTGTTGAGTTCACAAGCATCACATATGTCTTCTATGATATGTTTTTGTTCATCTGTCAATTTACCCTTGAACCATTTTTCTTCTAGCTGATTATTAAAGATAACACATAAAGCCAGACTACATATTCTCAAGATCCCGTCATCACCATACCGACTTAAATTGTCTAGTTCATTCTGATAGACATTAAATGGATTTTTGAAAAAATCTTTAACATCTCCATTTTCCTCCCTATCATATAAAGAGCATAATAGTGGAAAGAATTCACTATTTTGTGATAACTTATCAATATCATCCAAGCTTGAACCAATATAGGTTTTTGCTATAGTATTTTTTTCTACAGATGTAAGACATAACTTATCTGATATTAAGTTACATTCACAGGATTTAAAAGGTAATAATATATTAAACTTATCATCTTTATTGACTTGTAACCTACACGATACAATAATCTTACAACATTTGTCTGCAATAACTCTGTCAATCACAGGTAACAATTGTTTCCAGTTATCAATCTGTTGTTGATTCACAGTGAAATTTCCACAAATATCATCTACAATGAAGACTGTCTGTTTACCAGGCTGATAATAAGTTTTAATGTCGGCTGGTAAATCCACTGGTATTATATTGTATCCTTCCTTCTTTAAAACAAGTGCTGTGTGTCTGGCAATAAATGATTTTCCTACTCCTGATGGGGCAGTTAATGTCAAGCAACTGTTGTCCTGTAAACATTCCATGACATAATCACTGGCTCGCGTAGTCACAAACATTTTATCTTTCTTTTCCCAGTCTTCTATTTGTGTTTGTATCTGATCTGAAACAATATATGAGTAGCTAATTAAAATTCAAAAAATCACTATTTATATGAATTATGCATTATCATTTAAAACATTGTAGACTTAGGGAGCTACAATTTGATTTTTATGGGGGTGCTAGGATGAAAAATTGTGTCCTGCATTTTTTTTTTTAGTTGTAATCTCGGTCCTGCCTTTTTTATTTTTCACTTTATTCATTCCTGCCTTTTTTTTTTATTAATTTATTCTGACTTTTTTTTCATAATTTGTCATCCTGCCTTTTTTTTTCCAAGTTGCTCATTCTGCTTTTTTTTTTTACCTCATCCTGCCTTTTTTTTTTTACTCAAAACTTCTGTCCTGCTTTTTTTTTTCAAATTTCATCCTAGCCCCCCCCCCATAAAATCAAATGGTAGTTCCATTAGTCTATGTTGTATGTTATTTCAGATATATTTTGTCATTGCAGGAACTTTTACTAAACGATATGGGTTTTAATTGTTGTAGAAAGCTTGCTGGTGACCTGCATTTGTGTACATGCTTTAGAGGACACTTGACTCATTAGGTATCATACCACATTTCCTTATTTTTATAAAATCTTAATTTAAAAAAAAACCTCGAAATATTTTCTTATAGTGGATTTAGTCTATGGTGTATGTTATTTCACATTATGTGAACTTAGGAACTTTTATACCTTACTATACAGTATCGGTTTTAATAATTGTTGAAGGCTTGATGATGACCTGTAATTTATTACATGCTAGTGCTTTAGAGGACACTTGACTCATTAGCTATCATACCACATCTGCCTGTTTTTAAAAAAACTCAAAATATAAACTTTATAGCAAGACAATAACAGATTTTCTTTTTAAACCATTGAACATTTCTTTAACAAGTAAGTAATTATAAAATCATTCAAAAGAACATGTCCATTCATTGTGTTGTCGATCCTTAAATCAAGTGTTTGACCTTGAGTTGAACCTGTCAAGGTCAGATGTCATCTTCCTCTAATATTACATAATTCTCAGACTAATTCGACAACTGACAAATTATTTCAGAGGTAAAAGCCTTTGAACTGACCAAACATTAAATATAAATAGCTGCAAAGCATGCATGTCCAAAGGTTGCAGGGATGCATTTTTTTGTTGTTGTTGTCAAGATATAAATTACATGAACTAATATTACACCTCTAATAACTTTTGGAATAACTTCTTCCAGCTCAGTTTCCATTTTTATTATTTTCTCTTTAAGTTTTGAATTTTATAAAAGAATTTTGATTATACAGTTATATAGCATGTATAGTGAATTACATAATGGAAAATGAACTAAAGACATTTATTATTAGAAACATGTTTATATAACTAGATGTGTCGGAACAACATGAATGGCCTGTCTCAAACAGTTGAAAAATTTGCAATTTCAACAACACATGTGGACACAAACATGCATGGATAGTATTCAGCTCTCAAGACCAATACTAGTTTGATGAAAAATTTCCTTGATCAATGAGAGGTTAAATTTCAAACTATCAGCAAACAGGAAGTGGATGTACTGCAGATCTATTCAATGTGTTGAAACGACATGAAAACCAGCATAGCGGAACTAAACATAAACTTGGTCTGTAACTCATCATGGTAGACTCACATATCAAAAAACAGCCCAATTTCTGAAGGCGTTTAGAAAAAATATCCGTATAACTATGATTTTCAACAATTTATCAAAGTCCAATACCTTAATTTCGGCAAAAATTAGCAGAGTGGAACGAAACTTAAACTTGATCTGTAACTCATCATGGTTAACTCTCATACCAAAAATCAGCCCAATATCTGAAGCCAGTGAAGGCGATTAAAAAAAATTGTGTATAATGGTTTGTTGCGGAATGATGGAATGACGGAATGACGGAATGACAGAATGAAGGAAAGACAGAATGACGGAATAATGGAATGTTGGAATGACGGACAAGGGTAAAACTATATGGCATAAAACCATAAAAAAGAAGTTGTGGTATGATTGCCAACGAGACAACTCTTCACAAGACACCAAACGATACAGAAATTAACAACTAGGGGTCACTGTACGGCCTTCAACAATTAGCCAAGCCCATGCCGCATAGTCAGCTATAAAAGGCCCCAAAATGACAAATGAGTTGAAAACTGATTTGCCGGACTGACGGATGGACAGACAGACAGACAGACGGACGGAGTGCAAACCTAACATCCCCTTCGACTTCGTCGGTAGGGGACTTATAAATGTATGCAAAGCATATATGCATGTATAAAGCTTTTATATACAACTATAGATATTTGTGTATACAACAAGATGAATATTAAGGACTGTCCTTCAAAAACTACATCAATTATACTACTATGTATTCAAATGCATCACACCAGATGCTATATCTACTAATGAAACAAAAGAAACATTTTAATACATTCCACTTAATAGTCATGTTTTGCTGAAAAATTTAATACGATTAATTGATTGTTGGTTACTTAACATCCAATGGTAAAAAATTCAGCCTTGCAACAGGCCACCTACTAACCCCTCAAAGAGTTGTAGTAGGAGGTTTTAATGCCCAAAGTGTATGACACTCTCCTTACATGAGGCATCAGATTTAACATCCCAACTCTTACCGGACATGGCTGTGCACTTATACATCCAGCAAAGCCATACAAATGCCCCACTCTAGCAAGGGTTTTACTTCCAGTCAAAGGAAGACCTATGGTGACCATATTTCTATTCCCAATTAACCCTAGGGGGAAGAAAAATTTTATCATGTTTATAGCAATCAGATCTTTATCTATATGGGGATATTGCTCCATTTTGAAGGCTATACTGTGAACTTAACTAGTTACAAACCTCAACAAATTTGGTCTCTGCTGGAAGTTTGTCTCATTGACAATCATACAAATTCTAATTTTTAGAAGACTTTGTAAATTGTTAAGTTGGATTGATGTGTTATAATAACCTATATTCAATTACCAAAAACACTTTCTTGTCAAATTCCTTGCTTTAAAACTTTGTATTGATACTAGCAAATATAAATAAAAGTTTCAAGGCAAAAAAAAACTTTTATTATAAAAGTAATAGAGGCTCTTAAGAGCCTGTGTCGCTCACCTGTATTTACTGATGCTTTGGAAATCATGTAAAATAAGGTTAAAATCATAATTAGTAGTATTAGATATTAGATATTATAATGATATCTAAGATAATAACAAAAAACTGCAAAATTTCTGTAAATTTACTAACTCAGGGGCAGCAACCCAACAGCGGGTTGTCCGATTCTTCTGAAAATTTCAGGGAAGATAAATCTCAATCTGATGAACATTTTTGCCACCTGTCAGATTTGCTCTAAATGCTTTAGTTTCAGAGATATAAACCAAAAACTGCATTTTACCCCTATGTTCTATTTTTAACCATGTCGGCCATGATGGTTAAAAGGCGGGGTCATCAGACAAATTTTTTAAACTAGATACCCTAATAATGATTATGGCCAAGTATGGTTAAATTTGTCTCAGTAGTTTCAGAGAAGAAGATTTTTGTAAAAGATTACAAAAATTGTAAAAAATTGAATATAAAGGGCAATAACTCCTGAAGGGGTCGACTGACAATTTTGGTCATGACGACTTATTTGTAGATCTTACTTTGCAGAACATTATTGCTGTTTACAGTTTATCTCTATCTAATAATATTCAAGATAATAACCAAAAACTGCAAAATTTCCTTAAAATTACCAATTCAGGGGCAGCAACCCAACAACGGGTTGTCAGATTTGTCTTAAAATTTCAGGGCAGATAGATCTTGACCTAATAATCATTTTTAGTCTGTCAGATTTACTCTAAATGCTTTGATTTAAGAGATATAAGCCAAAATATACATTTTACCCCTATGTTCTATTTTTAGCCATGGCGGCCATCTTGGTTGGTTCGCGGGGTCATCGAACACATTTTTTTAACTAGATACCCTAATAATGATTGTGGCTAATTTTGGTTAACTTTGGCCCAGTGGTTTCAGAGGAGAAGATTTTTGTAAAAGCTAACGACGACGGACGACGGACGCCAAGTGATAAGAAAAGCTCACTTGGCCCTTTGGGCCAGGTGAGCTAAACAAAGGGACATAACTCAAGAATGGTAAAAGTGTCGCCACCAAATTTCGTAATTAATCTGTATTAAGTAGTAATAAGCATTGTGTATAAGTTTCATAACATTTGGTTGAGGCAAACTAAAGTTAGAAAACGGAAACAAAAAAATTGTACTTGATCTTAGTTTTGTGGTAATGAATATTGTGTATAGGTTTCATAATGTTTGGGTGGGGCAAACTTAAGTTACAGAATGTAAACTAAAAATTTTGCAATCTTTCGATTTATAAAGGGGCATAACTCAATAATTGTTAAAGTGACACTACCCAAATTCAACTTGATCTGTGTTTTATCAGTGGAAGTCAAAATTAAACATTGCATTGTATAAAGCATTGATTGAAATTGATTCAACTATAATCATGGACAAAGGAAGATAACTCCAATTATAAAAATAACTTGATATTTAGAAGAAAATAAAAATTTTGCAATTTTTCCATTTATAAAGGGGCATTAATCTAGAGTGGTTTAAGTGACGCCACCAAAATTCAAACTTGATCTGTGTTTTGTGGTAATAAGCATTGTGTATAAGTTTCATAACATTTGGTTGAGGCAATTAAAATTAGAGAACGGATACCAATTTTGGGATGTACGTACGTACAGACGGACAAGGGTAAAACTCAATGCCCCATCCATTACGGCGGGGCATAAAACAATTTATATACAATTATATCATCGCAGTGCATTTCAATGCATGTACCACCATATTTGGGATTCTCTCTCAATGCATGTTATACTGTCGTTGGTGCTTTGCGTCAAATTGTGGTCTTGCACGGAGCACTTCAAAATATTGGTAAAAGAATTGTCCAAATCACATTCCACTGCTGTGTTTGGTAGTAAGGCTGTTGCCTGTGTTACCACTGTAACTACATATATTCCACTCGTGTCTTACATTTAGAATATATATAATATTATATTTGTCCATAAATTATACAATAAAATGCTCCGCAGGGCGCAGCTTGATACGACCGCAGGATCGAACCCTGAACAGTTGGGGCAAGTATGGACACAACATTCAAGCTTGATACAGCTTTGCATTTGGATTGTGATTAAATATTTGACACAGCATAGGTTTCTGACACAGAATGAATGTGGTGTAAGAACTTAAAAATTTTAAATTGGACATTCACCTATTATGGTCCAATATCCAAAATCTAAATACATGGTTAGATTCAGCATATCAAAGAACCCCAAGAATTCAATTTTTGATGAAATCAAACAAAGTTTAATTTTGGACCCTTTTGACCTCAATGTGGACAAAGTTGATAACGGGGCCCAAAAATCAAAAATCTAAATACATGGTTAGATTCAGCATATCAAAGAACCCCATATATTCAATTTTTGTTGAAATCAAACAAAGTTTAATTTTGGACCCCGATTTGGACCAACTTGAAAACTGGGCCCATAACCAAAAATCTAAATACATGTTTAGATTCAGCAAATCAAAGAACCCTAAGAATTCAATTTTTGTTAAAATCAAACTTAGTTTAATTTTGGACCCTTTGGACCTTAATGTAGACCAATTTGAAAACGGAACCAAAAATTAAGAATCTAAATACACGGTTAGATTCAACATATCAAAGAACCCCAATAATTCAATTTTTGATGAAATCAAACAAAGTTTAATTTTGGACCCTTTGGACCTCAATGTGGACCAATTTAAAAACGGGGCCCAAAATCCAAAAACTAAATACACGGTTAGATTCAGCATATTAAAGAACCCCAAGTATTCAAGAATAAAACCCCATTGAAATTGGTCAAGAAATAAGCAATTTATACGAAGTATCTTCTTTTGCACAATACTGTGCAATTAAATATTTCTTGCTATTGCGCAATACTGTACAATTGACAATTTCTTGCTATTGCGCAATATTGTGCTATTGGATATTTCTTGCTATTGCACAATACTGTGCAATTGAAGAATTCTTGCTATTGTGCAATACTGTGCAACTGAAGATTTCTTGCTATTGTGCAATACTGTGCAATTGAAAATTTCTTGCTATTGCTCAATACTTATTATATAATAATTTACACATCCTGTTTGGTGTGTATCTCCTACCATATCATTATTATTTGCTTTTAAATATAAATCAGAAATAACAAACTTAAAATGGATAATTTTAAAAGAAAAAAAAAGGAAAAAAAGGAAAAAAAAAAAATCCACCCCCCCCAAATTTGTTGAACCCCCTTATGATTCATCACCCCCAAACTCAATCCCAGCCTTCCCTTTGTGGTATGGTACCTTGCAGTACAATTGCAGAGAGATCCATACACTTGAACACAAGTTATTGTCTGGAAACTAGAAAAATGTGTTTTTTAGCCCCTTTTTGGCCCCAAATTCCTAAACGTTTGAGGCAATTACCCCCAAACTCAAACCCAGCTTTTCCTTTGTGATATGGAACCTTGTAGTACAATTTCAGAAAGATCCAAACACTTACACACAAGTTATTGTCCTGAAACTAGAAAAATGCTTGTTTTTTGCCCCTTTTTGGCCCCTAATTCCTAAAATATTGAGGCAATTACCCCCATCATCAATCCCAGCCTTCCCTTTGTGGTATGGTACCTTGCAGTACAATTTCAGAGAGATCCATACACTTGAACACAAGTTATTGTCTGTAAACTAGAAAAATGCTTATTTTTGGCCCTTTTTTGGCCCCCAATTCCTAAACGTTTTGGCAATTACCCCCAAACTCAATTCCAGCTTTCCCTTTAAGATATGGAACCTTGTAGTACAATTTCAGAAAGATCTATACACTTACACACAAGTTGTTGTCCTGAAACTAGAAAAATGCTTGTTTTTTGCCCCTTTTTGGCCCCTAATTCCTAAAATATTGAGGCAATTACCCCCATCATCAATCCCAGCCTTCCCTTTGTGGTATGGTACCTTGCAGTACAATTTCAGAGAGATCCATACACTTGAACACAAGTTATTGTCTGTAAACTAGAAAAATGCTTATTTTTGGCCCCTTTTTGGCCCCCAATTCCTAAACGTTTTGGCAATTACCCCCAAACTCAATTCCAGCTTTCCCTTTAAGATATGGAACCTTGTAGTACAATTTCAGAAAGATCTATACACTTACACACAAGTTATTGTCATGAAACTAGAAAAATGCTTGTTTTTTGCGTGTCAATTTCCGTTTCTGTATGGCGTTACACTGAATCGCACAACTGATTTAACTAAATTATAAGATATGGATGCGCGCGGCTCTTTGCTGGACGAGGGTTTTTAGAAAAAGTACTTTTTTCTTGTTGACCACAATACGCGGGAAATCCGACATACGAGGTATTAACTTGGCATGGCCTGATGCTAATTGTATTAATGTTTCAGTTTTTAGACATATGGTCGAGATGAATAGGGAGGTTTTTGCAAATGAAAGGCTGGCTTAACCCTTCTATGTTGTTAGCCTCAACCAAGTCAGGTTATCTTAGCAATGTATTGTTCCCAATCTGATTGAAATGTAAATCCTATGTCAAAGCTTTGCTAACAAGGATATGACAACAGTCAGTGTTACTTTCTGTTCTGTAAATAATTTTATTAGCAATGAAATTTCAGCCTTCAAATATTTGAAAGTGTGTATTATTCCCACAAAACCAGAGGATCTTGAAAGGTCTATGAAACAGAAAGTAGAACTGATTGTTTTTAGATCCTTGTTATCAAAGCTTGCACACATGATCTGTATTTCAATCAGATTGTTTTGTTCCTTGTTGTATCTTGTTGTTTGCAGGTTTGTGTTTCTGAGGAGTCAGGTCTTGTTGGTTGACTAGCAAGATGTGCTATCCAGTATTTTTCTTGATTTCTGCTAGCTGTTTATTATATTCTTCAAGAACATGATAAAATACCTTTTATATGCAATGTTATTATTTCTTCCTGCTCAGATCTTGTGTTTAAAAAAATCTCTCTTTCCTCTGAAGTTTCTTTTCTTTCTGGAAAAGGAAAAATAATTTGATCATATATATGGTCTCATGCAAAAGGTTAACATTTTATATATCTTATAAGCCAATCATTAGATAACATTCAACATCAGATATCTAACTACTGATTCTGATTATATTTTACATGAGATGTCTGATACTGATTGTTTATTACATCATATATCATATATTGATTATACTTTATATCAGATATCTGATAACAATTACATTTTACATCAGATATCTGATAGTGATTATATTTTACAACAGATATCTGATACGGATTATATTCTACATTAGATATCTGATACCGATTACATTCTACATCAGATATCTGATCCTGATTATATTTTACAACAGATATTTGATACAGATTATATTCTACAGCAGATATCTGATACGGATTACATTCTACATCAGATATCTGATCCTGATTATATTTTACAACAGATATCTGATACGGATTATATTCTACAGCAGATATCTGATACCGATTACATTCTACATCAGATCTGATCCTGATTACATTTTACATCAGACATCTGATATGAAAGTCTTGGGTAAAATATCGCTAGTATTGTCATTTTAGCGATATTCTTTAACATTGTCATAAAGCGGGAGGTTTGGCTAGCCATTAAACCAGGTTCAACCCACCATTTTTCTTAAAATGTCCTGTACCAAGTCAGGATTATGGCAGTTGTTATCAAATAGTTCGTTTCTATGTATGTTGGCGTTTGTTTTTGTTGCACTTCAGTGTTTCTGTTGTTCATTTGTTTTCATCTTATAGTAGATGCGTTTCCCTTGGTTTTAGTTTGTAACCCGGATTTGTTTTCTCGCAATCGATTTATGACTTCTGAACACTGGTATACTTAACTGTTGCCTTTATTTGGGCTAATTCTAAGGCCAATGTGCAATGATTTATGAAAAGACTGTTTCATATAAATGTCACTTAAGGATGTACTTAGGTGAAATTAAAAACAAATCTAGAATTTAAAATTGATACTATAAGTTGGAAGTGCATTAGTTAAGGAACAAAATAAGCTAAACATATTGATAGGCTATGGAGCTCCTTTCTCGAGATATCTTTTTTAAGTGGCGGGAAAAGGCTGACTCAGACTTTTACCTTATATTTGCATTGGTATTATTTGGATCTCAAATCGAAAGAAAAGAAATCTAGAATCTATAAATTTTGGTAAATGACCATTTATTAACTATTGAAGTCTTAGATGAAAAGAAAAATGGGGGTTATGGGGCAAAATATTTTACCCTGTATCGTAGGAAGAAAACCAAGGAGTCTGAAACCAATTCCTAAACCTGACCTAAGTACATCCTTAAAACAAACTAACGTATCAGGAAACACATTTTCATGTGCTTTTGACTTTGGTTAATAGTTTACTCATTGGAAAAAAGAGGTGGAACATACAAAAGGGACATTCACACTCATAAGTCAAAAATAAACTGACAAAGCCATGGCTAAATAAGAATAAATGGAGAATGTGTCCCCATGGACACAGATGATGCCCCCGTTTGCATACAACATTATAAAGGGACATTACTCAAGAACAATTGTGACGCTACCCAAATTTGTACTTGATCTGAGTTTTGTGGAAATAAGGATTGTGTATAGGTCTCATAATGTTTGGTTGGGACAAACTTAAGTTACAGAATGGAAACTAAAAATTTTGCAATTTTTTCGATTTTTAAAGGGACATAACTTGATAATGATTAAAGTGACGCCATCAAAATTCAACTTGATCTGTATTTTGTGATAATAAGCATTGTGTATAAGTTTCATAACATTTGGTTTAGGCAAACTTAAGTTAGAAAACGGAAACTAAAAATTTTACAATTTTTCCATTTATAAAGGGGCATAACTCTAGAACGGTTAAAGTGACGCCACCAAAATTCGAAGTTGATCTGTGTTTTGTAGTAATAAGCATTGTGTATAAGTTTCATAACATTTGGTTGAGGCAAACTCAAGTTAGAGAACGGAAACCAATTTTGGGACATACGTACGAACAGACGGACAAGGGTAAAACTAAATGCCCCCTCCGCTACGGCGGGGGCATAAAAAGACCAAAAATCAAACAAGTCAACATAGAAAATTAAAGGTGTCAGACCATCAATTCACTGACCTCAATTTAGAACGTATGTTAAAGTAGCCCTTTCCTGACAAAAAAAAAATAGTGCTTTTAAAATGCCATTGTTTACTTGAAACTAACCAACAAATGAAAATTTTGGTGCAAGAGAAATATATTTAGACAATTTTGAGCTAAAATTTACTTCTCCATGAGTTTGCATTAAAAATTGAGGATTAATGCGCTCCATTGTATACCTATTTAACATATTTAAGATTTCCAGAAAACCAGGGGTTATTTTTAGTAGTACTTGGCTTCCGAACAGTAGTTCTTCGTAAAAAGACTTAAAATATAGGTTGAAAATTGGCATGTAGAAAGATGATACATTTATGAATCAGGCTATACCTGGTTTGATGGAGTAAAAGGTAAAATATTTCAAAAGCTGTGAAACTTACAAAATGGTTGATGAAATAGGGATTTTAAATTAGTGGTCTGACACTTAGGCTGAGCAACACGAACCCCGCCAAAAACTTTGGTAGATCTCAGGTGGCCTGGAAGGGTAAGCAGATCCTGCTCCACATGTGACACCCGTCATGTTGCTTATGTTTGTACAAAACCGGTGATAAGTCTGATTGTTAGGTTACATTGCAAAGTATACATTATCTCCTTAATATGATTTTCAATAACTGAACTACATAAAATACTACCAATATCATTTAAAACCTATATTTTGTGGCATATTTATCATGTAAATTTACCTTGTTTTTTACTTCTTTTTATCCCAAAATAAATGAAAATGGACACTAACACTATTACCACTATAGTAATTCCAGTTATTATAGCACCTCTGAAATCAATTGAAATATAGATCTTAAGCATTATATCATTTATGGTTTTACAGAGCCTGAATTGATAACCCAGTATCTTTATCCAATGTCAAGATTAGTCATTTTTGAACAAAAAATTAGGTAGCCTTCTTTGCCTCAAAGTTTGATAGCAACTAAACCTTTATGCCAATTTTCAATTTTTAGTAAAATTGAATAACTGACCAACTGAAATATAGAATTGTTGTTTAGATCATCATGCATATGTTTATCATATAACCATTCAAAACAAGGCTTTTTTTTTAAATTGAATGCGATTTCTGGGGTTTTTGTGCCATTGGTTTGCTGTCTCAAAGATAATTCACTAGCAAGTTGAAGGTGTGTTTGATTTGTCAATTTCATTTCAATCAATTACTTCTGTTCATATATAACTAGGTTATGTGTAAATCTATAATGTAAACAGTAGTTTACAATGATGTAATTGATTTAAGAAAAACCCTGTTCATATCCTTATCATAAATCTCTGATTTGTATGTGCATTTTTCAGAGGATTGCTACAGAAGGTGTAATAATTAACTTAGTAGGGTAAAATCTTTGAGATGTTCATCTTACCATGCTCATGTAAAAATAGTATTGTATTGTTTTGCTTGATATGCACAGTAGAGGGACAATAAATAACACACAAAAATAGGTGATTTAAACAGTGAATCTTAGTGGACTGTATCAAATATCAGGTTTTAATTTACCATCGTCTGCAGAGATAACACAAAAATGCTGATCAAAATCCAGGAATAAGTTTTTAGAACAAAAAAATACATGTATTACTTTCATTTATATATAACTTAGTTCTGCCAGGCATTGACAATTTATCCTTTGCACAGGTTTATAGACACAGAAACTTTTACCAAAGTTATAATAATGAACCTGTTCACAAATTTAAAATTATCAAAAGGAGCATAGAATGAGGATTCTATAGTAAGATGTTTCATAAATATTCTATAATTTTCTTGCATTAAAAAATGGATAAGATCTCCAGTTTTGTTTAATCTTCTACTAAAGTTTTTAACCCAGATCCCTGCAACTACCATAGTTTCTGCAAAAACTAAAAAATATGGAAAAATTATATTTTAAGGGCAATAACTCTTTAATATAAAGGATTAATTGACAATTTTGATTAATTGACTTATTTGTAGGTCTTACTTTGCTGAGCATTTTTGCCTTTAAAGATTCTCTCTATCTATCATAGTTTCGGTAAAAAAACAAAAAAAATAAGTCAATTCATCTTTCAAGGGCAATTTAAGGGATCAATTTACGATTTCAGTCTCACTGAATTTATTGTAGGTCTGACTTTGCTTAATATTTTTGCTGTTTGAAATTTCTCTCTATCATAGTTTCCGCTAAAAAATAAAAAAAAAAACAACTGTCTTTCAAGAGTAATAACTCCTATAAGGGTTTGATGAACATTTTTGCCATCAAAGTTTCTGTTTCATGTGTTTATTTATCATAGTTTCTGAAAAAAGAAATTACAAATCTAATACAAATAGGCTTTTTAGGGCAAACTCTTAGTTAAAAATTAAAGCCATGGCAGCCATGTTCGTTGGCAGAAACTATAAAGATACAAACCTCATACTAGATGCCAAAAGGATCATGCGCTTCAAGTTTGGTTGAAATTGGTTCAGTAGTTTTAGAGGAGAAGATCTTTGAAAAATTTTATACCGACGATGACGACCACAGACCAGGGACGCTTGACACCAAGAGATGGCAATAGCTCATATGGTCCTGTGAGCCAAATGAGCTTAAAACAATATGTGGGGAATACATCAACAGATTCTTTAAATACAACCTATCCACAGCGTAAAAAGTTCTTAAAACTGCATGTATGTTCTTTTTTTAAAAATTATATTCGATGAAATTCGATTAGAAAGGAAAGCTATTTTGCACAGTTAAACGTAATGCTAAACCAAGCTTTGCATGAAACATATATATACAAATATTAAACAGACAATTACTATGAATGCTTCGTTTGACAATCAAATAGTACTTTTCTCCTCCCACTTGTAAGGTTATAATGATTGTATGACTGAGCAATGATACAACAGTTAACTACACACTCAAGTCTGTGTAGATAATAGCATGTATTTTACATTAAGAAGATAGACTAAGACATGTCCATCAAGTAGACTTCTTTACTTACATTTCTCCTGGAGATAATCTGCTGTTACCAGTGGGAACATCAGTTTGTGTAATGGCTGAAATAAAATACACTTATAACATGTTAACTGTAAAAAGAAACAAACTTGATATATATATATAATTTTCCATATTGCCACTGGCAGCCATGTTTTTCTGTAAATTGGATCCAAATGAAGATCACTAGTAGAAACAAATTCATACATCAATGCTGCTTAGATTATTTCACATACATGAAGGACTTAATTGTGATATCAAAGAAGAAGAATAAATGTGATTTTCCATATCATTGCAATGGGAACTGTGAGCCACAATTGGGAGCCATTGGATCAACATTCAAGGACGATCACTGTTTAGGGTCTACAAATAATTAACCCTGCAATGTTTTGTCATTTCAATCAGAATCAACCATTCTCAATTTTATTATGTCATGTAAGTCTGGTGGCATATTTGTTTTCCATTTTGAACCAAATGACATGAATGATAATATGTTTTGGAAGATCTTTTATACATTCATTACTGTCAAGCCTATTTCACAAAGGTATAATGGTTTCAGAGACGAAAATGAAATCTAATTTTACAAATAATTTCAAAAATCGGAATTTTATGCAACCAATGCCACCATGTTTGTTTTTAACAACATTTAATGAGAATCATTTGTAGGGAGTATTCCAATCATCAGGAAATTCTGTAAACTTTCAGAGTAGAATATTTTTAAATCTGGTCAATCAAAATAAAAGATTGCCTCTGGGGGCCATGTTTTTTATCCAGTTGATGTGTTTTTCACCAAATTGTTATAATAAGTGAATTTCCTGTTTTGATTTTTTTTTATGTTTTTTGTGAATCTTATTATTCTACAGATCAAGAACAACAAATATTTTAACATTGCTCCATGTCCATGTGCCTGTCCCTAGTCTGAGAACCAACCAATAACTTTATTTTTATTTTGTAATAATATTAAATGTATTCACAATGTTTGATACACTATAGGAGATGTAAAGACTGACACCTGTATGTTGTTGACAACTGTATGGTGACATCTAAGAGTTCTTCTAGTTTTTGTGTCACTTACGGCTGCTGCCTCATTGACATCTACCCCATATCTTTTATATAGATGATATACTTCAATGTGGTTTGGTTTTTTTGGGTGTTCATTGGGTTGTTGTTATCAATTAACCAATACCCCACATCTCCTTTTATTAACCTCAATTTTTTTTTAAGGTCATTGGGTTTCTTGGGTCTCAATGACATATCCAAATCTCCTTTGGTTTATGTATGTGAAGTTAGCAGCCGGTTCGTTATTCGAAATTCGATATTCAATATCCAACCGGCTGCTAGCAGTCGGTTGGATATTCAAAATTTAGTTGAAAATCATAAAAAAATTAAATACTTGATAACATTAAAAGCACGAATTTTCATAGTTAAGAGGACTGATAAGATACGTAGGAAATCGTTTAATGACCTCTTCAAGCTGTCGTAAATTCTCGTTGTCCTCGAATATAAACCCTTTTCTAAGTTGCATATTTGTCTTTATGTAATATAGATTTTTATCAATAAAACAACTTCAAATATGTACTTTTATATATGATATTTCTTAAAACAAAAAGAAAAACCTATAACTCTAGAAACATTTAGAAATATAAATAGAAATATTTATGGAAAGCCCAAAAAAAGAAATATATAGTGAAAACCTACCTGAGACCGCTTAAATGAGGGTGAGACCCCACTGGTCTTTCAATGTCCATAAAATTCAACTTGATCATAGACTCTATATATGTAAAGGTTGTATTAGAAGGATTTCCCAGAATAATGTCATCTTCGATATCTACGGAGGGCTTAGATTGTCACTTTTCATCTAAAAATTGTCAAAATTTTAGGACAAAGGGCACAGGGCAACGGTGAGAGCCCCTGATCTCTCAATCTTTCTAATATTATGTAGACATTTAGTTAATAGGTAGATACACACATGACTAAAAGGAATTTGGGTACACTTCTTGTCTTCCATGTTTACGGAGCGCCCAAAGTGCCAGTTGGATATTCAAAATATATAGTGAAAACCTACCTGAGACCGCTTAAATGAGGGTGAGACCCCCCTGTTCTTTTAATGTCTATAAAATTCGACGAATTCATAGACTCTGTATAAATAAAGATTGTATCAAAAGGATTTCCCAGAATAATGTCATCTCCGATATCTACTGTTTAAAATTAAGCAGATTGAGAGATTAGGGGGCTCTCACCATTGCCCTGTGCCCTTTGTCCTTAAATTTTGACAATTTTTAGCTGAAAAGTGACAATCTAAGCCCTCCGTAGATATCGAAGATGACATTTTTCTGGGAAATCCTTTTGATACAATCTTTATTTATACAGAGTCTATGAATTCGTCAAATTTCAAAGACATTGAAAGAACATGGGGGGTCTCACCCCCATTTAAGCGGTCTAAGGTAGGTTTTGGCTATATATTTTGAATATCTAACTGGCACTTTGGGCCCTCCGTAAACATATAAGACAGGAAGTGTACCCAAATTCCTTATAGTCAAGTTTGTATCTACCTATTAATTAACTGTCTGTTTAATATTAGGCAGATTGAAAGATCAGGGGGCTCTCACCATTGCCCTATGCCCTTTCTCATGGGGGGTGGGGGGTGGGGAAGTCATTAGGTTGCTGTCTCATTGACATATCTTTTTTTTAATTTTTGTCGAGCCTGCAACTTTTGTCGCAAAAGTGAGACATAGCGATCCTACATTCCGTTGTCGGCTGCGGCGTCCACAAATATTCACTCTGTGGTTAAAGTTCTTCAAATTTTTATAACTTTCTAAAACTATCCTGGATTTCTACCAAACTTGGACAGAAGCTTGTTTATGATCATAAGATAGTATCCAGAAGTAAATTTTGTAAAAAAATCCTGTTTATCCGTATTTTACTCATAAATGGATTTAGTTTTTCTGCCAGTTAACATTACATTCACTCTGTGGTTAAAGTTTTTCAAAATTTTAATAACTTTCTTAAACTATCCTGGATTTGTACCAAACTTGGACAGAAGCTTGTTTATGATCAAAAGCTAGTATCTAGAAAGAAATTTTGTAAACAAATATTTCCTGTTTTTCCGTATATTACTTATAAATGGACTTAGTTTTTCTTCCAGTTAACATTACATACAGTCTGCAGTTAAAGTTTTTAAAACATTTATTAAATTCATAAACCATCCTGGATTCTTACCAAACTTGAACAGAAGCTTCTTTCATTCAAAAGATAGTATCTAAAGGAAAATTTTTAATAATTATTTCCCCTTTTTTGTTGAGCCTGCGACTAACAGCAAAAGTAGGCGAGACACTGGGTTCCGCGGAACCCTTACCAATTTATTTTTTAGGGGGGGATCCATTGGGTTGCTCTCTCTCTTTGGAATATTATTTCACATTTCCTTTTATTTACCTCCATGTGTATAGTTTTTTTTCCTCTTTTTTATTGGGGGAGGGGAGGATTTTTTAGGGAGCTGAGGATCATTTGGTTGCACTCTCACTGACATACCAATATGTCTTGTTTTATAGATGTCATGGGTTGCGTTCTCTTTAACGTAAACCCAACTATTTCAATTGGTCTTGGTGGGCAGTTGTCTCATTCTAAATCATATCACATTTTCTAGATTTTATATGTATCACAACCTTCAATAAAATGCTCCGCTGGGCGCAGCTTGATACGACCGCAGAGGTCGAACCCTGAACAGTTGGGGAAAGTATGGACACAACATTCAAGCTTGATACAGCTCTGAAATTGGATTGTGATTAAATATTTGACACAGCATAGGTTTCTGACACAGAATGAATGTGGTCTAAGAACTTAAAAAATTTTAATTTACCTATTATGGTCCAATATCCAAAATCTAAATACATACACGGTTAGATTCAGCATATCAAAGAACCCCCAGCCTTCCCTTTGTGGTATGGTACCTTGCAGTACAATTTCGGAAAGATCCATACACTTGAACACAAGTTATTGTCTGGAAACTGGCCCCAAATTCCTAAACGTTTAAGGCAATTACACCCAAACTCAAACCCAGCTTTCCCTTTGTGATATGGAACCTTGTAGTACAATTTCATAAAGATCCATACACTTACACACAAGTTATTGTCCTGAAATTAGAAAAATGCTTGTTTTTTGCCCCTTTTTGGCCCCCAATTCCTAAATTTTGAGGCAATTACCCCCAAAATCAATCCCAGCCTTCCCTTTGTGGTATGGTACCTTGCAGTACAATTTCAGAGAGATTCATACACTTGAATACAAGTTATTGTCTGGAAATTAGAAAAATGCTTTTTTTTTACCTCTTATTCCTAAACGTTTTGGGCAATTACCCCTAAAATAAATTCCAGTTTTCCCTTTGTGATATGGAACCTTGTAGTACAATTTCAGAAAGATCCATACACTTACACACAAGTCATTGTCATGAAACTAGAAAAATGCTTGGTTTTTGCCCCTTTTTTGGCCCCTAATTCCTAAAATTTTGAGGCAATTACCCCCAAAATCAATCCCAGCATTCCCTTTGTGATATGGAACCTTGTGGTACAATGTCAGAGAGATCCATACACTAACATACAAGTTATTGTCTGGAAGTTACAAAAATGCTTATTTGTGGCCCCTAATTCCTTAACTGTTGGTACCATAACCCCCAAAATCAATCCGAACCTTCCTTTTATGGTATTGAACCTTATGGTAAAATTTCATAGAGATCCATTCACTTAAACAATGTGTCTTCGGACGACGACGCCGACGTCAAACCAATATACGACCGCGGTCGTATAAAAATTGTTGACACCTCAGATGATATTGAAGCTGGATAAAGCAAGTCTTAATAGTGGCATTCCCGAACTTTTATCATAGTCTAGACAAAATTTTGAAAATAATTGATGTCTGTAGTGTGTTGTTTCATTGATGATTACCCTATTTTTTTTACTCATACCACATTATATTTGTTATTATATTCGTCAGAACCATATCTTTGGAGTGTGTGTACTTACAGGTGAAAACATCCTCTTCAAGTAGAAACTTTCTTTCCCCTATAGTTGCATCATACACACAGGAATACGAAACATTCAGGTCTTGTTTAGTCAGATTTTGAATAATTAAGGTGTATCCATCCTTTAAAACCTTCCCATCATACTTTTTATTAGGTTGTCCTGTTTTGACGTCTATAAACAGTGTTTGTTGTACAGGAGTCAACCTATCCCATCCAGCATTTTTGGGACAGCAGTTTGAAACATTGCAAAATAATGTTACACTTTGTCCATACTCTGTTGCCTTTCCAACAACCGTCCATTCCAAAACACCTGAAACTCATGAAGTTGATTTCCTCTTTAAATTAAAGGTTCATATTTAGGTCACATACTAATATGGATACAAACAACTAGAGCCTCTAAAGAGCATATGCGTCGCTCACCTAGGTCTATGAGAATCTTCAACAATGGACTTTCTCCAACATTGTGGACCAGATTAGAATTCATGACAAAAATATTTTTTTTTGTTGATCTTGTATTATTGCTGATAATTTTCCTGTTGACAGTTTCTCTCTATTTTCTTTAGTTTTTGCCCAAAACACAAAAAAAACGATAAAAAAATATCAATTAAGGCAATCACTTCTATACAGTGTTAACCAACAATTTCGGCAAAATTTTATTTATTTGTAGATTTTGTTTTACTGATCATTTTTGCTATTCAAAGTGCAAAGTATCTATCTGAAAAATTATTACACCAGGGTTTTCGATATCACAAACTAGTCAAAACATTTACTAAATTTTATCACCGGTATAAGGACATCATTCGTAAATATAGCTCAACATGCAGACTTCTTATACGTTCAGGTATTTCACATCCAATTTTTTATGGAAATATTCTTTATAAAGCACAAAAATGTCAGTATTCACCTCTGAAGCTAACAAAACCTTTAAATAGACTTATTAAGAAGGGATATAGTTACGATACTGTTGTCAGGTCATTAAAGATTGCATATTTTGGCGTTAATATTGATTCACTTATAGGGTCTTTGCATCGGCACTAAACACATTTATTTAAAAACCAGTTATTGGCATGACACGGGTTAATTATGTTCTTCTCATATATGTTATGATGGTATGATACTAAACCCCTAACGGGAAGGATTGTGCCTGATATTCATATGATGAAGACATAATCTTTCAATCAGTTTAATTGAAGTCTGGAGCTGGCATGTCAGTTAACTGCTAGTAGTCTGTTGTTATTTATGTATTATTGTCATTTTGTTTATTTTCTTTGGTTACATCTTCTGACATCAGACTCGGACTTCTCTTGAACTGAATTTTAATGTGCGTATTGTTATGCGTTTACTTTTCTACATTGGCTAGAGGTATAGGGGGAGGGTTGAGATCTCTTAAACATGTTTAACCCCGCCGCATTTTTGCGCCTGTCCCAAGTCAGGAGCCTCTAGCCTTTGTCAGTCTTGTATTATTTTTAATTTTAGTTTCTTGTGTACAATTTGGAGTTTAGTATGGCGTTCATTATCACTGAACTAGTATATATATTTGTTTAGGGGCCAGCTGAAGGACGCCTCCGGGTGCGGGAATTTCTCGCTGCATTGAAGACCTGTTGGTGACCTTCTGCTGTTGTCTGTTCTATGGTCGGGTTGTTGTCTCTTTGACACATTCCCCATTTCCATTCTCAATTTTATCTATCTCCTATAGTTTTTCAGATATTAGGCCTAAATGAAAATATTGCTTGTTTGCCCTTTACTGACCAGCAACCGATTCAATAAATTCTTTCCAACAGAAAATCTTTTATTTGTATTTACTGGCAAATTTTTTTTTGAAATGATTTTTCATTCCGACCGAAAATCTTTCCTGTATAAGGTTAAGCCCGTTTAGTATCATTGGAGCGTTTTACTTGATCGCCGGCATGATATGAGATTCAAAACATTGGTTTGACATCAACGTCAAATGTTTGGAAGGCATGACTAACATTGCCCTGTGTATCACAATAATTGAAGAGCAGGGTTCATTCAAGAAACCGTTGGTCAAAAACAAAATTATCAACCTTCAGTCTTGTAACATTTTAATATGGATACTTCTAAACACTCTAGAATTAACCCGCTCTCAATAGATTTAAAGAAAAATAAGATAAATGCTTAGTATAAGCTCCTCCAACTTGTTGCGCGGCATTGTTAGTGAATGCACTGCATGGCAGTAGCTTTATATTCTAGTCAAATATTGATTTCACAGATATGTCTCAGGTTATTTTAGTTGCGTTTCTATTAAAATTGTTAGTACATGTAGTACTGGTATGTGAATAAAACATGCTTCAGATATATCTTACACTTGTTTTCATTTCTGACAGAAATTGAAAAATTCTGTATATAATTTCAGTCTACCAAAAATATAGAAAGATTATGGTTAACCATAAGTTATTGAAATCTAAACTATATGAATTTGAAATAAGTGTATCTTGCAAATTGCCTATCTCTTTTCTTTTACTTCAATAAAGAGCAGAATGATTCTTGAAGCCCTCTGTTTCACAGGTCTGCAGCACTATAGTTAGAACGCTCAGTTTCCATGTGCTTAGAGGGACTGGTTATTGATCCATGTGCCTTTTTGCACTGTAACAGCCAACATGTCGGAGTACTTAAAATTGCTCTTTAATGACGATTTTTACCAATATTTTACGTTTTTGTCTTTTAATGTTAACCTCTGTTTAATATCAACTCTGACATCTGAGTCCTGACCATGCAAATCAATATGTCATAGTAAAGACATGATTTTGGTTAACAACCAAATGTCAGACAACATAATAACAAGTACAGAAAGATGGACATATACACTGCTTAGATTATCAGGACCTTCTCGGTAACATATATAGACAAGTACAGAAAGATGGACATTATACACTGCTTAGATTATCAGGACCTTCTCTGTAACATATATATAGACAAGTACAAAAAGATGAACATATACACTGCTTAAATTATCTGGACCTTCTCTGTAACATAGACAAGTACAGAAAGATGGACATATACACTGCTTAGATTATCATAACCTTCTCTGTAACATAGACAAGTACAGAAAGATGGACATATACACTGCTTAGATTATCATAAACTTCTCCTGTAACATAGACAAGTACAGAAAGATGGACATATACACTGCTTAGATGATCATAACCTTCTCTTGTAACATAAACAAGTACAGACAGATGGACATATACACTGATTAGATTATCTTGACCTTCTCTGTAACATAAACCAGTACAGACAGATGGATATATACACTGCTTAAATTATCAGGACTTTCTCTGTAACATAGACAAGTACAGAGAGATGGACATATATACACTGCTTAAATTATCTGGACCTTCTCTGTAACATAGACAAGTACAGAAAGATGGATATATACACTGCTTAGATTATCATATATAACCTTCTCTGTAACAAAGGCAAGTACAGACAGATAGACATTTACACTGCTTAAATTATCAGGAACTTCTCTGTAACATAGACAAGTACAGAAAGATGACATATACACTGGTTAGATTATCATAACCTTCTCTGTAACAAAGAAAAGTACAGACAGATAGACATATACACTGCTTAGATTATCAGGAACTTCTCTGTAACATAGACAAGTATAGACAGATAGACATATACACTGCTTAGATTATCAGGAACTTCTCTGTAACATAGACAAGTATGGAAAGATGGAAATATACACTGATTACATTATCATAACCTTCTCTGTAACATAGACAAGTACAGAAAGATGGACATACACACCATAAAGATGATCAGAGCTAATGCCAATGGTGATAAAACACAGAGAAATAAGATATGGTTTAATCTGACGTTTGCCCTTTTTTTAGTCTTTATTCCAAACCTTTAGTAAATTTGTTTTATAACTTGCTTTTTTAGATTGGGAGTGAGAAGCCTGTTATTCAGTGGTTGTCATTTGTTGCTGCATATCATATTTGTTTTTCTTTCATTGTTTTGTACATATATCAGGCTGTTATTTTTCTTGTTTGATATTTTCATTTCGGGGCCTTTTATAGCTGACTTTTTGGTATGGGTTTTGCTCTTTGTGTAAGGCCGTACAGTGATCCATAGTTGTTAACTTTTATGTCATTTGATCAAAGAAATTTGTGCCAATTGTTACAAAATCCAATCTTTCATTTGCGCCACAAGGTTATATTTCATTTGCGCAAAAAAAAAAACAACTACATTTGCACCATTTTACAGGTAACATATACAACGGAATAACGGAAAAGTTTTAAATATTCATTGCTACATCGTGAATAAGAATTTTTTTCGAGTATTGCCCCCTAGGTAACTAAGTAAGTTCATACTCATTTCTAATATAAAACTGAGTCATTAGGTTTAAAATTATACAGTGTTTACATGTTTGAGGTGTAATGATGGACATTGTTAGTTTTCTAAGAATTGGATTGTTTCATATTTTTCATATCGTGCCCGTTTACAGCCGACTATACAGTATAGGTTTTTTCATTTTTGAAGACCGTATGGTTGCCTGTAATTGCTTTCGTTGACTTCATTTGAACTTTGGCGGAAAGTTCTCTCATCGGCAATCTTACCACATCATCTTATTTTTATATGCTAACTATTTTTATTTTATAATATACATCAATTTTTTACTTACCTTGTATCATTAGACAGTTTACTAGAATCACCAACAGCAGCAAATACTTCATATCTCCGTGCTGATACAATATACAACAGCTTCTTTATTTTTCTATAGGAATTTATCTAAGTAAACTGTTTACATCTGAGTTCAATCCAAACTTATGGTAGGATTAATGTTGCGTAATATTCCTTTTTTGTGTAGTAAGTTAGAGACTGTAATTTGGCTTATGGTCTTTGGACATGAAGTTCTTCATCTTTCTTTCACTTTTTTTGGCAAATACACACTTGGTATCTTCTAATTGTTTTAAGTAAGAGAAAATAAAGCATTGCATAAGGTCATAATATTCTCAGTTGGTTGACTGACATCTTTTCACTTAATCCATTGGATGTGTACTGTCTGATTTGTTTTGTCTGAAAAAGATGATCTATTTATTAGTTGTAATTAGCTTTGACCTAAGCTTTAGATAACTGTGAGTATTCTTATTCTTGTCTTTTTATTAGTTTTTTTTTTTTTTTGCGCTTGATGCAATTTTGATGAGTCAATTCCTATTCAACTGCTTTTTACGGTTTGATGGTACATTGTGCTGTTATACCACTGTTTCAGGTTGACTTTGAGGAGGTCGGGGCTCTCACAAACCTTTCTAACCATATGCCACATTATGTATATTGCGGCCTGTTCCAAGTCAGGATCCTGTATTCAGTAGTTGTTGTTGGTTGATGTTTGTCATATTTGTTTTTCCTTTATTGCAACCAAAATGAAATTTTTCCAAAGATTCATCTCCTATTGTTCAATCTATTTAAACTTTTGTCAGTTCTATTGTCCCATTGAATAAATACAATAGCTATTGTTCTCTTGGACCTTCAAATTCCTTCTAAGAGAAATCCATCACTCTTTGATTAATTTACCTGAGTAATCAAAGTGCTGGATAGCACCTGTGGAAAGTTTGCAACGGTAGATGTGTATTATTTCAAATAGGTTGTAGATGTGTATTACTTCAAATAGGTTGTAGATGTGTATTATTTCAAATATATATTTAATCACAGCTTTGGTGTTTTTCCCTAAACCATTGTCTCATCAGCAATTATCAAAAATCACTTTTTTCATATGTTTGTCATGTAAAATTTTGATAATTTCTATTGCAACCTTAAACTGTAGATTTAAAATAATCAAATATACAGAAAGCTCTGTTAATTTCTTTCTGCGCCCATCCCATGTAAAGTATTTTTTATTGATTAAGGTCCTTCATATTTGTTTATAGTAAATTGTATTATTGCTAATTAAGCAGTTAGTTTTCTTGTTTGAATTGTTATATATTGCACAAACTCGGACTACAATTAGTAGATTGTGTGGTTAACGTTTTTTTCTGACTTCTAAAAATTTTTACTTAATACAAGAAATAATTGTAACAGGATGCTGTTACGAAGTCTCCGAAACAAAGCTCCCATAATTAGTCATTCCCATGGTCGCCTGACATTGGGCAAAGTCCAGTACAAATTGGTTTGGTCAAGTAAAGTGATATGCATAAGTGAGGAACATCAAGATACATCAGAACAATAGATAACATAATAGGAATAATCAATTCACATGATGACTGTGAGAACTGTGGTGAACTTAACCATAAAACATCCTTCTGTAGATTTAATATGAAAATTAAATGCTTCAAGTGTAATAGGTATGGCCACAAACTAAAATTTTGTACTGTTTGAAAAAATGGCAAAGAAGAAAATGCCAATTTTACATCTGTTTCAAACAAATTTGATGTACTGACAATATTATGTTCTGAATGCAATTTATTTCCATGCATGTGTAAATTATTTTCCTTGTCACAAGGGCTTCAGATTTCTGAGATAAAGAAAACTAGAAACACTAGAAAAACAATTAAAGAAAAGAATGAGAGTCATTTCTCACTTGACACAACCCAGGAAATGTCTACTGTCAAACTTTATAGTTCTAATGATGGGTTGATTAGTTCTGATAATTTTAACACTGAATCTCAGACATCTGTACAGGATACATTACTTGGTATTAAACAGCATGATACAAACTGTGTAATGTTTGATGATGAGTCTAATGTAGATAATTTATTGTTACCTCTCCCTCAGGTCAACATAATGATTGATGTGAAATTATCCTATGTCTCTGTATTTACTTTAGCAATTATTGTTTGTATATATCATCTAATCAATTTAGAAAACCATGCATTGACAGGGAAACAAATAGACTCTAATGATAAGATTTTTAATTCTTATGGTTTTAGTAAATCCAAAGGTATAAGGATTTGTTCTCATAATGTTAATAGGATTGAAAGTAAATATGAAGAAATTAAACATAACCTTATGTTTTCTGATAACCAACCTGATGTATTAGGATTGTGTGAAACATTTTTAACAAAACACACTACTGATAATGAATTACAAGTATCTGGTTATGTATTTTGAAAGAAAGGACAGAACATCACAAGGTGGGGGTGGTCTGATTGTTTATTTTTCTGAAACAATTAAATTTTTAAGAAAAAACAACATCGAAATAGGGGGTATTGAAACAATGTGGGTTGAAATTAAACCAGATTACAAAAAATCCTTTTTATTATGTTTTGTGTATAGGCCACCAAAGTCACTGATATATTGGGTTGATTATGGTCCAATATCCAAAATCTAAATACATACACGGTTAGATTCAGCATATCAAAGAACCCCAAGAATTCAATTTTTATTAAAATCAAACTAAGTTTAATTTTGGACCCTTTGGACCTTAATGTAGACCAATTTGAAAACGGGACCAAAAATTAAGAATCTAAATACACGGTTAGATTCAGCATATCAAAGAACCCCAATATTTCAATTTTTGATGAAATCAAACCTTATCATTATTATTTGCTTTTATATATAAATCAAAAATAACAAACTTAATATGGAAAATTTTAAAGCAAAAAAAAAAAGGAAACCCCCCCCCCAAATATTTTGAACCCCCTTATGATTTATCACCCCAAACTCAATCCCAGCCTTCCCCTTGTGGTATGGTACCTTTCAGTACAATTTCAGAGAGATCCATACACTTGAACACAAGTTATTGTCTGGAAACTGTAAAAATGCTTGTTTTTTTGGCCCCAAATCCCTAAATGTTTAGGGCAATTACCCCCAAACTCAAACCCAGCTTTCCCTTTGTGATATGAAACCTTGTGGTACAATTTCATAAAGATCCACACACTTATACACAAGTTATTGTCCTGAAACTAGAACATGTAGAAAAATGCTTGTTTTTTTGCCCCTTTTTGGCCCCTAATTCCTAAAATTTTGAGGCCATTACCCCCAATCTCAATCCCAGCCTTCCCTTTGTGGTATGGTACCTTGCAGTACAATTTCAGAGAGATCCATACACTTGAACACAAGTAATTGTCTGGAAACTAGAAAAATGCTTATTTTTGGCCCCTTTTTGGCCCCTTATTCCTAAACGTTTTGGGCAATTACCCCCAAACTCCTCTTTTTATAGTTTGTTCTTATGTAAACTTATCAATCCTTTTAGGAAGGGAGGCAGGAGGGATTCTGATCCTGAAATCCCGAACTTAATTTGCCCAAATCCCAAATTCCCAATCTTAAAACATTGAAATCCTGGTCCCCGACAAAAGAATAATCCCAAAATGATAAACATGGCGTCTAACATTAAATAAACAGGTCAATCATACTTTTTTCCATGGGATTACATGTCTTTTGAATATCTATTGCTATAAAACTGTACGTTAGCAAGGCATGGTGACCCTCTTGGAGAAACTGGATGGCCTTTGAAGCATGTGTGTAATGAAAACAGTTTGTATTTTGTAACCGTAAGCCGTAACCAACAGTTTAAAAATGTATTTTATAAATTCCCCCAGTTTTTGTTTTGTGGATTCTGATTTTTGATTATTTGGTTTTGTTCTGTGATTATTTTATGGAAGAATTTAAGGGAAAAATTGTCAACCCGACAATCAAAAATCCAGATTTCCTGAGTTTAAAATACGAAAATCACAAATCTTGTTCACAATTTTTCCCGAAATCCAGGAGTTAAGTTGTAGCCCCCACCCCCTCTTTAAGTAAAATTATTCTAAAAGGTCACCAATTCAACACTGTAATTAGATCTTTGAATATTGTTTTTATTGGAATAAATATTGATTCTGTTATCAGTAAATTAAAACCATACTAAGTAGTATCGTTATAAACATATGCACTTTCACGGTACTACAATCTGTCGATACCTTTATTTTGGCATTGCACAAGGTCATATTTTTCTCTGACTGTTTATCATGTTAATGACAACTATATACTAAATCCATTGGATGTTGGATGTGTACTGATTGATATATTAGTCTTAGATACATGATTTCTTTTATTAGTTGTTATTGGCTTTGAACTAGCTGTCAGGGACTGTGTCTGTGAGTTCTTTCAGACCTTTACTTTGTGTCTTTTTTGTTGTTCGGGATATTAAAGTATCCTGCCACATCCTGTCAGTGTCTGTGTTTTTCTTAGATGTTTTTCTACTTTGTACATGTTAAAATTGAGAATGGAAATGGGGAATGTGTCAAAGAGACAACGACCCGACCATAGAGCAGACAACAGCCGAAGGCCACCAATGGGTCTTCAATGCAGCAAGAAACTCCCGCACCCGGAGGCGTCCTTCAGCTGGCCCCTAAACAAATATGTATACTAGTTCAGTGATAATGGACGTCATACTAAACTCCAAATTATACACAGGAAACTAAAATTAATAAAATGCTTCGCTGGGCGCAGCTTGATACGACCGCAGAGGTCGAACCCTTAACAGTTGGGGCAAGTATGGACACAACATTCAAGCTTGATACAGCTCTGAATTTGGATTGTGATTAAATATTTGACACAGCATAGGTTTCTGACACAGAATGAATGTGGTCTAAGAACTTGATTTTTTTTAATTTACCTATTATGGTCCAATGTCCAAAATCAAAATACATGGTTAGATTCAGCATATCAAAGAACCCCATATATTCAATTTTTGTTGAAATCAAACAAAGTTTAATTTTGGACCCCAACTTGGACCAACTTGAAAACTGGGCCCATAATCAAAAATCTAAACACATGTTTAGATTCAGCATATCAAAGAACCCCAAGAATTCAATTTTTGTTAAAATCAAACTAAGTTTAATTTTGGACCCTTTGGACCTTAATGTACACCAATTTAAACAAGAGTGCACATGCTGAAATGTCTCGCCTTCTTTACTAATCATTGATATTATGTTGATAGTCCTAAATATAAAGCTTTATTACAACTGTCACATAAACTTAACATTAACCAAGTAAACTAAACATTGACCAATGAACCATGAAAATGAGGTCAAGGTCAGATGAACCATCCTAGGCAGGCATGTACAGCTAACAATTCTTCCATACAACAAATATAGTTGACCTATTGCTTATAGTTTAAGAAAAACAGACGAAAACACAAAAACTTAACACTGAGCAATGAACCTTGAAAATGAGGTCAAGGTCAAATAAAACCTGCGTGACTGACATATAGATCATAAAATATTTCCATACACCAAATATAGTTGAACTATTGCATATAGTATTAGAAAAAAAGACCAAAACTCAAAAACTTAACTTTGACCACTGAACCATGAAAATGAGGTCAAGGTCAGATGACACCTGCCAGCTAGACATGTACACCTTACAATCATTCCATACACCAAATATAGTAGACCTATTGCATACAGTATAAGAAAAACAGACCAAAACACAAAAACTTAACTATAACCACTGAACCATGAAAATGAGGTCAAGGTCAGATGACACCTGCCAGTTGGACATGTACACCTTACAGTCCTTCCATACACCGAATATACTAGACCTATTGCTTATAGTATCTGAGATATGGACTTGACCACGAAAACTTAACCTTGTTCACTGATCCATGAAATGAGGTCGAGGTCAAGTGAAAACTGTCTGACGGGCATGAGGACCTTGCAAGGTACGCACATACCAAATATAGTTATCCTATTACTTATAATAAGAGAGAATTTAACATTACAAAAAATCTGAACTTTTTTTTCAAGTAGTCACTGAACCATAAAAATGAGGTCAAGGACATTGGACATGTGACTGACGGAAACTTCGTAACATGAGGCATCCATATACAAAGTATGAAGCATCCAGGTCTTCCATCTTCTAAAATATAAAGCTTTTAAGAAGTCAGCTAACGCCGCCGCCGCCGCCGCCGTAGCCGCCGCCGCCGGATCGCTATCCCTATGTCGAGCTTTCTGCGACAAAAGTCGCAGGCTCGACAAAAACGGGACCCAAAATTAAAAATCTAAATACACGGTTAGATTTGGAATATCAAAGAACCTCAATAATTAAATTTTAGATGAAATCAAACAAAGTTTAATTTTGGACCCTTTTGACCTCAATATGAACCAATTTGATAGGGGGGCCCACAAATAAAAAATCTAAATACATGGTTAGATTCAGCATATCAAAGAACCCAATATATTCAATTTTTGTTGAAATAAAAAAAAGTTAAATTTTGGACCCCAACTTGGACCAACTTGAAAACTGGGCCCATAATCAAAAATCTAAACACATGTTTAGATTCAGCATATCAAAGAACCCCAAGAATTCAATTTTTGTTAAAATCAAACTAAGTTTAATTTTGGACCCTTTGGACCTTAATGTACACCAATTTAAAAAATTCGTAAGGGTTCCGCGGAACCTAGTGTCTCGCCTACTTCTGCTGTTTATCACAGGCTCAACAAAAATGAGGAAAAAAATTAATAAAAATATTCCTCTCTATACTATCTTTTGATTGTAAGTAGCTTCTGTCCAAGTTTGGTAAAAATCCAGGATAGTTTATGAATCTAATAAATGTTTTAAATAAAAACTTAAACTGTTATGTAACTGGAAGAAAAACTAAGTCCATTTATAAGTAAAATACGGAAAAAATGGAAAAAAATTTGAACAAAATTTCCTTTTAGATACTAGCTTTTAATCATAAACAAGCTTCTGTCCAAGTTTGGTACAAATCCAGGATAGTTTAAGAAAGTTGTTAAATTTTTAAAAACTTTAACCACAGAGTGAATGTAATGTTAACTGGCAGAAAAACTAAGTCCATTTATAAGTAAAATACGGAAAAAATGGAATTTTTTTTTTACAAAATTTACTTCTGGATACTATCTTATGATCACAAACAAGCTTCTTTCCAAGTTTGGTAAAAATCCAGGATAGTTTAAGAAAGTTATTAAAATTTCAAAAACTTTAACCACAGAGTGAATGTAATGTTTCCTGGCAGAAAAACTAAGTCCATTTATAAGTAAAATACGGAAAAAATGGAATTTTTTTTTTTACAAAATTTACTTCTGGATACTATCTTATGATCACAAACAAGCTTCTGTCCAAGTTTGGTACAAATCCAGGATAGTTTAAGAAAGTTATTAAAATTTCAAAAACTTTAACCACAGAGTGAATGTAATGTTTCCTGGCAGAAAAACTAAGTCCATTTATAAGTAAAATATGGAAAAAATGGAATTTTTTTTTTACAAAATTTACTTTTGAATATTATCTTATGATCATAAACAAGCTTCTGTCCAAGTTTGGTAGAAATCCAGGATAGTTTAAGAAAGTTATTAAAATTTCAAAAACTTTAACCACAGAGTGAATATTTGTGGACGCCGCCGACGACAACGACGACGACGACGACGCCGACGGAATGTAGGATCGCTATGTCTCGCTTTTTCGACAAAAGTCGAAGGCTCGACAAAAACGGGACCCAAAATTAAAAATCTAAAAACATGGTTAGATTTGGCATATCAAAGAACCCCAATAATTCAATTTTTGATGAAATCAAACAAAGTTTAATTTTGGACCCTTTTGACCTCAATATGAACCAATTTGATAGCGGGCCCACAAATAAAAAATCTAAATACATGGTTAGATTCAGCATATCAAAGAACCCCATTATATTCAATTTTTGTTGAAATCTAACAAAGTTTAATTTTGGACCCCAATTTGGACCAACTTGAAAACTGGGCCAAAAATCTATAATCTAAATACATGTTTAGATTCAGCATATCAAAGAACCCCATATATTCAATTTTTGTTGAAATCAAACAAAGTTTAACTTTGGACCCTTTTGACCCCAACTTGGACCAACTTGAAAACTGGGCCCATAATCAAAAATCTAAACACATGTTTAGATTCAGCATATCAAAGAACCCCAAGAATTCAATTTTTGTTAAAATCAAACTAAGTTTAATTTTGGACCCTTTGGACCTTAATGTAGACCAATTTAAAAAACAGGACCCAAAATTAAAAATCTAAATACACGGTTAGATTTGGCATATCAAAGAACCCCAATAATTCAATTTTTGATGAAATCAAACAAAGTTTAATTTTGGACCCTTTTGACCTCAATATGAACCAATTTGATAGCGGGGTCCTCAAATAAAAAATCTAAATACATGGTTAGATTCGGCATATCAAAGAACCCCATATATTAAATTTTTGTTGAAATCAAACAAAGTTTAATTTTGGACCCCAATTTGGACCAACTTGAAAACTGGGCCAAAAATCAAAAATCTAAATACATGTTTAGATTCAGCATATCAAAGAACCCCATATATTCAATTTTTGTTAAAATCAAACAAAGTTTAATTTTGGACCCTTTGGACCTTAATGTAGACCAATTAGAAAACTGGACTCAAAATTAAAAATCTAAATACACGGTTAGATCCGGCATAACAAATAAACAAATGTGGTCAAAGATTTTACAAATCTAATGCGCCATACTGTGCAATTAAAGATTACTTCTTGAAATATTTCAATATTTGAAATTTGAAAAAAAAAAAATATTTGAAGAATAATTCTTTTTAATATCTGAAATCTGAAATGAGAAAAAATTAACCCCCCACAATTTCTTTTAACCCCCCCCCCCCTTTTTTCCCCAAAAAAATTCTTTCCCTCAAGATATGGTCATAATCTCAATTCAAATTTCCAATGGAGTTTGCAACCATAATTACCCATTTAAATTTACCATAGTGCTAACTTAATCTATTTTATAATAGAATTTAAAATATAGTGTCAAATCTTTCATATGGATTTTTTTGTAAAAAAAAAAGATGCAACATTTGCAGATATTTTTACTGGTCTTCCTTTATAAATATGCATTTCTTTAAACATAATTTAAAAGCAGTGTAAGGGAAGTAACCAAAACGTTGTATTTGGATTACCTCCCTTACACTGTTTTAAATTATCTTAATTGTTCATTAACCATTACTTTATACATAATTTAAAAGCAGTGTAAGGGAGATAATTTCAATGATGTATTTGATTTATCTCCCTTACACTGCTTTAAATTATGTTTTGTACTAAAGTATTTGTCCATTAACCAGAACAACCTTGCTTTTCCCCCTTTTTTGCCCCTAATTCCTAAACGGTTTGAGCCATAACCCCCCAAAGCAAATCCTAACCATCCCTTTGTGGTATGGAAACTTGTAGTATAATTTCAGAGAGATCCATACACCGTTCCAGTTATTGTCTGGAAACTAGAAAATGCTTATTTTTGACCCCTTTTTGGCCCCTAATTCCTTAACTGTTGGTACCATAACCCCCAAAATCAATCCCCACCTTCCTTTTGTGGTATTGAACCTTATGGTAAAATTTCAAAGAGTTCCATTCACTTAAACTAAAGTTAGAGTGCGAAAACCAATGTGTCTTCGGACGACGAAGACGACGACGCCAACGTCATACCAATATACGACCGCAAAAATTTGTTTGCGGTCGTATAAAAATCTAAATACATGTTTAGATTCAGCATATCAAAGAACCCCATATATTCAATTTTTGTTAAAATCAAACAAAGTTTAATTTTGGACCCTTTGGACCTTAATGTAGACCAATTTGAAAACTGGACCCAAAATTAAAAATCTCAATACACGGTTAGATTAGGCATAACAAATAAATAAATGTGGTCAAAGATTACAAATCTAATGCGCCATGGATACTGTGCAATTAAAGATTACTTCTTGAAATTTTTCAATATTTGAAATTTGAAAAAAAAATAATATTTGAAGAATTAATTCTTTTTAATGTCTGAAATCTGAAATGAGAAAAAATTGACCCCCCACAATTTCTTTTTACTCCCCCCCCCCCCCCCCTTTTTTCCCCCAAAAAATTCTTTCCCTCAAGATATGGTCATAATCTCAATCAAATTTCCAATGGAGTTTGCAACCATAATTACCCATTTAAATTTACCATAGTGCTAACTTAATCTATTTTATAATAGAATTTAAAATATAGTGTCAAATCTTTCATATGGATTTTTTTGTAAAAAAAAAGATGCAACATTTGCAGATATTTTTACTGGTCTTCCTTTATAAATATGCATTTCTTTAAACATAATTTAAAAGCAGTGTAAGGGAAGTAACCAAAACGTTGTATTTGGATTACCTCCCTTACACTGTTTTAAATTATCTTAATTGTTCATTAACCATTACTTTATACATAATTTAAAAGCAGTGTAAGGGAGATAATTTCAATGATGTATTTGATTTATCTCCCTTACACTGCTTATTATATGTTTTGTACTAAAGTATTTGTCCATTAACCAGGACAACCTTGTTTTTCCCCCTTTTTTGCCCCTAATTCCTAAACGGTTTGAGCCATAACCCCCCAAAGCAAATCCTAACCATCCCTTTGTGGTATGGAAACTTGTAGTATAATTTCAGAGAGATCCATACACCGTTCCAGTTATTGTCTGGAAACTAGAAAATGCTTATTTTTGACCCCTTTTTGGCCCCTAATTCCTTAACTGTTGGTACCATAACCCCCAAAATCAATCCCCACCTTTCTTTTGTGGTATTGAACCTTATGGTAAAATTTCAAAGAGTTCCATTCACCTAAACTAAAGTTAGAGTGCGAAAACCAATGTGTCTTCGGAAGAACGAAGACGACGACGCCAACGTCATACCAATATACGACCGCAAAAATTTGTTTGTGGTCGTATAAAAATCTAAATACATGTTTAGATTCAGCATATCAAAGAACCCCATATATTCAATTTTTGTTAAAATCAAACAAAGTTTAATTTTGGACCCTTTGGACCTTAATGTAGACCAATTTGAAAACTGGACCCAAAATTAAAAATCTCAATACACGGTTAGATTAGGCATAACAAATAAATAAATGTGGTCAAAGATTACAAATCTAATGCGCCATGGATACTGTGCAATTAAAGATTACTTCTTGAAATTTTTCAATATTTGAAATTTGAAAAAAAAATAATATTTGAAGAATTAATTCTTTTTAATTTCTGAAATCTGAAATGAGAAAAAATTGACCCCCCACAATTTCTTTTTACTCCCCCCCCCCCCTTTTTTCCCCCAAAAAATTCTTTCCCTCAAGATATGGTCATAATCTCAATCAAATTTCCAATGGAGTTTGCAACCATAATTACCCATTTAAATCTACCATAGTGCTAACTTAATCTATTTTATAATAGAATTTAAAATATAGTGTCAAATCTTTCATATGGATTTTTTTGTAAAAAAAAAGATGCAACATTTGCAGATATTTTTACTGGTCTTCCTTTATAAATATGCATTTCTTTAAACATAATTTAAAAGCAGTGTAAGGGAAGTAACCAAAACGTTGTATTTGGATTACCTCCCTTACACTGTTTTAAATTATCTTAATTGTTCATTAACCATTACTTTATACATAATTTAAAAGCAGTGTAAGGGAGATAATTTCAATGATGTATTTGATTTATCTCCCTTACACTGCTTATTATATGTTTTGTACTAAAGTATTTGTCCATTAACCAGGACAACCTTGTTTTTCCCCCTTTTTTGCCCCTAATTCCTAAACGGTTTGAGCCATAACCCCCCAAAGCAAATCCTAACCATCCCTTTGTGGTATGGAAACTTGTAGTATAATTTCAGAGAGATCCATACACCATTCAACAATTATTGTCTGGAAACTAGAAAATGCTTATTTTTGGCGCCTAATTCCTTAACTGTTGGTACCATAACCCCCAAAATCAATCCCCACCTTCCGTTTGTGGTATTGAACCTTATGGTAAAATTTCAAAGAGATCCATTCACTTAAACTAAAGTTAGAGTGCGAAAACCAATGTGTCTTCGGACGACGACGACGACTGACGACGACGACGACGCCAACGTCATACCAATATACGACCGCAAAAATTTTTTGCGGTCGTATAAAAATGATACAAGACTAACAAAGGCCAGAGGCTCCTGACTTGGGACAGGCGCAAAAATGCGGTGGGGTTAAACATGTTTTTTGAGATCTCAACCCTCCCCCTATACCTCTAGCCAATGTAGTAAAAACAAACGCAAAACAGTACGCACAGTAAAACTCAGTATAAGAAAAGTCCGAGTCCGATGTCAGAATAGGAAACAAAAGAAAATAAACAAAATGACAATAATACATAAATAACAACAGACTACTAGCAGTTACTGACATGCCAGCTCCAGACCTCAATTAAACTGATTGAAAGATTATGTCTTCATCATATGAATATCAGGCATAATCCCTCCTGTTAGGGGTTTAGTATTATACCGTCATAAAATATATGAGAAGAACATAACCCGTGTCATGCCATATGTTGTATAAATCTGATGAGTTAAGCCATTTTCAACTGATTTTTATAGTTTGTTCTTATGTTGTGCTGTAACACCACTGTCCCAGGTTAGGGGAGGGTTGATGCCTTCAAACACATTCTTGTTGTGCCTGTCTCAAGTCAGGAGCCTGTAGTTCAGTGGTTTTAAGTAACTTATCATACTTATTTTGTTGGCCAAAATATACAAAAAAAAAAACTACCTACCTACCCAACCCTACAAGGCAAGGGTAGGCAAAATTTAACTAAGAATTTGTTAAGGGTGGCCTTTCTACCGAATTGTTCGCATCCATCAATCTGGGTAGTCTGTTTGTTTTCAATGAATTCCTTATAAAAATCTTTACTTGAACATTTATCTAGCGGTATATATATGCTTCCCAGTCATTGCCAGTTTGAATATAGAATTATGAAGTGCTGCAGTCAGTGTAAATATCAATTTATAATTATTAATAAAATGCAACCAATGACACACGAATGACAACCTTAGTGTCACAACATTAATTTTTACATGTTTCAGACTTTGGTTAAATAGAAGCCTTATTCATGTTATTGTCAATATCCTTATTTTTATTTTGACTTGTTTACACTTACTGATAACATTTAAAAGTCATATTGTATGGGGTATAAATAATATACCTTTATTTCTTTTTATGTTATATCTGTTTCTTTTATATCTGTGTCTCCAAAAACAAATGGTAATCACCAAAGACACTAAGGGCACAACTCCTAGAATAAAGGTTGTAATCATGATCAATATTAGTAAAGAGCCTAATTATAGGCTTGTATAACCTGATATCTTTGTTCATAATATTGCTAAGAATGGTCTTTCTTAAAACCTATACAGTCTATATTCAGCTTCTAACTTTGATAGCAACAGACCCTTTGTGACAGTTTGTTTTACACATTTTTGCATCTTTTAAAATTCAATGATCCAAATATATGAAAATACTATTAATAAACTGTTATCACAGAGATATGTCTCGCCTTTTTGTAATTTTGATAATGCAAATGTTGAAATTAAAATAGCAATACTTTAACATGTAAGTTATGAAAATATTCAAAGTCGATGAACCATGACTGAAGGTACATGGCTAAACATCTCCATGGAATGAGATGTGCCAATGCTAATACAACTGCATACCAAATACCATTGACTTATAATAAGTCGTTCACTTTAAACAAACCTAATCACAAACATTAACTTGTAAACTATGTAAAAGTTTAAAAGTCAATGAACCATGATCAGGGGTGGGGCTATATAATCTCCATGGAAACGATACTTGCAAATGCCAATAAATTTGCATACCAAATATCATTGACTTAACATTAGCAGTTCATCTTAAACTGATCTAATCACAAACTAATACATGTAAACTAAGTAAAAGTTTCAAAGTAAATAGACCATGACTGAGGGGGTGGGGCCAAATATTCTCCATGGAAATGAGATGTGCTTATGCTTATACAACTGAACACCAATTAACATTGGCCTACCACTAATGGTTCCCCTTGAACTGACCTAATCACAAACTAATGCATGTTAACTTAGCAAAATTTTCAAATTCTATAGACCATTACTAAGGGGACGGAGCCAAATAATCTCCATGGAAATAAGATATGCCAATGCTTATACAACTGCATACCAAATATTATTGACCCACCACTATAGTGGTTCCCCATAAATTGACCTAATCACAAACTAATACATGTAAACTATGAAAAGTTTCAAAGTCAATAGACCTTGACTGAGGGGGCGGGGCCAAATAATCTCCATGGTAATGAGATGTGCCAATGCTTATACAACTGCATACCAAATATCATTGACCTACCACTAGTGGTTCACCATGAACTAGACCTAATCACAAACTAATGCATTGTTGACGCCGTCGCCGACGCCGGAAACAGCATACCTATGTCTCGCTTATTGACTCCGTCAAGGGGAGACAAAAACCTTTATGTATTCTGTACGGACAACACATGTTTATGGAATAACCTTAAACAGGTATGCCTGTGACCAAAGATTTTGAACATGATGAAAGCCAAAATTATAAAATATTTGAGAGCACATGAGTGGTCAGCTTTTTTAAGTAATAGTTATCCCATGAGGACACGGTGTGTCAGTGTAAGATCCGGAGGCGGGAGGCCGGAGGGTGATCTTACACTGACACACCAAGTCCGAATGGGATAACTATTTTACATCCCAGCTGTTCTAGATTATAGGGGGGGGGGGTCCGGCTCAGATCACCCCTGGTAGAACAAAGGAGCTGGGATGTAAGTAGAGGGAACCAATCTTCAGCAGAAATAAAACTAGCAATCCTAGTAAATCATTTTTTTGTCAATTAAGAGTAGAACTCACCTTTATTTTTATATTGAAATTATTTTAGTTCACAGTCTTACTGCAGGTATCATATAAATAAACATCATAAACAATGATCAATGATCCATTAAATATGGTCAAGGTCAGATAATATAACTAGTGGCTCTAAAAAGCCTTTGTCGCTCACCTTGGTCTATGTGCATATTTAACAAAGGACACTCTCCAACATTCAGTCAGAGCTCAGACATACATAAGTTTAAATCTGCTTTTGACTAAACGAGGTCTAATTTTGTAGGTTTCAAGATTTGTCTTCCTTTAATTTGACAAATTATGACTTCAATAAGTCAATTAGTGTTAAGCAAGAAATAATTGACCAGAATTAAAAAGTTGCAAATATTGACTCCTACAAGTCGATAAGTTACCAAAATTGGTCAACTTCAAGACCCAAGCATATTTATAAAAAGGTCATGCATCTACATGAAATTATGACAACATTAAAAGACAATGCTTTGTCTTCTAAAGAAAAATATGCATGAGAGCCTAAAACAAGAGGCTCTCAAGAGCCTGAATCGCTCACCTGTAATTTTTTGCTTAAATTTTTCATCAATGATTATTTTTCTTTTCAATATATATTAATGATCAAGTGGCTTAAAAATGCCATTTAAAATTAAATGTTCTTTGTATCTGTCATATTTTCTTCAAAAGCAAAAAAATGCGTTTTACTCTATGTTACATTTTAGCCATAATGGCTATGTTTCTTGACATACAAGGAAATAAAATACAAAATTTATACAAGATACTCGGAAACTCATTCAGCCCAAGTTTGGCTGAAATTGATTCAGCAGTTTCAAAGGAGAAGATTTTTTAAAGTAAGCAAACTAGATTAGATGAACAAATTGTGAAAAATTGTCTTTAAAGGACAATACATGCAACTCCTTAAGAGGTCAATTGACAATTTTGGTCATATAAAACTTATTTGTAGATTATACTTTGCTGAACATTTTTGCTGTTTACAGTTTATCTAAAAAGTTATCTATAATAATATTCAAGATAATCAAAGACTTAAAGGCTGTAAAAGCAATTGCTGCCATGTTAATGTTTTGGGGAATTTTATTTTTCATCCACATATATATAAGAATTAAACCTGACAGGAGTGTTGTCTAGTGAGAAGTAAGAAGGTTTTAACTTTATATCAATAAAAGACTTTAGCAGAAAGTCATTTGTTTTTTATTTCACAAGGAGACAACATGTTTACCAGGCTAAAGTTGGGGTAAAATTTACATGTGCTGAAACATATAACTCAAAAAGAAATTATCCCCTGGTAGTGTTTGTAACTGGGCAATAATTTCCTTTATTGATTTAATTTTAACAATTATCATAATTAATTTAAATTTAACCATTCAATTAAAACATTTCAACTTTCCAGACGCAAATGTTGAATAAAATGCTCCGCTGGGGCGCAGCTTGATACATCCGCAGAGGTCGAACCCTGAACAGTTGGGGCAAGTATGGACACAACATTCAAGCCTGATTCAGCACTGAATTTGGATTGTAAATAAATATTTGACACAGCATAGGTTTCTGACACAGAATGAAAGTGGTCTAAGAACTTAAATATTTTTAATTTACCTATTCAAACCATATCATTATTATTTGCTTTTATATATAAATCAGAAATAACAATTTAAAATGGAAAATTTTAAAGAAAAAAAGGAAAAACAAATCCCCACCCCCAAATTTTTTGAACCCCCTTATGATTCATCACCCCCAAACTCAATCCCAGCCTTCCCTTTGTGGTATGGTAACTTGCAGTACAATTTCAGAGAGATCCATACACTTGAACACAAGTTATTGTCTGGAAACTAGAAAAATGCTTGTTTTTGGCCCCTTTTTGGCCCCAAATTCCCAAACGTTTAGGGCAATTACCCCCAAACTCAAACCCAGCTTTCCCTTTGTGATATGGAACCTTGCAGTACAATTTCATAAAGATCCATACACTTACACACAAGTTATTGTCCTGGAACTATAAAAATGCTTGTTTTTTTGCCCTTTTATGGCCCCTAATTACTAAAATTTTGAGGGAATTACCCCCAAAATCAATCCCAGCCTTCCCTTTTGTGGTATGGTACCTTGCAGTATAATTTCAGAGAGATCCATACACTTGAACACAAGTTATTGTCTGGAAACTAGAAAAATGCTTATTTTTGGCCCCTTATTCATAAACTTTTTGTGCAATTAACCCCAAACTCAATTCCAGCTTTCCCTTTGTAATATGGAACCTTGTAGTACAATTTCATAAAGATCAATACACTTGAACACAAGTTATTGTCTGGAAACTAGAAAAATGCTTATTTTTGGCCCTTTTTTGGCCCCTAATTCCTAAACTTTTTGGGCAATTACCCCCAAACTCAATTCCAGCTATCCCTTTGTGATATGGAACCTTGTAGTACAATTTCATAAAGATCCATACACTTACACACAAGTTATTGTCATGAAACTAGAAAAATGCTTGTTTTTTTGCCCCTTTTTGGCCCCTAATTCCTAAAATTTGGAGGCAATTACCCCCAAAATCTAATCCAGCATTCCCTATGTGATTTGGAACCTTGTGATACAATGTCAGAGAGATCCATAGACTTACACACAAGTTATTGTTATGAAACTAGAAAAATGCTTGTTTTTGCCCCTTTTTGGCCCCTTATTACTAAAACTTGGAGGCAATTACCCCCCAAATTCAATCCCAGCATTCCCTTTGTGATATGGAACCTTGTGGTACAATGTCAGAGGGATCCATACACTTACACACAAGTTATGTATGGAAGTTACAAAAATGCTTATTTTTGGTCCCTTTTTGGCCCCTAATTCCTTAACTGTTGGTACCATACCCCCCAAAATCAATCCCCACCTTCCTTTTGTGGTATTGAACCTTATGGTAAAATTTCATTGAGATCCATTCACTTAAACTAAAGTTAGAATGCGAAAACTAATGTATCTTCGGACGACGACGACGCCAACGTCATACCAATATACGACCACAAAAATTTTTTGGCGGTCGTATAAAACGGGAAAGAAATAAAATATCTTTAATACAAGACATAAACATGTAAAAAATAAATATATATTTCAGCTTACTAAAAATATTTTCAAAATGTTACTTTGTCTTCATTTCTTACAACTAAGTCCCAAACATTATTGTTCAGTTGATATGTGTCATCCTCATGCGGTACGAGATAACTATAATTCTCAAGAATCCCGAAAAGGGGGGTCATCACAGACAAACATGACATTAAATCGTCATTATACGAACAAAAACAAACAGCTCTTCGTTGCTTTGATATTTATCAATTTTCAGGAAACATTGCGAAAAATTATCTTCAATATTTCGAAAACATGTGAAATAAAATTGCAAACACGGTGGACCGTCGAGTGTCACTGGAAAGACGAGGATAATGGTTTCACCAATTGTCATGCATACCCAGTTTTGATTATGATATCCAACAGGACGTACTTTTTTTCAATCTATGAATCTATGAAACTAGAAAATTCCAAATTGTAAATATCTCTTCATCTGGACTTGGCATCTACCACGTTTTGACGGGTCCATTTCATTAGTAAGGTGATCGATAAATCTTACGGAGTTATGACAAACTAGAGGCTCTCAAGAGCCTGTGTCGCTCACCTGTATTTACTGATGCTTTGGAAATCATGTAAAATAAGGTTAAAATCATAATTAATAGTATTACATATTAGATATTATAATGATATCTAAGATAATAACAAAAAACTGCAAAATTTTTGTAAAATTCCTAACTCAGGGGCAGCAACCCAACAACGGATTGTCGGATTCGTCTGAAAATTTCAGGGCAGATAAATCTAAATCTGATGAACAGTTTTGCCACCTGTCAGATTTGCTCTGATTGCTTTAGTTTCAGAGATATAAACCAAAAACTGCATTTTACCCCTATGTTCTATTTTTAACCAAGTCGGCCATGATGGTTGGAAGGCGGGGTCATCGGACAAATTTTTTAAACTAGATACCCTAATAATGATTATGGCCAAGTATGGTTAAATTTGTCTCAGTAGTTTCAGAGAAGAAGATTTTTGTAAAAGATTACAAAAATTTACGAAAAATTGTAAAAAATTGACTATTAAGGGCAATAACTCCTAAAGGGGTCGACTGACAATTTTGGTCATCACAACTTATTTGTAGATCTTACTTTGCTGAACATTATTGCTGTTTACAGTTTATCTCTATCTATAATAATATTCAAGATAATAACCAAAAACTGCAAAATTTCCTTAAAATTACAAATTCAGGGGCAGCAACCCAGCAACAGGTTGTCAGATTTGTCTGAAAATTTCAGTGCAGATAGATCTTGACCTGATAATCAGTTTTACGTATGTCAGATTTACTCTAAATGCTTTGGTTTCAGAGATATAAGCCAAAATCTACATTTGACCCCTATGTTCTATTTTTAGCTATGGCCGCCATCTTGGTTGGTTGGCGGGGTCATCGGACACATTTTTTAAACTAGATACCCTAATGGTGATTGTGGCCAAGTTTGGTTAAATTTGGCCCAGTGGTTTCAGAGGAGAAGATTTTTGTAAAAAGCTAACGACGACGGACGACGACGACGACGACGGACGACGGACGCCAAGTGATGAGAAAAGCTCACTTGGCCCTTCGGGCCAGGTGAGCTAAAAAGGAAAACGAACTTATTGTTATGTGTTTTTAACAAGGGTTTCGTTCCGCTAAATTATTTGCGCAAACAAATCAACAAAATAGGTCTGTTAAGTTTGTCTATTTTAAGATTACATGTAATCATTTGACACTACGTATAACCTGTGTAGTGATTTTGATTTTACGATAAATTTTATGAATGAACGATAATTTTATGAATGAACAAGAGCACCTGGCCTCTTTCTTAGAGAAACACCAATTAAACATATATATAAAACCGTATTTAATAAGAGATAATTCAGTAAAATTTTCAATACTAAATCAACAACTGAAATGATTCCATATTTTGTTGAAACATCGTACGAAAAGAGAACGGAATCGTAGGTATAAAAATGCACTTTTTTCACTCGGGCTTCTATGTTTTTTGATACATGTGATAGTCAAACGGTTGTCCCCCTGAATACAAAAATGGCACTGGCTACGGTTACATGGAAATGTAACAATAATATAAAAATTATTGTTACATTGGAGACTAATTGCCGGAATGCAGGGTTGGGTAAGAAACCGATTAAATACGAATGTAACAATAATATTTGGGTCTACGGTTACATTGCGATATTGTTACATTAAAGACTGCAATGTATAATAGATTTATTAAACTTAAACCTTCTATAGTTATGTTGCTTAATTCTTCTTAATGTACTAGATAATATTAATAATAATAATATTATTCAGCGAATAAGTATTGATTGTTTTGGTGTTGTTAAAAATCATGACTACTACAGTTTAGTTCAATATCACTATTGATGAATACTTAATGAACTGTTCAATGGAGCATGTACTGTCACGACTGATAAGATCACAAAATATCTGGACTCTGAAAATGAAAACACTGTTTCCACCAATTTCAATATGACGGCAAATGTCAAAATTAATTGCTTTCACAATTGACTTGTATTTAAACAACCTAACATGCTTCCAAAAAAAATATTGGACGAAAATGTAAACATCTCAAGAGTAACAAAATATTTTTCACCTGAAGCATGGCATTCAGACATTGAAAGTTTCTTAAACTTCATAAAGGGAAAATGCAGAATGGAATTATACGGTATGCAATATAGAGCGTGCACATTGCCGTATCACTGGTTTGTGATGGCTGTTTAGAGTGGTTTCACCGAAAATGCGTCGGACTAAAACATGCTCCAAAAACAACATACTGGATTTGTAGAAACTGTCATTGTAAATAAAAAATTAAAATATTGTATGCAATATTGTAAATATCAAATAAAAGTTTTCAAGTTTTATTTTAATACATATTTATTACTATTCCCATCGTACATTGCAGTGCGTTAATGTAACAATAACGCAATGTAACCGTAGACCCAAATATTATTGTTACATTCGTAATTAATCGGTTCCTTACCCAACCGTGCATTCCGGCAATTAGTCTCCAATGTAACAATAATTTTTATATTATTGTTACATTTCCATGTAACCGTAGCCAGTGCCTACAAAAATACATCTACAAGAAAATATGCTGAAACCTCTTAAATCCACTAACGTTTTTCAAAAGTTTCAAGCTATGTATTGCATTAGAAAACATACATAGTTGTTTAAGAATGACAGACCAGGAGCCTGTTTAACAAAATACTATGGCTTGATCTGGGCGGAGTCTCTGATTTGCGTCAGAAAGATGGCCATATGCGATGGCATTAAAGCAATTGCTTTAATAACCAAAAACTGCAAAATTTTCTTAAAATCATCAACTCAGGGGCAATAACCTAAAAATCAGATACTCGATTTGGCTGATAATTTCAGGGCAGGTAGACCTTGACCTAATGAATACTTTAACTTCTTGTCTGATTTGCTCTAAATGCTTTAGTTTTTGAGATATTTCAAAAACTGTATTTCACCCTATGTTATATTTTTAGCCATGGCGGCCATTTTTTGACGAAACAGAAAATAAAACACAAACTTTATTCTGGATACCCTAAGGATCATTCAGCTTAAGTTTGGTTGGAATTAGTTCAGTAGTTTCAGAGGAGAAGATGTTTGAAATAGTTTACATCGGACGGACGACGACGCCGGACGCCAAGTGATGGCAAAAGCTCCTTCAGAACGGTGAGCTAAAAACGGAAATAATGTTTATTTACTTTACGATGCAACCATCTATAACCACACAAAATGAGGAAAATAATCTTATGTTAAGTGAAAATGTTCAATTAGATAATTAAATATAGATAGCTCAGGTCCTTGTGAACTCTCATACAGGTTTATGATGTCATAGGTGGTGCACTTTGGTCACCAATTAAAATTAAGTCTTTTCATAAACATAAATAGACCTAAACAAGTCTGTCATTTTCTGACTTAAATAAGTCTGAAAATGAAAACACATTTTTATAATACAGTCAGGGGTACTACTTGTACAAGTAATTTTTATTTACTTGAAGAAGTAAATATTAATATAAGTAAATTTGTAGGATACTTATACAAGTGTACTTTATTAACTTGTATAGGTAAAAAAAAAATTGGGCTTAGTTATGTCCCTTAGTCATTCAGATTTTTTTACTTATACAAGTAAAAAAGTCATCCTATCTTCTTTTCTTGAATTCTTAGGACTTCTTTGCTCTAATAGAATTTTTAATTGTCTGTCCTTTGCAGATGTCTTTACTAATCATGTAAGTGTAATTTCATGGACAATGAAAATCTCATTTGTCTGTTATCTTCAGAACACTGCTCATTTACAAGCCCCCAAGGGGCAATTTTTGAAGGCCTTGCGCAAAATACTTAAGATCTTTGCGCAATCAGTTTCTTTGTTGAATTAATGAGATGAAACATTGAACTGTAATAAAAAATTATGAGCTAACCTGAGAAAAATTGTTAAAGGCATGTTTTTACATCTCAAAACTAGAGAATTTTTGTGGGATTGTAAAAAAAATTTACTTATACAAGTAAATTTTTGAGAAAATTAAGGGGAGATTATTCAAACATTATAATTAACTTATACAAGTATATTCTATTTACTTCTTCAAGTAAATAAAGATTACTTGTACAAGTAGTACCCCTGACTGTAATAAGTACATTTTTTTACTTCTTTTAGTCAAAAACAATAAATTGCTTCGCCGAGCGCAGCTGGATACGACCGCCCAGGGGCAACCCTGAACAGTTGGGGCAAAAATGGACAAAATATTCGCGCTTGATACAGGTATGAATTTGGATTGTAATAAAATATTTGACACATAATAGGTTTCTGACACAAAAGAACTTAGAATTGGTTATATGATTTGAATTTAAATTCAGTTTTTGCTTTTTGCTTTTGTGCCCCCCCCCCCTCCCCAATTTTAATTTTTTTTTTCACCTCCCCCTCCCCTTTTTCTGGATTTACCTCCATCAGGAAAGCTCAAAACCAAACATTTGAAATCAAAGGGATGGACAAGTACGGAAACAGTTGAAGAGCTATCTGACAAAAATACCTAAAACAAATAGCCAAATTCATCGAAGGTCAACTTTGCCTGAGGGAGTTGAATCCTTAGTTTCTTTATAATTTGAAGTCTTAAAATAGAAAATGACATACATAATCATGTCTAAAATTAGCATTTTTAATAGTAACTTCTAAAAATAAATTGACAGCTAATCACCTCAAGACAATACAAGATTTCTTTATACATAATTCAAAAGCAGTGTAAGGGAGGTAATCCAAACTTAACATTGTACTTAAAAGTAATTGTCAATTAACAAGGAAACCCTTGTTATTCCCCTTTTTTTGTCCCTAATTCCTAAACAGTTTGAGCCATTACCCCCCCCCCCTCCCCCCAAAGCCAATCCTAACCATCCCGATGTGGTATGGAAACTTGTGGTATAATTTCAGAGAGATCCATACACCGTTCCACAAGTTATTGTCTGGAAACTAGAAAAATGCTTATTTGTCCCTTTTTGGCCACTTATTCCTAAACTGTTAGAACCATAACCCCCAAATCAATCCAAACCTTCCTTTTGTGGTCATAAACCTTGTGTTTAAATTTCATAGATTTCTATTTACTTATACTAAAGTTATTGTCCGGAAACCAAATGTCTTCGGACGACGACAATACCAATATACGACCGCAAAATTTTTATCATTTAAGTCAAAACGCAAAAGTCTGCAGTTAAAGTTTTTAAAACATTTATTAGATTCATAAACCATCCTGGATTCTTACCAAACTTGAACAGAAGCTTCTTACAATCAAAAGATAGTATCTAGAGGAAAATTTTTAATAATTATTTCCCCATTTTTGTTGAGCCTGCGACTAACAGCAAAAGTAGGCGATACACGGTGTTCCGCGGAACCTTACGAATTTTTAAAATAATAGACAAAACTTGCATTTTACCCCTATGTTCTATTTTAGCAATGTCAGCCATCTTGGTTGGCAGGCGCCGCGGGGTCATAGGACACATTTTTAAAACTAAATACCCCAATGATGATTATGGCCAGGTTTGGTTAAATTTGGCACCGTATATTCAAAGGAGAAGATTTTGGTTAAAGTAAACGACGACGGACCCCAAATGATAAGAAAAGTTCACTTAGACCTTTACAGCCCTGTAAATCTTACAATTGTACACCAAATATAGTATTTAAAAAAATCCCACACGGGGCAGGTGCACTTGACTCCAATCTTAATTGACTAGGATTGTCAGTTTTCCTACCAAAGGTTGGTGGTTCTCTCTGGGCACTCAAGCTTCCTCCACCAATAAAACTGACAGCCACGAAATAGTAAAATAGTTTTTGAAAGTGGCGTTTAACACCAAACAATCAATCAATCAGTTAATTGAGAAGTTGCTAAACCATGAAAATAAGATCAATGACACTACATATATGCCATACTGAAACCTCGGACCATAAGACATCTGTAAACAAGAATGAAGTATCAGGGACGTGTTTCTTCTACCTCCTAAATATAAAGGACAAAGGTTCATACAAAAAGTTTAAGCAGTTGTTGTCTAAATTGTATTAGCATCCCTTTGTCTCACACTATGCTACTTTCATTGAAGGCAAGGCTTGGGTCAACTCTGCCTGAGGAAATTGCAACCAATCCACAAACAAAGCTTTCTAGCTAGTCAGATATATATTTTCAGTTCTCATTTTTAATTTTTTTTCTTATACCAACTCTTGTAAAATATTTAATCAAAGTGCTAATGTGAGCGCAGAAGGGTAAAGGTTGTTTTCATTTTGCATTTTTGTGAATTTTTAAATAAAACATTGACCATGTTGACAGTTTGCATTTTACTAGGAAAGATAAAAATTTAAGTTGGAGTTACCTTCCTTTGTTCATGATTGTACATTTGTAGTTGAACAGATACATGTATATACAACACCATGCATTACTATCTTGTTTTCTTTACAAGTATGGTAATTTAAATACACATCATATCAAAGTATAATATATCATCAATAAATTGAATGACATTGACTGGATAGGATCTAAATAATTATCACTTCAATGCACTATTTTGTTTGAACTATCAATACCATGTTGATGAAATTATATGAGGCCATGCAAAAATGATTGTTTGTTTCCCGTAACACTGCCAGATCTGTTTTTACCCTTCCCCGTCCATTCTTTTGTTTTCTTTTTCTTTTTCTTTTTTTGTAGATGAAATAAAAACAAGTGTTGCTCTAGCTTTCTTTTGACAATGTTTGACAATTTTCAATCATCCTTTTCAAAGTTGTCTGATCATCTATTTCATGTCTTTAAAAAGTGGGTCAACAGTGCTCAATATGCTTCCTTTAGTTTCACAAAGCTTATATCACAGTAAAGAATGTGAAACAAGAATTTACTGTCTTGTTAACAACAGCATTCTCTGATCGAAAATGATTTTTCATTACAACAAAAAAAAATATAAAATAAAAAGTTTTTCCTGCCTGCCTGGTCTTAAAAAAATTGAGTTGAAATTCTATAAAACAGACCGACATTCATCTTTTTTTTTTAAATGTTCCAAAATCAATCTAAGTCTTATATAATCTTATGTACATGTACTTGCATCAGGTCGAATTCTATCCGATGCAGCTCATATGTTGTTGATCAATCAATATATATATTCGTCTTTATATTTTGCATGTTTTAATATTTTGAGGTTGAGTGAATCAGGTGAGTCTGTGTTTGTATGTTTTTATTGCATTGTACTTAATGTTTTTGGGGTTAACTTTCTGGTAGTAAGACCTATCACGGTCAGGCTTGGGAACTGGGTAGGCAAATGCTCACATTAAGTCTGTACCGATACAGTGTGTTTAAAGCCCTCCTTTCCACTATAACCAATGGTGGTACTCCTATTAAAGGAGGAAGATACAAAATATACATACATACACAATACACATACATGTCTGTTTTGATGGTGTAAACTGATAAAATAATAAAGCTTTTATGCTGCATTTTAACATGTTAAATTCTGGATTAATTTAATATGCAGATATGTTTTTCCTCTGTTTTCGTTAATTTAACACATTAAGCTATATGTGCTCCAACAGTGGAGGGATTTACATAAAGAAGAACGTGCACCAGTGTAAAAACAGAAACGAAAGTTGTCTAATGATTTATATTTCTAGAGTCTTAGATATACGTCTTTGATTTCTAATTCCATATTCTGTCCACATTCCACATGTTTAATGTTCTGGCAAGTTGTGCATGGTTAAACATTTGTTAAAATTATATTGTTGGTATCCAGGTTAATAATTTATAAATGATGGCGTTGGTCACTGCAGAGGCACTAGACGTTCTGTCAATAGTAATAAAATATGGGCAATGGGACGAAAATAGTGTCCATGTATATAAATTAACACTATTTTCTTCCCATTGCCCATATTTAATTACTATTGACAGAACGTCTAGTGCCTGTGGTCACTGTTTTAATATTTAAAGATTTAAAATTCATGTTGTCACGTGAAGACACATTAAAAAACAGATTGTAAATAATCTCTAGCTTGAACCCTTATTTTGGAAACAAATACTCTAACAGAAAACAAATCTTAAATGTTCAAAATATTTATATATAAAAGTTTCTAAGGGTGATTTCAGTCGTCTAAGGGTAATGAGGTAAAATCAGATATTGATGAGGAAAGTGGAAGTTTGGGAGTGCAGTGGAAATCATGACCCCTAGATGAAGGCCTACATCCCCAGTATATATATATAGTGTACTGGTTGACCTAAAATATCATCATACATCATAAACTTGATAAGCATTTTTTATAAATACAAGAGTACACACGCTGATATGTCTCGCCTGCTCTAGGGAACGACCATTTAACTTCAAAAGGATGGGTAATGGTTTTTTGCTAAAAAAAGAATTCTGATTTCAAATTTGATAAAAAAAACTATTCTGTTCAAGCAGAGGAGCAAATAGAGCAAATAAAAATATTCTGAATCCAGATTTCCCCCATACCTTATATTGTTAAATTTTGAAAAAATAATTTGATTGATACCGTTGAAAAACTAAATAAAATTGTTCAGACTAAGACAAAAAACGATACCCCCCCCCCTTTGAAGTAAATGATTGCTCCCTTACTGATCATTGATTTTACGTTGAAAGTCCTAAATATAAACCTTTACTACAAGTATCACATAAACTTAACATGATCCATGAAAAGCCAAGGTCAGATAAACCAAACAAGAAATACATGTATACCGTACAATTATTCTATACACAAAGTATAGTTGACCTTTTGCTTATAGTTTCTAAGAAACAAACTTAACCAAGAAAATTTAACATTGACCAATGAACCATGAAAAATAGATCAAGGTCGGATGAACCATACCAGACAGACATGTACACCTTACAATCAATCTATGCATTTAATGTAGTTGACCTATTGCTTATAGTATCTAAGAAAAAAACGCCACCCTGAAAATTTTACATTGATCAATGAACCATGATAATGACGTCAAGGTCAGATGATACCTGCCAGACAGACAAACAGTCCGTACAAACAACGGTACATTGCCGGGTAATCTGCATGTTCGACTAAAGAATTGTCCATTAGATTGACAAAAAATCTGTCCGCAGTGAAAGAGGGTCTTCAGAAATACTGTGAAACTGTTTTTTAATCGCGTAGTGGTATTAACCATATGTAGATTCTAAAAAACTCTAAAAAGCTTCTGGATAATTTTAAATCTTGATCTTTTTCTGAAATATAAATCTTTTCATTTTTTAACCCTGTATACCACCATTCCCCATGTGAAATTGAAAAATCGTCTAAAAGAAATAATCCACAATGCTTTTTAACATAAAAATGGTAGCATACGCTATACATTTATTACTTTGGGATACCATACGGCATACGACATATTTTGTTAATAGTAAACAAAAACGTAAAACATGCTACACAGAGGAACAAGTGATCAGTATGCTTGAGTTTCTTACTGACAACATATTTGTTGAAATTGTCGGCATTCCTATGGGAACGGCCTGTGCGCTTTCCTTGCCGATCTCTTCTTATTTTCATATGAGTCAGAGTTCCTTCAGACACTTGTCAGAAACAAAAAGATCAAAGAAGCCAGATCATTTAATTTCACATTCAGATATATTGATGATGTTCTTTCTATTAACAATCCAAACTCTTCTAATTGGATTCCATTAATACATCCCCAAGAACTAGAAATTACAGAAACAACAGATACGGCTTCCTCCGCCTCATTTTTAGACGTATACCTCGAATTTGACATACGCGGTCATCTCAGTACAAGAATCTATGACATACGAGACGATTTTAATTTTGAAATTATCAATTTCCCCCACCTTAGTAGCAATATACCATCTTCACCTGCAAATGGGATATATATTTCCCAACTTATTCGGTATTCAAGAGCTTGCAGCTCCTACTCAGACTTTGTAAAACGTCACCAGTGTCTTAGTAGAAAGTTGATGAACCAGGGGTACGTCAAAGAACGTCTCAACCTTTTTCTAAAAAAGTTCATCGGAAGGTATCGAAACCTTGTTGATAAATATTCCGTATCAACTTCACAAATGATACACGATGGTCTTGAAGTATAGATTATGGGTACTGACGTTGTTTATCATCTTGATAACGTGTTATAGTATTCTTTTATTTGTCTTTATGAATATTACTTTTGCTGTGTAGTCTGTTTTTGGTGATATCCATTTGACGCGTCTCTGTACTTATACATCCCGTCATTATGTTATGGTAAAATTTTTGTATTATTGTCTTTCATTTTGGCTAATGTGCGTTGTCTATACGCCTTTTTTTGTGTGTATTAGTTACATATGACGTGGATCTGTGCTTATACATCACGTCATTGTGTTTTTGTGCTATGGTACATTTTTTGTATTCTTGTCTTTCATGTTTGCCAATGTGCTTTGTCTATATGCTTTTTTGTGTTTCTTTGTTACATATTTGTTTGTTTTTATAGTGATTAAGATTATAACACAATGTTGACTGCTGTACCGCTATTTTTGACATTTTTACCTATAATGTCTGTTTGTTTTCTTCACACAATGTTGTCAATATAATTGAATTTTATGTGAATGTCATACAAGTGAGAGGTTTAGCTAGCTATAAAACTAGGTTTAATCCACCAATTTCTACATAAGAAAATGCCTGTACCAAGTCAGGAATATTGCAATTGTTCTCCATTCGTTTAATGTGTTTGAGCTTTTGATTTTGCCATTTGACTACGGACTTTCCGTTTTGAGTTTTCCTCGGATTTCCGTATTTTTGTTATTTTACTTTTTTCTATATACCTTTGCCTGAAATGAGGGAGATACGTGCGTGTGTAAATGAAGTAAATTCGCTACTTCTGGTCTAAAAAATATCACTTCCGGTCTCAAATGATAGCTTTATTTACACTGATTCCAAATATATCGTTTCTTTATCTCAATAAAGCAGACAGTTTGCACTAGTTCTTGTATTTATAACTTTTAAAGTGTCAGAGAAAATGCAAAAACAAGCAAACGTCAAAATTGAGAACACGACCTTGAACTTTGACCTTCACCTCATTTTCTTAGTGAGGACCTAATGACCTCAAATAAAAAACTACTCTAGGTTTATACGGCTTACGGTTCATGAGTTACAAAATCATAACGACAAATTAATTTGGTAAAGGTACATGACTCCTATAAGATTTCACCGGATTGCTTCGATCCAAATCAGCCAAAAATTTCTGAAGATGTAACAACCAAATCAGAAAAGTAATTTTGTTGTTATGTTTTTTGGGTATGGAGGAAATACACTAACAAGAAAAAACAGTGTTTTGGGAGATAACTCCCACAATAAAAACATCTTTGATTTAACAAGATGAGTTTTAAAAGCGCACTCACTGTTCGATATTATATCCTAAATATCTAAGCACCATCTTGCGAAACACCTTCATTTCGCAAGAAAAGGATTTGGCGGAAGAAGAAGAAAAATAATAAAAATAATCAGAACAAATGCAATAGGTCTTTCAACAGAATAGTGGAAAGACCTAATTAAAAACTAATTGGTCAGAGATCAATTGAAGGTCTTTCCACAAAAACTTGAAAAATAAAGAATTACATAAAAGTGTTAGAAGATGTCACTTCTGGTTCATATGATTTGTAACTTCAAACTGATTATAGAAAATATAAGATTTCCATGTACTTTTTTCATTAAATTATTATGATATAGGCTACTTCCGGGTAATACTGATTATACATAAGGGGAGAAAACTCCTATAAAGAGTGACCGAAACACTTTGACTTAAACGGGTTGAAGTTGCACCTTGTCCTGAACAATTATTTAGCAAAAACGTTCATTTTAAAAATGTGGCGGTCAAAGGGTTGAATACTTATTGAGCCTACAAACAAAATCCAAAATTAAACTAAGCTCAAACTTGACAGGTGGAATTTGGATCTTAGTTTTCAATAGTGTATTAGTTTATTAACGGAGAGTGAGTTATAAGAATTAAAAGTTAAATGATTATAACAATGTAAGTAACGTGGTTGAGAGGCTTCATCCTGGTCTATTAATTAATTACCATTCATACATAGTAACTTATGCTACATGAGTTATCTTTCATTTCATTGAAATCGGTTTTAAAAACAGATTTTACGGTTTGCAATTGACTATGTCAAATACATAGATATTGTCATCAGTACAAAGCTAAAATCGAAAAATTAAAATGCTATACAAAACATCTGCTGTATAGGACAGCCTTTAAATCTAAGCATGTATTGGCTTTGGCAAAGCGACAAAGTCCAACGCATATTTCTCTTTAGTCGTTAGTAAAATACGATTTGCAGGCAGTAGTGGTAATAGATACAAACACCTATTTTTTCTAGTCCTTCTTAATGGGTTTTTAAAACATTTTAAATACTTATCAACATTATAGTGTTAAAAAGGAGAACACTAAAACTTACCGTTATCCAGGTCAGTACGTCTTTACGTGAAATGACAAGATAACGTTGATTTATTCTTCTTATCGCAAGTGTGTATGCTGTCATAGAGGTTTATCTAAGAGCATTTATATTTTAAAACACCATATGTTTAATTAAATCTATACCCAATAAATCTATTATTTCTTACCATGTTCAAGATGATATGAGGGGAAGTTTTGTTCACTTTAAAAGGGCGATATTTAAAAAAAAAAAAATACTGCTCCCTTCGTCGTACCCTAAAACAGTAAAATCAATTTCAAGTACGGCTTTGTTTGTTTTTTGGAATTTTAAATATGTTCATGAGAGATAGTATTTTTTAGACTGTAGAGGTGTTTACAGGGGGATTCTGTTCATTTTGTTCAATTCTAATAATTGTTTGAAGGGAATTTATATGACGTTTCGTTATCATTTCAAACAACATAAAAGTCTACTAATCGATAATATTATTTTTATTTATTTCATATTGAGTTATAATAAACAATTTCACCCACGCCAAAAAAAAAACGTATTGATTTTTTAAATATTGCACTATTAAATCTACAATATACTAATATGAGATATGTATTTGTAAAAAAAACGTACAGCGAAGAAATCATTGATTTTTAAAACAGATATACAATGATTCATAAATTCCTGACATTTTGTAATACTTGTCTTAATAGTCTTGGTTTTGGTTTGAATTCCTTTCAATAATAAAAAACAATAAAACGATATTACGGTTTATAAATCTTTAAACACATTTCGTTCTCTGACGTCATTTGTAAAGTGATTTCAAAGACTTTTACAAGTAAGAAGATGAAATCTGTTTATTTACTTCAAAGTTCGACGTCCTCGTTGGCATGTTAACTATATTAACAAAACTTTAAACGAAGTTTGACAAGCTAAATGTTTTAAGATTAAATGGTTCATCTTTTTTCCCCTCACTTTTTTTGTTAACTTTTCAGAAAAGTTGTATTTCTTAAATTATCATTACTTGTCAATAAAATTTCATTATAAAATACTAAACAGAATCCTGGGTGTAAATGGAATTCATGAAAGGCTCTTTGTAGAATGTGTTTTTATATGCACTGAGTGTGGATTTATATGGCTGGTGATTCATGCATAACAGGAGACGCGAACTCTGTCGACACACTGTTGATATCTGTTCTGGTAAACTGTTAAACCGAGGCTTACAACATGTATATAAGGTATGTTAGTGTATGCGATAAGCAGTTGTTTTTAAACACACATTACTTGAAGCAATACACTGTTATGGCCAGAAATCACATTTAAATTTCAGCCAACAAAAGGAAAAAATCTATAATAAATTTAACAAGTTTAGTTATACAATTTTACAAGAAATCTTAATCAAATAAAAATGCCAACTGAACTGTAAACATATCTGATTGTCCGATCCTAGTCTTTTATATACCTTGAACTAATCTTTTAACTGTTGTGGAATTCGAATGGAATGTGTCCAATATTGTATACATCACTTTTCTAAAAGTTCACAAACTAGTATGATGTTGGTAACGTTAAGGTGGCACGGTAGTATTTACATTCACGAATTTAGGTTGCTAATTTGTGTACCCTACTTAAGTCGATGTATCTGAACGGTGTGAATGGACAAAACCTACAGTATATACTGAACATACTTACCAAAACTGGGGGATGAATTAGGTACATACAGGTGGAAATGAATTTATGAGAACTTTTATTTTAATTTTATATTCACTGCAGTATACAAGACCTTAAAGTACTAGTGGCCTTGTGTTTACAAAGAAAAGAAAAATAGTAAACATGCATCATACACGGCCCTTTCCTAGATGTTGATATCTATATTGAACGAGAAGCTTAATTTATGATAAAAGAGATGATTTTTCATTTTCTATTGTAAATAATCCATTTTGAGATGATGACGTTCCCTTGTCACCATTGTATGGTGTTTATATATCTCAACTTGTTCGATTCGCTCGTGTATGTAACAACGTATTTGATCTTAACGAAAGAAATCTCTGTATTACTGAAGAAATTTTACACCAGGGTTTTCGATATCACAAACTAGTCAAAACATTTACTAAATGTTATCATCGGTACAAGGACATCATTCGTAAATATAATTCAACATGCAGACATCTTATACGTTCGGGTATTTCACATCCAATCTTTTATGGTAATATTCTTTACAAAGCACAAAAATGTATGCATTCACCTCAAACGCTAACCAAACAGACTTATTCAAAAGGGATATAGTTACGATCCTGTTGTAAGGTCATTAAAGATGGCATATTTTGGTATTAATATTGATTCATAGGGTCTTTGCATTGGAAATAAACACATTTATTCTAAAATCAGTTGTTGGCATGGGTTATTTTCATGATTTACTTCTCTTATATTTTATGATGGTATGATACTAAACCCTTAACGGGAGGGATTGTGCTTGATTTTCACATGATGAAGACATAATCTTAAAATCAGTTTAATTGAGGTCTGGAGCTGGCATGTCAGTAACTGCTAGTAGTCCTTTGTTAATTTATGTATCATTGTCATTTTGCTTAGTTTCTTTTGTAACCTATTCTGACATCGGACTCGGACTTCTTTTAAACTGAGTTTTACTGTGCGTATTGCTGTGTGTGTTTTTTTTTACATTGGCTAGAGGTATAGGGGGAGGGTTGAGATCTCACCAAACATGTTGAATTCCGCAGCATTTCTGAGCCTGTCCCTAGTCAGGAACCTCTGGCCATTGTTAGTCTTGTATGATTTTTAATTTTAGTTCCTTTATATGATTTGGAGTTTAGTATGACGTCCATTTTTACTGAACTAGTACACATTTTTGTTTAGGGACCAGCTGAGGTCCGCCTCCGAGTGCGGGATTTTTTCGCTGTGTAGATGGCCTTCGGCTGTGTTTATTCACTCTTTGGTCGGGTTTTTGTCTCTTTGACACATTCCCCATTTCCATTCTCTATTTTATTCAAGTACCGAACGTGACCTATTCCCGAATATGACTGTTTTATTGAGTGTCAATTCACATTGCTATAAGACGTGTCTCGGTATTTGTTTATCCAGCGTTCATGTATTTAGTTACGAAGTTTAATCTGTAATTCTGATCGGATATTGTTTTATGTCTTATCGTTTGTAGTTATGATATTATCTTTTATTTTCTATTCGTATGTAAAAGTAAAGATAATTAATCACCAAGTTCATTTGTATGATTTTAGTTTAAAGCAACTATGTGCACAGGATTTATTTGTTTTATACGGCTAGCAGGAAAACAACGGAACAACAGAAACACTGAACAGCAACAAAAACAAACGCCAACATACATAGAAACGAACTGTAGACAACAACTGCCATATTCCTGACTTGGTACAGGACGTTTTAAGAAAATAAAATGGAGGTTGAACCTGGTTTTACGGCTACCCAAACCACCCGTTTATATGGCAATGTTAAAAAAAAATACCGCTAAAATGACAACACTACGTCACAGGAATATAGTACAAACAAATGCAACACCTCCATTGAATTTACGACAGCACAACAGGGTAAATGTGGTCACGATTTTGCGCAATTGTATCTGTATGTTGCCAGCAGTTGCGCAAAGCATTATTCTTTAGTATACGTTTTTAATTAATTTCAACAGCACACAAATGGTGCCCTCTATCCACCGTTCATGTACAATATCTTCTATTTGAGAGTACAAAACATATAGAGTTAAAAGGATTTAGAGACGAAGGAATAAAGGTTAAAAGTTATATTTTTCAGTAACTATTCATATTTCCGATTTCATATCTAAAAATTTGAAATTATGGAAAGTTAAAGTTTATGTCTCACAGCTGACACTTTGAAAAAAGAACATGACGAGCATATGAACGGAAATATGAAGCTGATGCTATTTGTACATGTATATCGCACTTTATTTGGACAGTTATCTAGTAGACCATTACTTTCGTGATCTAACTCAAAAATTTGTGATTGATTCTGCACATATTTTTGTAAAAGCAAGGTGTCTTCATACTTAGAGGAAGGCAGTTAGAGAGGTTATCTCGATGATTTTTTGCATTCATGAAGTTTTTTTCAAAAGTTGATTTGTTTTCGTGGGGAAAAAAGATGTGTGCTTCACAGCAAACTGTAAACATCACCAACACGACTAATATATTTTACTATATGCACAACTATGATTTGTGTACATGCTCATTTTACGTCGCCTTTTGTTACTGTACTGTTTTCAAAAATGTAATAAACAGTAGGGGTCACGGGGCTTTTTTGAATAAGCTACTGGTTGTCACAGCAAAATCGTCCAATTTTGTATATATTATGCCAAAAAAAAATATGAGAAGATAGCTCTTTTAGTGTGCTTTCAGAAAAGTAAAAGAAATTTGGGGTCTAAGGACTAATTTTCTTGCTACACAACATAATAGGCATATGCATAATGCATTCTTTTAGAAAAGTTGCATTACATGAGTTATATTCCTCTATATGGTAAAGTTGAAAACAAATTTAATCAAACAAAAAATATTCGGTTTATAAAAACAATTGTTAAAAAAAATATATGATAAAGTATGCGAACATCTAATTATCTTCATTTAGATAACAAAAAACTCTTACAAACAAATTACATTCTTCTATTGAAATTTGCACATTTTATTAAAGATCTTGACCGATTGTTTTCCGCTATTTTACATTCCAAAATGGAAGAAGACACCCTATCTACCTTAATCATGATAATGCTGTAAATGTGTTGCTTGTCGCTGTTTAATCGTATGTTTGACACTCTTTAGCACTTTCAAACTGTGAACATAGGCAATAGCAGAGATATCATTTGGGTAATTTTTCGACGGTTCAAAGCGCCAAACAAAGTAAAGAAGGGTATAAAGGAGAGTCTGGATGAGGGGTCCTTAATTTCTTTATTCTTTAAATTCTTAAATCATTTTTCTTTATCTTTAAAAATAACGCTTATTTTGTAAAGTTATCATGAAAAATATTTTTCTACTATTGTTTTCTCTACTTATATGATATCTTCATTTATTCTGCTAATCGTTCATTTCTGTAATCTGTAATATATTACCTAATTCTTTTATGTTCTACACTTATTCTTGATACTTTTGCATCCCCTTATTCTTTATTCTGTTTTTTGTGCTCATTTTTCTCTATTCAATAATTGTATATGCCATTTTTCTCTATTCTGTAAACCCCATACAGACATGACAGACCCTCGTATAGCGTATTGATCATAAATGTGCTGGTACGTTTTTATGTTCGGTTTACATTTTTGCTCGTCCATGAACATTTGTCCGTGGACATTTGTATAGATATTTTGGATAGTAACGAAGTTTGTTTTCAGAGATTGATTGACCTTGACCTACAATTTACAGATGATTCACTCTGGTAAAATTTTGCGCTTGAGATTATATCTAGAAATCTATGTTATATATACAGTGTATATGTTGACAGAAACTATATTTTACTTGTCCTTTTATATGATATGTTTAATGGAACTAACTTTTTAATTATAATTTAAGTTGCATGACAGATCATGACGCATGCATATCTGTCATTGACCTTGTTTTCACACCTATTGGCTATATATCCCTATGTATTTATACATCCGTGGCTTTAAACGTTTAGGAAGAGCAAGGTCTCTAAAGGCGATTAATCAAAGAAAAGGAACTCTTGGTTAGAGAAGGTAAAAAAAGCCGAATTGGTATATTTGAATTGTTTACGTCTGTTTCTATGGGCTTTAAAAGTTTAATAAAGGTGCATAATTTTGGATTTTATGCATCTTACATACGTGTTTTTACTTAAATCATAGTATGGAGATTCGAGATATTTGTAAACTTTTAAATTGTAGACACATTTTCATAAAACAGTCGATTGTGATAGGTGCAAATACGGTTCTTTTTTGTGCATAAGTATAAATTCCGCCGAAAAAAAATCCACAGGAAGATAATAGATTGACCTTTTTAAAACATTAATTTGCATCTCTGCCCCCGGCGACAGTTTTTTTGGAAAAAAATCTAAAAATGGGCAATAAATTCACCGAAAAGAGAAAATCGAGTGCACCTTTTTATGTTTTGACGTCTTTGAGTTGACCATACTGTCTTGAAAACGTATAAAACAAAAATATTTGATACATCATCTCGCTTCAGATTCTATTATTTTTATATATTTAGGCTACAGGTTGATTTAATAACATTAAAAATTAACAGTACAAAAGAAAATGAAATATATGGGTCAAGTGAAATACCTTTCTAATGAGTCATCACAACAGAGAAGGTGTGTTCGAATAACAAATTTTTACTAAAAGTGCTTGACGACAGACTTTCCAAGTGGATCTTAAAAATGCATAACTTAAAAAAAAAACCGCATTGTTTGTGTGTGTTATCTAGGGTTATTAGTCTTCAACCTCTGAACATTTTTAGTCTGCCCTTTCACAAAATATTTAATTAGAATTTTTTTAAATGTTTTTTTGAACTTTCGAAAATTCCACCTGATAACCGATCAGACAATAGTTTTAAGTTGACTAGATGCAGAAAAGTACATTCAATGATGCTCATTAGCTAGTAGATACATTTGTTTTTTTTTAAATACAACTGGCATATAAGGATCGTAATGGTGCTATTTGGATAAATCTATCGGTTTTCAAGAGCTAAATTGGCAGCGCGTCATCCCTGTAATGGCTTCAATTTTTATGATTGTAAAATTTAGCTGGCGTAATGGGGAAATAGTTATGACGATGTAGAATCTTGACTGTCGCAAACTGTTTATGACGTCTTAACACTAAATCCGTTTGATGTGTATTGATTGATACTTGAGTCAGGCTAAAGTGATTTTTTGTTAGTTTAAAAAGAGGGGCGAAAGATACCAGAGGGACAGTCAAACTCATACATTGAAAACAAACTGACAACGCCATGGCTAAAAAATAAAAAGACAAACAGACAAATAATAGTACACAAGACACAACATAGAAAACTAAAGACTAAGCAACACGAACCCCACCAAAAACTGGGGGTGATCCCAGGTGCTCCGGAAGGGTAAGCAGATCCTGATCCACATGTGGCACCCGTCGTGTTGCTTATGTTATTACAAATCCGGTAAATAGTCTAATTCGGTAGGTCACATTCGTGAAAAGGGACGGGTATTGTAATTACGACATAAGGAACATATCCGATATCATCTGTGGAGTGGTTATTTCATAACGGTCAACCAACTCGTGATGGCGTCCGTAAAATTTACGAAGGGATGATTTCAACTTCACAATTTGGATTTCTTGGTTTAATAGCTTCCTTGTGAGCAGCAACCCTCTATCAAGGAAATCATGATAGGAAATACACGCCCGGGAATATCGTATCAATTGGGAGATATATACTCCGTATGCAGGTGCTGCTGGAATGTTGCTACATAGAAATGGAAAGTTCACAATTGGGAAGCTGAAATCATCTCTTTTGTCGTAAAGTTTTGTTTTCAACCGACCCTCATTGTCAATTTCTAGATGTAAATCAAGATATGAGGCAGACTTAACTGTATCTGTAGTATCCTTTATCTCTAGTTCGATGGGATAGATTCGTTCAACATAGTCACCAAATTTTGTTTTATTTAGTGAGAGAACATCATCTATATAGCGGAACGTAAAGTTAAAGGATATTGCAAACTTCCTATCTTTCTTCCAAAGAAGTTCCTGTATGAAGTCAGCCTCATAATAATAAAGAAACAAGTCGGCAAGAAGAGGGGCACAATTGGTTCCAATTGGAATTCCGACAGTAATTAGCTTTGATCTAGTGTTCAGTTACTGTCAGTATTCTTCTATCGATGTTTTGTGTCTATTGTTTTGATTTTAGCTTATTTAGTTGTGCTTCGTTCCGATTTACTGAGTTCAGAAATTTTCAACTGATGTTTACAGTTTGTTCTTATGTTGTGATAAACACCACTGTCCCAGGTTAAAGGAGGGTTGAGCGCCCCGCCACATTATGCATGTGCCTGTCCCAAGTCGGTTATCGTTTGTTCATGGCTGTCGTATAGTGTATAAATTAGGCCGTTAGTTTTCTCGTTTAAATTCTTTCACATTTTTCATGCCTTTTATAGCCATCTATACGGTATGTGATTGTTGAAGGTGACCTTTAATTGCTCGTATCTTCGTCATTTGAACTCTGCTGGATGGTTGTCTCATAGGCAATCGTACCACATCTCCACATTTTCATACTGATGAAGGTAAATTTAGAAATTTGATTCGGAATCATTAACACATTTATAGAGTTATTTTTATGTTCAGGTTTCATTGGACTACAAATTTATTCACAGATGTTTATTTCACCATTTCATAAACATTATATAGTTCAACCTCCTTGATTTCATAGAGGGGAACACATATTTTTTTTTTTGAGACCCATTTAATGCTATTTGAATAAGCCTTCTGAAGTTTATAGATTATTGTCTTCCATGGCCTACTATACGGTATGGGTTTTGCTCAATGTTAATGGTCATACGGTGAAGGTTAAAGTAAAGCTCATGTAATCCATGTTATAGTGATATAAAGAAAAGAAATGTAACTGTTTACTGAAAAAGAACTTATTATAACAAAAAAGTCACACCAGTAAAGAAAAAGTCCAACAAAACAAAATAATGCAATGAAAAGGTATTGTCAGGAAAAATAAGAAAATGCATATGGTTAAAAGATTGGAATCTAAACTGTTTCCCTTAAACTATTAATTCATAAGATTTTTCATGCACTTATTATTAATATTGTTGAATAATGGACATAAATACAAGATTAGCGATTTCCGGAAATAACAAAAAAAAACATTACACAATGTTCTGTAAAATGTCCCATTTTGTCATTATGTGGCTATTTTCATCCCTTAGTTTATTTTTAAACGTACATAAGAAATCGAATTTACTTTATTATATATTTTATAAGCTATGGATGATATCTTTAATGATTGATTTATCAGATATCTTAATTAGCTTATGAGATACTTTTTTTAGTATAGAAGATATTGTATTTAATGAATAATATATCTTATTTATTATATAAGATATCTCTATTATTTCAAAAGATATCGATATTATTTCATAAGATATGTTAATAAGTGGATAAGATGTCACAATAAGTGGATAAGATATCTTCTTAACTTTATAAGATATCTTTTTAACTTCATATATCATATGTTTAACTTTATAAGATATCTTTGAAATAAAAAAAATATATGAACAGGATATCTTTTTAACTATATATATAAGATTTCTTATAAACTAAATGAAATGCTTTAATAAAACTTATTTGATATATAAGATATATTATTTGATTTAGAAAATATCTCAATTAGTTGATTAGATAATCTCTTTTAATTTATAAGATATCTTATTATTTCTAAAAGATATTTTGAAAAAAAGAATGAATAGAAAGGCTTGCCATACAAATGAGCACGCAAATAATGATTTAAAACAAAGCAATGAGGTTATAGTAATTCTATAACTTACAACATTTATATATAAACGTAATTCACTATTGTAAGCATATAGGAAGACATGTAGTCAAAAGACAAGTATCGTAAAGCACGGAGCAAAATGTAAAGCTGGTATAGCAGAAAGCAGGAATATAATTCAGCCATGAGACAGTTGAGTTTGGCATTTACCGGCACTGCAGAAACAATTTAACTAACCATACCAGCTAGATATGTAAGTTTTACTTGGTCAAACGATTGGCATTGGCAGTGAATTCCAAAGTAGCGCTGCCACATAATGCACATAACTGAAACAATTATTACCATACTTTGTAGTACTTGTTTTTGGTAAATCTGCACATGTCGAATATCTAAGATTATACGAAACATTCTTCAATTCAATTAAATCTTGCAACAATACAGGATTTCACTTATTAAGGAAAAATTGCTATTAAGGCCTGATTAATATACAAAATAGATATAGGAAGATGTGGTATGAGTGCCAATGAGACAACTCTCCATCCAAGTAACAATTTATAAAAGTAAACCATTATAGGTCAAGGTACGGCCTTCAACACGGAGCATTGGCTCACACCGAACAGCAAGCTATAAAGGGCCCCAAAAATTACTAGTGTTAAACCATTCAAACGGGAAAACCAACGGTCTAATCTATATAAAAACGAGAAACGAGAAACACGTATGAACTACATATACAGGCGACAACTACTGTACATCAGATTCCTGACTTAGGACAGGTGCAAACATTTGCAGCGGGATTAAACAAGACTAGATATAAATAAAAATTAAAAAAAAATTAACAGAGAAAATTCAAACGCTGTGTTGGAATCTTCCAGATCTAAGTACTAGTATGATACGTGTATCAGTCTCTCCGCCACTTCGGCGATTCGTGTAGTGAGAGTGTGACGGTCGGGGACATATCAGACTCATCGTCTGTACTCCTCCTGTACTTGGCGTGTGAAGGTCATGGACATATCGGTCTCATTACTTTGGCTCTTCGTGTAGTGAGAGTGTGACGGTCTGGAACATATCGGTCAATTACTTTGGCTCTTCGTGAAGCGAGAGTGTAAAGGTCTGGGACATATCTGTCTTATTACTTGGGCGCTTCGTTTTGTGAGAGTGTAAAGGTCTAGGCCATATCAGTTCGATCACTTGGGGCTTCGTCTAGTGAGAGTGTGGAGGTCTAAGACATGTCAGTCTCATCTTTTAAGCTCTTCGTGTACTGAGACTGTAAAGGTTTTGAACATATTTGTCTCACCACCACTTGGGCGATTCATGTAATGAGAGTGTGACGTTCTGCGACATATCAGTCTCATCGTTTGAACTCCTCGTGTAGAGAGCGTGTGAAGGTCTTGGACATATCGGTCTCATTACTTGGGCGCTTCGTGTAGTGAGAGTGTAAAGGTCTAGGCCATATCAGTTCGATCACTTGGGCGCTTCGTTTAGTGAGAGTGTGGAGGTCTAAGACATATCAGTCTCATCTTTTAAGCTCTTTGTGTACTGAGAGTGTTAAGGTTTGGGACATATCAGTCCTTCCACCACTTGGGCGCTTCGTATAGTGATAGTGTGAAGGTCTGGGACATATCAGTCTCACCATTACTTGGGCTCCACGTGTAATGAGAATGTGAAGGTCTGGGACATATCAGTCTCATCACTTGGGCTCTTAGTATATGTCTGTCTTGCAGGGTTTATCTGAACAAAACTTCATTTTCATGGTTTGGTCTGTTTCTTGTATACTATATATGCTATAGTTCAACAATATTTGGTGTATGGAATGATTGTAAGGCTGGCTTGGTTTATCTGACCTTGGCCTCATTTTCATGATCATTGATAATATTAAGTTTGTTTGATACTTGTAGTAAAACTTTATCTTTAGGAATACCAACATAAAATCAAAAATGAAGGATGATTAGTAAAGCAGGTGAGACATTTCAGCTTGTCCACTCTTGTTAACACAAATAAATGTGTTGAAAATTGTAACTACCGTATATGTAGATGTATTTAGGAATATGTGGTAACAACTTAAATATGTGATCTATATCCTGATACTTCTTGATAGTATTGAAAAAAGTCCTAATAGTTTACACCGTTTTCTTATGCTTGTAAGCATTATATTCTTTAAGAAAACTGATTTCCATATTTGGTGTTGTGAAATTGATTTCACAAAACACAGCTATCATGGTTAAAATCAATATCTTTGTAACACCAATTAATCTGTCTTCTCATCATTTTCAAATTTGGTACATTTTGTTTGTCTTGCAGAGATGACAACTGCGATATTCAAGATCTAAGGTGACCCTCAAATAAAACTTTTCACCATGAAATTAATAGTTTGTCTTTGGCAAACTTTATCAAAGTAAATTTTCATTTACAAAGGTTGGAGAGATGTGTGAAATATAGGAAGATGTGGTATAATTACCAACGAGACAACTCACTACCAGAGACCGAATGACATATAAGTTAACAACTATAGGTTACCGTACGGCTTTCAACAATGACCAAAACCCATACCGTATAGTCAGCTTTAAAAGGCCCAGAAATGACGTTCTTTTGTAAATATTGCACAGAATAAAAGTTTATTTGGTGCTTGCTGAATGTCCACTGGCAAATATTTCAAGCATAATACGGATGAGAACATATTGATGATAAGTACCATATGAAGGTTCTGCAAAGAGGGAAGAGCGAGATATATGGACTGCCACTGGCATGACTGGTAAATGTATGTACAATATTGTTTCAGATAAGGGTGAAGGTTGGTACCTATTAAAACGTTTAAACCCGCTTCATTTGTTTGAACCTGTCCTATGTCGGGAATCTGATGTTCAGTAGTTGTCGTTTGTTGATGTGGTTCATAAGTGTTTCTCGTTTCTCGTTTTTTATATAGATTAGACCCTTGGTTTTCCCGTTTGAATGGTTTTACACTAGTCATTTTTGGGGCCCTATATAGCTTGCTGTTCGGTGTGAGCCAAGGCTCCATGTTGAAGACCGTACTTTGACCTATAATGGTTTACTTTAAGAAATTGTGACTTGGATGGAGAGTTGTCTCATTGGCACTCATACCACATCTTTTTATATCTACAATGTGTGTTGGGTATGGGAAAAAATTCCCTTTTTTACCCTACGATGCTGCGTATTTATACATCCAGCTGTATGAACACCCTGTCTAAGCAAGGGATTATCTGTCGGATTAGGGAAGTCATATGTCTATACCCATGTTAACCCTACGATTCCAGTTTAAAAAAAATGTCATTAAATTTTCCTCATTATCATCATAGACCGATAATTACGTTACTTTGCAGCAGGTGGGTCAAACCAGTGTTCAAACATTTTTATGAAAATTGCCTATCATATTTTTTGCCGAAATGACATACTTCACTTTTATTTTTTGAAATCAAGAATTTTCCTTATTAGCTTCCCTTCTCAAACACGCATGTCAAAAAGTAAGACAGAAGTTAAAGTTTGCCTATATCACCGACAAATATAGCGTCCCTGTGTACTGGGCGGAGTTTTAAAATCCCAATCCCAACTTTTCCTGAACCAAGTAAGTATTATAAATTTTGTTTATATATACAGCCTTTAGCTGGTAGTGTTTGGAACTGCCCGTTAGACTGTGAGTGTCTTAGGCTAAATCCCGACTTGGTCAAACCAAAGATTTTGCGCTTCTTCGCAAAGCATGCGGCATTGAGGGATAATAGGTCCAGGTTACTATTGACCAATTTTCATCTATGATCAGAGATGGGTTTTTTTCTGTATAAAACAAAACATCAATTTAGTGAAATGTGTTGATCGAGTTCCGGTATATAGTCTATTATAATAACACATTCTTATTCAATATTAAAGTTTTTACGCTGATATTACCTCTTTTTTCATGCGAACTCGGTTGGCATTGATATATAAAACAGAAAATAGAAAATGACAAAATAACAAATAGCAAAATAAGTAAAAAGAAAATATCATCAATAGAAAACATTGGCACCGAGGTCTTGTGTTATAGTACTAGAATTCCGGAAATCATGGAATTATGATATGAGAGAATTTGTTAGATATCCTCCTTACGCTAACAAATACAATAAAAAAAAAATCCAGTTAGAAAACAGTGGTTGTTTTAAAGTGCTTTTACGTGCCCATGATTTGATAAAGTATATAAATCTGGAAATTAAAATGTAAGATGTGACTTGAAAATTGTATCAAAACATCAAAACTGTATTTTCAAGTAAAAAAAAAGATTTTTCAAGTAACAAAATGTAATAATACGCAAAACAGATAGCGTGCAGATGAACCCCCGATGCCTTTATAGCATGCTGGATGGGTTACTTGTTTTTGAAAGCCGTACAGTGACATGCAGTTGTTTACATCGCTGTCCTTTGTTTACGGTTAAACATTGCGTCATTGGCAGTCGTACAACATGTCAATATTTATATTTTCTTTTGTTTTTAATGTTATGCTTATATCATGTATTATATTTCTGTCCTTTTAAAATTTTATGTGTAAAATGAACAAACCACTCTGTATTTCTGACCGTATTAACTTTTTTGTAGAAAGTTTTGCACGCTTGTTGACATCGGGAAAGGGTGCTCTCAAACACGCCTGCGTTCCAATATCGTCAAAATAAATTTTGAGAAGACCCCTCAAAGCCATCGTTCCCAAGACGGAGAGCACGCGATCGTCGTTAGAAACATGCGTTAAAAACTGCGCACGGTTAAAGGGCCGAGCCACCTTAAACTCTTTTTCTTTATTTTCGTTATTCGTTTTAGAAATGCAAAAGTCTATTAAGGCTGTTATAAATTAAACCGAATCAATCAAGGATCTACAGTCAACACCTAATTGTCCAAATAACAAAAAAATAAGATATAACATATTAAGACCGACCAAGTTCATGAGTTACGATAGTATCAAGAACATATGTGGTGTGTTAAACATAGTTTTTAATTCTCAATACTCCCCTTTTTAATTTCAGTGCATGGACTGATATAACATGCATGACTTTTCAATCGCGTTAATTTCATTAAACTGTAAATAAAGGATACCACATATTGATATGACGAACAAAATTGCACTTCTGTACTCGTACTATGAACAACCCATTTATTTTGTAAACAAGAATGTGTCCATAGTACACGGATGCCCCACTCGCACTATCATTTTCTATGTTCAGTGGACCGTGAAATTGGGGTCAAAACTCTAATTTGGCATTAGAATTAGAAAGATCATAGCATAGGGAACATGTGTACTAAGTTTCAAGTTGATTGGACTTCAACTTCATCAAAAACTACCTTGACCAAAAACTTTAACCTGGAGCGGGACAGCAGACGAACAAACGAACGAACGAACGGACGAACGAGCGGACACACAGACCGAAAAACATAATGCCCCTAGGTGGAGTATAAAAATGTTTCTGTACTCCTAACAACAAGATTGTCATATTTAAATTTACCTGTGTACGTTACTTTATTTAACGCCATTTTGTCCTAGGTTTTTGTGTATTGTCTTTTTGATCGAGTTAATCCATTTCAATTGATATTTTATTGTGTGTCTTTTTCTGTTGTAATGTTATACCACTGTTTCAGGTTAGGGTGAAGGTTGCCGCCTGTTTAAACGTTTAAACCCGCTGCATTTTTATGCACCTGTCCTAAGTCAGGAGCCTGTTGTTCAGTGGTTGTCGTTTGTTGGTGTGGTTCATAAGTGTTTCTCGTTTCTCGTTTTTATATAGATTCGACCGTTGGTTTTCCTATTTGAATTGTTTTACACTAGTCAGTTTGGGGCCCTTTATAGCTTGCTGTTCGGTGTGAGCCAAGCTCCGTGTTGAAGGCCCAGGAAAAAAAATTGGCATGACCCCACCACCACCCCTACACCCCCACCCCTCAGCGTGATGGGGGGGGGGGGGGGGTTTGGTGGGGTCATGCCAATTTTTGTTCCTGGGCCTTCAACACGGAGCTTGGCTCACACCGAACAGGCCAATTTTCAACCTAGTAGCACGAGAAGCTCATTCCCCCTACCCCATGTAGTAACATCGTCAATGACAGACCGGTGGACATGTAGACAGACTAGTGGACAAGTAACCATGCAGACTGGTGGACACGTAAACAGACCGGTGGACACGTAAACATGCTAGTGGATACATAAACAGACTAGTGGATACAAAAACAGACAGGTGGACATCTAGACAGACTTGTGGACATGTAAACAGACTGGTGGACATGTAGACAGACTAGTGGACGCATAAACAGACAAGTGAACATATCGACAGACTAGTTGACACGTACACAGATCGGTAGACATGTAGACAGACCGGTGTACATGTAGACAGTTTTGTGGACACAAAGACAGACTGCTGGACACTTAAATAGACTGGTGGACATGTAGACAGACTGGTAGAAATGTCGGTGACTGGTGAACATATATATAGACTTAAAGACACATAAACAGACTGGTGACCATGTAGACAGACTAACTGACACCCATACAGACTGGCGGACACGTAAACAGAATGATGGACACATAAAAAAACTCGTGGACCGGTAGATAGACTGGTGGACACGTAAACAGACCGGTGGACATGTGAACAGACTGGTGGACACGTAAACAGACTGGTGAACATGTTGAATGACTGGTGGACACGTAAACGGACTGGTGAACATGTAGATAGACTTGTTGACACATAGACAAACTGTTGGACATGTAGACATGCTGATCGACACATAAACAGAATGGTGGACATGTAGACAGACTAGTGGACACATAGACAGACTTATGCACATGTAGACAGACTGTTGAACACATAGTCAGACCTTTGAACATGTCGAACGACAAGTGAACACGTAGGCAGACTGGTGAACATGTAAACAAACTTTTGAACATGTAGATAGACTGGCAGACACGTAAACAGACCGGTGGACATGTAGACAGATTGGTGGACACGTTAACAGACTTGTGGACACATATACAGACTGGTGAATACGTAAACAAAACTAATGGATACATAACCAGACTCGTGGACATGTGGATAGACTGGTTGACATGTAAACAGACCGGTGGACACGTAATCAGACCGGTGGACACGTAAACAGACTTGTAGACACGTCAACAGACTGGTGAATGTGTAGATAGACTAGTGGACACATATACAGACTTTTGAACAAGTCAAATGACTGCTGGACACTTTACTTATCACTGCATGGCTACTTGCATTGACATCTCTCTGTCATGGTGAGCTTTAAATTGCACTGCATGGTTTCTCGCATTGACGTTTTTCTGTCATGGGGAGCTCTACATTACATTACATGGCTACACGCGTTGACGTTTGTCCGTCATGATGACCCTTAATGGCACTGCATGGTTACCCGAATAGACGTTTGTCCGTCATGGCAGGATCTGAATTACATTACATGACTATTCGAATTGACGTTTGACCGTTATGATGACCTCTGCATGGCAATATACAAGGCTACTCGCATTGACGTTTGTCCGACATGATGAACTCTAAATTACACTGCATGGCTACTCACATTGATGTTTGTCCATTGTCTTTTTCTCTGTGAAATGAGTATGCCTAACATATTTGTCACTGGACGTTACGCATCCAACAGTCAACCTTTTTTCGGTAGTTGGAAAAGGAGGAAATACTTCACAACGTTTTCAGTTCTCTACATAATTTGTTTTACATTTTGTTTCTATATTACACCTTTCACGTTGTGGCAACTTTATTCGTATATACATGTATCTGAAACACAAATCCGCCATTCATGAAAACAGTTGTTTTTCATTGATCAGCGTTTAAAATTTGACAATTGTCCGTGCCCATTAATACTACGAATAATCTTTTGTCACTGCCATTTTAATACACTCAAAGTTCTTTTAATTTCTTGCAAAAATACGTAAATTCGCAAATGGCGTGGTCAACCTTTATGTCTTAAAAAAAACACGTAATCAGAAAACTTTATATAGATAATTTTAAACTACTTGATCATGACCGAGAAAAAGGGGATGAGGCTCATATACTGCATGCAATTGCGTTTATACTTAAAAACAAAAGGTTAATAGGAATCACCAACATTCGACTCCTCCAAAAAATAGGCGTACAAAAAAAAAAGAAAACAACAACGAACAACACATTGACAAGATTGGCTGACGTGTTGCAGACACATATGTTTGTGGGGTTAATAAAAAAAAAAGAAGATGTGATATGATTGCAATTGAGACAACTATCCGCTAGAGACCAATGGACATGACTTTACACAACTAAAGGCCGCCAGAAGGCCTGCAACAATGAGCAACACCCATACAGCGGAGCAAGCTAAAAAAGGGTCCCTGAAAGAAAAAATTGTGAAACTACTCAAACTAAAAAATCAACATCCTGAAATAAAATAAATGTAGCAGACAGCAACCAACGACGATACCTGAAATTTCAACTCAGAATTTTCCGTACTAAAACTAGAAAACGCCCCCTTTATCGCCCCCTATGCTTATATAATCCATATATTGTAAAAGCAAAGCACATAATAAAAAAGCTGAACAGTTCTGCTGCCAAAGAGATGACCACTAACTTGGTCAGTCTTTAGTTTTCTATGTAGTGTAGTGTTGTTTATCTATTCGTCGTTTTTCGTTTTTTACCATGGCGTTTTTCTTCGACTAATTAGTTTTTAAAGTCATTTTGGTATTTTCCTTCTCTTGAAATCGTACTATTTGTAAGAAGCCAGTATAATTTTAAAATCGTCAGACCATCAAAATAAGGACAATTTTACCTGAATTATTTAATATATCATTCCTGTAGATAGACTGGTGGACACGTAAACAGATTGTTTGGCATGTAGACAGACTGGTGAACATGTCGAATGACTGGTGGACACGTAAACAGACTGGTGGACATAGAGACAGACTAGTGGACACGTAGACATACTGATGAACCTGTAGACAGACTTGTGAACAAATAGATAGACATTTGAACATGTCAAATGACAAGTGGACATATAGACAGACGTGTGGACACATATACAAACTGGTGGACACGTAAACAGACTAATGGATACATAATCAGACACGTGGACATGTAGATAGACTGATGGACACGTAAACAGACCGGTGGATATGTTAGTTTCTAATTAGTTTTAAAAGTCATTTTGGTATTTTCCGCCTCTTGAAATTCAAGTATTTGCGAGAACGCAGTATGATTTTAAAATCGTCAGACCATCAAAAAAAGGACAATTTTTACTGAATTAGTTAATATATTTATACCTATAGTCCTTGCTGTTGAGTGTTGAAAGAGCTACTAGTATCACGATTTTAAATACATCATACATGTAGTCCTTGCTGTTGAATGTTAAATGAGCTTCCCCGAGTTTAAATATATCATTCCTGTAGTCCTTTCTGTTGATTGTTGAATGAGCCGACTCGAGTCTGAATATATCATAGCCGTAGTCCTTTGTTAAATGTTGAATGAGCTGACCCGAGTTTAAATATATCATTCCTGTAGTCCTTTCTGTTGATTGTTGAAAAGCTACCCCGAGTCAAATATATCATACTTATAGTCCTTGCTGTTGAATGTTGAATGAGCTTCCCGGAGTTTGAATATGTCTTTCCTGTAGTCCTTGCTGTTGATTGTTGAAAGAGCTACCCCGAGTCTAAATATATCATACTTATAGTCCTTGCTGTTGAATGTCGAATGAGCTACCCGGAGTTTAAATATATCATTCCTGTAGTCCTTGCTGTTGATTGTTGAAAGAGCTACCCCGAGTCTAAATATATCATACCTATAGTCCTTGCTGTTGAATGTTGAATGAGTTACCCGGAGTTTAAGTATACGATAACCGTAGTCCTTAATGTTGCATAGTAAATGATCTACCCCGAGTTTGAATATATCATACCCGTAGTCCTTGCTGTTGAGTGTTAAAAAAGCTAACCCGATTTTAGATATATCTTACCCGTAGTCAATGCTGTTGAATGTCGAATGTGTTTTCCCGAGTTTAGATATAGCCTAACTGTAGTCCAGGCTTTTAAATGTTGAATGAGGGACCCGAGTTCAAATATACCATATCCGTAGTCCTTGCTGTTGAATGTTAAAAGTGATACCCGAGTTTAAATATACCATACCCGTTATCCTTGTTGTTGAATGTTAAATGATCATAAGCAACCTCGAGTTTAAATATTTAATTCCTGTAGTCCTTATTGTTGAATGTTAAAAGAGCCAACCCGAGTTTGAATATATCATACCCGTATTCCTTGCTGTTGAATGTTGAATGAGCTATCCCGACTTTAAATATATATACCCGTAGTCCTTGCTATTTGATGTTAAAAGAGCTACCCCGAGTTTAAAGAATATAGTGTATTTATTCGTGATTATGAATTAGTGTTTAGCGTTCAGTGGCGAATATTACATTCATATCAGGACGAGAACGTGTTAATGTGATATAAATATAAACCCTACTTTGTACTGCTTTGACACTGAGATCATTATAGCACATGTGTTATAGAAGTCTCAGCTTGACACGTTGATCCTGGCTGTTAACGTGCTAGATCACAAGGAAAGAGTATAAACAGGATGAAATTCCACCATTGCTGGACACGTTGATCCTGATTGTTAACGTGCTAGATCACAAGGAAAGGGTATACACAGGATGAAATTCCATCATTCCTGGACACGTTGATCCTGGTTGTTAACGTGCTAGATCACAAGGAAAGGGTATACACAGGATGAAATTCCATCATTCCTGGACACGTTGATCCTGATTGTTAACGTGCTAGATCACAAGGAAAGAGTATACGCAGGATTAAATTCCACCATTCCTGGACACGTTGATCCTGGTTGTTAACGTGCTAGATTACAAGGAAAGAGTATACGCAGGATTAAATTCAATCATTCCTGGACACGTTGATCCTGATTGTTAACGTGCTAGATTACAAGGAAAGAGTATACGTAGGATAAAATTCCACCATTGCTGGACACATTGATCCTGATTGTTAACGTGCTAGATTACAAGGAAAGAGTATACGTAGGATGAAATTCCATCATTGCTGGACACATTGATCCTGGTTTATAACGTGCTAGATTACAAGGAAAGAGTATACGTAGGATGAAATTCCATCATTGCTTGACACATTGATCCTGGTTGTTAACGTGCTAGATTACAAGGAAAGAGTATACGCAGGATGAAATTCCATCATTGCTGGACACATTGATCCTGGTTGTTAACGTGCTAGATCACAAGGAAATAGTATACGCAGGATGAAATTCCACCATTGCTGGACACATTGATCCTGGTTGTTAACGTGCTAGATCACAAGGAAAGAGTATACGTAGGATGAAATTCAATCATTCCTGGACACATTGATCCTGGTTGTTAACGTGCTAGATCACAAGGAAAGAGTATACGTAGGATGAAATTCAATCATTCCTGGACACGTTGATCCTGGTTGTGAACGTGCAAGATCACAAGGAAAGAGTATACGGAGGATTAAATTCCATCATTCCTGGACACGTTGATCCTGGTTGTTAACGTGCTAGATCACAAGGAAAGAGTATACGTAGGATGAAATTCAATCATTCCTGGACACGTTGATCCTGATTGTTAACGTGCTAGATTACAAGGAAAGAGTATACGTAGGATAAAATTCCACCATTGCTGGACACATTGATCCTGGTTGTTAACGTGCTAGATTACAAGGAAAGAGTATACGTAGGATGAAATTCCATCATTGCTGGACACATTGATCCTGGTTGTTAAGTACAGATGACACAACATAGACAACTAAAGACTAAGCAAAACGAACCCCACCAAAAACTGGGGGTGCTCTCAGGTGCTCCGAGAGGGTAAACAGATCCTGCTCCACATGTGGCACCCGTCGTGTTGTTTATGTTATTACAAATCCGGTAAATAGCCTAATTCGGTAGGTCACCTTCGTGAAACGGGAAGGGTATTGTAGTTACGACATAAGGAACATATCCGATATCATCTGTGAAACGGTTATTCCATAACGGTCAACCAACTCGTGATGGCGTCCGTAAAATTTACGAAGTGATGATTTCAACTTCACCATTTGGAACTCTTGGTTTAATAGCTTACTTGTGAGCAGCAATCCTCTATCAAGGAAATCATCATAGGAAATACAAGCCCGGGAATATCGTATCAATTGGGAGATATATACTCCGTATGCAGGAGCTGCTGGAATGTTGCTACATAGAAATGGAAAGTTTACAATTGGGAAGCTGAAATCATCTCTTAATGTAGAAGCAGCAAAGGCCAATTTTACAGTCTTTTGATTGACCCAACAGTGATCAAGCCCTTGACCTCCCGTATTCCACACGAACGCACCACTCTTGAGACCGCTTCGCCTCATATATGCAATGAAATCATCACTAAATGCACCTGCCAAAACCCAATAGAAACGAATAGAGATTTTATTGCTGTTCTTCATCTCTAGATCACAATGGAGCCTTTTAAAAGTTAATCTAAAGTTTAGTTCTTTTGCTTAGTAACGTATCTGCATAATTCCCTGTTTCCTTATCAACTTCGTCGGAAAACGTTGCTTTTATAAATGATAACTGTCATGCGAGGACATTGCCATTGATAACTGATTTAAATATAAACTGGAAAGCTCTTCACAATTACCAACCAAATTTATTTAGAAAAAAAGTACCAATACATCATAGGATAAAAAGCCAAGTTGTGATCTTTATGGATATGTCGTACAAGAAACAGTTTTTTTTTTTGTCTCGGGTGATGTGTTGTCTAGTATAACTTCTAATCGTAAAATCTAATAAAATGTACCAAGTAGTGATCTTTATGGATATGTCACACTGCGTACAAAAAACTTTTTTTTTCTTGGATACTGTTCCTTTTTTTCCCCCATCTTTTGTGATGAAGTAAAGACTGTAATGTCTAGTTTAACTTCTAGTCGTATAATCCCAAAACTGACCACCATGACATACATGCTTTCATATATGGACCAGGTATTGTCAAAGGAAGATTGGAATTGACTACAGATCGGTAAAGATCTGAATTACATGTATGGCTCTAAAGATATTGTCCCAAAACAACAGATTTCACAAAATTTCAGGCTTTTTTCAAAAGTACTGTGACATTCACCTTTGACATATAGCCCAACAAAGCATCAAGTGTACAGCCGTAGTTAAGATAAACATCTTCCAATTTGCCATTTCCAAGGAATATGGGTGAATAAATCAAAGATGACACTATCTGAAATACTTTTTGGACTTTTGTGTCGATCTGTCATGTCTGAACCTTTTATAACTTACTGTAAAGTATGGGTTTTGCTCATTGTTGAAGGCCTTATAGTGACCTATAGCTAATTTAAACATATTTCAAGAGCGGATCCAGGAATCGAGGCAAGGGAATGGGGGAGTAATTGCCCGAAATTGTAGAAATAGAGCTAAGCCAAAGGGAGGCATATTTTATTTTTGACTTAATGCCAAAACATTTATTTTCCCAATCAAAGGGGGCGTACAGGTCCCCCTCTTGAGTCCAGCACTGTATTTTATTCAGAAAATAATTAAAATGGATTGGATAGCAGGTTAAAGCTCATATACATGCTCTCAAATTGACCTACAGTTTTCTTTTATCCATGTCATTTGGTCTCTGTTGGATAATTGTCTTTTTGGCAATCATACAATACCTTCTTTTTTACTGATATTAAATTTATGGAGGAAGCAAATAAAAACATACTTATAACACTAATACATAATTTCATTCTAATGATCTTTTATTAATAATCATATCAACAAAAATTTTTATATTACAATATAAACAATATATCATTCAAAACAAAGCAAAATAGTAACAATCAGTATATATTTTCACTGAAAGTTCTAAATTCATACATAATCATTACATAAAACTTTCAGAATCCATTGATCACAATAGTTGTAAATTGATTGTGTGATTACTGTACTAGGAATTCATCTATAAGCTCCAGAGCCTGAGTTGCTCACATGACAACTCTTAACTTTATATGGTCTACATATGTACCTAAACTAATCTTATAGAGACCCTAAGTTTTTTAAGGGTTATAACCCCATAGTTATTGGGTAATACTTGATAGTACAGAGTAAGGTCCTAAAATTAAAAACATTGGTGTCCAAATGAAATTAAAGAAACATTTTAATGAATATATCAATGTTAAGGTATAAGGAGTTTCTCAAAAAATATTAAAAGCTATGATTTTGAAAACTAATTTCCTACAGGGGCGATTCTCATAATAGTTGTACCTGTCATAATGAAAATAATTTCCTACAGAGGAATCTCTCTGAAATATTAAAACCTGCTACTGTAAATTCAGAAATTATTGCGTGCATTTATTATTGCGATTTTGTCATTTTTGACTAAAATGCGATTTTAATTTTTGCGATATTGAGAAAAATCCTGTTTAATTCGTATAAAAAATTTCAAAATGCGAGTTTAAATTATTGCGATTATAACCCTGTCGCATTTTTCGCAATAATAAAAACATCGCAATAATTTCTGAATTTACAGTACTTTAAAATAATGTGCTACAGAGGAGATTAAAAAAGCTGCCACTTTAAAATAGTGTGCTACAGAGGAGATTACTCCAAAAATGGATAAGGTTGCCATGTAGAAATACGTATATGGGAACTACTACAAAATGCCAATTTAAAATTTTTTCTCCCTAACTAGACATAAGAAAACTGTTCTGTATATTAAAAAAAATAAAAATAATTCAAATTCTGTAGTTACATAACTCCAAAAGAGTTAAGACAGACATCTTAATATATGACAACACAAGTAAGTCATATTTAGTCAATGCATTGTGCCTCGAGTCTAAAATCAATTTTTTTATATCATTCTTTAAAAAGTTAAAAAGCAGAAAAGAGACAATGGACCCAGAGTGATGACACAATCTAATATTGCTTTTAAACTTAGGCCAAGTGAGATTAAAAAAAATATGTATTTGTACTTTGATAAGGATTTATAACAAAACAAGTAAAACATTCTGTCACTGTCACAATTGAATAAGACTTAAAATTTAAAATAATTATATTTTCTTAGGGTTGAATGGTTATTTAATATCTTTAAATTAGTTTTTGAAAATTGTCCTGCAAATATAAGACACAAATGATATAAAAAATATATGATTTACAACATGTTGAACACAGGGAGAACAAATTAAAGAAGACACAAAAATATGTAAAATATGTCTTTAAAATACACATCTTTAAAAACACAGATAGTAATTATAGCATTGACAAATGAACAACTTTGAAATCATATTAAAAATTCAATAACCATTTCATTTTAAATATTTGCAAATAAAAAAAAATTTAGTTTAACAAATTGAATTGATATTTCCTGTATGGCAGAATATCTAAATTATAAAGTCTGTAAATGAATATTATGTAATCAATGTACAGTAAAAAAACCAACAGGAATCAATGTACTAAAAAGAAACAAATCATAAAATGACATTATAAAAAAATACCTACTACATTTAGCATTTAGACAGTAATCCAACAACACAACAGATGAAATATCAATAATAACATAACAATAAACATAATATGGTATATTTGTGTTCATGGTAAAGTAGTCATACATTCAGTACAATATGGAATGTTAAGCTTAAAAATCAAATATTAAAGACAAAACTGATGACCTGATTTATCAAGCAGAAAGAAGTAATCGAAAACAACTAAGTAATGATAGAATTACAATGTTTACTAAGTGTGGTACAGTTTTATTTATTGGCATCAACATAATGATTCTACTGCATTTAAATCTTAAATGTTTCTTCTATTCCTGGTCATAAAATTTAGAAATATTCGTGTAATATGAAGCTAAATTAGAAACGAAGAGAAAGTAATGGAATGAATAGCAGTAGATATTAAACATATTAAACAAACACCAATAAACAAGAAAATAAAGTAGATGTTTTTTTTCTCATCTGCTGCATGATAGTTACATGTCATAACAAACCACTGACTAAAGAATAAAGAGTTTAAAAGAAAACATTGCAGGTTTTTTTTACATGTCATAAAGAACCACTGACAAAAGAACAAGAGTTAAGAAGAAAGTTTGTCCTTCTTCATGTGTTCTGTTAACATCATTACTATAGATGTATGTCCATTATCTGTTGCAATGCTTAAAGGGGATTCCCCATCAAGTCTACATATCTGTGTATCTGCTCCTTTATCTAACAATAAACGTACAATATCCTCGTGTCCTACTTCACATGCAAAAAATAATGGTGTGGTGCCATCTTCTTTTGTCATGTTGAAGTCAGCATTGTGGTCCAAAAGACGACGGACTACATCTATCCTACCCATGAAACAGGCTATGTGTAATACAGAAGCACCAGCTTCTACATCAAATACATAATCTGTTGACTTCTTACTGACAAAATCTGCTACACGTGGTAATGCATTCTTGATGAGACTATCAAACCAATCCTGTTTATATGTATCTAATGTTTTTGTTGGATCATTTTTTATTGTATGTATTATAGACTGTTTACTAGGGCCATATATATTACAGTCAGCATTGTTCTCTAGCAGAAACTGTGTTATATCTAGGTTTCCACTGTAAACACTGAAATATAAAGCACTACCACCATCAAAGGTCTGTGCATCAATGTTTGGGCTATATTTAACTAATAGATGTACTACACTGATATAGTTATGGATACAAGCCCTAATCAGTGGTGTAAAGCCATTATTGTCACATAGATCAACATAAGAATTATTTTCTAAAAGTAGCTGTGCTATATCAGAATGTCCATTCTTACTTGCCATGTACAGAGGACTACAGCCATCACTGTCGCATAGATCAACGTAGGAATTCTTCTCCAACAGTAACCTTACTATATCAATATGTCCATTCCGACTTGACCAGTAAAGAGGACTCCCGCTATCCTTGTCACATAGATTAACATTAGGATTGTTCGCTAACAGTAACCTTACTATATCTGTATGTCCATTCTGACTTGCTATGTACAGAGGACTCCAGCCATTATTGTCACTTAGATCAACATAAGAATTATTTTCTAAAAGTAGCTTTGCTATATCAGAATGTCCTTTCTGACTTGCCTTGTACAGAGGACTACAGCCATCATTGTCACATAGATCAACATTTGGATTTTTCTCTAACAGTAACTTTACTATATCAGTATGTCTATCCCGACTTGCCATGTACAGAGGACTCCAGCCATCATAGTCACATAGATCAACATTGGGATCCTTCTCTAACAGTAACTTTACTATATCAGTATGTCCATTCTGACTTGCCTGTAACAGAGGACTACAGCCTTCATTGTCACATAGATCAACATTGGGATCCTTCTCTAACAGTAACTTTACTATATCAGTATGTCCTTCCTGACTTGCGATGTACAGAGGACTCCAGCCATTCTTGTCACATAGATCAACATTGGGATTCCTCTCTAACAGTAACTTTACTATATCAGTATGTCCATTCTGACTTGCCTGTAACAGAGGACTACAGCCATTCTTGTCACATAGATCAACATTGGGATTCCTCTCTAACAGTAACTTTACTATATCAGTATGTCCATTCTGACTTGCCAGTAACAGAGGACTACAGCCATTCTTGTCACATAGATCAACATTGGGATTCCTCTCTAACAGTAACTTTACTATATCAGTATGTCCATTCTGACTTGCCATGTACAGAGGACTCCAGCCATCCTTGTCACATAGATCAACATTGGGATTCCTCTCTAACAGTAACTTTACTATATCAGTATGTCCATTCCAACTTGCCATTAACAGTCCAGTAACCCCATCATCTCTACATTGATCAACATCCACATCATTATGTAACATCCACTGTAACATATCAGTATAACCAGTATAACAAGTATGTATCAGTGGAGTATTACCTGATCCACACTCCTCCTTTGGTATCACTATATCCTTGGTACTGGCTAATGTTACTTGTTCTGTTTTATCCAGTTGTTTTAAGTGCTGTAATAACTGTTGTCTAAATGATGATACTGTCAAATTGTTGTTCATGAATATAACTCTCACCTTTCCTGCTGACCAGTCCTTTATAAACCTTTCTAAATATGATTCTAAATAATCATCTGGTATTTCTATAATGAAGTCTATGTTACCTTTCTGTTCATCTGGTGACTTCTGCCAAATAAAACGTTCATATACTAAATCACTATCACCATGATCTATTAAACATTCAATCATTTTCTGGCCAAAGTAATGAGCAAGGAAGTCAAATAGTTTATCATGTACAGTTCTATAAACACCATCCTTTTTACATATGAATGTACCATCTAGGGTGTCAAGGGCATGTTGCAGTTTTGCCTTGGATATTCGTCTGTCCAATCCACAAGCATTATATGTGTCTTTTATGACCAGTTTTTGCCTCTTTGTTACTTTACCCAGGAACCATTTTTCTTCTAGGTGATTATTTAAGAGAACGCATAAAGCAAGACTACATATTCTATATTTCCCTTCATCACCGTGCTCATTTAACTTGTCTAGCTCATTTTTATAGACAGCAAAAGGATTTTTGAAAAATTCTTTTACATCTACATCTTTTTTTTCATGATATAAACTACACAACAGTGGAAAAAAATGACAGTTTTGTGATAAATCATCAATATCTTTCATGCTTGTACCAATATAGGTTTTTGCTATGTTTGTTTTCTCAACAGACGTAAGACCTAACTTATCTGATATTAAGTTACATTCACAAGATTTAAAAGGTAATAATATATTAAACTTTTCATCTTTATAGACTTGTAATCTACACGATACAATAATCTTACAACATTTGTCTGCAATAATTGTTTTAATCACAGGTAACAATTGTTTCCAGGTATCAATCTGTTGTTGGTTAGCAGTGAAATTTCCACAAATATCATCGACAATGAAGACTGTCTTTTTACCAGGCTGATAATAATCTTCGATATGATCTGGTTTTCTCACTGGTATTATTTTGAATCCTTCCTTCTTTAAAAGAAGTGCTGTGTGTCTTGCAATAAATGATTTCCCAACTCCTGATGGGGCAGTTAGAGTCAAACAACTGTTGTCCTGTAAACATTCTATGACGTAATCACTGGCTCTGGTAGATACAAACATCTCATCTTTCTTTTCCCAGTCTTCTATTTGTGATTGTATCTGATCTGAAACAATATATGAGTAGAAAATTGAAAATAAAAAATCGACTATTTATATGAATTATGCATTATCACTTAAGGTAACACACTACCGAATGGCATATCTCCCGATTTCTACAATTTTAAGCACACCATTTTTGTTTTTTGGTTATTTCAATAAGAAAACGTCAATTTTGGCGACAAATTTACTTAGATATATAAGGAAAATGCCTTTTTTCAACTTTTGCTTTTAGATTTTTCAATGGATGGCTATGTTCTTATATACAGAGAAAGACTAAAAACTAACATAAAATCCAGGATTGTATACTGAATCCATGCATGCACAGAAAAACATATGTCACCATCCTTGTTTTTTAGATACAATGCTTCAAAGTTGACAAATACGCTTAAAATTTGACAGAAAACGTGTGACATTACTGAATACAGAAAAACGTTATTTTTAGTTAGAGGTATTGAAAAAAATATGTAACGGGACCTGAATAGCGTTTGTTATTCTATTTTCATACTCCTTGTCGTTAATTTCCTAATAATTCAACATGTTCAATATGACATTTGACTGACTTAATTTTATTTCGTCAAAACTGGGTGCACTTTTAGCTTTTAAAAACTGAATCTTCAACTAAACCCTACCAAACTAAGACAATGGTGATGTCACCGATGTATCCATGAATGAATAAAGTAAAGTGCTTCAAAAAAAATGATTTTGAAAACATTGATGTTTAATTACAATTTGAATTGATTGAATGATGGTTGCTTAACATCCAGTGGCAAATATTTCATGCATTTTCAGGACGATACAATACAATTTGAAATAGTTGTGTCTTAAAGATAATTTGATGCAGCCGTTAATAAAGGTTAAACAATTTGTTAGTTAGGAAAATTATATAGAAAAATCAACATCCTGATGAAATACACATTCTAAATCAATGTAAATATAGTATACTCTGTATGATGTAAACGTGTGGGTTGTGTGTGTAGTTAGTCGGACAAACCGTGCAAACTGTATGCAAAATTAAATAGACAAAATTTAAGATTCTTTGATTCGTGGAAAATTATTTAAAAAAAAAATTATCCTGAGAATATATATGCACCCTCAATATAGGTAACAAAAACCTTAGCGCAATATATTATCAAAATACCACATTCAGCAACCTGTCACAAAAAAAATCTGACAAGATGTGCATCTTTAGTATATGTACTAACACAACTACATAGTTTGAAAGTTTAAGCTTAAAATCTGTAGTCCTATGAAATCAGCCGTATTAACCCAGTTACCCTATAGGCCAAGTGAGGGACAGACTGTCGAACGGAAACGAGTAAAACAATATGCTCCCAGCATTATGCCAAGGGAGCAAAATATATATCAGCATTCATGTACATGATGATGTTCTATTTTATAAATCATTTGGTGACAAAATGTCTTTTTGAATAAGCATTTCATAGCGGAATGCTAATTGGGAGATCTCAAATGTAGCAACGAAGGCAAGCGAACGTCTACGTCATTTGGTCTTTGGTGGAAAGTTGTTTCATTGGCAATCATACAAAATCTCCTTATTTCGTAATGGATTTTCTTTATAAATACAAGAAGTTTAAAGACTAACTAATATGTACTAGGAGACTGAAATATGTTGCCGTTGTAGTTAAAATCTGACTTTTGTTGTGAACATGTGATGCTATAATTTGATAGATTTATTACTTGCCATACTAAATATACTTATTAACTTTCCAATGCAAAAGACCAACGAATCTTTACTATAACTACAAATTAGAAGTAAAAAAATACTTGTCCATCCTGCATTAGTCATGTGTTAACTAGATGTCTTTGGTTGTGTGTGTCTTTAATTGACCAGTTGCTGTTTCATTGTATATCCCACATTTCCACCCTTGTAATTTACATAAACACTTGTATACTTGTTGTAATAAAATGCTCCAAAATGGGGCAAGTATGGACACAACATTCAAGCTTGATACAGCACTGAATTTGGATTGTAATTAAATATTTGACACAGCATAGGTTTCTGACACAGAATGAAAGTGGTCTAAGAACTTAAAAATTTTTAATTTACCTATTCAAACCATATCATTATTATTTGCTTTTATATATAAATCAGAAATAACCAATTTAAAATGGAAAATTTTAAAGAAAAAAAAGGAAAAAAAAATCCCCCCCCCCCCAATTTTTTGAACCCCCTTATGATTCATCACCCCCAAACTCAATCCCAGCTTTCCCTTTGTGGTATTGTACCTTGCAGTACAATTTCAGAGAGATCCATACATTTGAACACAAGTTATTGTCTGGAAACTAGACAAATGCTTGTTTTTTGGCCCCATTTTGGCCCCAAATTCCTAAATGTTTAAGGCAATTACCCCCAAACTCAAACCAAGCTTTCCCTTTGTAATATGGAACCTTGCAGTACAATTTCATAAAGATCCATACACTTACACACAAGTTATTGTCCTGAAACTAGAAAAATGCTTGTTTTTTTACCCTTTTATGGCCCCTAATTACTAAAATTTTGAGGGAATTACCCCCAAAATCAATCCCAGCCTTCCCTTTGTGGTATGATACCTTGCAGTACAATTTCAGAGAGATCCATACATTTGAACACAAGTTATTGTCTGGAAACTAGAAAAATGCTTATTTTTGGCCCCTTATTCCTAAACTTTTTGGGCAATTACCCCCAAACTCAATTCCAGCTTTCCCTTTGTGATATGGAACCTTGTAGTACAATTTCATAAAGATCCATACACTTACACACAAGTAATTGTCAAGAAACTAGAAAATGCTTGTTTTTTGCCCCTTTTATGGCCCCTAATTCCTACAATTTCGAGGCAATTACCCCCAAAATCAATCCCAGCATTCCCTTTGTGATATGGAACCTTGTGATACAATGTCAGAGAGATCCATACACTTACACACAAGTTATTGTCATGGCCCCTAATTCCTAAAATTTTGAGGCAATTACCCCAAGTTATGTCTGGAAGTTACAAAAATGCTTATTTTTGGCCCATTTTTGGCCCCCTATTCCTTAACTGTTGGTACCATAACCTCCAAATTCAATCCTGACCTTCCTTTTGTGGTATTGAACCTTATGGTAAAAATTTCATTGAGATCCATTCACTTAAAGTAAAGTTAGAGGGCGAAAACTAATGTGTCTTCGGACGACGACGACAGAGACGACGACGCCAACGTCATACCAATATACGACCACAAAAATTTTTTTACGGTCGTATAAAAACTCCTATAAGACTGAGAATTATGATCATATGTTTCTGAAATGTCACTTTCTTGATGACTTCTTAAGTAAAATAAAAAATCTTCTTGAAAAACTGAATATTGATAATAATATTCTAACATTGAAGAATTTAGTATTCGGTTAAAAAATTAATGATGAACAATATTATGAAATCAATTATTTGATTACATTAATAATGTTTTGTATATATAAAGCTAATTACATGTCTGAACAGAAAACAGAATCTATAAATGTGTATGCTGTATTTAAAGCAGAATTTATGTATAGTTACAAACTGCAGGCAAAATGTAAGAATACAAGATATAAATATATTCTAGATAAAACTGCCAAATTGTTAAAATAATTTCTTTGTTTGAGAAGTATATGATCTAGCAAAAATAAATGGATGAATAAATTAATAAAAGAGATAAATTTTACAAATTACACATCTGGAACTGATCAAGTAATATAAATTTTACCTTTCACCGCTACTGTACATGTACATGTGATGATTGATAACGAGACTATTTACCGTTACAAAAAGAAGATTAAAAAATGAAATATTTATTTAATCTTAATCTTCTTTATACTACAGAAAATTTTTAATTCAGACATACCTGTGAATATGCTATATCACATCTGTTTTTTTTTTATTTTTTAAGTCATGGCCGGTGTGACAATATTTGTTTCAAAACCAGGAAGATGTTTGATAGAAAAACAATTCACCCGTTTACGGAGGAAATATGAAAAATTTCCGGAAACAATACCCAAAAAACAATTATTGCTAGATGATATATATAGTAAATTGTTAAACAAACAAGTCCCATTGATATATACTTGTTAATTTCATTGCTGATAATTTTATAAATTAGCTGTTAAATTAAAACTAATGTTAATTTAATATAATGATGCTTACCAGAAACAACCCTGGATTTCTGGTATTAACAAACAGGGACTCTTTACTGGAATGCTGGACTAGTGAAGTACATTGTTAACAGCAAAAAGTGCAATTAGTTGTTGTTGAATAAAAAAAAAAAAGAGAATACTCTCAGGCTTTTCCCGACAATTATGTGAGCAATATGCCCATCCCCCAAAAGGCACCTTTGCTTATCGTCTGTGAGTCGTTTTACCTCCCTACTGTGTGAAAAGGTGCGTTTTTATCAGCTGTACCTATATCATGTCCAACACAAAACACCAAAACCCGACCCATCCCCGAAGACCAAAGTGCAAACTAATATGAATCTAAAATCGAAATGATTTGAGGATCTTGTTGGATTTTTGTGCCCCGCGTGACGTGTTATGGGGGACAAAAAAAAACAGGGCATCCGTCCTTCCTTTTGTCTGGCCGGTCTTGTTAGCTCTCTCACGTGTACAGTTCTTGCCATATGTTTATAAAACTTTTAGGTTTATATGAGCATTGTTGCTGACACGTTTGAAAATCAGAGGCGATCAAATATTTTTAAAAGAGTTATGCCCCTTGGAAATATCAATTATATATATATATGTATCGGAAATTGCATTGCATTTGCTCTCAAGCCTGGATTTCTCTATTATCAATAATTATCAAATAAAAATCAAATAACAAACAATTTTTATTTTAAGTTATAATAACCATTGCCAGATACAATATGTACAACGCGAGAGGGGTCATTGGAAGTCTGTTTTTTTTTTAATCAGTTTGATTTTGCCGTTGGAATAAAATATGTTAATGAAAATATCTTTTTATAACTTTTTTTCACTCAAAGCGCTTATCAGGATTTACCTTCATTGAAGCACTGATCTTTCATTTATTGTGGGGCCATAGGTTTAAAATGAATCTTTTGATTGTTAATTTCAAGAAAATAATTTATTTCAGAATGATTTGAAATAAAAAAAAGTGTAACGGGATCGATTTGAAATAAAAAAAAGTGTAACGGGATCTAAATGATTTAATTTTATTTCGTCCCAACCGAATGAAGTCCGCTTCCGAGTGCGGGAATTTCTCGCTGTGTTAAAGACCCTTTGGTGGCCTTTAGTTGTTTTCTGCTCTTTGGTCGGGTTGTTGTCTCTTTGACATATTCCCTATTTCCATTCTCAATTTTATATAGTGTTTAAGCCTTTGTGAACGTTCTCCTTATTCCAATGTAGCTGTCCTGTTTAGACGGTGCTTATTAGATTACAATGCTATTAGTTTGTTTTTCACAAGCTTCCAAAACCATATCCGATTTCCTCTGTACAGTCCAATAAATTTCAAAGAATGTTTACACTTGTAACATCTTTTTTCGTTACGCGCCAACAAAACATTGTTTGTCTGAGTTTATACGTCTGCTTGTACGATGCTTTTTCGCTAAATTCTTTCAGTATTTTTTTTCTAAATAAATTTCCTTTCTATTTTCCTCGCAACGTTTTTCTGCGACTATTTAAAAACTGAAGGGCAGAATTTCAGTATTTTTCAACAATTTCCCGTTATTCCACACATTATCATGCGTTTCTATAATTTGGGTTTTTACTTTCAAAACAAAATTTCATCGGAAAACAGTGTGCATCATTAATAAACCAATGTTGAATAACATATTGCAATAAATCCCTCGAAACTCTAAACCTATGGAGAGTTACTATTAAAACGTTTGATAAATTAAAAGTTTACTTTATCACATTAGTATGATATTTTTTCTTTTTTTCTCATTTTTGATTTTTTAACAATGTGTGGTTTTTGATTTTCGATTGAATATGATAAGTATAGAAAGCGATGCTATAAGAAAGGTATTTTTAATATATAATTATATATATTTTCAAATTTGAAATAAAGGATCATTTATCTTTCAACTTTTTTATACCAGACTGAGGCAAATTGTTTGTTATATTCGTTCTAGTTATTATAAAACATAAGGATTTACGTTTGCCGTCAATTTCATGGATGCCAACAACAGCAGGAACGATAATTCGTGGCGTAACGTCATTCGGTATCATGTAAACTTAAAAAATAGCGGATTAAGTCTTTGGTGTATGTTATTCATACTTTTTATACCTTACTATACAGTGTCGGTTTTAATTATTGTTGAAGGCTTGATGGTGACTTGCAATTAATTGTTTACATGCTATTGCTTTAGAGGATGCTTGACTCATTGGCCATCATACCACATCTGCTGGTTTTCATAAAATCTTCATTGAAAATACCCTCTCAAAATATATACTTTTTATATAAAAAAAAAAGACAATAAAAGAGTCTGTAAACCATTGAACATTTCTTTAAACATGATAAAACTAGAGGCTCTAAAGAGCCTGCGTCGCTCACCTGATTCTACTTTGGTTTTGGAAATCATGTTAAAATAGATTAAAATCATAACAGATACCCTAATAATGAGTGAGGCCAAATTTGGTTTAATATTGGCCCTGTAACTTAATAAAAAAATCCTGGTGGCCATCCTGAACAGTAAATCAGCAACTAAGTAGCCACAATTCATCAGCACCTCATAAGAAACATTTATGCCATGTTTGGTTTCATTCCATTCAGTGCACCTCTAGAAGAAGCATTTGTATGTATTTCCAATAGGGTCCTATGTTAAACTAAGTCCCCCGCTGGCGGCCATCTTGGATGACGGATCAGCTTCAAAGTAACAACAAATGGTCAACACCTCAAAAGGAACATTCATGCCATGTTTGGTTTCATTCCATTCAGTGGTTCTCTAAAAGAAGACATTTGTAAATATTTCCAATAAGGTCCTATGTTAAACTAAGTCCCCCCAGGCTGCCATCTTGGATTATGGATCGACTTCAAAGTAACAACACTTGGTCAGCACCTCATAAGGAACATTCATGCCATGTTTGGTTTCATTCCATTCAGTGGTTCTCTAAAAGAAGACATTTGTAAATATTTCCAATAAGGTCCTATGTTAAACTAAGTCCCCCAGGCTGCCATCTTGGATTATGGATCGACTTCAAAGTAACAACACTTGATCAGCATCTCATAAGGAACATTCATGCCATGTTTGGTTTCATTACATTCAGTGGTTCTCTAGAAGAAGTTCAAAATGTAAAAAAATAACGACGACGACGGACGACGAAGACCGACGACGGACGCCAAGTGATGAGAAAAGCTCACTTAGCCCTTTAGGCCAGGTGAGCTAAAAATATTAGTTATTGTAAAATAATTTAAAATAACATGAACATTCCTTTTTATTAAATTATTTGTTTGATCTCAAGGTGAACCAATCAAGATCACATGTCATCTTCAATGGTATGTGACATATTGTTTTGAGGTGATAAAACCATATACTAAGGCCACACCAATTTGATGTTCCTCCGACACCTGCTCCAAAAAATATGGTATGAGCGAGCAAATTTTTTTATATCTTTTGTTTTTTTCTTGAAAATGAGTTTTTTTACAGGCGAGTGCTCTACAAGAGAAGTGAGTTGATAAATTGTGTGATTCAGAAGTTGTACAATTTATGTACATATCATAACTGGTTTACTTCATAGAACAAGAGGCTCATTAGAGCCTGATATCGCTCACCTGTAACTTCAGTTTCAGGCATTTGACTTATCTGTAGATCTTACTTTGCTGAACAATTTTGTCATTTACACTTTCTCTCTTTTTATAATAATATTAAAGATAATATATAACCCAAAACTGTAAAATTTCCTAAAAAATAACTATTTCTGGACAGTAACCCAACAATAAGTTGTCCTATTGGTCTAATGATTACTTGACAGGTAGATCTAAACCTGTTTAACACTTTCACCTATGTCAGTTTTGCTCTTACTGCTTTAGTTTTTGAGATGAAAGACAAAACTTCATTTGACCCCTATGTTTTATTTTTAGAAACTGCCGCTATGTTTTTTAATGGGACAAATCCCTAAATACATTCTATAAACTAAATACCCTAAGGAACATTCAATTAAAGTTTTTAAGTATTTGGCCTAGTAGTTTCAGAGAATAAGATTTTTGAAAAAGTAATTAAGACTTTCACAAATGTTAAACAAAAAACGTTTAAAGGGCAATAACTCCTCAAGGGTCAATTGACTATTTTGGTCATGTCGACTTATTTGTAGATCTTACTTAGCTGAACATCTATTGCCATTTATACTTTCTCTCTATCTATTATATTATTAAAGAAAATAACCAAAAACAGTAGAATTTAATAAAAATAAATTATTCCAACAGTAACCCAACAATGGGTTGTCAAACTTGTCTGAAAATTTCATAACAGATAGATCATGACCCATTGATCACTTTAACTCCCTTTCACTTTTGCTCTAACTGCTGTAGTTTTTGAGATATAAGACAAAAACTGCTTTTGTCCCCTATGTTCTATTTTTAGCCAAGGCAGCCATGTTTGTTGATGGATCAAAACTTCAGATATAATTTATAAACTAAATACCTTAAGGAACTTTCAGTTAAAGATTAGAAGTCTTTGGCCCGGTAGTTTCAGAGAAGAAAATTTTTGAAAAAGCAATAGACTTGCATGAAAAAATGAAAAAAAATAAACGTTTCAAGGGCAATAACTCCTTAAGGAGTCAATTGACTATTTTGATCATTGGACTTATTTGTAGATCCTACTTAGCTGAACATTTTTGCCATTTACACTTTCTCTCTATCTTATAATATTAAAGATAATAACCAAAAACAGTTAAACATTTTATAAAAATAAAAAATTTCGGACAGCAACCCTACAATGGGTGGTCCAATTGGTCTGAAAATTTCATAGCAGATAGATCTTGACTTATTCATCTCTTAAAACTCCATGTCACTTTTGCTCTAACTGCTATAGTTTTTGAGACCCCTATGTTCTATTTTTAGCCATGGTGGTCATGTTTGTTAATGGATCAAAACTTCGGATACAATTTATAAACCAGTTACCCTAAGGAACATTCAGTTAAAATTTAGAAGTATAAGGCCAAGTAGTTTCAGAGGAGAAGATTTTTAAGTGTTAGCAAACTTGATGAACAAATTGTGTAAAATTGTCTTTAAAGGGCAATAACTCCTTAAGGGGTCAATTGACAATTTTGGTCATATTAACTTTTTTGTAGATCTTACTTTGCTGAAAATTTAGTGGCAGCAACCCAACAATGGGTTGTTTGGTTCGTCTGAAAATTTCAGGGCTGATAGATCTTGACCTATTGAACATTTTTATCATGTCAGATTTGCTCTAAATGCTTTAGTTTTTGAGATATAAGCCAAAAACTGCATTTGACCCCTATGTTCTATTTGTAGCCATGGCAGCCATGTTTGTTGATGGATCAAAACTTATGCTATGATTCATAAACGATATACCCTAAGGAACATTCAGTTAAAGTTTGAAGGTATTTGGCCCAGTAGTTTCAGAGGAGAAGATTCTGGAAATAGTTTACGACGACAACGACAGACGACGGATGATGACGGACGCCAAGTGATGGCATCAGCTCACATGGGGCACTAAAATTGAGGAAAACACAAATGCTCTAATGCATATAGTTTGATTTATTGGTGCCTGTACCATATCAGACTTGCTTGTCTTGCTGTGGTTTATTAATTTAATTAATTAATTTCAAATCAGCTTTTGTCTGCGTGAATTTTCATTTAAATCCATATATATATTTAGGAAGTATAGCAACCACTGCAACTTCATTTTTTATATAATAAAACTTTTTTGTAATTCATATCTGTTCTTATAGTACTCTTCTTTAGGATGAAGTTTGTATGAAAGCCGTTCAAGGGTTTTACAAGAAGAATTATGCTCGTTAGGTAAATGACACAAGTTGAATAAAATTAAAATATATGTGTATGTATCCAAACAAATGCCCCTGAAAGATATTTGATAGTTGTTGTCATTATACGGTAATGAATCTAATGATTGTTTATTTGCTGCTTAACATCCAATTGGAACTTTTCATCCATATTCAAGTTCAAAATAATGAGCATGCTGAATATTTCTTGCTTTGTATAAAAACAACATGCTTAGCAATATAGTTAGATTGCTACATGTAGATCCCAAGGTATCGAAATGTTCCCTTAAAATGCCTGTCACCCCATTCAGATACATTATTCTGACAGAGCAAAATACTCTTTCCTTTTACTCCTAATCATCTAAATCTCTTTAGCTTTTCTAGAAGTGATAGAACCAATTACACACCCCTAATTATGACGATATGCCAATCACAATACCATCACCTTGGTCTCGTTGGTACTCTTTAAGTTCCCCTTAACAAAAGACAAGTTCTTCTTGCATGACTAAAGACTAACAGGGGAATATGAGGTTTCATCAAAATCAAATACTTATGTGATTTTTTAAAATAAGTTCAGGGGAATTAACATTGTATTTCGTCCAAGACAGATCGGTATATCATGTTGAAACAAGGTTTTTATTTACAAATTGATCACATGGGCAATTGAAAAAAATAGAGTATTGTATACAACAGAAAAGCGTCTACGTGAAAAATTTCAAGAAGAAACTAATTTTGGAGCAGCATGGGGACCACAAATTTGAGGAAGCTGTAATTTTATTGTTATTTTGAAGTAAATTTTCTCCAAAACAGTAGCGGGAAAATCCAAAAACCTAGGAATCAAATTGGTGTGGCCTAAATATGAAAAAGCAGACAAGAAAGTATCCCCAAGATTTAAATAATTTGATCCTTAGGTCAAATGGCATGGTCACATAAAGGTCATTACAATACACAACACCACAATATAGTAATACACCTTCATACCAAGTATCATAAGTCAATGTCAAAAGAAAAAGGTTGTATTATTGGCCTATCGAGATCTTATTGTGCATGCCAATTTGCATGGGTATGTAAAAGAGTACATGTACGAAAATAGTTCTTTCTGAAATCTGTATAGAAAAGAAAAATATGAACTGAATATAAGAACAAGAGTCATGATTGAACTACGCTGGAAGTCTTTCAGATAAAGGTTTTACTACAATTATACTTAACATTATCAAAAATTCATGTAAATGAGGTCAAGGTCAGATCAGTCCTGAAAGACAGATTTACCAAACTCACAACTATTCCATACACAAATATTCTATACTTATCAGAACAAGAGTGAAATCGTTGAAATTTTTTGCTTGCTTTACTTATCATGATTGCAATAATGCTGAAAGTCTTTAAGATAAAGGTTTTACTACAAGTATTACATAAACTTAACATTATCAAAAATTCATGTAAATGAGGTCAATGACAGATGAATCCTACAAGACAGATCTACCAAACTTGCAACTATTCCAAACACAAATATAGTTGACCTACTACTTATTATAAGTAACTGAGACACAGACCCCATGAAAACTTAACATTGACAAATGAAACTTGAAAATGAGGTGAAGGGCAGATGAACCCTGTCTCATAGACATGTAGATCACGAAAGGATTCAATATACCAAATAATGTGATCTTATTACTATTACTATAAGAGAACAACTCATGTGACAAGTATGAGGTATTTTTTTTATTTACAAAACAGTTGTTTATCTTAGTCTGTTTATTGACAGACTGATGGTGTGTCAAAATATTGGGACGACCCTGCATTATGTCTTTCTTGAAATATATTGTGTCATGTTAATTTATCATACATCAAGTGCACCTGATTACAAGTATTTCACTTCTTCAACAAAAAAAACCAAGAGAAAAGTAAATGAATCAGGACCCCCTCCCAGGGACAGGTCAAATTTTGCTAAATATGAATTGTATAACAATGAACGACGACAACAGAATTTAGCGTTGGTAAACTTGTATTTTGTTGTCCCTGTTATGTCATATAATTATCGGCCTATATCCACAACTGACAAATTATTTGAGATAGGAAACCGTGAAAGCCTCTGAACTGACCAAATATACATAGCTGCAAATCATGTCTAAAGGGCACAGGGATGTAGTCCTTTTTGCTGTCAAGATATAAAATACATGGACTAATAATATACAATGTACCTCTAATATTCTTTGGAATAACTTCTTTCTGCTCAGCTTCTATTTTCATTATTTTCTCTTTAAGACTTGAATTTTCTTCTTTTTCTGCAATTATAAAAGAATTTTGATTATTTGGTATATTACCATGATAACATAAATTATCTGAACTCAAGGAATTTATTATAAGAAATTCTTATGCCAGACACATGTTTAAAATTGAGAATGGAAATGGGGAATGTGTCTAAGAGACAATAACCCGACCAAAGAGCTGAAAACAGCCCAAGACCGCCAATGGATCTTCAACACAATGAGAAAACCCCGCACCATGTGGCTGGCTGGGGTCGCCCCGATTTTCCGACGCCCCATTAGTCCGACACCCCTTTGGTCCGACACACCTTTAGTCCGACACCCCACTGGTCCGACACCCCATTAGTCTGACAAAAGTTAATTACTGCCATAATAGAAAATCTACTTCAGAGAATCATTGCTGACGTGGTATTTGAACTACTCTTTCTTGTACTATAAAAATAAGGAGGTGAGGTATGATTGCCAATGAGACGACTATCAACCAAAGTTGAAAAAAAGAGGATGTAAGCAATTATAGGCAACAGTACGGCTTCAACAATGAAAAAAACCCAGACCGTATAGTCGGCTACACTCTTGATTTGTATAGAGTGATAGAGGAGGGACGACATTCTAGGTGCCATGTGCAAAACATTTCATATTACGTTGTACGATTTCAGCTTCAGTTTGGCAATTTTAAATATTGTAAAAGATCGATTTGTACATGTTTTAAAATCAAATGTACTCTACTGCATTCATGGAAAATATAGCAAGTTTTCACAGAGAAAGATTTATTGATGATCGAAAATCACTTTTACATAAAAAAAGTTAATGTTTTTTTACTTTTTTTTGGTAATTTGCATCTTTGAAGATTATAATCCTTAATGGCGGGAATTTTATTCGATGTCTATAAAAGTACAAGACACAAGTTTGTGTTAATATTTCGTTAGTTCGCCAGTAGAAATCATTGAAATTTATAACAGTTAAAGAATATTGTGCATACAACATAACACATAAAAGGTCTCCTTAAGTCTCCATCCGTTGCTGCAAAGTTCGACGCTAACAAACAACGATTTTCAAATACAAGAGTGCACACGCTGAAATGTCTCGCCTTCTTTACTAATCATTGATATTATGTTGATAGTCCTAAATATAAAGCTTTATACAACTGTCACATAAACTTAACATTAACCAAGAAAACTAAACATTGACCAATGAACCATGAAAATGAGGTCAAGGTCAGATGAACCGTGCCAGGCAGACATGTACAGTTAACATTCTTCCATATAACAAATATAGTTGACCTATTGCTTATAGTTTAAGAAAAACAGACCAAAACACAAAAACTTAACACTGAGCAATGAACCGTGAAAATGAGGTCAAGGTCATATAAAACCTGCGTGACTGACATATAGATCATAAAATATTTCCATACACCGAATACAGTTGACCTATGGCATATAGTATTAGAAAAAAAGACCAAAACTCAAAAACTTAACTTTGACAACTGAACCATGAAAACGAGGTCAAGGTCAGATGACACCTGCTATCTAGACATGTACACCTTACAATCATTCCATACACCAAATATAGTAGACCTATTGCATACGGCATAAGAAAAACTGGTACGCACATATCAAATATAGTTATCCTACTACTTATTATAAGAGAGAATTTAACATTACAAAAAATCTTAACTTTTTTTCAAGTAGTCACTGAACCATATGAAAATGAGGTCAAGGACATTGGACATGTGACTGACGGAAACTTCGTAAAATGAGGCATCCATATACAAAGTATGAAAAAATAATCAAGATCTTCCAGCTTCTAAAATATAAAGCTTTCAAGAAGTTAGCTAACGCCGCCGCCGCCGCCACCGCCGCCGGATCACTATCCCTATGTCGAGCTTTCTGCGACAAAAGTCGCAGGCTCGACAAAAATGATAAATATATTTGTCAAATACGTGAATAAATACGTAATCCTTAAGCATAAAAGCTATTTTTGTGTATTTTGATTATATTCAAGATAAAATGAAAATGTTTCACCCAAAAAAAACATGCATTAAAATAGCTTTTAAAAATTGTGCATAATTTGTGTAGTGGTCAGCTCTGTTCTCTAAATGTGTTTTCTCAATTTTTATTTTTTTGTTGTTAATCTTTATTTCTCAATAAACCATTTACAGTGGAATGGTACAGAGAACACATAATATTAGTAACAAATCAACATATATGAGAGAGATGTCAGCCCGGATCACACAACCCTTTATTAACATTTCTTTCACTATGACAATTGTGTTCATATTGATCTTTCATACTTTGAAGAACTGTGTTTACCAAGCATCCTTTGTTAATAAAAGTTTGTGTGTTCCATACATATGCCAATCCACAATCATTGAATATACTCATTATACTCGATAGCCATGGAGACCCTACAATATTCAATTGATAAATCAGTTTGTATGTTATAGAGGACAGTTTCGAACTTTTACCCTCAATTAATTTTGTCCAAAACGATACAAATCTTGTTTTTATATGTATTTCGAGAGGAAACCTTCCGAGTTCGCCATATACTATAAAAGACGGTGTTGATGATTTAAGTTGTAAAATCATCTAACAAAACTTTAAGTGAACCCTTTTAATGATATCGTTGTTACCTGTGCCCCATATTTCGCAACCGTACAAAAGAGCTGGCACGACCATTTTATCAAATAGGTCCAACTGTTAGTAGACAAATTGTGTAATTTTCCTAGCTTTAAAACCTCATACATGGCTTTTAGGCCTTTACGAGAGGCTTCTTCCTTGGCTTTTTTTTAAGTTTCCATTACGGTTGAGTAAAACTTCCAGATAGTTAAAATCTTTAATTGTCTCTATAAAATTTCCTCTATATTGAAATTCTATTCCACTTGGGATTCTTCCTCTCAAAAATATTACTATTTTTATTTTGTCTATATTAACCTTTAGTTTCCATTTTTGCAATAGCTCGAGAACAAATTTAATAACTGATATTGCAAGTCAGAAGGGTTTTCAGCCATAATAACAGTTTCGACGCGTATAGAATAGCAAATAATTTAATACTAGTATAGATATCTAATTTTTCATTAAATTCTGCACTTATTGAGGTTAGGCCTTTAATGTTACAGCTTTTTCTAAAATTATCAAGATCATTTAGTAAATATCAAAAAGAAAAGGCGATAGATTTTCCCCTTGTCGTACTCCATTTAAACAGGAAAAATATTCTTATACTTCGTTGATATAAACGATTCGTGATTTTGTATCTTTGTACATGTTTACTATGGCGTTGTACATGTTCCCATTCATGTTATTTACTAAAAGTTTGTACCATAACCCGTCTCGCCAGACAGTGTCAAATGTCTTTTCGAAGTATACGAATGCACAGTACATCTTTTTCTTTTTTGATTGTAAAATATGAAAAAGAGATTGCAATACAAACAAATTATCTAATGTGGAGTAATGTTTTCTAAACCCACATTGATTTTCACATAAAATTAAAAATTCATCAGAGAACTCTGTAGGTATATCATTGAGGACTGCGGTAAACAATTTTCCTATGCAACTTTAAAAGGTTATTTTTTAAATTTGTAAAGATAAATGAAGAATGAGTACACTATTTATGATTCCATAATAAATAAAATTTGGTCTGTGATTTGCAAATAAAGAATGTGACGGGGTTAATTGTTTGTGCGCGCTCAACCCTCCCCTAACCTAGGACAGTGGTGATACAGCACAACATAAGTCTTTTTGAACAAACCTGTTGTTCAGTGGTTGTCGTTTGTTGATTTAGTTCAAAAGTGTTTCTCGTTTCTCGTTTTTTTTAATATAGATTAGACCATTTGTTTTCCTGATTGATTTGTTTTACACTAATCATTTTGGGGCCCTTTATAGATTACTGTCCGGTGTGAGCCAAAGCCGTGTTGAAGGATGTACTTCGACCTATAATTGTTTACTTTTTGCACATTGTGTTTTGTATGGAGAGTTGTCTCATTGGCACTCATACCACATCTTTTTATTTCTATATAAAAATCAGTTGAAAATGGCTTAACTTATCAGATCGATACAAAGCAGAAAAGCATCAAACATAAACACAGATCGTACGTGGCAGGGCATTTTTCATCCCTCATCCCTAACAACAAAAGGGACACAAATTACAGATCTGAGAGAACTCGCAGTGTTACTGACAGCTAGTTCAAAGCCAATAACAACTAATAAAAAATCATGTATCTTAGACTTAAATATTAATTAGTTTACATCCAACATCCAATGGATTTATTTAGTGTCAAGACTTCATTAACAGTCAGAGAAAAACTTGACTTTGTGCAATTCTGATATAAAATTAACAGGTTGTAGTACCGTTAAAGTGCATATGTGTACAACACATCTATTCAGTATGATTTTAATTTACTGATAATCAAATCAATATTTGTACCAATAAAAACAACAAAAACAAAATTCAAAGATCTATTTACAGTGTTGAATTGAACTTTTAGAATAACTTTATTTTAAGGATTGATAAGTTTACCCGGATCGTATATAATATCCGGGGCTCAGTGAACAACATCACCGTAAAATTTAAGATGTGCTATTCCGTCTGAAATGTTTTTTCACATGTACAACCGAACTTGCAAACCAATTCTTAGTATCTATGGAAGAATTTAATACAGATTTTAAGTAATTTGTGGTAACGAAATCCCTGACTTAATAATTTACCAGTAATATACATAGATTACGCTAGTTGAAATCCAAAATGGCATTACAGACATGGACATAACGAACGAATTGGGATATATAAACACTGTAAGATTGTGCCAGAGGAACATCACCGTCCAAAAAAGGATAATTAACAATAGGGAACAAAAAATCATCCCTTTTGTCGTAACTTTTGGTGCAGAGTTTCTGGGGTAAAACTTGAATATCTAAGTCTAGGAATAGACACTTATTGCTGTTAATATTTGATATATTAAAAGAAAGTTGCTGTGGTTAAATTTCGACAGTATATCTAGAGAATTCTTGATTATTTAACGAAAAGTATCAATAAGATAAATGTTAGTGTTTTTGAATTTAGACGGGTCTTTACTTAGTTTGGCCATTAACTGTAATTCATAGAAATACAGGAACAAGTCTGCTATTAAAGGGGCACACTTGGAGCCCATAGATATACCTACAGTCTGTCGATAAACTTTACTACAGTCTGTCGATAAACTTTATTGCCGAAACGTAAATAATATGTGAAAATTTATGGCTGTAACCATCTCATCACTCTTACAGTAAGTTTATCTATAGCATATTTACCTTTCTCGTTTGAGAAAAAGGCTTTTAATATATGAGTTGCAGCAAATAAATTTGCAATTAGATTTATCGAACGACCATTTAATATGTATTTGTTTTAGTTTGATATGATTGTGTGGAAGTGCAGTAATTTAACTCAAACATCAAAGAAATGTTTTACACTCCAAAAAATGATTAACTACACTTTTTTCATGTTATATTACAAAATTAATGATCAGTTCTTTGATAGTAGTTAAGGAACTAGTTAAAAGCACTGACATTCTAGTAGTAAAACACTTGCTAGAGGACGAGATGAAACGAAATTTTACGGTTTTTATAATTTAATTAACCAAAACATAGTGGGGACCTTCAAATGGTCCTAAGAGGTCTTACGCTGAGCTCTGGTTTTGGATGATTATTTACTATATGAATAATGAATGTAGTTGAACGTATATTAATCACATTGTTTAGCGCTTTTTCGTCCGGTACGAACACAAAACGCTTTTGCGAGTACTTGAATTTTGTTTTTAATCCTACTAGACAATCAAATAAATACCAATCTTGTACAAATAGCCATTTGCATGTATCATGTGTATATTCATAAGCGATAATATTTGCAATTGCATATTCATAAAACAACAAACCTTTTTTCCATTACATAAGTATTTTCAGTCATGTTCTTTGATGCAATTTTTAAAACACAAGCAAACATGCGACATGAAAATAACACTAACACCCCACACCACTTCTCTTTACATTGACACAGGCATGTACCTGTTTTAATCATTGCTACTTTCCAGCGCGTTTTGTTGTTGTTGTGAACTTGTATACTCAAAACAGATTTCTTCCGGAGAATGCACCAAACTTTACAAATAGAATTGAGAATGGAAACGGGGAATGTGTCAAAGAGACAACAACCCGACAAAAAAGCAGAAAACAGCCCAAGGCCACCAATGGGTCTTCAACATAGCGAGAGAATCACGCACCTCGGGGCAGGCTTCAGCGGACCGTTAAAAAATGTGTATACTAGTTCAGCGAAAATGAAAAAAAAGTTCTATTTGGTTTACCAGTTTTCCCACTGTCTTAAGAGTCCAAGGAGTTAACTTTAAATAAATCACTCTTCAATTAACTACAAACATTGTTGCATAAAGAAAAACTAATTTGACATTTTTCTCAAAAAAATTCTGTACGCTGAAACAAGCATCCCACATACAATATGTAGGCAGTAAAGCCTAATTGGAGCCTTACCGGTAACTTTCTTAATTCTCTATTTTGGGAGAGATACACAGTTGCGTATCTTCATGTTAGTGATTCGACAAAATTCACAACGTATATTTAGTTTGACAAAATGTTCACAACAGTTAGATTGATACTCATGTTTAGGGAGCTACCATTTGATTTTTATGGGGGGACTAGGATGAAAAATGCTGTCCTGCGTTTTTATTTTTCCCTCTATTCGGTCCTGCTTTTTTATTTTTCACTCTATTCAGTCCTGGCTTTTTTTTTTAGTTTTTTAAAAATTGTCATTCTGCCTTTTATTTTGCAAATAATCTCATCCTGCCTTTTTTTTTTACTCAAAACTCCTGTCCTGCCTATTTTTTTCAAATTTCATCCTAGCCCCCCCCCCCCCCCCCCCCCCCCCCCCCCCCCCCCCACCTCCCCTCCCCCCAACCCCCCATAAAATTCAAATGGTAGCTCCCTTAGTCACACAAGACATGAGGTCCGTGTCTCTGTCATTCTATGTGTTGTTTGGGTAAATATAACCAACTATTTTCACTAATACAAGTCTACCAACCAACCTTGATAAATATCATTACATGTTCTTAGTCAGTCGATGGACAAGTTCAAGTGAGTGTTTTAATATATATATATATAAAATGCACCCAATGGTGAATTGGGAATAAAAATATTGTCATTTTGGTCTTCTTCTGACTGGCAGTAGACCCTTGCTAAAGTTGGGCGTCCGTTTGGTTGTGCGGGATGTAAAATTTTCAACAACTGTCAGAGTGGGTATATTCAAACTGATGCCTCGTGTAGAGGGGCCGTCGGTGACCTGTTGTCTGAGCCTGTGGCAAGTTGAAATAATATGCTTTTTGTTTAAAAAAAAGAGAAAAATCCCAAATTTACAAAATCGACAGTATGGTCATAATGACACGAAAAAACAACAAAGTTTTATAAATCTTTCTACTATTAACGCCAACCTAATGTTTTTTAAAGTTGAATTTATCCAGATTGATCCACTCCATCTTTAGTGAAAGTATGAAAAAAGTTTAATTGTGAAAATGTGATTTTTTCATAATAAAAGACCACAAATGGGTAAAAATTGATGTAAAATGGGAAAATCATTAAAAAAAAAATACTTTCAAATGGCCGTAACAAAACAAGAAGTGCATGCTGAAATGGATGTCTTTCTTGTTTTACTAACCAAGATTCTTTTAATTTTAAAAGACTTAAAGATTGTGATTTCACTACAAGTATCAAATACACTTTACATTATCAATGACACATGACTATAAGATCAAGGTCAGATAAACCCTGCAGCAACAGACATTCTGTATGTATGTGCCTGTCCCTAGACAGGAGCCTGTAATTCAGTGGTTGTCGTTTGTTGATGTGTTACATATTTGTTTTTCAATAATTTTCTTTTTTTTACATAAAGGAGGCCGTTAGTTTTCTTGATTGTTTTACATTTGTCATTTCGGGGCCTTTTATAGCTGACTATGCGATATGGGCTTTGCTCATTGTTGAAGGCCGTATGGTGACCTATAGTTGTTAATGACTGTGTCATTTGGCCTCTTGTGAAGAGTTGTCTCATTGGCAATCATACCACATCCTTTAGAAGGATAGAGCACTCGGCTTACCGCATCGAGTGTCTCACAGCTAAGTTGGCATCTGATCATGAGGTGTTCGCCATAGATTGACCTCCTGATTGAATTCGTCTAAATTACATGCCAGGTCAATCTCATATGTCTCAAAAAATGTTTTTTTTTTCGTTTGTAATATTCTTTACAACACGAGGAAGCAGATACTGCGCAAAGAAGTGATTTTCTGATGATATCAGACGCGACTCCAGTTCCATTATCATGTGGTCTATGAACGCAAAATATGATGAGACTTCCCAATACTGTTTTGGCGTGTTTGTAGGGTGATTGGCTCTGGTAGTCTGTCGATCACATTGCCTTGTCATATTTTCAATGATATCGAAGGGTTCAGATAAATCGAATTCCGATTGGTATATCTCATTCCAAACAGATTCATCCCTTCGTTCAGCTCGTAACAACTCAATAACAGTTCTACATTCTTGTGTAGCCTCCAACAGATCACAATCGATACCTTGCAGGTATTTCGACAGATATACCGTAATCTGTAAAATGTGCTCTGAAACTACAAGAGCAATAACAAATTCAAATCTTGTAATAGATCAAGGTACTGTTCGGCTTTGTCATCTCCATCATCTCGCAATCGTTCATGATTTAAATATTCTTTCATTTAAAAGTTTTGAAACCAAATGCCATTATTTAATGTCATTTAATCAATATAAAGAGAGATAACATCATGAACATACATATGTATATGTGTTTCCTTTAAATATTTTATCTATAATTTTTTTTTTTGCCAATTTTTTTTTGCATGCCGAATCGATGTGCACGCAACTGCGTGTTGACGTATAGGGAGTTACGCGCCTGCTCAGTGGGACATAAAAATCCTGTAAGACAGACAAGTACACCCTTCAAATATTCCAAACACTAAATATGATTGACCTATTGCTTATGGTAATATAAAAACAGACCAAAACACAAAAATGTAATGTTGACCAATAAACCATGAACATGAGCTCAAGGAAGGATTGTACCTGCCAAACAGACATGTACTCTTTACAATCATTCTATAACCACACATAGTTGACCTACTGCTTATAGTACTTGCAAAAAACAGACCAAAACACACAAAAAAACTTAACATTGACCAATGAACCATGAAAATGAGGTTAAGGTCAGTTAAAAAATGTCAGACTGGCATGTACCCCTTATAATCATTCCATACACCACATATAATTAACCTTCTGCCTAAAGTATCTGAGAAACAAACTTAACAATGGAACTTAAACCTTGATCACCGATCCTTGTAATGAGGTCAAGGTCAGGTGAACTCTATCTGACGAACATGTAGATGTTGCAAGAACCAATCTACCAAATATAGATATCTTATGCATAATATGTAAAAAATGTAAAAAAATTCACATGACATAAAAAACAACATTTTTTTTCAAGCATATCCTGAAACATGAAAATGAGGTCAAGGACAAAGGACATATGACTGACGGAAACTTTGTATCATAAGTTATGTGCATACTAATTATGAAGCATCCAGTTCTTCTACACTGATTTATAAATCTTTATACAAATAGTTTAAGCAGCGGGCTCCTGATAAAAATCCTTAGGTCTCACATTCTGTGACTTTCCTCCCAGGCGAAAGAAATCCTCGTCAAAGATACCAAAGACTCATTCATTCAAATCTTTAAGAAAATAAGAAAAAGAATGTGTCTGAGGATACGAATGCCCCCACTCAAGCTTTGCAATTGAAAGGTAAATAGCTCATTGTCCAAACTCAAACTCTGTCAATGTATTTTTATTCTTACAATTGTGTACGAGTTAAATGAAATTTGTATGAGGAAAACTTGCATTACAGTTTAGAATTTTTTTTACAATTTTCCAAGTCATAAAGGGACATAAAGCGTATAACTCTAGAACACTTAATGGCTCAATGCCCTAATTCGAACTCTGTCTGCCAATTTTGGTTCTCTAAGCATTGTATATCAGTTTCATAAAATTCGTAAGGGTTCCGCGGAACACAGTGTCTCGCCTACTTTTGCTGTTAATCGCAGGCTCAACAAAAATGAGGAAAACAATTAATAAAAATATTCCTCTCTATACTATCTTTTGATTGTAAGTAGCTTCTGTTCAAGTTTGGTAAAAATCCATGATAGTTTATGAATCTAATTAATGTTTTAAAAACTTAAACTGCAGACTGTATGTAATGTTAACTGGAAGAAAAACAAAGTCCATTTATAAGTAAAATGGAAAAAATGGAACAAAATTTTAACAAATTTTCCTTCTAGATACTAGCTTTTAATCATAAACAAGCTTCTGTCCAAGTTTGGTACAAATCCAGGATAGTTTAAGAAAGTTGTTAAAATTTTAAAAAACTTTAACCACAGAGTGAATGTAATGTAAACTGGCAGAAAAACTAAGTCCATTTATAAGTTAAATACGGATAAACTGGATTTTTTTTATTAATTTTACTTCTGGATACTATCTTATGATCATAAACAAGCTTCTGTCCAGAACTGGAAGAAAAACAAAGTCCATTTATAAGTAAAATGGAAAAACTGGAACAAAATTTTAACAAATTTTCCTTCTAGATACTAGCTTTTAATCATAAACAAGCTTCTGTCCAAGTTTGGTACGAATCCAGGATAGTTTAAGAAAGTTGTTAAAATTTTAAAAACTTTAACCACAGAGTGAATGTAATGTTAACTGGCAGAAAAACTAAGTCCATTTATAAGTTAAATACGGAAAAAATGGAATTTTTTTTTTACAAAATTTACTTCTGGATACCATCTTATGATCATAAATTAAACAAGCTTCTTTCCAAGTTTGGTACAAATCCACGATAGTTTAAGAAAGTTATTAAAATTTCAAAAACTTTAACCACAGAGTGAATCTAATGTAAACTGGCAGAAAAACTAAGTCCATTTATAAGTAAAATACGGAAAAAATGGAATTTTTTTTTTACAAAATTTACTTCTGGATACTATCTTATGATCATAAACAAGCTTCTGTCCAAGTTTGGTAGAAATCCAGGATAGTTTAAAAAAGTTATTAAAATTTGAAAAACTTTAACCACAGAGTGAATATTTGTGGACGCCGCCGACGGAATGTAGGATCGCTATGTCTCGCTTTTTCGACAAAAGTCGAAGGCTCGACAAAAACTGGATGAGGAAACTTTAATAAGTTAGAGCGTAAAAACGAAAAAAAATTGCAATGTTCCAAATCATAAAGGGGCATAACTCTAGAACAGTTAATGACTTAATGCCCAAATTTGAACTCTGTCTGCCAATTTTGGTTCTTAGTCTTGGGTATTAGTTTCATTAAATTTGGGACGATAATTAACATTCTTCAACTATAGTAAAGTCATGCCACTAAGGTTACCTTTTAAACCATAAAGAATCTTTTTAACCTGTTGTTGCATCACAGTGCTCATTGTGGTTTCTTTAACAACAGGATCATTCTCTCCACTGATTCTTCCCAATACCTGTTCACAAATCAAACTAACTATTAAATTGATTATAAAGAATACATGCTTTGTCTATATTCCCCTTTGTGTTTCTTTGATACATATGACGAGGCTCGAGACATACATCCTGTCATTGTGTTATTGTGCTATTGTAAATTTTTGTATTCTTGTCTTTCATTTTTGTTAATGTGCTTTGTCTATATGCCCTTTTGTGCTTCTTTGTTACATATTTGTTTGTTTTTAAAGTGATTAAGGTTATAACACAATGTTGACTGCTGTACCCCTATTTTTTACATTTTTACCTATTATGTCTGTTTGTTTTGTTCACACATCGTTGTCAATATAATGGAGTTTGATGCGACTGTCATACAAGTGAGAGGTTTAGCTAGCTATAGAACCAGGTTCAATCAACCATTTTTTACATAAGGAAATGCCTGTACCAAGTCAGGAATATAACAGTGGTTATCCATTCGTTTGATGTATTTAAGCTTTTGATTTTGCCATTTGATTAGGGACTTTCTGCTTTAGATTTTTCTAGAGTTCAGTACTTTTGTGATTTTACTTTTTATATTCCAAACATGAAAGCACTACTCATCCCTTTCTCTTATCCTATGTTTTTTTCTTTTTACTGTATCAAAAATGCAAAGTCCGTAACTATCCTTTAACTAACGCCTGGTATTTCTATGTCCCATTCACTGCGTTGCACAGGATTAAAATTTCAAGAAATGCTGAATACAAATAATGCTTTCAAAATATAAAATGTGAGTTTTAATTTTTGCATAACCTGTCATGTGCAATTTAGCCTATAATAAAAACATAGCAAACATATCTGAATTTCTGTATTGATTTAACTTGTCCTTGTAGTCTAACATGTCTAAAGAAGATACATTGAAAACGAACAAAGCACAATTAAGATTGACCTATAACAGCCCTGTTGTTCACAAGGAATTTTTATGAAGAATCTTAAATACATTATTTCCAAATCAGATTCAAATTGAGCTTGTAAATTCAGAGTTGACAAAAATGTCCAAGTTAATGGATAGCATATAGAAAGTGATGGCAAATTTCACAGTTGTGTAAACTACAGGGAATGACTTACTACTTTCACTGTTTGAACAAATTGGTGATATTTATCTAAATCCATTGATGACATTTTAATGATCTCTTTATACCAGTACTGCAGTCTATATAAGTCTGCTGCTAAACTGGTATCATGGCTCTCTGGTTCTGTATTTGGAATCTGCACAGCTTTAACCATAGACATTAATGTAACCAGTGCCTGGAATCCTGGTCTGGTTGTTAGTGTAGGTACTGTAATAAAATATACCTGATAGATAAACTCACTCTATGATATCTACCACAAAAAAATGTTTGGTCGGTTTCAAGTGAATATATTTGTATTAAGTCCGAGTTACTGTACAAGTTGCTGTCAATATGTACAGTCCACATCGATTTGATTGGAGATGTCATTTAACTTTTTACATATTTTTTTTTCAAATGCACATTCAGAACCTGTTAATGTGAAAATATCATACAACTGACAATGCTAGAACTAATTGCACACTAATTGTACAACTGATCAAAAAGTAGTTTAGGAGATACCTGTACTGTATTTTAAGAGAGGCCTATTAAAAGAGAGGCGAAAGATACCAAAGGGTCATTCAAACTCACAAGTTGAAAATGAACTGACAACGTCATGGCTAAAAAAGAAAAAGGCAAACAGATTTGATTTTAATTTGCCTTTTCTCCATTCAAATGTAAAATGAACAAAACATTCCATATAAGTCATTAGTTTGGTCTCATTAATCGATACTTCCATGAAAACATTATCCTTGTTTTGGCATCTAAACAATAGGACTCCTTAGTCAAGCTGCCTGGGTTAAACACAAACATCAAAAGTTTTTAAGGCTTTGTGCAAATTTGAGAACAAATTAATATGTGATTTCTTTAAATAAAAAACAAATATTCACATTTCTCCCCTGAAAGTCTCCTTTTTGTCAAATGTTATTCATTTCTGAAATGTAATCATAGCATAAAACAAGCTTAAAATACAATATGGTTATCATATAACAATTAAAGTAATGTTCTTTTCTATCTTTTCAACCAATAGCCCTATTCTGAAAGGATATTGTCCTGAACATGCATGAAATATTTGCCACTGGATGTAAAGCAGACAACAATCTATCAATCAAAAGGATATAATAATAATGTTGTTTGTCAATTCTTGTCTGCCGATCTTTGCTAATTTATAGTTTAGGCCAGACTTATAAATATTTCTATATTTTTTTTATTTACACAGTTCATTGTTTAATCATCTATCATGTCCATATAGTGGCAATTTTACCGTTGGTGACACACAAAGCTTACATTTTTGGAGACCAAACCCATTTTGATATGTATGTATAATACACAGTTTATAATGTTTAACAGTGCTTCTGATAAAACTACAGTTGTTGACCAAGTACGACAGAAAGATTACCCTTCTTGTGCCCCTAATTAATCTGATCCATGTTACGAGAGCATTGCTCACTATTCTCTTGGACATTTTTAGATGATTTAATTTGAATTATGCATGCAGCTGTGCATTCTGTGTAAATACATAGATAGTTTATAAAATAACTGAACCTGTTTGATTTAATTCATCTTGGTTAATGTCAGTTGATTCCAAGTCAGAAGCCAGTTCTGTGTTAGCTGAGAGAGGGTCCTCCTTGAGAGCCTCCAGAAATAACAGATAATCTTGTTCACTTCTGATCTTAGCTATTAGTTTTCTATTCATTTCAGCTGACACTCCACTGGAAGCTATATCTGCATGGTCATCAGGTTCTAAAACTCCCTTTGATATTAATGAATCAATGACATTTCTTACATCAGATAAATTCTGAATCAGATTGTAGTAGTTCTTTTGTAACCTGACTGAATGGTTCCCTGTAACTAAATCAAAGAAAAGGAATTAACAGTCATATCAAATTAAGCTATGACTTTTCATTTTTTTAGTTAGATATTGAGTACAATTATCATGATTATGAGACACTAAAAATATCAATGCAAGATAGATTATTTTTACGGTGTTTATAGAGCATGTTAAGATAGCTTATACAACAGCGTCAAGTGTGGTTCAATATTTTTCAATTGAGACAATTAAATGTTCATCACTTTTTTTCAGTACTAACATTGATTTTGTTATTAATCAATTAAACATAACTAAATATGTACTCCAATATAGAATACACTCTTACAATCCTACATCCTGTCAATACTTGTATCTTGGCATTGCACAAGGTTGCCTGTTTTAACAGACTTCTTAAGATTTTTTACATATAATTAAATCAGTTGGAGGTGTACTGATTGATTAGTTAGTCTTAAAAACAATTCATTCATCTATTTATAAAGTACTCTTCGGTCGGTACTTTGTGTCTTTAGTCTTTTTGTTTTTTGTGCTTTGTGTTGATCTGAATGATCATGCCCTTTTCGACAGATTTTTAAAGTTTGTTCTTATGGTGTGCTTTTACACCAAATCACACCTTGTGAAACTGCATATGAGATTTATTTAAAGTTAGTTCCCTTGGGTAAATTTGAGCAGTATAATTAAAGAATTTTGTATTATTTAATGCAAAATGATATTGAGGTTATGGCAAGGGTCCTTACATTTATCAATTAAATGGAATTTAGACCAATCATTTCTAAGTAAATTGTGGTTAATGATAATACAGGAACAGGTCTACTATTAAAGGGGCACCAGTGGTACCCATAGTAGTATGGGACCCTGTAATTTAGTGGTGGTAGTTGGTTGCTTTCTTCATATTTGTTTTTCTTTTTTTTGGCAGTTAGCTTTCCAGTTTGAATTCGGTTTTTGTCATGTTTGGTCTTCTATAGCTTTCTATACATTGCTCATTGTTGAAGGCAATAGGTTTTATACCTATAATTTCTTGCATCTAAATCATTTGGTATCTGGTAAATAGTTGTCTCATTGGCAATGACACCACATCTTCTGATTTTTGTATTAAGTCCTTTTCCTTTACGACTTTTTATTGTACCTATTGTAAGTCCACTATTCAAGATAAAGGCATTCCCAGGATAAATAAGGGGGAATTGAAATTTCAAAAAACCAGTTTTGTCTCATTGGCATTTGTTAGACACTGCTTTTCATACAAATAATCAGAATGAAAACTAAGAACTCACTACTTGATTTAACTTTGGAATGTGAAACATCTTCATAATGGGAAAGTTGTTGGCCTTCCATACATTCTATCAGGTCTGTAGAACAAGTAGGAGACTCTTTTAGGACCTCTAATAATACACTGTAGGAATCTTGTGGTCTTTGAATAAGAAGGTCTAAAATACATTTGTTGCGGTCAGATGGCTTTGGATGTTGTTCTATTTCTGCTCTATCTTCAATCCTAAAGATACATTTGGAAATCAATAGATCAAGGACGTCCTTATCTAGAATGGTGTCTTGTATTATCTTATCATAGAAATGGTACAATCGGTTGTGAGCTGGAAAAGAAATAAAACATGTGGTTACCATGGTGATTTATATAGATATATATATATGATAGTTTGGTCCATTATGGCGTCCTGAAAATATGATACAGTCTGTGAAAACCTAGAAATTTAAAAAAAATAGCAATCATGAACCATCTTGTCTTTTTGGTTTTTATTAAAAAAACATGTGAAATAACATACGGATGTGGTAAATTCATTATTTATGAGTTTGCCATTTCTTTAAAGAAACAAAAACCAGAGAGATGATCTAGTGATCAGATACCCCTGCCTGCAGCAACTGAGAGATCATGATTGTGTTTCTGTAGCAACTTACTGTGAATTTCTGGTTGAATTTTTTATATTTTATGAAAAATACTTCTGTTAAGGGGTAACAAATCTGGAAACAAAAGAAAACCGTTGGTGACACACAAAGCTTACATTTTTGGAGACCAAACCCATTTTGATATGTATGTATAATACACAGTTTATAATGTTTAACAGTGCTTCTGATAAAACTACAGTTGTTGACCAAGTACGACAGAAAGATTACCCTTCTTGTGCCCCTAATTAATCTGATCCATGTTACGAGAGCATTGCTCACTATTCTCTTGGACATTTTTAGATGATTTAATTTGAATTATGCATGCAGCTGTGCATTCTGTGTAAATACATAGATAGTTTATAAAATAACTGAACCTGTTTGATTTAATTCATCTTGGTTAATGTCAGTTGATTCCAAGTCAGAAGCCAGTTCTGTGTTAGCTGAGAGAGGGTCCTCCTTGAGAGCCTCCAGAAATAACAGATAATCTTGTTCACTTCTGATCTTAGCTATTAGTTTTCTATTCATTTCAGCTGACACTCCACTGGAAGCTATATCTGCATGGTCATCAGGTTCTAAAACTCCCTTTGATATTAATGAATCAATGACATTTCTTACATCAGATAAATTCTGAATCAGATTGTAGTAGTTCTTTTGTAACCTGACTGAATGGTTCCCTGTAACTAAATCAAAGAAAAGGAATTAACAGTCATATCAAATTAAGCTATGACTTTTCATTTTTTTAGTTAGATATTGAGTACAATTATCATGATTATGAGACACTAAAAATATCAATGCAAGATAGATTATTTTTACGGTGTTTATAGAGCATGTTAAGATAGCTTATACAACAGCGTCAAGTGTGGTTCAATATTTTTCAATTGAGACAATTAAATGTTCATCACTTTTTTTCAGTACTAACATTGATTTTGTTATTAATCAATTAAACATAACTAAATATGTACTCCAATATAGAATACACTCTTACAATCCTACATCCTGTCAATACTTGTATCTTGGCATTGCACAAGGTTGCCTGTTTTAACAGACTTCTTAAGATTTTTTACATATAATTAAATCAGTTGGAGGTGTACTGATTGATTAGTTAGTCTTAAAAACAATTCATTCATCTATTTATAAAGTACTCTTCGGTCGGTACTTTGTGTCTTTAGTCTTTTTGTTTTTTGTGCTTTGTGTTGATCTGAATGATCATGCCCTTTTCGACAGATTTTTAAAGTTTGTTCTTATGGTGTGCTTTTACACCAAATCACACCTTGTGAAACTGCATATGAGATTTATTTAAAGTTAGTTCCCTTGGGTAAATTTGAGCAGTATAATTAAAGAATTTTGTATTATTTAATGCAAAATGATATTGAGGTTATGGCAAGGGTCCTTACATTTATCAATTAAATGGAATTTAGACCAATCATTTCTAAGTAAATTGTGGTTAATGATAATACAGGAACAGGTCTACTATTAAAGGGGCACCAGTGGTACCCATAGTAGTATGGGACCCTGTAATTTAGTGGTGGTAGTTGGTTGCTTTCTTCATATTTGTTTTTCTTTTTTTTGGCAGTTAGCTTTCCAGTTTGAATTCGGTTTTTGTCATGTTTGGTCTTCTATAGCTTTCTATACATTGCTCATTGTTGAAGGCAATAGGTTTTATACCTATAATTTCTTGCATCTAAATCATTTGGTATCTGGTAAATAGTTGTCTCATTGGCAATGACACCACATCTTCTGATTTTTGTATTAAGTCCTTTTCCTTTACGACTTTTTATTGTACCTATTGTAAGTCCACTATTCAAGATAAAGGCATTCCCAGGATAAATAAGGGGGAATTGAAATTTCAAAAAACCAGTTTTGTCTCATTGGCATTTGTTAGACACTGCTTTTCATACAAATAATCAGAATGAAAACTAAGAACTCACTACTTGATTTAACTTTGGAATGTGAAACATCTTCATAATGGGAAAGTTGTTGGCCTTCCATACATTCTATCAGGTCTGTAGAACAAGTAGGAGACTCTTTTAGGACCTCTAATAATACACTGTAGGAATCTTGTGGTCTTTGAATAAGAAGGTCTAAAATACATTTGTTGCGGTCAGATGGCTTTGGATGTTGTTCTATTTCTGCTCTATCTTCAATCCTAAAGATACATTTGGAAATCAATAGATCAAGGACGTCCTTATCTAGAATGGTGTCTTGTATTATCTTATCATAGAAATGGTACAATCGGTTGTGAGCTGGAAAAGAAATAAAACATGTGGTTACCATGGTGATTTATATAGATATATATATATGATAGTTTGGTCCATTATGGCGTCCTGAAAATATGATACAGTCTGTGAAAACCTAGAAATTTAAAAAAAATAGCAATCATGAACCATCTTGTCTTTTTGGTTTTTATTAAAAAAACATGTGAAATAACATACGGATGTGGTAAATTCATTATTTATGAGTTTGCCATTTCTTTAAAGAAACAAAAACCAGAGAGATGATCTAGTGATCAGATACCCCTGCCTGCAGCAACTGAGAGATCATGATTGTGTTTCTGTAGCAACTTACTGTGAATTTCTGGTTGAATTTTTTATATTTTATGAAAAATACTTCTGTTAAGGGGTAACAAATCTGGAAACAAAAGAAAAACAATCAAGTACCATAACTCTGAATAAGTCAAATGAAAACTATGAAAATTGAACCAGTTTGAACAAATTGGCCTTCATTTTTCATATCCTTAATACAGTATACCACATTCTCACTTAGAAATTAAACAAGAATGTGTCATTAGTACATGGATGCCCCACTCACACTATCATTTTCTATGTTCAGTGGACCGTGAATTTGGGTCAAAACTCTAATTTGACATTAAAATTAGAAAGATAATATAATAGGGAACATTTGTACTAAGTTTCAAGTTGATTGGACTTCAACTTCATCAAAAACTACCTTGACCAACATCTTTAACCAAAAACTTTAACCTAAAGCGGGACAGACAGACAACGAACCAAGGGACGAATGAACGGATGCACAGACCGAAAAACATAATGCCCCTAAGTAGGGCATAAAAATAATCTTGTTGGTGGAGCACAGGGATGGAAATTAGCAAGTGCCCAGCAGCATATGGCCCCTAAAATTTGAGGTGTGCTTACATTTTTATTGATCATATAACAATAGTCCACCAAAATATTGACAATTTCAATTTCCATCCCTAGAGCATATATAATATGGATTCAAAAATAAATTAAGTTACGTTATCAATAGATAACAAAGCATGAAATTGTAATTATCAATAATCATTCATAAAACTGGTGGCTAGAAGTTTACATTTTAAGTAATGACTGACAATGACTGACAGAAATTTGTAAATTATTAAAAGATGATCGAAAAAAGTTGCTTCACCAACTCATAATTTCGGACCAAAATAATGAAAAAAGATGGAAAAATTGACAAATTTCTAGAAACATGGACGAAAATTAAATCTATTCCTACTTCAGGCTAATATATTTATGAATATGAAGCATATCAAATTATGTTTTATACTTTTAAATATCATACCTTTATCAATGCATACCTATTACATTTACTTTAATTATTGAAGTTAAAAAAAACACCTTTACAGGGCCGTTAAATGGGGTTCCAGTGGCGGATCCAGAGGGAGGGGGGTTCAGGCGGTTGGAAACCCCCCCCCCCCTTTTTTTTAGACAATCAATACATTTGAATGGGGACATATGGTTGGAACTCCCCCTTTTGAAAATGGCTGGATATGCCCCTGGGTTCCTGGCTCTACTCCTTAAATATTCATTTGTTCTATTTGAAGCCTTGTGGTCATATATATGTTAAACAGGTAATTGTTTTAAACACAAGACCACACTCTCTTTCAAAAGATGTCAAATATCAATTGGAATTAACCATCGTACATATTTACTTTCTCGATGAATTATTCCTTCTATCTAACTTTCAAATACCATCTGACAGTATACACTCAGCTTGGGCTGATTTGTTTTCGTAGATGACATGAGAGGAGATTTAAATATAAATCTAATAAAATTGAGAATGGAAACAGGGAATGTGACAAAGAGACAACAACCCAACCAAAGAGCAGAAAACAGCCCAAGGCCACCAATGGGTCTTTAACACTGCAAGAAAATCCCGCATCAAGAGGTGGACTTCAGCTCGCCCCTAAACAATAATGTTTACTAGTTCAGCGAAAATGGACGTCACACTAAACTCCGAAACATATAAATGAACTAAAATTTAAAAAAACATACAAGACTAACAAAGGCCAGATGTTCCTAACTTGGGACAGGCGCAAAAATGTGGCGGGGTTAAACATGTTTTGTGACTTCTCAGATGTTAGAATAGGTAACAGAAGCCAAATGACAATGATACATAAATTAACAAAGAACTACTAGCAGTTACTGACATGCCAGCTTCAGACCCTTACCGAAATATAATCCCTGCGGCAAACATTTGCCGCAAGTTTGCAGCAAACATTGCCGCAAGCTTGCAGCAAACATTTGCTGCAGACTTGCCGCAACCATTTTACCATGCAAATGAAGGTTGCGGCAAGCTTGCTGCAAACATAAGTATGCAAATTAGATTTGCTGCAAGCTTGCGGCAATTGTTTGCTGCAAGCTTGCGGCAATTGTTTGTTGCAAACTTGCGGCAAACTTGCAGGAACTACACATACACTAATGGCATGTGTGTAGACACATTCAATTTATCTCTTCAAATTACACAGCAACATTTTTAAAAAGAATTCCTGTCTGTATACAAACAGTCATTGAAAGAATTCTTGCAAACTTAAAGATTTAAGGAAATACATACATGCATTTGAGTTTTGAAAAAGGGGGCAGGGGTCATTCACAAATGACATTGTATACCTGTATTAAGAAATGAAAAAGGATAAATCTCAAATGTGTATTGGGTATAAAGCTAGGTAATAATTGCATAACAGAATTGAACTTAATTTTAATAAGCATGGTACAGTACATCATGCAGTTACAAAATTCAAACTTATAATAGCTAATGTTTTTTCAAACACACATATATATTATATATATAGTATCTTACTTAATTATGTATGATGGTGACATTAATTATTTTATTAAACATGTGGTTCTATGAATTATTTGTACTTACAAAATTACATATTAAATATCCTATATTATTGAACCAAAATGCCTCTTTGATCTCTTATATTTGAAATGCATTTTCCAAACACAATCAACATGACCTAGCCACAATTTCAAATTGTTAGCTTCCAGGAAGTGCCAACTAGGCATGCCCAGTCAATATTGTGTAATTCTTGCAATGTTCTGGCAAACATATAGAATGGTCAAAGTTTTCTGCAATCTTGCGGCAAACATTCTTTATTATCTTAACTTTCTGGCAATCTTACGGCAAACATTGATGTTTCTGCAAATTTGCCGCAAGCTTGCAGCAAAAAGCTGCAATGTTTGCCGGAAGTTTGCAGCTAGCGGCCAACATCTGCAAACACTATTTTCTGTGTTCCTGCAAACTTTTTGTTTGCCGCAAGCTTGCAGCAAGTCTGCTGCAAGTTTGCGGCAAACAATTCAGTTCCATAAGGGGACCTCAATTAAACTGATTGAAAGATTATGTCTTCATAATATGAAAATCAAGCACATTCCTCCTGTTAGGGGTTTAGTATAATACCATCATAAAATATACGATATAAGACCTTTAATGAAAAAAAAATTAATTCTAGTTCTTATATTTTTTCATTTATAACACTTGCATCAAACAAAACCCTGATAAGGGCCCCTTTACTACTTTGCATATACCAAAACTATTGACTTCATTAATTATATATATAAAACAGCTTCCTCCAGAGTGCAAGCTGTATATAATGCATGTCAAAGGCACAGAAGTACACTTTTATTATAAAAAAGATGATAAACACTTTCATGACTAAGTGATAGTGAACAGCTTTTAAAACAATACTGTGTGTTGTTTCATTTCACATACAGGGCAAGGAAAATAAATTGATGAATAGATCAACAACAACTCATTCTATTTTCATTTCTTCTGTCAAGTAGGTAAATGAAGTACCGGTAAACAACAAACAGATCGAACATTGTTTTTAATTTTTCATTGAAATATAGTTCAATCAAAACTATATACATGATATATCAAAACAAATATGTTTTATTGAATTGGACACTGGACATATGGATCACAGCTCTCCATCTTTTTTTTCTGGGTTTTCTTAATTGTACTTCCTGTTATGTTTGACCCCATAATTTCAGATTTTGAATGACAAACTAGCTATGGTAATAACAGAAGTACACTGTACTGCTGCCCAGAAAGAATAGTTACTCCTAAAAACTTTATAAATAGTGAAGCTAAAATAAAAAAAAAAAAAATTGACCCAGTCAAAGTTAACAAAATTGGCTTTAGTTCCATAACTTCATACAAAAGTGTAAGTAAACCTGTTTGTTTTTATCTTTCACAGAATAGAAGAAAATACATAAAATACATTACTTGACAAAGCACCACTTAAAGTTAAATGATGTACAGTGCACATGAAATTTAAATTAAACATGGTTTCAATTGGGTATAGGAAATCAAGACTCTAGCTGGCTCCAAAGTTGTCTCCAAATTATCCAAACTGGTAACAAAACATAGTCATGATAGAAGCTAGTGATTTTCTGACTCCAAACATTTTTTGGAGTCAGAGCAGCTCCTGAAACAAATGTCTAGGTATAACATTTCATATCTGGATATTACATTCTACACAAGATGCCTTTAAATTTCAAATTTAAAGAGTAAAAGGAGATTAAATTTTCATTAAAGGAGACGCAACACCATTTTTTAATTTAAATTTTTTTTTTAATAAATCAATAAACATGATAAATATTATTAGTCTTAAAACATGTTTCCTACAATTTTGCTGGTCAAAACCTGATCAATCGGCATTTTTAGGTCACAGAATCCAGCGCTTGTCAAAATCAATAATTTTCAATTAGATAACAATCACGTGATCCTGCTTACGTCACAGGTTCCCAGCTGAGAAAATGTCTCAAAATGGGTGCGTCGATCACTTCTGCATAATTACGCTATGAACGGTATTGACATCACTTTGTCTGATTACTGACAAACTAAAGACAATAGACATCATCACTTTGAGCCATTGTGTGTGGAAAATAACCAAGAAAAAGACATTTATTCGTCATGCAAAGAGTCAAACAACGATGATTTTACATAAATTAAAGAACCTGTCTTTTGATTGGCGCTGAATGTGTTTTTGTTTACTTACTTTTAGGCACATTATTCTCCAGTCATCCAAACAATGCATTTATCTGTGATGAAAATCGTAAAATATAAAATGAAGAAAAAGACAATCTGATGGACAGCAACATTGCTTATATATTCAGCCACTTCCCCTATTCTTGCTTTTTTCTGCACTTCTTGACAAATCTTCATTATAGAACTTGTAATTACTGTACCTATTATTTGGCTGAGTAAATCCCATTCCTCTGTTCTGAGTTTGGCCTTCAGCTGATCTTTATGAACACGGATAGACTGGACAAAACCACCTTTGTATTCCCGGTCTATGAAGTCTTCAATAGCCCTGGGTACAGTATAGAGGATATTAAAGGCTGCCTGTAATCGGTTGTCTTCCTCTGGTAGTATTCTGTAAATATAGAATATCTGTAGTAACCTGTTATGTAAAGGAGGAGGTGTACTGAGAAACTTGTTGAAGTGTAATAAAATAATTCCAAGAAAATCCCCAATATTAATGATATAAATTTAGACTGTGGATTGAGTTGTTTTCTATTGTTTCAAATTATGTGGTGTTTTGAGAACTTAGAAACTGTCTTTAATTTTCAACCAACAATTATGAAATAACTGGTATAGTGAAACAACTTACGGTTGAGCTTCAATCGACAGAATATGTGTACTTCTCCCTTCAAATTCTGCAATAAAAATAATTTTAATAAAAAATAATCATTCTTATTATTTAGTTCTACGAAGTTACTTATTACTTTGTAACAACTCAAGAATCAAGCAAATATGTATTGAAATTCCTTTCTTGATCGATACATCATTGGCCAAAAAATTAATATTAAATGAAAAACTTGATAGCCATAAATAGTATAAACAAATACCAAGGTCTGATGGAAAATATAGCCATTGTTTCCAATGATAATAGTATTCTTTCCCAAAAAATAATTAAACTGCAAATGTATTTGACTCATTCTTAATATAGTTTTTCAACAACAAAAAATAATTTTAATAAACTGTTGACACAGAGATATGTCTTGTACGGAAACGAAAACTTCAGCAATTTTTCCATTTGTAAAGGGGCATAACTCTAGAATGGTTAAAGTAACGCCACCAAAATCACACTTGATATGTATTTGGTGGTAATAAGCATTGTGTATAAGTTTCATAAAATTTGGTTGAGGCAAACTAAAGTTAGAGAACGGAAACGAAAAAATTCAGCAATTTTTCCATTTGTAAAGGGACATTACTCTAGAACGGTAAATGTGACGCCACCAAAATTCAAACTGGATCTGTGATTTGTGGTGATAAGCATTGTGTATAAGTTTTATAATATTTGGTTGAAGTAAACTAAAGTTAGAGAATGGAAACCAACTTTGGGACGTACGGACGTACAGACGGACAAGGGTAAAACTTAAAAAGTCAATCTGATGGGCAGCTACATTACTAATTATTACAAAATCCTAAGACCAACTAGTGGGTAGGGCCTTGAATTGGTTGACAAACTGAGATGTACAGACAGCAATGTAACTTTATAGAAAATATTGTCTATTGTAAGTAGTTCCTATCAAACTGACTTAATCAGAAAACTTAACATTGAAAATTGTTTATTGATTGAAAGTCACTGGACCATAACTTCTTCTAATATTATTTCTGTTATTTCTTACTTATCATACTCTATAGTCAGCACCCCTGTATGGCAGGTTAAATATTGGAGAATAAAACTGCGGACTATAGAAGCCTTTATTCTGTAGGTGGCAGGGCCTTAAAATAGTTGTCTGATATGAACTGATAGTAATGCAACTTTATATAGTAAAATCATAGATCTATCGCAAGTAGTTCATATCAAACTAACTTGAGCAGAAAACCAATTATTGAAAATTGCTAATTAATTGAAAGTCACTGAACCATGGCCAGGGGGCAGGGCCTCAAAATAGTCGTCAATCTGGTATGTATTGATAGCAATGAAACTTCACACAAAATATCATTGATCTATCACCAGTAGTTCCTATCAAACTAACTTAAGCATGTTAAGCAGAAAACTTAACATTTAAATTTGCTAATTAATTCAAATCTCTGGACCATGGCTTAGGGGGACAGGGCTTCAAAATTGTTGTCAAACTGGTACAAATGTGGTATGTACTGATAGTAATGCATCTTCATACAAAATATCAATGATCTATCACAAGTAGTTCCTATCAAACGAACTTAAGCAGAAAACTTAACAATTATTGACGCTGTCGCTGCTAATCCTTATGTCTTGCTTTCCGTGACTTTCGTCATTCAAGGGAAATAACACCTATAAGAATTCACTTAATGTTTAATTATTTGTAGATCTTACTTTGATGATAAGTTTTGCTGTTTACAGTTTCTGTCTGTAACAGTATCCACAAACATTGTAGTTTACTTAGCACATTAACCAATGTTAACATCTATAGCATGTATAAGGAGTTGATTTCTATATATAAAAATAAGGTATGTCATATGAGACATCTATCCACAAAGTTCCAATGAAGTGGATGTAAGCATTTATAGGCAAATGTACAGCCTTCAACAATGAGAAAAACCAATACCGTTTATGTCCACTAAGTTACTAATTTGTGGAACTTATCTCGCTGATAATTTCTGCCATTCAATGTTTCTCACTTTCTACTAAGATTTCATGATAATATTCAACATTGCAAAAATTGTATGAATTGATATTTGGGGATAACTCATTTAATATGTTTAAGGACAATGACAATTTTGGTCAAATTGGATAATAGGTAAATCTTGACAGATCTACGGTTGAGGATTCAAAGATTCAAATGAAGGTTTCAAAAATGTTGACTTGTTAAAATAGTACATTTTGTTTAGTAGATCTTATAATGATGTTCATAGTTTATCTCTTTTATAGTTTCCACCAGAAACTCAGAGAGTACTTAACTCAGGGTTGTTTAACAACCTTGGCTACCCAATGGCCATGAGGGTCTTGCACCGTTGGGAAACTCAGAAAGGGTAATTCAAGGGCATTAACTCGCATTTGTAGCAATGTTGACTTATTTGTAGATCTTAGTTAGCAGGTCATTTTTGCTCTGTAAAATTTCTCTCTATTATAGTTTCAACCGCAAATACATATATTTTACAATACTTGCATTTCAATCCTATGTTCTTTTTGGAGGCTGCCATGTTGAGTAGCAGGTGGCATAATTGGATACAAGGATGTTTGGCAACTTAATGACCAACTTTGGTTCCAATTGGCTCAGTAGTGTCAGAGGACAAGATTTATTTTAAAGCTAAGGAATTATGTCATAGATGACAGTTGACTGATGCCAAGTATAAACTGGGTAAACTGTTATGATTAAATGTAATTTGATCTTGACGTTTTGAGTCATTTTTATTCTCTTTCTATCAAGTTTTTTAATAATTTTCAAGATATTTATTTTATCCTGATGTTTCTATATCTTTCATGTTGTTGGGTTGTTGAGGAACTTAGATATAATTTACAAACAAGATATTCTAAGGAACACACTGCCAGTTGTTGGTGTAAAATGAAATTGAAGTTTTGGAGGGGAAGATTTTAAAGATTTTTTAGATATCCTCAGGCTGAAATTTTAAATTGTTGTATTGACTTTAACTAAATATTTTTGTATTGGAAAAGAAAAAATAACATAAATAAATACCTGTCTTAGAACTAGATATTGACTGTAAATCTGTCAGAATATTTTGAGATGGATCCTTGTCTGCCTCATCTCCTGACTGGATCACATCTTTACAAGATTCTGTCATTCTCAACTGAGAACTGTCTACAGTGTCTGCCTCGGCATCTATTGACTGGACCACATCTTTACAAGTTTCTGTCATTCTCAACTGAGAACTGTCTTCAGTGTCTGCCTCGGCATCTATTGACTGGACCACATCTTTACGAGACTCTGTCATTCTCAACTGAGAACTGTCTACAGTGTCTGCCTCAGCATCTACTGACTGGACCACATCTTTACGAGACTCTGTCATTCTCAACTGAGAACTGTCTACAGTGTCTGCCTCAGCATCTATTGACTGGACCACATCTTCACCAGATTCTGTCATTCTCAACAGAGACCCCTAAATGTTGTCTCTCTTACATACTGAATGGACAAACTGCACATATGACTCTGTATGTTTGGGTTAGGATATCCATGTTTTCTATATTCAAATAAAAAGGCAAGATTACCATGGTATCAGATAAATTAACTTAAAAGTTTACGACTTTTATGATGACTTCATTGACGATTGACTTAGTATCTTTTATGAATATAAGGAGATGTGGGTATATGTCAATGAAACAGCAACCCAATGACACATATAATTAAGACATCTAGAGGGCAACATATAGTCTTCAACAATAGACATGTGTCAATACAATATGTCAATGAGAAGACAGCAACCCAATGACACAAATAATTAAGACATCTAGAAGGCAACATATAGTCTTCAACAATAGACATGTGTCAATACAATATGTCAATGAGAAGACAGCAACCCAATGACACAAATAATTAAGACATCTAGAGGGCAACATATCGTCTTCAACAATAGACATGTGTCAATACAATATGTCAATGAGAAGACAGCAACCCAATGACACAAATAATTAAGACATCTAGAGGCTAACATATAGTCTACAACAATAGACAGGTGTCTATACAATATGTCAGTGAGACAGCAACCCAATGACACAAATAATTAAGATGTCTAGAGGGCAATATATAGTCTTCAACAACAGACAGGTGTCTATACAATATGTCAGTGAGACAGCAACCCAATGACACAAATAATTTATACATCTAGAGGGCAACATATAGTCTTCAACAATAGACAGGTGTCTATACAATATGTCAATGAGACAGCAACCCAATGACACAAATAATTAAAACATCTAGAGGGCAACATATAGTCTTCAACATTAAACAGGTGTCTATACAATATGACAGTGAGACAGTAACCCAATGACACAAATAATTAAGACATCTAGAGAGCAACATATAGTCTTCAACAATAGACAGGTGTCTATACAATATGTCAATGAGACAGCAACCCAATGACACAAATAATTAAGACATCTAGAGGGCAACATATACATGATATAGTCTTTAACAATAGACAGGTGTCAATACAATATGTCAATGAGAAAGCAATCCAATTATACAAATAATTAAGACATCTAGAGGGCAACATATAGTCTTCAACAATAGACAGGTGTCTATACAATATGTCAATAAGACAGCAACCCAATGACACAAATAATTAAGACATCTAGAGGGCAACATATAGTCTTCAACAATAGACATGTGTCAATACAATATGTCATTGAGACAGCAATCCAATGATACAAATAATTAAGACATCTAGAGGGCAACATATAGTCTTCAACAATAGACATGTGTCTATACAATGTCAGTGAGACAGCAACCCAATGAAACAAATAATTAAGATATCTAGAGGGCAACATATAGTCTTCAACAATAGACATGTGTCTATACAATATGTCAGTGAGACAGCAACCCAATGAAACAAATAATTAAGACATCTAGAGGGCAACATAAAGTCTTCAATAATAGACAGGTGTCTATACAACGTGTCAGTGAGACAGCAACCCAATGACACAAATAATTAAGATGTCTAGAGGGCAATATATAGTCTTCAACAACAGACAGGTATCTATACAATTTGTCGGTGAGACAGCAACCCAATGACACAAATAATTAAGATATCTAGAGGGCAACATATAGTCTTCCCATGTATGTAACAACGTATTTGATTTCAACAAAAGAAATCTCTGTATTACTGAAAAATTATTACACCAGGGTTTTCGATATCACAAACTAATCAAAACATTTACTAAATTTTATCATCGGTACAAGGACATCATTCGTAAATATAAATCAACATGCAGACATCTTATACGTTCAGGCATTTCACATCCAATATTTTATGGTAATATTCTTTACAAAGCACAAAAATGTCGGCATTCACCTCAAAAGCTAACCAAACCTTTAAACAGACTTATTCGGAAAGGATATAGTTACGATACTGTTGTCAAGTCATTAAGGATTGCATATTTTGGTATTAATATTGATTCACTCATAGGGTCTTTGCATCGGAAATAAACACATTTATTCTAAACCAGTTGTTGGCATGATACAGGTTATGTTCTTTTTATATATTTTATGATGGGTATGATATTAAACCCCTAACGGGAGGGATTGTACTTGATTTTCATATGATGAAGACATAATCTTTCAATTAGTTTAATTGTGGTCTGGAGCTGGCATGTCAGTAACTGCTAGTAGTCCTTTGTTCATTTATGTATCATTGTCATTTTGCTTAGTTTCTTTTGTTACCTATTCTGACATCAGACTCGGACTTCTTTTAAACTGAGTTTTACTGTGCGTATTGCTATGTGTTTCTTTATCATACATTGACTAGAGGTATAGGGGGAGGGTTGAGATCACACAAAACATGTTTAACCACGCCGCATTTTTGCACCTGTCCCAAGTCAGGAGCCTCTGGCCTTTGTTAGTCTAATGTTCTATTTTTAGCCATGGTGGCCATCTTGGTTGATGGGCGCGGTCATTGCATACATCATTTAAACAAGATACCCCAAGGATGATTTAGGCCAAGTTTGGTTTTATTTGGCCCAGTAGTTTCAGAGGAGAAGATTTTTGTAAAAGTTAACGGACGACAACAGATGATAGACGCCAAGTGATGAGAAAAGCGCATTTGGCCCTTTTGGGCCAGTTGAGCTAAAAATGGTAAAATCGCCATTAAAGGGCTATAACTCCAATGAGGAGTCATCGAATGATTTCCACCATATGGTATAAATTGTAGATCTTGTCGTGCTGATCATTTTTGCCTAGTTTAAGTTTCTATCTAATTATTATAATTTTTTAGATATAAGGCAAAAGGCAATAAAATGCTTCGCTGGGCGCAGCTTGATACGACCGCAGAGGTCGAACCCTGAACAGTTGGGGCAAGTATGGACACAACATTCAAGCTTGATACAGCTCTGAATTTGGATTGTGATTAAATATTTGACACAGCATAGGTTTCTGACACAGAAAGAATGTGGTCTAAGAACTTCATTTTTTTTAATTTACCTATTATGGTCCAATGTCCAAAATCAAAATACATGGTTAGATTCAGCATATCAAAGAACCCCATATATTCAATTTTTGTTGAAATCAAACAAAGTTTACTTTTAGACCCCAACTTGGACAAACTTGAAAACTGGTCCCATAATCAAAAATCTAAACACATGTTTAGATTCAGCATATCAAAGAACCCCAAGAATTCAATTTTTGTTAAAATCAAACTAAAGTTTAATTTTGGACCCTTTGGACCTTAATGTAGACCAATTAAAAAAGGGACCCAAATTAAAAATCTAAAAACACGGTTAGATTTGGCATATCAAAGAACCCCAATTATTCAATTTTTGATGAAATCAAACAAAGTTTAATTTTGGACCCTTTTGACCTCAATATGAACCAATTTGATAGCAGGCCCACAAATAAAAAATCTAAATACATGGTAAGATTCAGCATATCAAAGAACCCCATATATTCAATTTTTGTTGAAATCAAACAAAGTTTAATTTTGGACCCCAATTTGGACCAACTTGAAAACTGGGCCAAAAATCTAAAATCTAAATACATGTTTAGATTCAGCATATCAAAGAACCCCATATATTCAATTTTTGTTGAAATCAAACAAAGTTTAATTTTGGACCCCAACTTGGACCAACTTGAAAACTGGTCCCATAATCAAAAATCTAAACACATGTTTAGATTCAGCATATCAAAGAACCCCAAAAAATTCAATTTTTGTTAAAATCAAACTAAGTTTAATTTTGGACCCTTTGGACCTTAATGTAGACCAATTAAAAAAAACGGGACCCAAAATTAAAAATCTAAAAACACGGTTAGATTTGGCATATCAAAGAACCCAAATAATTCAATTTTTGATGAAATCAAACAAAGTTTAATTTTGGACCCTTTTGACCTTAATATGAACCAATTTGATAGCGGGCCCACAAATAAAAAATATAAATACATGGTAAGATTCAGCATATCAAAGAACCCCACATATTCAATTTTTGTTGAAATCAAACAAAGTTTAATTTTGGACCCCAATTTGGACCAACTTGAAAACTGGGCCACAAATAAAAAATCTAAATACATGGTTAGATGCAGCATATTAAAGAACCCCATATATTCAATTTTTGTTGAAATCAAACAAAGTTTAATTTTGGACCAACTTGAAAACTGGGCCAAAATTCAAAAATCTAAATACATGTTTAGATTCAGCATATCAAAGAACCCCATATATTCAATTTTTGTTAAAATCAAACAAAGTTTAATTTTGGACCCTTTGGACCTTAATGTAGACCAATTTGAAAACTGGACCCAAAATTAAAAATCTAAATACACGGTTAGATTCGGTATAACAAATAAATAAATGTGGTCAAAGATTTTACAAATCTAATGCGCCATACTGGTCTTCCTTTATAAATATGCATTTCTTTAAACATAATTTAAAAGCAGTGTAAGGGAAGTAACCAAAACGTTGTATTTGGATTACCTCCCTTACACTGTTTTAAATTATCTTAATTGTTCATTAACCATTACTTTATACATAATTTAAAAGCAGTGTAAGGGAGATAATTTCAATGATGTATTTGATTTATCTCCCTTACACTGCTTTAAATTATGTTTTGTACTAAAGTATTTGTCCATTAATGAGGACAACCTTGTTTTTCCCCCTTTTTTGCCCCTAATTCTTAAACGGTTTGAGCAATAACCCCCCAAAGCAAATCCTAACCATCCCTTTGTGGTATGGAAACTTGTAGTATAATTTCAGAGAGATCCATACACCGTTCCACAGTTATTGTCTGGAATCTAGAAAATGCTTATTTTTGGCCCCTTTTTGGCCCCTAATTCCCTAACTGTTGGTACCATAACCCCCAAAATCAATCCCCACCTTCCTTTTGTGGTATTGAACCTTATGGTAAAATTTCATAGAGATCAATTCACTTAAACTAAAGTTAGAGTGCGAAAACTAATGCGTCTTCGGACGACGATGCCGGACAACGACGACGACGACGCCAACGTCATACCAATATACGACCACAAAAATTTTTTTGCGGTCGTATAAAAAACTGGTAAAAATTTGTCATCAAAGGGCAATAACTTCTATAAGAAATTGTATGACAGTTTTGATGTGAACAGACAATAGGTAGAGCTCAACATTTTGAACATTTCTGCCCCTGTCAGATTTAGTCGATCTATAACAGTTTTCAAAATAATAGACAAAACTTGCATTTTCATGTTCTATTTTTAGCCATGTCAGCCATCTTGGTTGGCGGGTGGGATCATTGCACACATTTTCAAAACTAGATACCTTAATGATGATTGTGGCCAAGTTTGGTTAAATTTGGCCCAGTAGTTTCAGAGAAGATTTTTGTAAAAGTTAAGAGACGACGACTGACTAAGACGACTGACTAAGACGACAGACGCCAAGTGATGAGAAAAGTTCACCTGACCCTTTCGGCCAGGTGAGCTAAAAAAAGGACTTTTTTTTGTTCTTTAAAACAATTTATAAATATCTTATAGAGAAATGATGGCTTCAGAGCAAATGCAATGCGATTTCAGTTATAATCAATTTTTTCCTAAGGGCATAACTCGTTGAAATTATTTGATCAGCACTTATTTTCAAGGTGTCAAAGACATTGCTGATATAAACCTTTGATGTAAGTTCCATAAAATTCTGGCAAGAATTGTACACATGAGAACACTGACTATATAATTTTCCATATAAATCAATATTTCCAAGGGGCATAACTCGTTCAGAAATTATTGATCTTAACTGATTTTCGAACTTGTCAAACACATTGATGACATAAACCAATAATATAAATTTCATAAAAATTTGGCAAGAATTGTACTTTTAAGAGTCCTTATATTGAGATTTTCCATATAATTAATATTTCCAAGGGGCATAACTCTTTCAGAAATTATTGATCTTCACTGATTTTCGAACTTGTCAAACACATTGATGACATAAACCAATAATATAAATTTCATAAAAATTTGGCAAGAATTGTACTTATAAGAGCCCTTATAGGGAGATTTTCCATTTAATAAATAATTCCAAGGGGCACAACTCTTTCAGAAATTATCAATCATCACTGATTTTCGAACATGTCAAAGACATTTCTAATATAAACCTTTGATATAAGTTATACATAAAATTCTGGCAAGAATTGTACACATGAGAGGAATAACAATGCAATTTTCCATAGATTTAATGTTTCCAAAGGACATAACTCTTTTAAATATAATTAATTGACACTGATTTTAGAACTCAGCCAAGACATTAATAATATAAACATTTGATATAAGTTCCATAATGCTCACATTAAATCTGAACCGATGTAGTGTGTTTAAAGTCCTCCTTTCCACAATAACCCATGGTGGTGCTCCTATTAAAGAAGGAAGATACAGGACATACATTCTTACAATTGTGGCCGTTGAGCCTTGTTTTTGAACCTAATTCTGCAATTTCATGGGACTTTCAACCTGGTTAATTTAAAATTCTAGTATTTACGCTTGGGAAACATTCTTTAAACTTTATTCATTGATTTTACCTTATAAATTTGTCATTAAGTAACTTTTATATCCCAAACTGTTAAATTTTCCTTGAAATTAGCCATGCTTTTTATTTAGAGGAGTTCCGAAATTATTTCTCTAGATTTTACAATTGGGTGCGTTCGGAGATCTTTCTCGGTGCATTTTTCTAAATCGAGGTATAACAAGTTTTTTAATAGTAATTTTCATTGGTTCAACTTATGTGTTGATATTTCTTATTGGATTTATAAATTTATAAATAGTTTCTATAATTAGAGTTTTATTAGTATACATGTATAAGGCCATTCATTCTTTAAATCATTGCTTTTTATGCAAGAGCCACTGTCTGTAACAGACTCACTCACAAGGTAGGTTCCTATTTATTAGGACTGTTTGCCTCCTAGCCAGCTTTAGTTTTCGACTATATGCAATTTGGCTGATGCGTTACGACTTACAATTTGGCTTATTAGAATACAAAACTTTGGCTAAATATTTGAAACTGTTAAACTTCCACGTCTGGTTTTTCCCTTTCCCAAATTACATATGAAGCCTGTTTATTTTATAGAACTAGTTAAGTCAATTAACTTTAATTAAGTAGGAAATTAAGGGTTTTCAATAATATTTAAGAAAAGGGGAGATAATTTTGCCCAATTTTCCTTATATAGTGTTTTATAAGGTGTAGTGTTAATTTAATGTGTATTATTAAATACTGACATGTAGATTTGTCTTTATTAAGGTAGATAGGGTGTCTTCCTCCATCTTGGATTTAGAAATACCAGAAAACAATCGGTCTAGATCTTTAATAAAATGTGCAAATTTTGAGAGTAGTCGGTAATTCATGTGTAAGAATTTTCATTTCAATATAGAAAAAATGCTTCGCTGGGGCGCAGCTTGATACGACCGCAGAGGTCAAACCCTGAACAGTTGGGGCAAGTATGGACACAACATTCAAGCTTGATACAGCTCTGAATTTGGATTGTTATTAAATATTTGACACAGCATAGGTTTCTGACACAGAAAGAATGTGGTCTAAGAATTTGAATTTTTTTTAATTTACCTATTATGGTCCAATGTCCAAAATCAAAATACATGGTTAGATTCAGCATATCAAAGAACCCCATATATTCAATTTTTGTTAAAATCAAACAAAGTTTAATTTTGGACCCCAACTTGGACAAACTTGAAAACTGGGCCCATCATCAATAAAATGCTCCGCAGGGCGCAGCTTGATACGACCGCAGAGGTCGAACCCTGAACAGTTGGGGCAAGTATGGACACAACATTCAAGCTTGATACAGCTCTGAATTTGGATTGTGATTAAATATTTGACACAGCATAGGTTTCTGACACAGAATGAATGTGGTCTAAGAACTTAAAATTTTTAAATTGGACATTCACCTATTATGGTCCAATATCCAAAATCTAAATACATGGTTAGATTCAGCATATCAAAGAACCCCATATATTCAATTTTTGATGAAATCAAACAAAGTTTAATTTTGGACCCTTTTGATCTCAATGTGGACAAAAATGATAACAGGGCCCAAAAATCAAAAATCTAAATACATGGTTAGATTCAGCATATCAAAGAACCCCATATATTCAATTTTTGTTGAAATCAAACAAAGTTTAATTTTGGACCCCGATTTGGACCAACTTGAAAACTAGGCCCATAATCAAAAATCTAAATACATGTTTAGATTCAGCATATCAAAGAACCCTAAAAATTCAATTTTTGTTAAAATCAAACTAAGTTTAATTTTGGACCCTTTGGACCTTTATGTAGACCAATTTGAAAACGGAACCAAAAATTAAGAATCTAAATACACGGTTAGATTCGGCATATCAAAGAACCCCAATAATTCAATTTTTGATGAAATCAAACAAAGTTAAATTTTGGACCCTTTGGACTTCAATGTGGACCAATTTAAAAACGGGGCCCAATATCCAAAAACTTAATACACGGTTAGATTCAGCATATTACAGAACCCCATATATTCAATTTTTGTTGAAATCAAACAAAGTTTAATTTTGGACCCCGATTTGGACCAACTTGAAAACTGGGCCCATAATCAAAAATCTAAATACATGGTTAGATTCAGCATATCAAAGAACCCCATATATTCAATTTTTGTTGAAATCAAACTAAGTTTAATTTTGGACCCTTTGGACCTTTATGTAGACCAATTTGAAAACAGAACCAAAAATTAAGAATCTAAATACACAGTTAGATTCGGCATATCAAAGAACCCCAATAATTCAATTTTTGATGAAATCAAACAAAGTTAAATTTTGGACCCTTTGGACCTCAATGTGGACCAATTTAAAAACGGGGCCCAAAATCCAAAAACTTAATACACGGTTAGATTCAGCATATTAAAGAACCCCAAGAATTCAAGAATAAAACCCCATTGAAATTGATCAAGAAATAAGCAATTTATACGAAGTATCTTCTTTTGCACAATACTGTGCAATTGATTATTTCTTGCTATTGCGCAATACTGTACAATTGACAATTTCTTGCTATTGCGCAATATTGTGCTATTGGATATTTCTTGCTATTGCGCAATACTGTGCAATTGAAGATTTCTTGCTATTGCGCAATACTGTGCAATTGAAGATTTCTTGCTATTGTGCAATACTGTGCAATTGAAAATTTCTTGCTATTGCACAATACTTATTATATAAAAATTTACACATCCTGTTTGGTGTGTATCTCCTACCATATCATTATTATTTGCTTTTAAATATAAATCAGAAATAACCAACTTAAAATGGAAAATTTTAAAAGAAAAAAAACAGGAAAAAAAGAAAAAAAAAATCCCCCCCCAAAATTTTTTAACCCCCTTATGATTCATCACCCCCAAACTCAATCTCAGCCTTCCCTTTGTGGTATGGTACCTTGCAGTACAATTTCAGAGAGATCCATACACTTGAACACAAGTTATTGTCTGGAAACTAGAAAAATGCTTATTTTTGGCCCCTTTTTGGCCCCCAATTCCTAAACGTTTCGGGCAATTACCCCCTAACTCAATTCCAGCTTTCCCTTTGTAATATGGAACCTTGTAGTACAATTTCAGAAATATCCAAACACTTACACACAAGTTATTGTCATGAAACTAGAAAAATGCTTGTTTTTTGCCCCTTTTTTGGCCCCTAATTCCTAACATTTTGAGGCAATTACCCCCAAAATCAATTACAGCCTTCCCTTTGTGATATGGAACCTTGTGGTACAATGTCAGAGAGATCCATACACTTACACACAAGTTATTGTCTGGAAGTTACAAAAATGCTTATTGTTGGCCCCTTTTTGGCCCCTAATTCCTTAACTGTTGGTACCATAACCCCCAAAATCAATCCCAACCTTCCTTTCATGGTATTGAACCTTATGGTAAAATTTCATGGAGATCCATTCACTTAAACTAAAGTTAGAGTGCGAAAACCAATGTGTCTTCGGACGACGCCGACGACGACGACACCAACGACGACGACACCAACGTCATACCAATATACGACCAAAAAATTTTCAATTTTTGCGGTCGTATAAAAATCTAAACACATGTTTAGATTCAGCATATCAGAGAACCCCAAGAATTCAATTTTTGCTAAAATCAAACTAAGTTTAATTTTGGACCCTTTGGACCTTAATGTAGACCAATTTAAAAAACGGGACTTAAATTAAAAATCTAAATACACGGTTAGATTTGGAATATCAAAGAACCCCAATAATTCAATTTTTGATGAAATCAAACAAAGTTTAATTTTGGACCCTTTTGACCTCAATATGAACCAATTTGATAGCGGGGCCCACAAATAAAAAATCTAAATTCATGGTTAGATTCAGCATATCAAAGAACCCCATATATTCAATTTTTGTTGAAATCAAACAAAGTTTAATTTTGGACCCCAACTTGGACCAACTTGAAAACTGGGCCCATAATCAAAAATCTAAACACATGTTTAGATTCAGCATATCAAAGAACCCCAAGAATTCAATTTTTGTTAAAATCAAACTAAGTTTAATTTTGGACCCTTTGGACCTCAATGAAGACCAATTTAAAAAACGGGACCCAAATTAAAAATCTAAAAACACGGTTAGTTTTGGCATATCAAAGAACCCCAATAATTCAATTTCTGATGAAATCAAACAAAGTTTAATTTTGGACCCTTTTGACCTCAATATGAACCAATTTGAAAGCGGGGCCTACAAATAAAAAATCTAAATACATAGTTAGATTCAGCATATCAATGAACCTCATATATTCAATTTTTGTTAAAATCAAACAAAGTTTAATTTTGGACCCCAATTTGGACCAACTTGAAAACTGGGCCCATAATCAAAAATCTAAATACATGTTTAGATTCAGCATATCAAAGAACCCCATATATTCAATTTTTGTTGAAATCAAACAAAGTTTAAATACTGGACCCTATCTTGGACCAACTTAAAAACTGGGCCCATAATCAAAAATCTAAACACATGTTTAGATTCAGCATATCAAAGAACCCCAAGAATTCAATTTTTGTTAAAATCAAACTAAGTTTAATTTTGGACCCTTTGGACCTTAATGTAGACCAATTTAAAAAACAGGACCCAAAATTAAAAATCTAAATACACGGTTAGATTTGGAATATCAAAGAACCCCAATAATTCAATTTTAGATGAAATCAAACAAAGTTTAATTTTGGACCCTTTTGACCTCAATATGAACCAATTTGATAACGGGGTCCACAAATAAAAAATCTAAATACATGGTTAGATTCAGCATATCAAAGAACCCCATATATTCAATTTTTGTTGAAATCAAACAAAGTTTAATTTTGGACCCCAATTTGGACCAACTTGAAAACTGGGCCAAAAATCAAAAATCTAAATACATGTTTAGATTCATCATATCAAAGAACCTCATATATTCAATTTTTGCTATAATCAAACAAAGTTGGACCTTCATATGGATTTTTTTGTAAAAAAAAAAGATGCAACATTTGCAGATATTTTTACTGGTCTTCCTTTATAAATATGCATTTCTTTACACATAATTTAAAAACAGTGTAAGGGAAGTAACCAAAACGTTGTATTTGGATTACCTCCCTTACACTGTTTTAAATTATCTTTATTGTTCATTAACCATTACTTTATACATAATTTAAAAGCAGTGTAAGGGAGATAATTTCAATGATGTATTTGATTTATCTCCCTTACACTGCTTTAAATTATGTTTTGAACTAAAGTATTTGTCCATTAACCAGAACAACCTTGTTTTCCCCCCTTTTTTGCCCCTAATTCCTAAACGGTTTGAGCCATAACCCCCCAAAGCAAATCCTAACCATCCCTTTGTGGTATGGAAACATGTAATATAATTTCAGAGAGATCCATACACCGTTCCACAGTTATTGTCTGGAAACTAGAAAATGCTTATTTTTGGGCCCTTTTTGGCCCCTAATTCCTTAACTGTTGGTACCATAACCCCCAAAATCAATCCCAACCTTCCTTTTGTGATATTTAACCTTATGGTCAAATTTCAAAAAGATCCATTCACTTAAACTAAAGTTAGAGTGCGAAAACCAATGTGTCTTCGGACGACGACGCCGGACGACGACGACGCCAACGTCATACCAATATACGACCACAAAATTTTTTTGTGGTCGTATAAAAATGACATGTTTTATCATATTTATGGTTGTATTTTACAAAAAACAGAATACTTTTGTTTGATTCAATTTTTTCCAATTTTGTCACATAAGGGGAGGCAACTCAAATGTAAGGGCAGATAATTCAGATAAAGTTACTTTTACAATAGAATGTGTTAGGAATTTACCTATTTTATTAAGTAGCAAGAAAACGGGTCCCGTGACCCCATTTTTTCTTTTTCTTATCTGAAAGCATAATATTAGAGCTATCTCAGTCAGGGGTACTACTTGTACAAGTAATTTTTATTTACTTGAAGAAGTAAATATAAATATACTTATATAAGTAGATTTGTAGGATACTTAAACAAGTGTATTTTATTTACTTGTATAGGTAAATTATTTTTTGGCCTAGTTATTTCCCTTAGACATTCAGTTTTTTTACTTATACAAGTAAAAAAGTCATCCTATCTTCTTTTCTTGAATTCTTAGAACTTCTTTGATCTAACAGAATTTTGAATTGTCTGTCCTTTGCAGATGTCTTTACTAATCATTTAAGTGTAATTTCATAGACAATGAAAATCTCATTTGTCTGTTTATCTTCAGAACACTGCTCATTTACAAGCCCCCAAGGAGCAATTTTTGAAGGCCTTGGGCAAATACGCAAATACTTAAGATCTTTGCGCAATCAGTTTCTTTGTTGAATTAATGAGATGAAACATTGAACTCTTATGAAAAATTATGAGCAAACCTGAGAAAAATTGTTAAAGGCATGATTTTACATCTCAAAACTTGAGAATTTTTGTGGGATTGTAAATAAAATTTACTTATACAAGTAAATTTTTGAGAAAATTAAGGGGAGATTATTCAAACATTATAATTAACTTATATAAGTATATTTTATTTACTTCTTCAAGTAAATAAAGATTACTTGTACAAGTAGTACCCCTGACTGTATCTCCTCATATTTCATCTCAAAATTCTATGGTGTAGTTTTTGTTTTATGGCAGAAAATTGGGTTTTGCATGCATAATCTATACAAAAATCTGTCAATTTTGCACAACCTGTAGCGTGAAAATAAGCCCTGTGACCCATTCTTTTTATTATTTTAAAAAAAAAAGCATGAAATAAACTACATTTTAGCCAATTATTAAAAAATTCTATGGATTATAATTTAGACACCCCATCTACCTTAATATGATTAGAGTATATGAACTTGATTGACTTTGTTTAAATAATCTACCAAGAGGAGTCAAAGATTCAGGATCGAACTACAAGAGCTTAACTATACCCTGTTTTGAAGGTTTAGTCATTAATATGACACTGTTCAGATTATTGTTGTTGTTTTAGTCGTTGTTAATAATTCTGGTTGTTCCTTTATGGTTTTGGTGGTTTAAATAGTTAGAATATAGTTTAGGTTGATCTCAGTGAACAATCATACCAAAACCGTACTAAAAAAAAGACATCAACATTTACCCAGAAACAATTAAGAAATTTACATGAAAACTAAACAGGATAATTAGCTCCGGTTACACAATACATATACACATACATTTCTGTTTTAATGGTGTAAAATAATAAAGCTTTTATGCTGCATTTTAATTATGAATTAATTTATTTTTCCCTCCGTTTCCGTTAAACTCATTCAGCTATATGTGCTCCAACAGTGGAGGGATTTACATAAAGAAAAAAGTGCACCAGTGTGCACAGGAACAAAAGTTGTGCAATGATTTATATTACTACAAGTACTAGCGTCTTAGGGAGCTACCATTTGATTTTTATGGGGGGGGGGGGGCTAGGATGAAATTTGAAAAAAATAGGCAGGACAGGCGTTTTGAGTAAAAAAAAAGGCAGGATGAGACACTTGGCAAAAAAAAAAGGCAGGATGACAAATTATGTAAAAAAAAGTCAGGATAAACTTAAAAAAAAAGGGAAGGACCGAATAGAGTGAAAAATAAAAAGGCAGGACAGAGATTACAACTAAAAAAAATGCAGGACAAAATTTTTCATCCTTAGCGCCCCCCATAAAAATCAAATGGCAGCTCCCTTAGATATATGCTACATGATATACGCCATTGATTTCTTTTTCCATATTCTGCCCATATTCTACATGTAAAACTTTCTGGCAAGTTGTGCATGGCTAAACACTTGTTAAAAATGTTATTTAATGGTGGTGTTGGTCACTTTTTTAATATTTAAAGATTTTAACATTTGATAAGATTTGTGACGTGAGGTTCAAATATGCACAAAAAAGGATATATCTGAACTGGAAAAATTACAAAGGAAGATATTTAAACAATTCCAATGTCTACCAGAAAGAACAGCATCCGCAGCAGTATATATACTAATAGGAGCTGAGCCCATTGAGTCGATTTTAGACAAAAACATGCTAGCACTATTTCTCTCAATCTCTCGCCTGGATAGCTCGATAGAACGTAAAATATTAGAATGGGAATTGGAAATTAGTTCAAATTTTGACAACTCTTTTATTTGTCGTATAAATAAAATTTTGCAAAAATATCAATTGCCAAAAGCAGAAGAAATTATGGAACATCCTCCATCAAAATATATGTGGAAAAAACAATTGAAAACATCAATAAATGAATACTGGTCTTCAATTTGGACAATAGAATGTAACACAAAATCAACACTTAAACACTTATCTCTTCAAAAAAATCCGGTCTATAATCCACATAACATTTGGAAATGTGTTAGAAATAACCAATATGACATAAAAAAGGCAGAATTCAAATGTAAGCTAGTAACTGGTACCTACATGCTCCAAAGTACTAGGGCAAAATTTAGTAAAAATGCTATTCAACCAAATTGCAAGCTATGCAATGAATCTGAAGAAACCTTGGAACATTTCCTACTACATTGCTTAAGTCTATCTGATGTTAGGCAGCGATATATGGATAAATTATTCAAAATGCTACGAGAAATAGAAAGGGGTGGTACAACAAATGTTATTAATAATGAACTATTACTCAAAATTATATTAGACTGCTCAGCACTAGACATAATGAGTAATCAACCAATAGACAAGTTGCTAGATATAGAAAGGAAGACACAAGATTTATGCTACCATTTACACATGAAGCGTACACAACTTTTATGTGATATCAAGTGACATGAAAATATAACATTAATATTAAATATAGTCTGAACAGTCTGCATGGGATGCCAAGCTAACTGGTTCAGTCTATAAATATCAGCATAAAAGATGCTATATAATTTTAACATTTGCCTTGGCAGGGCACCTATTGACTAGATATCGTTAGGTTGTAAATTTTTTATTTATTCATATTGGTGAATCAAAGTGCCGTAATTTGTAACGTGTGAATAATATTATTTTTTTTTTTTTGTATTAATATCTTTTAAAATATCATCAAAGACATTATAAACTTTTATTTTATTCACTTTAACTAACTAATTTTATTTTAAAATTATATATTTTTCATATCGTAAATATAAAAATATCCGCTTTTTCGGTTAAGTATTTAAAATTTTAATACTCATTCGATAAGTGGAGTGCTCCGATAAAACGGAGGAATATACCAGAACAGAACAGAACAGAACAGAACAGAAGACACAGAGAAAAACAGATTGATAATAATCTCTTCCTTACCTTGCTTCTTTTGAAGTTCACATAAATGTTTTCTGCAGAGCAAAGAAATTATCAGGCAGTTTGAAGAGGAATTTTACCAGGAAGAAATTTACCTACCTTCTCGTGGTACTAAGGGGAAATAACTTATTTAATAAAAACACGTGCGAGTTCTTTCCGCGCAATAATTCAAATGGGATGTTAACTTTAGATAATACGTCTTTGGTCAACAACTTGTCATAAAATATCACAAGGATTGTCCGATATTGTTTAAAATACCAACATGACCTTAAGATCTACGGTTTCCCAACTGGGGATGGGAAAGCATTGCTGGCTGATTTTGAAAATAAATATTCTGACATAAAAAAAAAATCTGACATAAAAAAAATCAACATGTTCAAAATATTCCCCCCCCCTAAATCCGCCTCTGTGAAACTCTAGGTCCTGCCAGGACTTGCTTCTGTCAGTATATTAAAGTGTAATGTTGACTGCAAAAAAGTGAATCCATTTAACAGTTAACTAGTAGACAGGATTTTTAAAAAATCAAGCACTTTCTTTAGATATTTTTTTCTTGATCTTGAATATTAGCGTATGCCTAAGTTTCATGACAATCTATAAATTAAATATGTATAAATATGATATGTATGATCCCATTCCACCAAGTCATATGCCTCGAGGTTACGGAGGAGTGGCTATTCTTTGGAAACGTGAGTTTGACAATAGAATAGAATAGAATAGAATATTTTTATTTCCCAAATTACAGGGCCCATGAAGGGCATAAAATTGATTTACATAATTGGTAACAACAACAATAATAGTCACTTGAAAATATATATTTAGTATATTAGCATTGGTCAGAATCAGAGCCAAAAACCACATATATCAGTATTGTGAATAAAAGAATAAAATTACATTACATGCATTCATTCTCAAATCATTTACTTGACTTAGTGTCAATATGCATACCTGATCTCCTTAATTCAAAACAGTCACAAATATAACAGACCAGTTTTACCATAACAGTTACATTTTCTTGAGTCATGAGCTATCAAAATTTAGAAGATTTATTTAAATTTTTAAAATTATAACAATTGTCAGATATGTATGGAAAAAGTCTTCCCTTTGAGTATCATAAAGAGGACATTCTAACAAAAAATGAAGCTCATCTTCAACTTTACCAAGTGAGCAATTTGAACAAAGACGCTCAGATCTTTCAATATATTTTTTTGAATATCTGTCTGTCTCAATTTTTAAAGAGTGAGCACTTATTCTTAATTTACAAATTGACTGTCTTTTTTTAGAATACTGTAGTTCTAAATATTTTTCTTTTTGAAAAAAACATTTTTTTATAGAAAAATAAGTACCAAGCTTCCCTTTTTCACAGTTAATTTTTGATACTTCAGCTTATCCCAAAATGTTAAATAACTTTCACATAGTTTATTTTTAACATACTGACATAAAGAACCAATTGATTGGTCAAAATTTGGTAAATCAATCTCTCTCTGAATATAATTACTCCGCTGCAACTAGGAAATGAGAGAATTCAATGTATTGAAATTATAGGAAATCCCAATACTATATTTATATCTGTCTACCTGCCATGTAGGGGCTCTAATAACCACTTTACTGAAATCAATGAATGTCTGGACCACCTTCATGAAATTTTTGAAACCTTTAAAAACTCTCATCAATTGATAATAGGTGGAGACCTCGATGAAAACATATACAGTTCAACAAATTCTCAACGAAAAACAGCCATATCTAATTTTATGACAGAACATAAACTTTCAACATTTGAATGTGGAATTACTTTCATACACCCAAGTGGCCAAGCCATGTCTGCAATAGACTACATTCTATTTCAAGACCGTTATAAGGGAAATGTTGTCAAGATTGAAAAACAGGAAATAAATATCAACGTCTCTGATCATATTCCACTGATGTTGCCATATATATGCATTGAAATGTGATATATCCTATAAGAAGATGAAAGAATATACTAATGCAAAAAACTCCAAAGTTAACTGGAATAAGGTGGACAAGAATGAATATAAAACTTTGCTTAATGAGAAATTAGAGAAAATTAAACCAATATCAGAAAAATTGAATTTAGATCAAGCTTTTGATGAACTGACCAAAATTATATCAGATACAACCTTAAAAATTGCTCCATGAAAACGAATGAAACAAAACTAATATTAAAGATATGTAAGGAAAATTATTCACATGAAAAAGTCCTTATCCAAGAATTGAAAAATGCTGTCAAAAAATTAAATACAAATAAAGCTATGGACTATTATGGAATCACTGCTGAAAATTTCATTCATGCCAGCGAAATACTTCTTGAGTATCTTCAACTTCTACTTAACACAAGTTTTGAACACTGCTATATACCAAACTTACTCAAAATTGGAACTCTTTTCCCTGTATTAAAAAAAAACAAAGGTGACATAAAGAATGCTAAAAATTACCGTGGGATCACTGTAACACCAACTTACTCGAAGATCATAGAGATTATAATCAAAGGAAGAGAAAACAATAAGATCTTGAAACATCAAAACCCACTGCAAAAAGGCTTTACAGCAAAATCCACTCCACTGCTATGTGAACTGTTCATTGAAGAATTTGAAAGAGAAAATAAAGATCACAAGTTACCAACCAATGTTGCATTATTGGATGGAAAATCTGCTTTTGATGTTGTAGTTCATAAAAACTTAATACGACGTCTTTTTCAAATTGGTTTCTCACAGCAATCTATTCTACTGATCAGCAATTTATATGAAAATGCAACATCCTGTGTAAAATGGGACAATACATTGTCTAATTGCTTATTCAATATTGAACAAGGTGTAAGACAAGGTGGAGCCATTAGCGCTGACCTCTACAAAGTTTATATCAACCCTCTACTACAAATTCTGAGCAACTCAGGACTAGGAGCCAAAATTGGGAATATAAACTGTTGTGCGCCGACCTGTGCAGACGATGTTGCCTTGATATCCAACAATCCCTTTGAACTCCAAAACATGATAAATATAGCAGTTGATTTCAGCCAAAGAGAGGGATATCTATTATAGCCTCAAAAAAGTGTAGTCTTGCCAATCAAAACATGTAACAAAATGCTAGATATTGAACAAGGTTTTTGGAAACTTAAAAATATAGATATGCCCATTGTTCAAGACTCTTCTCATATTGGAATAAAAAAATCTCAAAAAGACTCTACTAATGCAACCATCACTGAAAATATAAAAAAAGCCAGAAGATCTATGTACAGTCTTATGGGTGCAGGATTACATGGGGAAAATGGTTTAGACCCTGAAACACTAATTTCCTTATTTAGAACATATATCTTACCAGTTTTGACCTACGGCCTAGAAGTCTTGATACCATCAGGTAAAAACTTAGATCTTATACAACAACAACATAGAAGGTGGATTAAACAGATTTTATCTCTCAAACTAAACGTGGCTGACCCGGCTGTCTATTTATTATCAGGTTTGCTCCCACTTGAAGCAGAGATCCATATTAAAATTATAACACTATTTGGGAATATAACCAGAGCTGAAAGATCGTCCTTAGAATGGAGAATAGCGGAACGTCAACTTCAAATTAAAACCTACTCAAGCAATAGCTGGTTTATTGATCTGAAAAAGATATGTGGCAAGTATGACATCGTAGAGTTAGAACAGTATCTTGAAAAGCCATTAACAAAAATTGAATGGAAGAGGTTTACAACCAAAAAGATTCACAAGTACTGGGAGGGTGCCATAAAGACCAAAATAAAGGGGTACTCAACATTAAGATATCTTAAATGTGAATATGATATTGGCAGAATCCATCCTTTACTTAAAACAACAAGTGCAAATATAACTGAGATAAAGAAACTGTCCATTTGCTCCAAATTCGTAACAGGAACCTACATACTGCAATCTAATAAAGCGGAATATTCAAATTATGTAACAAATCCGATGTGTAGACTCTGTAATAAAGCTGATGAAACCATTGAACATTTTATCTTACTGTGTGAAACAACATCAGAAATAAGAACATGCATCTCTTATCGGCAAAATACTACACGAAGGTAGTCTGGTTTTAGCAAGAGAAAGCCTGCAAACTCCTATTGACCTAATAACATTAATAATTAACCCTTATTATTACCTCTCAAAGAAGATGTGCAAGGATGTTGAAGACCGAGTCGGTAATCACTTGGTACCGCTATGCCGCCAACTGTTATATACACTTTATTCCGAGCGCTATGATGTGTTGACAAAAATTGATACAAAAGCAAACAGAAAATGAAGAACTGTGAATTCATTTTAGTTATAATATATATATATATATATGTGTGTGTGTGTGTGGGGATACACATAGATCTACCTCTTTTAATAGTTTTAAAGTCTATTCAATTTTTTTTACGGATTGCATAAACTTTCTTTTTTTTTAACAGTGTTAAAAAATATAATTGTACTTTTTGTCTTTATTGTTAACTTATTTTTAAAATTAAGTTTTACCATTTTAATTGCATTAGTAATATTTTTAACACTGTCGTGGCGTAAACATATATATAATTAAATAAGATAACTTTATGTACGAACTATTGTGAACCATAAATTGAACTGTGTATATACTGGTGGAGGAATCTCATTGACGGAACTACTTTCCTCTATACGGAGGTGTGCCTTGATTGGCAGAAATTCGTTTACAGATTACAGATAAAGGTTTACGTCATGTAAAAAAAAATAATCCCAGAGCGTCTGTTAATTGCAAAACGATAAGCCGGTTCGTCTGTAAGCATGTTCAATTTGGGGGGGGGGGGGTGGGGGGGGGGGGTAATTGTACTGCTCCTCGGGGCGTCTTGATTGACAAATAAAAAATGTTGTTGTTGCTGTTGTTGTTGGTTTCCCAACTGGGGATGGGAAAGCATTGCTGGTTAATTTTGGAAATAAATATTCTGACATAAAAAAAATCAACATGTTCAAAATATCCCCTCCCCCCTAAATCAGCCTCCGTGAAACTCTAGGTCTCGCCAGGGATTGCTTCTGTCAGTATACTAAAGTGTAATGTTGACTGCAAAAAGTGAATCCATTTACCAGTTAACTAGTAGGCAGGATTTTAAAAAAATCAAGCACTTTCTTTAGATATTTTTTTCTTGATATTGAATATTAGCGTATGCCTAAGTTTCATGACAATCTATAAAGGTTTACGTCATGTAAAAAAAAATAATCCCAGAGCGTCTGTTAATTGCAAAAAGATTAGTTCGTCTATTAGCATGTTCAATATAATACTGAAAAATGAAAAAAAAATGACTTCAAAATTTTCCTTGAGACATTAATCATAAAGAAGCTTCTGCCAAAGTTTCATACAATTCGATAAAGGTTTGACAAAGCAATTGATGTGTAACAAACGTTAACCCCAGACTAAAGAAATTCCTTTTATCAGTAAAATATGGGGAAAATAAAAATATATATATAGTTTCATCATTATGGCCTGTAGGCTCTTTTGATTATAAAAAAGCTTTTGTCAAACTTCCGTAAAATTTCATTAAAGTTTGTAAAAGTTATAGATAATTAAAAAAAAACTGAAAACACATACTGTCGATTAAATTTGACAGAAATTGAATATATTATTATATATAATCTGATACCATTCGATTGAAAAGTAAATTTCTCACTTAATCTGCAATTACAATCTTTTGAAGAAAGAATTACAAGGCTGATGTGTTTTTAACCAGTTTTTTTATTTTTTTTTTTTTAATTTTATTTAGACTAAAATGTTTGTTTACCAAAATTCAAGTGCACGCCCGTGCGTTTTGACGTTAACGTAGCTACGCGCCTGCCTAGATGTACATCATGTCTACACTGAGTATAGTGTACTGACTTATATTATCATATTGGTGACTATTACAACGCAATGTGAACATAAAAACATAGAAAATAAAGTTGATCATTGTAATCCATAGAAATACATCGTTTTCACCAACGCACTTCGGCGTAGCTATACCAACAAAAGGGGATGTAGGGGGAGGGGGCCGGGTATGGTGCCGTCCTCGACCGTTTTTGGAGCTTCATTTGTGGTTAATGCAGACTTTTTTCACCTGTTCCACTCCAAACTTTATCAAGTTTGGGCCCCCGGGCCCCCTTTTTCAAAATCCTTGATCTGACCAACAAGATATGCTACCATCGCACTTCAGCGTGATAAAAAAAAGACACTTCAGTGTTAAACCATCGCACTTCAGCGTGACCATTGCGGTTCGGAGTACCATCGCGGTTCAAAGTAAGTAAGTAAAACTTTATTTGGATTCGGCATATTTGACAAACATAAATCATGTTAAACTTAAGCTCTAATGAGTTTTTTATCAAAACAAATACAATAACACGAAATAAAACAAGGCATGCAGCATGCAAATAAATAGTAATAAAACAACATTAACTCTAGCATATATATAAAATTGAGAATGGAAATGGGGAACGTATCTTGCTTTCAGTAAAAACATATATATATATATATATATATATATATATGGAGCACTAAGACAGAAATAATTTTAAAGTTTTAAGTAAATAATTTAAAGTAATTATACTCCCAGCGCAGTGGCGGATCCAGGGGGAGAAGGGGGTCGGTTTGTTTTTACTATCAATGCTTTTGAACGGGAACATATAGTTGGACTCCCCTTTATCCTGGGTTGGAACCCCCTCTTGAAAATTGCTGGATCCGCCCCTGCAGCTCACACTGAATATTTCATGAACATTTATGTATATAGTCCCCTTTATCCTGGGTTGGAACCCCCTCTTGAAAATTGCTGGATCCGCCCCTGCAGCTCACACTGAATATTTCATGAACATTTATTTATATAGTTTGTTGTTGATGTCAAATGTTATTTCGTGAACATTTGTCTTAAAGGGATAGGAATGTAATATGCAGTGGCGGATCCAAGGAGGAGGATTCCGGGGTTGGACCCCCCCCCTTTTGAAATGGAGACATAATGGTTGGACCCCCCCCCCCCCCATTTATCCTTGGTTGGAACCCCCTTTGAAAAATAGCTGGATCCGCCCCTGAAATGTATGACTTATTTCCCTTTTCATAACTAAATTATTTCAGGCTTTTAGTACATTTGCGTAATTGATTATATTTCATTTACATTCACTTTAGTCTATCAAGTATTCATAGCCACTGGACGTTTAGCAACCAACGCAATCAATCAATCAAATATTCCTATACGGAACAAGGCTAACATTTGAGTTTCTTTGAACTTGGTTATTTATTTGAAAATTCTATAGTTTTGCAATGATATTCATTTTTGCTTACCATTTCGAAAGAACTTATTTAAATAGAATAATAACCATAGTTGAATCTGAAGTAATCGGGATACGACGGATTGCTTGTCTGAAATGAGTAGGGTCAAGACGGGTTGCCTATCTTAAATTAATAAGGATGAGACGGGTTGCCTGTCTGGAATTAATAAGGTTAAGAGTCTGAAGTGTGGTGCACGTTAGGCTCTATATTCAAGGCTTGTGGTGACATGATAGCTAGCTGACTTTATTGGCGGGATACGATTTGAGGGATGGTTATTGCCTGAAATGTATTAAGTTGTTTTGATGTGTTAAATGTATGAATTGAATATGTCTTTATTTTCTTTGTCATAAAATTGTTAATTGTGCCACTGCCTTGCGTATCATGTAAAGTGCCTTGGAATATACTCCACACACTGTTGCCCAGAACCACTCCCTTTACACATATGTGTTTTTCGTGAATTGTATTGTATAAATCTGGCCGTTAGTTTTCTCGTTTGACTTGTTTCAAAGTTTTCATGTCGGGGCCTTATAAAATATATAGCTGACTATACGGTATGGGTTTTGCTCATTGTTGTAAGCCAAACGGTAACCTATAATTGCTTTTATCTTCGTCATTTCAACCCTGGTGAAAAGTTATCTCATTGGCAATCATACCACATCTCCTTATTTTCATATGACGACATAAAGCTGTCTATACAAAATATGAATACATAAAGGTGTATGTACCAACTATAAAGAAATGAAGTTGTCTGTACCAACTATTAATACACCAGGGTATCTGTATACCAATTAGACGACATAAAGGTGTCTCTACCCAATGCAATACGGTGACATAAAGGTGTCTGAACCCAATACGATGACATTCAGTAAAAACATATATATATATATATATATGGAGCACTAAGACAGAAATAATTTTAAAGTTTTAAGTAAATAATTTAAAGTAATTATACTCCCAGCGTAGTGGCGGATCCAGGGGGAGAAGGGGGTCGGTTTGTTTTTACTATCAATGCTTTTGAACGGGAACATATAGTTGGACTCCCCTTTATCCTGGGTTGGAACCCCCTCTTGAAAATTGCTGGATCCGCCCCTGCAGCTCACACTGAATATTTCATGAACATTTATTTATATTAGTTTGTTCTTGATGTCAAATGTTATTTCTGAACATTTGTCTTAAAGGGATAGGAATGTAATATGCAGTGGCGGATCCAAGGAGGAGGATTCCGGGGTTGGACCCCCCCCCCCTTTTGACGATCAATGCTTTTGAATGGAGACATAATGGTTGGACCCCCCCCTCCCCCCCCCCCCCCCCATTTATCCTTGGTTGGAACCCCCTTTGAAAAATAGCTGGATCCGCCCCTGAAATGTATGACTTATTTCCCTTTTCATAACTAAATTATTTCAGGCTTTTAGTACATTTGCGTAATTGATTATATTTCATTTACATTCACTTTAGTCTATCAAGTATTCATAGCCACTGGACGTTTAGCAACCAACGCAATCAATCAATCAAATATTCCTATACGGAACAAGGCTAACATTTGAGTTTCTTTGAACTTGGTTATTTATTTGAAAATTCTATAGTTTTGCAATGATATTCATTTTTTTGCTTACCATTTCGAAAGAACTTATTTAAATAGAATAATAACAATAATTGAATCTGAAGTAATCGGGATACGACGGATTGCTTGTCTGAAATGAGTAGGGTCAAGACGGGTTGCCTATCTTAAATTAATAAGGATGAGACGGGTTGCCTGTCTGGAATTAATAAGGTTAAGAGTCTGAAGTGTGGTGCACGTTAGGCTCTATATTAAAGGCTTGTGGTGACATGATGGCTAGCTGACTTTATTGGCGGGATACGATTTGAGGGATGGTTATTGCCTGAAATGTATTAAGTTGTTTTGATGTGTTAAACGTATGAATTGAATATGTCTTTATTTTCTTTGTCATAAAATTGTTAATTGTGCCACTGCCTTGCGTATCATGTAAAGTACCTTGGAAAATACTCCACACACTGTTGCCCAGAACCACTCCCTTTACACATATGTGTTTTTCGTGAATTGTATTGTATAAATCTGGCCGTTAGTTTTCTCGTTTGAATTGTTTCAAAGTTTTCATGTCGGGGCCTTATAAAATATATAGCTGACTATACGGTATGGGTTTTGCTCATTGTTGTAAGCCAAACGGTAACCTATAATTGCTTTTATCTTCGTCATTTCAACCCTGGTGAAAAGTTATCTCATTGGCAATCATACCACATCTCCTTATTTTTATATGACGACATAAAGCTGTCTATACAAAATATGAATACATAAAGGTGTATGTACCAACTATAAAGAAATGAAGTTGTCTGTACCAACTATTAATACACCAGGGTATCTGTATACCAATAAGACGACATAAAGGTGTCTCTACCCAATGCAATACGGTGACATAAAGGTGTCTGAACCCAATACGATGACATAAGGGTATATGTACCTAATACGATGACATAAAGGTGCATGTACCTAATACGACATAAAGGTATCTATACCCAATACGACATAAATGTATCTGTACCCAATATGATCACAGAAAGGTGTCTGTATCAAGTATCGACAAAGATACGTCAGTACCCGATATGAAGACATAAATGTATCTGTACCTAATACGATGCCATAAATGTGTCTGGGCCTAATATGACAACATAAAGGTAACTGTACCCACGACTTAGAGGTCACTGTACCCACTATGACGTCTTAGAGGTAACTGTACTCAATATGACGACTTAGAGGTAACTGTACCCACTATGACGACATAAAGGTAACTGTATCAACTATGACGACATAAAGGTAACTGTTACCAATATGACGACTTAGAGGTAACTGTACCCAATATGACGACATAAAGATATATGTACCCATTATGACGACATAGGGGTTAATGTACCAAATATGGCGACGTAAAGGTAACTGTACCCAATTTGACGACGTATAGGTTTCTGTATCCAATATGACGACATACATATGTATGTAGCCAATATGAAGACATAAAGGTAACTGTACCGAATATGACGACATAAATGTGTCTGTACCCAATATGACGACATAAAGGTTTATGTATCCAATATAACGACATAAATGTGTCTGTACCCAATATGACGACATAAAGGTATCTGTACCGACTATGACGACATAAAGATGTCTGTACCCAATATATCGATTTAAAGGTATCTGTACCCATTATGACGACATAAAGACGTCTGTACCGAATATGACGACATAAAGGTATCTGCACCCAATATAATCGTAGACAGTAATCTTTCTAATCGTTATAACATAACAACGATGAAAACACACCATATAAGGACTTATTGACATCTTAAAATGTAGTAAACCGAACCACAGCATATAATGTTACATGCACATGATATAATGACACAACCACATCATATAAAGGTGTTTGCATATAATATAAGGGAAAATGCACATTATATATATATTAGTATATATGCACATCATATAAGGATCTTTGCACATCACATATAAGTACATTTGCAAATCATATAATTATAATTGCACATCATATATATAAGTATATTTGCACATCATATTATTTGTTATTATACTTCATGTAAAAATGCCAGATTTCTATTGGTTAATACGAAGGAGACAATTTACTTTATCCCATGGCTGAGTGAGAGACCATTTTTTTTAATGTCACCCTATCGTCCAGACCAATCAAAAATCGATTATTTAAAGGACAATGAATTGAATTTACATCAAGTAATTAAAGACAATGCCTTAAGTTCTACGTTTTGGCTCAGATTTTAATTTTTGACTGTCAAAATAAAAAAATGAGACATCTTGCTTCACTTCTGTTGATTTTTCTAATACCCGTAACTTTGTTATGAACGTGACGTCATAGAAAATACTTTTATATAAAATTCATCTGTAAAAGACAATAATGATAGGACATTCAGTATAATAAATTAAATAATACATAGCTGAGAGGGTGAAAGAGCGGATTGGTACCCCTCGAAAAAGTAATGTCAACCGTGGCTTCGCCACGGTTTGCCAATGTTTTCTCGGGGTAACAATCTGCTCTATCACCCTCTCAGCTATGTGTTATTGATATATTATTCAGGTCTCAGACAGGGTATATAATGTGACATTGCCGGATTAGAGTTTATATTCTGATATAAACTCTAAATCGGGAATGTCATATTATATATCCTGTCTAACATTACACATAAATTACGGATTACCCTTGCTTAAATATTTTTATCAGTACCAGATATGTTTTAAGCATTCACCATGCAGTTTATATATTTTCCGCATAAGTGAAAGATTTTGTAATTAGCTGTGAAAATAATTATATCGCGTATGCAATAATTGTAATAACATTTTAAGACACTAATTAAGTATTTGATGTGTAAATCGCGTGATTCAAATTAAAAACGTATTAATGACGGATATTTGTCATTATTTTCCCTCTGTTAGTCCCAGAGAATAGAGTTGGTGAATTTGATTTCAACATGTATTCAGAAAAAAATAAACAGATTGACAATAATCAGATACGCCACGACAAATTACTTCTTAACGCACAAAAAAGTTTAAACGAACTGAAAATGTCGTGTCAACAATCATACGAAACTAAAGTTAACCTGCACATTACCCCAGATAGTGTTTTTGTGAACTCTCCTAACAGAACAACTCATAGTCAGCCTTTACAAACGCGATCACCCGAACCGGAGATGTCTAACGGTACAGTTAATGACTCACAACAAACACACGATACACACCGTACAAACGTGCTTGCAAAAAATGATGAACGTTACAAAAGTGATGAACCCGCTATGTACAGAATTCCCGTTCGCTTACAAGGTTCTACTGCTGCGGTTCAGTCCACTGATGACAATTTCTTTACCGGTGTTACTCGGAAAAGGTCTACAAGGTATTATTTGTCAGGAATTGATTCGAAGTCAACTCGTTCCGGAATTATGTCATACTTAGAAAGTAGAAGTGTGCAAGTGACATATCTGAGATTGTTTCAATCTCGCAATAGTTCGCGCAATATGTCTGCCAAACTGAACGTAGCTGAAAGTTGTGCAAATATTGTTGAGAGTGAAAACTTTTGGCCGATCAATGTATATTGTAGACGCTGGCTTAGTAACCAGGAATGGTATCAAGCGACCAAAAGCAAGGCGATAACTAAAACCTTTCATGATGAATAGAACTTATATTTCAACTGTTGTACTATTTCTGAGTATTACTTATTTTGTTTTTTATGTCTAGTATTAAGTTAGTAGCATGGAATGTCAGGGGTATCATGTCCTCTACTATTTGTCTTAGTAAATTGTTAAAGGACAGTGACTGTGATATATGTGTTATATTTGAACATAAATTGAAAGAAAGGTCTTTACATTATTTGTCTACAAATGAAAAAAGGTACAACTGTATAAGTAATGCTGATGCATTACCCATAGGGTATAATGCATACCATGGTAAGGTTGGCATTGCCATATTATACAAAACTTCACTTCAGTTTTCTGTAAATGAAATATGTGACATTAACTCCAGTAGAATAGCTGGTATTGAACTAAAAAATCAATCCTATGGATCACTGTTTATCTTTGGTGCTTACTTACCATCTGATGACTCTATTGAGAACTATAAGAGTGAAATAAATACACTAGATACTTTATATTCATACTACAGTACTAATGGTAATTGTATAATTGCAGGTGACTTAAATGCTAGTTGTTTAGGAAAAGACATCTCTACATCAAATAGTAGTAAATCAAAAGAGTTATTACAATTTGTATCTAGACATCATTTGTTGTATGCCGGGGGTAAAATACACCATAAAGGTCCAAATTATACGTATATAACCAAACACACAATGTTAGATTATATCCTATGTAATCAAAGTATTTATAGAAAACTAAGGTACTATGAAATCCTTGATGAAGGAGCGATATCTAGCACGTTCGATCATTTGCCAGTGGTGGTTGCGGTTGCGATAGACTCCAACCAGCATCGTGTACTGAACTCTTGCGACAAATTACCTGCTCGGCATAAGGTTACTGGTGCGCAGATTAACGAATACCAAACACTGCTGAACGATCCCATTGATATGTTGATTGATAGTATGAGGTCTTATTCTTATATTGACATTGACGCCATCAATGACGAATTCGTTGACATTTTACATACTGCTGCAGACATTGCAATTCCGAAATGCGGATTCAACCCACATACCAAACCTTACTGGAACGCAGATGTTAAACGAGCACATGACAATGAAAGATCAAAGCGTAGGTGTTGGGTACTAGAAGGTCGGCCTCGAGGCATGCATTTTGTCTCTTATCGAATGTACAAAAGAGCAAAGGCCGAATTTAGACATGTACAACAAGTGGCTAATGAACAGTATATGCAGAATTGTTATGACGATCTCAATGAAACTGCAGAATGTGACGTTCGTTCGTTTTGGAAACAAATAAAACGTTTTAAAGGTTGTTCGTCTAAAGTTTATCCCGAGATTGTGTATGAAGATAAAGTGTGTAATACTCCTGAGTCTGTAGCCAACTGTTTCGCCGAATATTTCCATAATCTATACCAGCCAAAGGATGAGGATAATTTTGACAATGAATTTAAATGTTCTATCGAAACCACATACAATGAAATTATTAAAACTGCGGTGTTGAAAGGGAATACTTACCTGGTGGGTTGATAACTGAACAAGAAGTTTCTGAATTGGTAGGACAGTTAAAATATAAAAAAGCCGCTTGACATGACAGAGTTCAAAACGAACATTTGCGTCACGGAGGTATCTCTGTTGTGAAGTGTGTAACCGCTCTATTCAATATCATCATCAAACAAGGGCAAATACCGATGAACTGGAAACTAGGCCTCCTTGTTCCTATCTTCAAAGGTGGAACAAGTGCAAGACTTCACCGGATAATTACAGACCAGTTAGATTGCTTTCCTGTGTTTCGAAACTATTTGAAAGCGTCATTAAAGCTCGGTTAATACATTTTGTGCTATATGACAAAAGCATTCCGTATCTCCAACAGCAAGGATTTCAAAAGTACCTTAGTTGCTTAACTGCATCATTTAACTTACATGAGACAATTTATCATAACCTTGAATTATTCAGTAAAATTTTTGTCGCTATTTTAGATAGTAAAAAAAGCTTTTGATACTGTATGGAGAATTGGTTTAATGTATAAATTGTTTAATATAGGGGTAACAGGTAAAATGTGGTCAGTTATAAATGACTGTCATATTGATACCATGAGTTCAGTAGTTGTAAACCAGTGTCATAGTCTGAGTTCTTTCCTGTATTACAAGGTGTAATATAAACGAAATGTTGGTTGAACTTGAAAAATGTAACCAGAAAACAGGTGTATATCATATAGCTAGTTCCTCTCCTGCTCTCGCTGACGACATTTCATGTATCGGCACAACCCCGTCAGGTCTTCAGGGAATGTTAGATACATGTGCTGACTATGCACATAGATGGAGATTTTGTTTCAATGCGAAGAAGTCGTGTGTAATGCAATTCTCCCCGAATCCACGAGAAGTTCGGTTACGATACGATTGGCGTATTGCGAACAGTGTTCTTCCAATAGCAGAAGATTATACTCATTTGGGTATTGAGCTTAACTCTAAATTTAGATCGGCAGAAAGGACTTCAAACGCATGTAGAAGAGGCAAGAACTCTTTTTTCGCCCTTAATGGTGTTTGTTTCAAGTCAACAAATCCATGCGTTCTACTTAAACTGTATAAATCTATTGTGTTACCTACTGTCCTGTATGGTTGTGAAATGTGGACTAATTTAAAGTCAAACGATGTAGTAACGATGAATTGTTTTCTGCACTTTTTAGTCAAGCGTATTTTTGACTTGAGAACTTCAACTAGGTCAGATATGTGTCAAAGTATACTCGGACTTCATCTATTACTTCAACTATAGAGATAAAGAAGTTGTATTTCTTACAAAAGCTGTGTAGCCTTAATGGCAATTTCTTAACACAAAAAAACTATTTCTTGTGCGCCTGTACTCTTATTTTATTGACAGTGAACGTAAACATTATGGGTTCATTCCAGAAATTATGGATATCTTATACAAATATTATCTTCATGAATATATGATAATTTTTTTGCGAGATGGAGTTTTCCCTACAAAGCAATCTTGGAAATTTATAGTAAATAATACGGTAGACAAAGTACAAACTGATGAATGAACTCGTCGTAAACAGAACGACAATAACTTTTCTCGTTTTAGAAATATTCACCTCTCGGTCAAAGTCCCTGAATTCTGGAAAAGCGCAAGATCATCAAGAGAAATCATAAACGCATATTTCATAACAAAATTACTAACTGACATCCCTAATAACACGGGAAGCACTTGCGAGCTATGTGACAGACCATTTCTAGATGTATACGTACATGCATGTTGTAGTTGTTGTGGAACTCAATCAATCAGAGATATATGGTGGGATTTCATTATTGAAAGTTTTCCATTACAATTATTTGTTGAACTGTATTCATACGATGATGAACAGTTATACTGCATTCTTTTTAGCAAGCACGTAACAACAGTCAATATCGACACTGACAGTTTTCTTAAGCTGTGCCACGTACACGTTGCACACTGCGTGTCTGAGTATAGCAGAGTAACGAGAAGGATAATACGGTAGCGTGCTAGTACATGAACTATCGTTAGTGAGAGCAAGTTTCTTTAAATGTTCTTTTGGTAATATACTATAGTTATTGTACATATTGTAATATTATGTTGTGTTGTCTGCTTTGTAAACTTTTGTAATTTAATCTGTTTATAGCATATAGTTGTTCATTGAATCTCTTGATAGAGGAAATGAATGAATGAATGAATGAATGAATGTGATTCAAATTAAAAACGTATTATTGACGGATATTTGTCATTATTTTCCCTCTGTTAGTCCCAGAGAATGGCACATTCTCAATTTTATCTTATTAAGTTCTTTAATAGCTGGTGTCATGGAGCTAGTGAAAAGGGACAGAAATATAAGTTGTACTATAATTATTAACATCAATTTTATCAGCAATCAAATCCGAGCTTCCAAGTAATTGGGAAAGTACCTATTATAGAGGTGGCGTGAATCAGATGTGGATACTAAAAAATCCAAAGATCTTTTAGAGTACATACAATCTAAGATTATTTTATCTTGCAATAGTATTAAAACATTTGACTTTTCTACACTTTAAACAAGCATTCACCATTCTAAACTAAAAACAAATTGAAAGAGTTGGTCCTCCTTTGTTTACAAACGAATAATTTTAATAAGGTTTTTAGAATGTTTTGAAATTTGAATATTTGATGTTTTTGTTAAGAATGAATACATTAAAAAGACGCACAAAAAGCCTGCCTTTTGAAATGTTTGGTGCTACACGGACATAATTTCAGGATTTGTTTTACATTGATATTCTTACAAATGATCTACAGTGATTTTTAAGAGAGATGCTATCAACATTGCCGCATGACAAATGAATTAACCTTCTTAAAAGTTTTTCAACGCCTCACAAATCTTTGTTAAAATGACACTCGCCGAAACAAAGCTAAATGATTAAAAGATTATTCTTATTGTCAAGGATAAGCTATCTCAATCTCCAAAGATGGGTTTTGATGTAAAACTTTGAAAAGCATGGTGTTATTGAGGAGTCATCCACTGGGTAGATTTTCTATAGTCTATTATTAAGTATGCAAATGATATTGATCAGTAAGCCGTGTTATTGTATAGCAACAACATAATTATACAAAAAGTAACCAAACGTTAGCGTGTAAGGATATATCATATTGCACTCGTGCATATAAAGCTTCAAACTAGAATAGTCAACAGGACAAAAATATTTGTTCAAGATTTGCTTTACAATAAAGAATATGTTTACACTGATGTGTTAGCTTGTGCAATTTACCAATATTCATGCAGTAACCCTAAACTACAAAATCTTTGATTTTCAATAATATTATATCAAAGTAATATTTAGCATTATTTGTATATTTGAAAAATATGCATTGTAGATCAAAAATGATGGAAGAGGTCAATGCGAGAATCCCCATGAGGGCTACATAAAAACATAGTCTGCAAAGAAAGAGGGAGTTCAAGACTAATTTCCATTTTTTTACATGATATAAAACATTTCGAATTTCGTAGGAAAGAACAGTTAAAAATACAGAGCAAAATGTAAGAAGATACCAACGGGACAAAAACAAAACACAAATCCGACTGAATCATGGCTAACGAAAAAAAAGGCGATCAATATTCAATAAAAACAAACAGAGAAAACTAAAGTATGAGCACTACTAAACAAACAATAACCAGGGATCAATTCTCTCTCTCTCTCGCGCTCTCTCTCTCTTAAACTACACACTGTTTTGTCAAGCACCAAAGTGTATTCCATCAAGACCGCCTTACATGGACAAAACTCATATGATATATGATATGTCTTTATAAACAATAGATTCATTTGTATTTGTTTTTATTTCAGCTAAATTCCAATGTATGGCCTTTCCTTTTTGCGACAAGACATACATGTAGGATACATGATACTATCTAATAGTTGTGTTGACCAGTCACCACAATAACTCCATTACAAACATGAAACTCTAGACCACAATGTTGTTTTTGAAATATATTTACATATATAATCATTACAGATATAATCAAAGTACGTTGAAGATTTTTACAAGGTCTCATCAAATGTCGACTAGTCAGACAAATTTTGATTCAGTTTCTCTTACAGAAATTGTTACAAAATTGCCAGTGATTACAACACATAAGTATGATTTATAATGAAGTTTGCCTATCGGTCCGACTATTTTCAAAAACTATCTGACAATACGGTCATGATTTTTTGTCTGTGTTACTACAAAGAGAGGGGTACTGTTGCGCACTAAAGATTAAAGTACACACAGTTATGCAACAAGTTATACAGATATAGTTAAAATTCATACATTATTGAGAAATATAAAATATGTCAGTATGTTTACTTGACAATCCAGGAGTAAATTTAAATTCTACCAAAGAGAATAAGTCATGTACGGTGTAGAGAACTTACGCTCTCTCCTTTTTATAACGTAACAAAACAATATTTTTGCCTGAAATATTAAGAAATGTTCCTTATTTTGAGTATTATGGACGATTAAGCTCTACTTCCTGGAACAATGTTACTACACTGTAGGAAAACTAACAATCTGAATGACGACAATAAAACCAAGTGTAAATATTGCAAATCAGAGAATGGTAAACCTGGTGTATAGGACAAGACCATTAGCTAAGGACCAAAACAAATGAAAGATTAATAATTTCCTGTTGACTGCTGCTTGGAAAATAGCTTTCCATTCCAATTCTTTGCAGATAATAAATACAAATCAATTTCATCTGCGTAAAACGTGTAATATGGAAAGGTAGATGATATTTTCAATGGTGTTTGATAAAACAACTCATTTGGGAACTTTTGAGCACAATAAACGCACAATTTCCTTGAATTTCACTAAAAATTCACCGTTTTACATTGTCCATGTTTTTTCGAGAACAAGATTTAAAACGTCCAGGTTTTAAAACAAACGGTCCTTGTTTTTCAAATAATATGTGAATAAGAAAGAATGCATTTTTTTAGAATGGAATTGGGGAATATGTCAAAGAGACAACAATCCGACCAAAGAGCAGAAAACAGCCGAAGGCCACTAATGGGTCTACAACACAGGGAGAAAATACCGCACCCGCAGGCGGGCTTCAGCTGGCCCCTAAATAAAAAATGTGTCCTAGTTCAGTGAAAATTGACGTCATTCTAAACTCCAAAGCATATAATAGAACTAAATTTTAAAAAATCATACAAGACTAACAAAGGCCAGAGGATCCTGACTTGGGACAAGCGCAAAAATGCGGCGGGGTTAAACATGTTCTGTGAGATCTCAACCCTCCCACTATACATCTAGCCAATGTAGAATAAACAAACACACAGCAATACGCACAGTAAAATACAGTTTAAAAGAAGTCAGAGTCCGATGTCACAATAGGTAAAAGAAACTAAAAAAATTACAATGACACTTAATCCGCCCTTGTCTTCTTCCTAATTGACAATACGATTTAAATTGAATAAAATATCTAATAAAAATGAAATTAACACTTTAGAAATGTCTGTTGTCCGAAGCGTTTTTCTGGTCTCACTTTCAAACGTGTGCAATCATGTCTATATCACCATTGATTATCTTGATCATATCTGCTTTTTGTCAACAAGAATCGGACAACTATCACTTTCATTTGATGATATTGTATTCTTGTATAATGAAAAATTACAGGAATAAGATGTGGTATGAATTTCAACAAGACAACCATCTACGGTAGACCAAATGATGTAATTATTTATAACTATAGGTCACTGCACATCCTTCAACAATGATCAAAACCTAAAACATATAGTAAGCTATAAATGGCCCAGATATACATGTAACACAATGTAAAAAAATCAAACGAGGAACCCAACCGTTTGACGTATATACAAAAGCAACAAACAAAAGACAAAAAAAAAACATTGAAAAATAACCATATTGTGACACGGTTGTCCAAGCCACCATATTAGGATAGAAGAAAAATATTCATAAAAACTGATTGATACAAAAAAGGAAAAGGACAATACAACACCATATGACTACCAACGTTTTTAGAGATCATGTGTTCACGTTTAACACAATATGTCGTATGATATCCCAAGGTAATACATTTATAGCGTATGATACCATTTTTATGTTGAAAAGCATTGTGGATTATTTCTTTTAGACGATTTTTCAATTTAACATGGGGAATGGTGGTATACAGGATTGAAAAATCAAAAGTTTTGATAGAACTAATTTTAGAAAAAGATCGAGATTTAAAATATATGAATATAGATGAATATACTGTAATACATCCAATTAAAAACGGGATAATTATACCACAGTTATGAGTATATACACAAAATACATAACTTACACTTTTCTTATACTTTAACAACCACATAATTCACATATAACTTATATAAAGTATGATACAAAGAAGCACTCCAAAGCTTTTAAGAAACCTAGAACTTGTTTATCTTAGATTACATTTTTTCAAAAAGCAATTTCATAGCTATAGGGTTAATAGCTGTCGTGTATCTTGAGTAAAGGATAAAGGCAACAGTAGTATATCGCTGTTCAAAAGTCATAAATCGAAAACAAATCCGGGGAACAAACTAAAACCGAGGGAAACACATCAACTATAAGAGGAAAACATAGGAACAACAGGAACACTGAAGTGCAACAAAAACAAACGTCGACATACATAGAAACGAACTATTTGAAAACAACTGCCATATTCCTGACTTGATAAAGGACATTTTAAGAAAAAATGGTGGGTTGAACCTGCTTGTATGGCTCGCCAAACCTCCCGCTTACATGGCAATGTTCAAAAATATCTCTAAAATGACACTACTTGACAGAAATACAGCACAAACACACGCAAGAATATTATCATAGAGAAACGCACACACAAATAATATAATAGTCGACAAAACAGGCAAACTTAAGAAGTCTTTACCATCTAAGAATAATAATAATACTTTTTTACAAAAGCTATACAGCTTATATGTAGATAACACAATAAACATCAAATTCCAATATGCACATATATATATATAAACAGTAATAGATAGGTAATAATCTGCAATTGTTTAATAATAGTAGCAGACCATAAAACACAACATTGAAGCAGCAAAAACCTAGCCAAGGTAACCCTATCTGCTATTATTTGTTTTCATTCAACGAAATACAAACGTATCTCTATTGATTTTGGCCTACAATACATGACCATGTCCGCTATTAAACCGTTGCAACTCATGTACTCCCAATGAAGTATATCTGGCATATTTATCGTATTCGTTACAAAATAATCTTAGATTTAATGTGCCAAAAATATATTTGCATTTCATGGTGGTGATTTTAGGGACAAGTACTAAAGACAGTCAAAAAGTTATTACTGCCAACGGAATTGTGTTGACCATGATAAAAAAAGTCATTGATATAAAACAACCAAAGAGTTGGCTACATTCCAGATTAAAAATAAATCCATTATTTTAACTATTTTTCCATTTGCATTAATTAAACAAATAAGTTATTTGATAGCTATTTAACTTGTAAAAAAGGACAGAAACATAAGTTGTAATAGAATACGTACTGGAAGCCGATATGATACGACATTTGACAGAATTTTTGGGAAGTGTAAGTATATACAATGAATAGTAGAGACCTGTTAAATTTAAAACAAGACCCTACGCCGACATGAGATAATAATGCTTCTCTTAACTGTTTGGTTCGTCACAGAGTTGACGGCCTTGAATGTAGATCAAATTGTAATCCGTGTAGTGTTTACGTCACAACATAATTTTGTTCTTTATTGCTTTTTAGGTCAGTACGAAAACAACACACTTTCTGCGTAGTAGAACTTTATTTCTAATCTGATGAAGTATAAGAACCGAAACAGTAAAGAGCTAGATGACTAAAAAGGATTCAATGTAATAGCCTTATCCATCTAAGGCCAACGTTGCCTGTGGGAGTTGAGAACTTAATTTTAGAATAATTTATAAGTTTACAAAATAAACTTTAATAAGGTTGTTAGAATGTTTTGAAATTTGAATTCTTGATGTTTTTGTTAGGAATGAATAAATTAAAAAGACGCACAAGCCTGCTTTTTGAAATGTTTAGTGCTACACGGACATAGTTTGAACATTATATTCTTACAAATGATCTACAGTGATTTTAAGAGAGATGCTTTCAAGATTGTCACACGACAAATGTAATAATCTTCTTCTGAACAGTTTTTCAACGCCTCACAAATCTTTGTTAATATGACACTCACCGAAACAAAGACAAATGATTTAAAGATTATTTTTATTGTCAAGGATTATCTATCTCAATCTCCAAAGATGTGTTTTGATGTAAAACTTTGTAAAGCATGATGTTATCGAGGAGACATCCACTGGGTAGATTTTCTATAGTCTATTATGAAGTATACAAATGATATTTATCAGTGAGCCGTGGTATTGTATAGCAACAACAGATTCATACAAAAAATAACCAAACGTTAGCGTATATGGATATATCATATTGCACTCGTGCATATAAAGCTTCAAACTAGAATCGTCAACAAGACAAAAATATTTGTTCAAGATTTGCTTTACAATAAAGAATATGTTTACACTGATGTGTTAGCTTGTGCAATTAACCAATATTCATGCAGTAACCCTAAAATACAAAATCTTTGATTTTCAATAATATTATATCAAAGTAATCTTTAGCATTATTTGTATATTTGAAAAATTTGCATTGTAGATAAAAAAACGATGGAAGAAGTCAATGCGAGAATCCTCATTTTGTATAAGATGGATACATATAAACATGGTCTGCAAAGAAAGAAGGAGTTCAAGACTAATTTTCGTCGTTTTTACATGATATAAAAACACATTTCGAATTTCGAAGGAAAGGAAATTTAAGAACAAAGAGCAAAATGTAAGAAGATAGCAATGGAACAATAATAAAACACAAATCCGACTGAATCATGGCTAATGTAAAACTAGGCGATCAATATTCAATAAAAACTACCAGAGAAACTGAAAATTGAGCACTAAGCTGTGTTGACCAGTCACCACAATAACTCCATGACAAACATGACACGATGTTGTTATGGAGATATATCTACAGATATGATCGGAGTACATGTATAAACTTTGGAGATATGATCGGAGTACATGTATAAACTTTGAAGATATGATCGGAGTACATGTATAAACTTTGTTACAAGGTCTCATCAAATGTTGACTAGTCAGACAAATTTGGTTCAGGTGTCTGACAGAAATTGTTTCAAAATAACCAGTGATTACAACACATCACAATGATTTGTAATGAAGTTAGCCTATCGGTCCAGCTATTTTCAAAAACTGTCTGACAATACGGTCATTATTTTTTGTCTGTGTTACTACGAAGAAAGGGGTACTGTTGCGCCCTAAAGATTAAAGTAAACACAGTCATGCAACAAGTTATACAGATATAGTTAAAATTCATACATTATTGAGAAATATAAAATATGTCAGTATGTTTACTTGACAATCCAGGAGTAAATTAAAATTCTACCAAAGAGAATAAGTCATGTACAGTGTAGAGAACTTACGCTCTCTCTTTTTTATAACGTAACAAAACAATATTTTTGCCTGAAATATTAAGAAATGTTCCTTATGAGTATTATGGACGATTAAGCTCTATTTCCTGGAACACTGTTACTCCACTGTAGGAAAACGAAAAATCTGAATGACGACAATAAAACCAAGTGTAAATATTGCAAATCAGAGAATGGTAAACCTGGTGTATAGGACTAGACCATTAAGCTCAGGACCAAAACAAATGAAAGATTAATAATTTCCTTTTGACTGCTGCTTGGAAAAATAGCTTCCCATTCCAATTCTTTGATGATAATGAATAAAAATCAATTTCATTTGCGTAAAACGTGTAGTATTGTAAGGTAGATGATATTTTCTATGGTGTTTGATAAAACAACTCATTTGGAAACTTTTGAGCACAAACAACGAACAATTTCCTTGAATTTCACTAAAAATTCACCGTTTTACGTTGTCCATGTTTTTTTTGAAAACAAGATTTAAAACGTCCAGGTTTTTTAACAAATCGTCCGTGTTTTTCCAATAATATGTGAATAAGAAAGAATGCGTTTTTTTAAAATTAAGAATGGAATTGGGGAATATGTCAAAGAGACAACAATCCGATCAAAGCGCAGAAAACAGCCGAAGGCCACCAATGCCGCACCCGGAGGCGGGCTTCAGCTGGCCCCTAAATACAAATGTGTACTAGTTCAGTGAAAAATGGACGTCATACTAAACTCAAAAACATATAATAGAACTAAAATTAAAAAAACAAACAAGACTAACAAAGGCCAGAGGCTCCTGACTTGGGAGAAGCGCAACAATGCGGCGGGGTTAAACATGTTCTGTGAAATATCAACCTTCCCCCTATACCTCTAGCCAATGTAGAATAAACAAACACACAGCAATACATACAGTAAAATACAGTTTAAAAGAAGTCTGAGTCCGATGTCAAAATAGGTAAAAGAAACTAAAAAAATTACAATGACATTTAATCCGCCCTTGTCTTCTTCCTAATTGACAATAAGATTTAAATTGAATAAAATATCTAATAAAAATGAAATCAACACTTGATAAATATGTGTTGTCCGAAGCGTTTTTCTGGTCTCACTTTCAACCGGAACTCTCAATGCAAAAAAAATGTGAAATCCGGGGATGTAACAGAACCGGAACAGTTGAAGAGCTAATTGACCAAAAGGAAATAAAAACAACAACTCCATCTAAGGTTCAACTTTGGAAATTTTTTGAAATTTATAAACGGACAGTTTTAAATGATTAAGTGTTGGTTGCTAAAGGGCATACGATACAGTTACAGGGGAGGTAATGTCGTTGCCAACGACGTCAAACTGCGATATATCGGGAAAAGATGCATTTTTCGACTTATTTTCATCATTCAGACTGATATAACTTGAAAACGAATTGATGGACCCCTCTTTCTTAAAATGGCATTAGGATTGATTACGTATGAAGATTATTTGTACCAATTTTTATGAAAAAGTCACCGATGAGATTTTTTTAGATTAGATAAGTATACAGCAAAAAATTCCGTTTTTTTCTTCCTAAAGTCCTGAAACTTTGATAAAAATTAATTATTTCCAAAGAATTGTTATAAAAATTTAGAGCATACTTATGTAAAAGAGATTTTCCAAATGTTTTTACAAAAATCCTATTGTGATTATCTTTTGAAACAAAAAAGTTAGGTATCTCTATCCAAAGGATAGAAATGTTCCAAAAAACACTATACCTATTGTGAACATTTAAAAAAAAACCTTTTAGTTGAAGAAAAAAAATGAGACTACTTACTTCAAGGCATCTTATATCTGATTCAAATATGGATCTGTAAATAACAATGCAGGACACTTTTCAATGACTACCCATTTATAAATTCCGAATTACTATATAATGTGTCCTTGTTACTAAATAAAAGATGACTGAGAAGTTAGTCTTTCTCTAAATGTTTTGCGCATGAGTATATACACATTTCTACTTCGTCATTCTGAAGTTTTTAATCATTTCAAGCATTGTTTGTAGGACAAATGGTAGGTAATGTAATATATCTGCTGCTACACCCCACATGAATTAATACGGAAAAGATATAGAACACATTCAAAACTGAAAATTAAAAAAAATGTCGATCTTTGTGAATCTGTACAGAAAACTAAATGAAAAAAAAAACAAACAAGGAAATAAAAATATTGGGAAAAAATGTAACGGAGTTAGATAAAACATATACAATTATCTTATACTCTATAAGGTGATAAATTGTTTCGGTCCCGGATTTATTAAAATCTATATTGATAAATAAACATCCGTTGTTCGACCTGCTAGTCAAATGCGTTTTGTTAAAATATATTTTTTTTACTTTTTTTGGTCTTTTGGAAATGTTGTTTGTGCTGTATATAGACCCCTCTTCCAAGAAATTTGTTTTGCATGCACACGTATAAAAAGTGCGGTTTTTATCCAACGCAATCATAGGTTTGAACGTTGTTTTCAATTTAAACTTGTTGATAAATACTAATGTACACTTGTTTTGAAGAATTTACGTATCACTGTCGGTAAAGGATTTTTGATGTGAGTAAATAATAGATGCATTATTACTCTTTTTTTTATACTAAAGAACAATAATTGGTATTAGTAGTAAGTACTTTAAATTTTCTTGGGTTACCTCTAAAAAATGCAATGGCAAAGTCATGGCAAAATTTTCTTGGGAATAAAGGGAGACCTCAAATATAGTTCGAGGTACAGTATACAATGGAATTTTATGGTGAAAATAATGTGTGTTTGTCTTGTATCATGTATTGTTTTCCCATTGTCTAACTCCAAGGAGTCTGTATCGCTCACCTCGCTTTTATACAAGGCAACAAGAATATGTGTAATGAATATATATATTGAAACTGTGTGGGAAAATATCTGTCTCGCTGCTCATTTTGGTTGTTTTCTCTGTTTACACTTTCTTTTTATTTACTATTTGCTGTAGTCAAAAATCGTCTTTTTAAGGCAAACATTTACTTCTCCTACAAGTAATCAATAAATCATTTAGGCTTTGTTGACTTCTTTGTGAAACCTGTCTTGCTCATCGTAAGTGTTTGCTCTTTACAGTTTTTCATCATTTTTCATAGGTACTCAAGAAAAGCAAACAATTGCTAAATCATCATTAAAGGCGAACAACCTCTTTAAAGAGTTGACGGAAAGTTAAGACTAAGTTTGACATGTTAAATAGATCTTGCCTTGCTGATCATTTTTGTAGTATACATTTTATATTTATCTCCTATAACTTCACCAAAATTTATAAAAAAAATAATATCAAGAGCAAGAACTCTATGTTTTATAGTTTTATAAAACATGTAAAAAAATTATAAAAATCATCGATAACGGAAATACATTATAAAATGAGTAAAGTAATGATTTTGTCCTTGTTGTCAATTTTGTAGATCTAGCCCTGCTGATCTCTTTTGGTTTCACATATGTTCTCTATCTTTTATAGTTTTAAAGACAATAGAAAAATTAAAGCATATGAAAATAATAATAAAAATCGTTATTTAAGGGCAATAAATCCTATAAAGTTTTCCTTTATCTTTCATTATCACTTAGATAATAGGTATAATCTAACCGAATTGGCAGCAACTATTATAAGGAGTTTTCTGACAATTTTGGTAAAAATGGACAGTAGGTAGATAGGCGGAATCGGCTAGATCCACTAAGGATTCATGATTGTGGCGAAGTGGTTCCAGTTGACTGAGTAGCTACAGGGAAGAAGATCGTTTGAAAGTTGGCGGACGAAGGACGAACGGCGACGAACGCAAATAGATTAAAACAGCTCATTTGGACCTATGTTGCCGGTGAACTAAAAACCAAAATGTGCTCAAAATGGACATTACTGCTGCAGTAATATTTCCAAAATGAGTTGTCCGACATTTCTGAATATTTCATCGTAGAAAGACATTGATTAACGTATCATCTCGTGTTCTAGACTTGTCCGTTTTGCTCTAACTGCTTTACATTTTGAGATGTAAGCAAAATATAATGCAATTTGGCCACCTATTATATTTTTTAACTATTTTCCCTAATAAATGTTCGCGTAAAGTTTGGTAAAATTTTATTTTGGTCCAGTACTTTCATAAATATTACCACTGCGAGTATGCAGACGAACGGGCGAACGTACGAACAACGACGATTGACAAAAGACGACGCCAACAAACGACAAGTTATTACAATAGTTCACTGGCTGTTCGAGCAAGAACAACCATCAGGGGCAAAAACTCCTATAAGAGCTAACAGAATGAAACACAAAGGATACGAACAAATGCAACTGAGCACCACAAAGATAAACATCGTTAATTTCAAGGGCAATAACTCTTTTATAAACCAATACAATGAAACACAAAGGATACAAACAAATGAAAATTGAACAACGCAATGATCAAATCCTTCAAGGTCAATAACTCCTAAAAGAACTACCAGAGAAAAATCCAAGGATAAAACAATTGCCACTGAGCACCAACATGAAAAACATACTATTCTGTAAATATCAGCTTATATTGAAATCAATGAGCAATTAATTATTTCCTGAAGCAACAAATTTGATCCAGATAAGTCATTAATGATTAAGAAGGGTAGTCCTTCTCCAGACACTAAATGAGAGAACTTATGTACCATGACTTATTTCTCACAAGAACCATTTCATAATTCCGGCTTACAAAAATTAACTGTATTATAAATTTTTATAGATTTAAAGGTTTTTAAACAATATTTTGGCATATTTCAGAACATCTGACTAAATTATAAAACTGTTACAGCATTATTCATTTTGGTTACCGATATTTTTCAGTGCAATATTTTGCAATAACTTTTATTATTTGCAATATTGTCTTCAATAGCAAATATATAACACTAAATAGCGTTATGATAGAAGGGATATATGGAATAGTTGATTCTTTCTTTTTTGATATGCTGACGTAGACCCTTTAGCAAGTAAAAAAAAAATGGCAAAAAGTTATGTTAACTTTCTACCGGTTTGATAACACTAAATACCTTTTTGCAATTTTGCAAGTAGTTATATAATTTATATTGAAAGCTGCTCTACAAGAAACTTGGTGAACTCTACCTGGAACTAAACATGGCTGAAGGTTATGATCAGTTCTACATGGCCCTTTACATTGTAATTGGTGTTGAAGTCAGTCCGTCATCATGAGCTCTAAATGGTCCTTTACATTGTAATTGGTGTTGAAGTTTGTCCGTCATCATGAGCTCTACATGGTTCTTTACATTGTTACTGGTGTTGGAGTTTGTGCGTCATCATGAGCTCTACATGGTCCTTTACATTGTTATTGGTCGTTGAAGTTTGTCCGTCATCATGAGCTCTAGATGGCCCTTTACATTGAAATTGGTGTTGAAGTAAGTCCGTCATCATGAGCTCTACATGGTCCTTTACATTGTAATTGGTGTTGAAGTTAGTCAGTCATCATGAGCTCTACATGGTCCTTTACATTGTTACTGGTGTTGAAGTTTGTCCGTCATCATCAGCTTTACATGGCCCTTAACATTGTTACTGGTGTTGAAGTTTGTCCGTCATCATGAGCTCTACATGGCCCTTTACATTGTTATTGGTGTTGAATTTAGTCCGTCATCATGAGCTCTACATGGCCCTTTACATTGTAATTAGTGTTGAAGTTTGTCCGTCATCATGAGCTCTACATGGTCCTTTACATTGTAATTGGTGTTGAAGTTAGTCCGTCATCATGAGCTCTACATGGTCCTTTACATTATAATTGGTGTTGAAGTTTGTCCGTCATCATGAGTTCTTCATGGTCCTTTACATTGTTACTGGTGTTGGAGTTTGTCCGTCATCATGAGATCTACATGGTCCTTTACATTGTTACTGGTGTGGAAGTTTGTCCGTCATCATGAGCTCTACATGGCACTTTACATTGTTATTGGTGTTGAAGTTTGTCCGTCATCATGAGCTCTACATAGTCCTTATTGGTGTTGAATTTAGTCCGTCATCAGGAGCTCTACATGGTCCTTTACATTGTCATTGGTGTTGAAGTTAGTCCGTCATCATGAGCTCTTCATGGTCCTTTACATTGTAATTGGTGTTGAAGTTAGTCCGTCATCATGAGCTCTACATGGTCCTTTACATTGTTACTGGTATTGAAGTTTGTCCGTCATCATGAGCTCTATATGGCCCTTTACATTGTTACTGGTGTTGAAGTTGGTCCGTCATCATGAGCTCTACATGGCCCTTAACATTGTTATTGGTGTTGAATATAGTCCGTCATCATGAGCTCTACATGGCCCTTTACATTGTTATTGGTATTGAATTCAGTCCTTCATCATGAGCTCTACATGGTCCTTCACATTGTAATTGGTGTTGAAGTTAGTCCTTCATCATGAGCTCTACATGGTCCTTTACATTGTAATTGGTGTTGAAGTTTGTCCGTCATCATGAGTTCTACATGGTCCTTTACATTGTTACTGGTGTTGAAGTTTGTCCGTCATCATGAGCTCTAGATGGCCCTTTACATTGAAATTGGTGTTGAAGTAAGTCCGTCATCATGAGCTCTACATGGTCCTTTACATTGTAATTGGTGTTGAAGTTAGTCAGTCATCATGAGCTCTACATGGTCCTTTACATTGTTACTGGTGTTGAAGTTTGTCCGTCATCATCAGCTTTACATGGCCCTTAACATTGTTACTGGTGTTGAAGTTTGTCCGTCATCATGAGCTCTACATGGCCCTTTACATTGTTATTGGTGTTGAATTTAGTCCGTCATCATGAGCTCTACATGGCCCTTTACATTGTAATTAGTGTTGAAGTTTGTCCGTCATCATGAGCTCTACATGGTCCTTTACATTGTAATTGGTGTTGAAGTTAGTCCGTCATCATGAGCTCTACATGGTCCTTTACATTATAATTGGTGTTGAAGTTTGTCCGTCATCATGAGTTCTTCATGGTCCTTTACATTGTTACTGGTGTTGGAGTTTGTCCGTCATCATGAGATCTACATGGTCCTTTACATTGTTACTGGTGTTGAAGTTTGTCCGTCATCATGAGCTCTACATGGCACTTTACATTGTTATTGGTGTTGAAGTTTGTCCGTCATCATGAGCTCTACATAGTCCTTATTGGTGTTGAATTTAGTCCGTCATCAGGAGCTCTACATGGTCCTTTACATTGTCATTGGTGTTGAAGTTAGTCCGTCATCATGAGCTCTTCATGGTCCTTTACATTGTAATTGGTGTTGAAGTTAGTCCGTCATCATGAGCTCTACATGGTCCTTTACATTGTTACTGGTATTGAAGTTTGTCCGTCATCATGAGCTCTATATGGCCCTTTACATTGTTACTGGTGTTGAAGTTGGTCCGTCATCATGAGCTCTACATGGCCCTTAACATTGTTATTGGTGTTGAATTTAGTCCGTCATCATGAGCTCTACATGGCCCTTTACATTGTTATTGGTATTGAATTCAGTCCTTCATCATGAGCTCTACATGGTCCTTCACATTGTAATTGGTGTTGAAGTTAGTCCTTCATCATGAGCTCTACATGGTCCTTTACATTGTAATTGGTGTTGAAGTTTGTCCGTCATCATGAGTTCTACATGGTCCTTTACATTGTTACTGGTGTTGAAGTTTGTCCGTCATCATGAGCTCTAGATGGCCCTTTACATTGAAATTGGTGTTGAAGTAAGTCCGTCATCATGAGCTCTACATGGTCCTTTACATTGTAATTGGTGTTGAAGTTAGTCAGTCATCATGAGCTCTACATGGTCCTTTACATTGTTACTGGTGTTGAAGTTTGTCCGTCATCATCAGCTTTACATGGCCCTTAACATTGTTACTGGTGTTGAAGTTTGTCCGTCATCATGAGCTCTACATGGCCCTTTACATTGTTATTGGTGTTGAATTTAGTCCGTCATCATGAGCTCTACATGGCCCTTTACATTGTAATTAGTGTTGAAGTTTGTCCGTCATCATGAGCTCTACATGGTCCTTTACATTGTAATTGGTGTTGAAGTTAGTCCGTCATCATGAGCTCTACATGGTCCTTTACATTATAATTGGTGTTGAAGTTTGTCCGTCATCATGAGTTCTTCATGGTCCTTTACATTGTTACTGGTGTTGGAGTTTGTCCGTCATCATGAGATCTACATGGTCCTTTACATTGTTACTGGTGTTGAAGTTTGTCCGTCATCATGAGCTCTACATGGCACTTTACATTGTTATTGGTGTTGAAGTTTGTCCGTCATCATGAGCTCTACATAGTCCTTATTGGTGTTGAATTTAGTCCGTCATCAGGAGCTCTACATGGTCCTTTACATTGTCATTGGTGTTGAAGTTAGTCCGTCATCATGAGCTCTTCATGGTCCTTTACATTGTAATTGGTGTTGAAGTTTGTCCGTCATCATGAGTTCTACATGGTCCTTTACATTGTTACTGGTATTGAAGTTTGTCCGTCATCATGAGCTCTATATGGCCCTTTACATTGTTACTGGTGTTGAAGTTGGTCCGTCATCATGAGCTCTACATGGCCCTTAACATTGTTATTGGTGTTGAATTTAGTCCGTCATCATGAGCTCTACATGGCCCTTTACATTGTTATTGGTATTGAATTCAGTCCTTCATCATGAGCTCTACATGGTCCTTCACATTGTAATTGGTGTTGAAGTTAGTCCTTCATCATGAGCTCTACATGGTCCTTTACATTGTAATTGGTGTTGACGTTTGTCCGTCATCATGAGTTCTACATGGTCCTTTACATTGTTACTGGTGTTGGAGTTTGTCCGTCATCATGAGCTCTACATGGTCCTTTACATTGTTACTGGTGTTGAAGTTTGTCCGTCATCATGAGCTCTACATGGCCCTTTACATTGTTATTGGTGTTGAAGTTTGTCCGTCATCATGAGCTATACATGGCCCTTTACATTGTTATTGGTGTTGAAGCTAGTCCGTCATCATGAGCTTTACTTGGTCTTTTACATCGTTACTGGTGTTCAAGTTTGTTCGTCATCATGAGCTCTACATGGCCCTTCACATTGTTATTGGTGTTGAAGTTTGTCCGTCATCATGCGCTCTACATTGTAATTGGTGTTGAATTTAGTCCGTCATCATGAGCTCTACATGGTCCTTTACATTTTTACTGGTGTTGAAGTTTGTCCGTCATCATGAGCTCTACATGGCCCTTTACATTGTTACTGGTGTTGAAGTTTGTCCGTCATCATGAGTTCTACATGGCCCTTTACATTGTTACTGGTGTTGAAGTTTGTCTGTCATCATGAGCTCTACATGGCCCTTTAAATTGTTATTGGTGTTGATGTTTGTCCGTCATCATGAGCTCTACAAGGTCCTTTACATTGTTATTGGTGTTGAAGTTTGTCCGTCATCATGAGCTCTACGTGGTCCTTTACATTGTTATTGGTGTTGAAGTTTGTCCATCATCATGAACTCTACTTGGCCCTTAACCATTTTATTGGTGTTGAAGTTTGTCCGTCATCATGAGCTCTACATGGTCCTTTACATTGCTATTGGTGTTGAAGTTTGTCCATCATCATGAGCTCTACTTGGCCCTTAACCTTTTTATTGGTGTTGAAGTTTGTCCGTCATCATGAGCTCAGCATGGCACGATACAGTGTTACTGGTGTTGAAGTTTGTCCGTCATCATGAGCTCTACATGGCCCTTTACATTGTAATTGGTGTTGAAGTTAGTCGGCACCATACAGTGTTCCTGGTGTTGAAGTTTGTCCGTCATCATGAGCTCTACATGGCCCTTTACATTGATATTGGTGTTGAAGTTAGTCCGTCATCATGAGCTCTACTTTGCCCTTAACCTTTTTATTGGTGTTGAAGTTTGTTCGTCATGATGACCTCTACATAGTTCTCTACTTGTTTATTGGTGTTGAAGTTTGTCCGTCATCATGAGCTCAACATGGCACCATACAGTGTTACTTGTGTTGTAGTTTGTCCGTCATCATGAGCTCTACATGGCCCTTTACATTGTTACTGGTGTTGAAGTTTGTCCGTCATCATGAGTTCAACATGGCCCTTTACATTGTTACTGGTGTTGAAGTTTGTCCGTCATCATGAGCTTTACATGGCCCTTTACATTGTTATCGGTGTTGATGTTTGTCCGTCATCATGAGCTCTACAAGGTCCTTTACATTGTTATTGGTGTTGAAGTTTGTCCGTCATCATGAGCTCTACATGGTCCTTTACATTGTTATTGATGTTGAAGTTTGTCCGTCATCATGAGCTCTACTTGGCCCTTAACCTTTTTATTGGTGTTGAAGTTTGTCCGTCATCATGAGCTCAACATGGCACCATACAGTGTTACTGGTGTTGAAGTTTGTCCGTTATCATGAGCTCTACATGGCCCTTTACATTGTAATTGGTGTTGAAGTTAGTCCGTCATCATGAGCTCTAAATGGTGCTTTACATTGTTATTGGTGTTGAAGTTTGTCCATCATCATGAGCTCTACTTGGCCCTTAACTTTTTTATTGGTGTTGAAGTTTGTTCGTTATGATGACCTCTGCATAGTTCTCTACTTGTTTATCGGTGTTGAAGTTTGTCCGTCATCATGAGCTCAACATGGCACCATACAGTGTTACTGGTGTTGTAGATTGTCCGTCATCATGAGCTCAACATGGCCCTTTACATTGTTACTGGTGTTGAAGTTTGTCCGTCATCATGTGCTCTACATGGCCCTTAACATTGTAATTGGTGTTGAAGTTAGTCCGTCATCATGAGCTCTACATGGTCCTTTACATTTTTATTGGTGTTGAAGTTTGTCCGTCATCATGAGCTCAACATGGCACCATACAGTGTTACTGGTGTTGAAGTTTGTCCGTCATCATGAGCTCTTCATGGTCCTTTACATTGTTATTGGTGTTGAAGTTTGTCCGTCATCATGAGCTCTACATGGTCCTTTACATTGTTATTGGTGTTGAAGTTTGTCCGTCATCATGAGCTCCACATGGTCCTTTACATTGTTACTGGTGTTGAAGTTTGTCCATCATCATGAGCTCTACTTGGCCCTTAACCTTTTTATTGGTGTTAAAGTTTGTCCCTCATGATGACCTGTACATAGATCTCTACATGGTTATTGGTGTTGAAGTTTGTCCGTCATCATGAGCTCAACATGGCACCATACAGTGTTACTGGTGTTGAAGATTGTCCGTCATCATGAGTTCTACATGATCAAATACATTGTTACTTATGCTGAAGTTTTCCGTCATGATGAGCTCTACATGGCTCTTTCCATTGTTATTGGTGTTGAAGTTTGTCCGTCATCATGAGCTCTACATGGTCCTTTACATTGTTATTGTTTTTGAAGTTTGTCCGTCATCATGAGCTCTACATGGTCCTTTACATTTTTACTGGTGTTGAAGTTTGTCTGTCATCATGAGTTCTACATGGTCCTTTACATTGTTACTGGTGTGGAAGTTTGTCCGTCATCATGAGCTCTACATGGCCCTTTACATTGTAATTGGTGTTCAAGTTAGTCCGTCATCATGAGCTCTACATGGCTCTTTACATTGTTACTGGTGTTGAAGTTTGTCCATCATCATGAGCTCTACATGGCCCTTTACATTGTAATTGGTGTTGAAGTTAATCCGTCATCATGAGCTCTACATGGTCCTTTACATTGTTATTGGTGTTGAAGTTTGTCCGTCATCATGAGCTCTACATGGCCCTTTACATTGTTACTGGTGTTGAAGTTTGTCCGTCATCATGTGCTCTACATGGCCCTTTACATTTTTATTGGTGTTGAAGTTTGTCCGTCATCATGAGCTCAGCTTGGCATTATACAGTGTTACTGGTGTTGAAGTTTGTCTGTCATCATGAGCTCTACATGGTCCTTTACATTGTTATTGGTGTTGAAGTTTGTCCGTCATCATGAGCTCTACATGGTCCTTTACATTGTTATTGGTGTTGAAGTTTGTCCGTCATCATGAGCTCTACATGGCCCTTCACATTGTTATTGGTGTTGAAGTTTGTCCGTCATCATGAGCTCTACATGGCCCTTTACATTGTTATTGGTGTTGAAGTTTGTCCGTCATCATGAGCTATACATGGCCCTTTACATTGTTATTGGTGTTGAAGCTAGTCCGTCATCATGAGCTTTACTTGGTCTTTTACATCGTTACTGGTGTTCAAGTTTGTTCGTCATCATGAGCTCTACATGGCCCTTCACATTGTTATTGGTGTTGAAGTTTGTCCGTCATCATGCGCTCTACATTGTAATTGGTGTTGAATTTAGTCCGTCATCATGAGCTCTACATGGTCCTTTACATTTTTACTGGTGTTGAAGTTTGTCCGTCATCATGAGCTCTACATGGCCCTTTACATTGTTACTGGTGTTGAAGTTTGTCCGTCATCATGAGTTCTACATGGCCCTTTACATTGTTACTGGTGTTGAAGTTTGTCTGTCATCATGAGCTCTACATGGCCCTTTAAATTGTTATTGGTGTTGATGTTTGTCCGTCATCATGAGCTCTACAAGGTCCTTTACATTGTTATTGGTGTTGAAGTTTGTCCGTCATCATGAGCTCTACGTGGTCCTTTACATTGTTATTGGTGTTGAAGTTTGTCCATCATCATGAGCTCTACTTGGCCCTTAACCATTTTATTGGTGTTGAAGTTTGTCCGTCATCATGAGCTCTACATGGTCCTTTACATTGCTATTGGTGTTGAAGTTTGTCCATCATCATGAGCTCTACTTGGCCCTTAAACTTTTTATTGGTGTTGAAGTTTGTCCGTCATCATGAGCTCAGCATGGCACGATACAGTGTTACTGGTGTTGAAGTTTGTCCGTCATCATGAGCTCTACATGGCCCTTTACATTGTAATTGGTGTTGAAGTTAGTCGGCACCATACAGTGTTCCTGGTGTTGAAGTTTGTCCGTCATCATGAGCTCTACATGGCCCTTTACATTGATATTGGTGTTGAAGTTAGTCCGTCATCATGAGCTCTACTTTGCCCTTAACCTTTTTATTGGTGTTGAAGTTTGTTCGTCATGATGACCTCTACATAGTTCTCTACTTGTTTATTGGTGTTGAAGTTTGTCCGTCATCATGAGCTCAACATGGCACCATACAGTGTTACTTGTGTTGTAGTTTGTCCGTCATCATGAGCTCTACATGGCCCTTTACATTGTTACTGGTGTTGAAGTTTGTCCGTCATCATGAGTTCAACATGGCCCTTTACATTGTTACTGGTGTTGAAGTTTGTCCGTCATCATGAGCTTTACATGGCCCTTTACATTGTTATCGGTGTTGATGTTTGTCCGTCATCATGAGCTCTACAAGGTCCTTTACATTGTTATTGGTGTTGAAGTTTGTCCGTCATCATGAGCTCTACATGGTCCTTTACATTGTTATTGATGTTGAAGTTTGTCCGTCATCATGAGCTCTACTTGGCCCTTAACCTTTTTATTGGTGTTGAAGTTTGTCCGTCATCATGAGCTCAACATGGCACCATACAGTGTTACTGGTGTTGAAGTTTGTCCGTTATCATGAGCTCTACATGGCCCTTTACATTGTAATTGGTGTTGAAGTTAGTCCGTCATCATGAGCTCTAAATGGTGCTTTACATTGTTATTGGTGTTGAAGTTTGTCCATCATCATGAGCTCTACTTGGCCCTTAACTTTTTTATTGGTGTTGAAGTTTGTCGGCACCATACAGTGTTCCTGGTGTTGAAGTTTGTCCGTCATCATGAGCTCTACATGGCCCTTTACATTGATATTGGTGTTGAAGTTAGTCCGTCATCATGAGCTCTACTTTGCCCTTAACCTTTTTATTGGTGTTGAAGTTTGTTCGTCATGATGACCTCTACATAGTTCTCTACTTGTTTATTGGTGTTGAAGTTTGTCCGTCATCATGAGCTCAACATGGCACCATACAGTGTTACTTGTGTTGTAGTTTGTCCGTCATCATGAGCTCTACATGGCCCTTTACATTGTTACTGGTGTTGAAGTTTGTCCGTCATCATGAGTTCAACATGGCCCTTTACATTGTTACTGGTGTTGAAGTTTGTCCGTCATCATGAGCTTTACATGGCCCTTTACATTGTTATCGGTGTTGATGTTTGTCCGTCATCATGAGCTCTACAAGGTCCTTTACATTGTTATTGGTGTTGAAGTTTGTCCGTCATCATGAGCTCTACATGGTCCTTTACATTGTTATTGATGTTGAAGTTTGTCCGTCATCATGAGCTCTACTTGGCCCTTAACCTTTTTATTGGTGTTGAAGTTTGTCCGTCATCATGAGCTCAACATGGCACCATACAGTGTTACTGGTGTTGAAGTTTGTCCGTTATCATGAGCTCTACATGGCCCTTTACATTGTAATTGGTGTTGAAGTTAGTCCGTCATCATGAGCTCTAAATGGTGCTTTACATTGTTATTGGTGTTGAAGTTTGTCCATCATCATGAGCTCTACTTGGCCCTTAACTTTTTTATTGGTGTTGAAGTTTGTTCGTTATGATGACCTCTGCATAGTTCTCTACTTGTTTATCGGTGTTGAAGTTTGTCCGTCATCATGAGCTCAACATGGCACCATACAGTGTTACTGGTGTTGTAGATTGTCCGTCATCATGAGCTCAACATGGCCCTTTACATTGTTACTGGTGTTGAAGTTTGTCCGTCATCATGTGCTCTACATGGCCCTTAACATTGTAATTGGTGTTGAAGTTAGTCCGTCATCATGAGCTCTACATGGTCCTTTACATTTTTATTGGTGTTGAAGTTTGTCCGTCATCATGAGCTCAACATGGCACCATACAGTGTTACTGGTGTTGAAGTTTGTCCGTCATCATGAGCTCTTCATGGTCCTTTACATTGTTATTGGTGTTGAAGTTTGTCCGTCATCATGAGCTCTACATGGTCCTTTACATTGTTATTGGTGTTGAAGTTTGTCCGTCATCATGAGCTCTTCATGGTCCTTTACATTGTTATTGGTGTTGAAGTTTGTCCGTCATCATGAGCTCTACATGGTCCTTTACATTGTTATTGGTGTTGAAGTTTGTCCGTCATCATGAGCTCCACATGGTCCTTTACATTGTTACTGGTGTTGAAGTTTGTCCATCATCATGAGCTCTACTTGGCCCTTAACCTTTTTATTGGTGTTAAAGTTTGTCCCTCATGATGACCTCTACATAGATCTCTACATGGTTATTGGTGTTGAAGTTTGTCCGTCATCATGAGCTCAACATGGCACCATACAGTGTTACTGGTGTTGAAGATTGTCCGTCATCATGAGTTCTACATGATCAAATACATTGTTACTTATGCTGAAGTTTGTCCGTCATGATGAGCTCTACATGGCTCTTTCCATTGTTATTGGTGTTGAAGTTTGTCCGTCATCATGAGCTCTACATGGTCCTTTACATTGTTATTGTTTTTGAAGTTTGTCCGTCATCATGAGCTCTACATGGTCCTTTACATTTTTACTGGTGTTGAAGTTTGTCTGTCATCATGAGTTCTACATGGTCCTTTACATTGTTACTGGTGTGGAAGTTTGTCCGTCATCATGAGCTCTACATGGCCCTTTACATTGTAATTGGTGTTCAAGTTAGTCCGTCATCATGAGCTCTACATGGCTCTTTACATTGTTACTGGTGTTGAAGTTTGTCCATCATCATGAGCTCTACATGGCCCTTTACATTGTAATTGGTGTTGAAGTTAATCCGTCATCATGAGCTCTACATGGTCCTTTACATTGTTATTGGTGTTGAAGTTTGTCCGTCATCATGAGCTCTACATGGCCCTTTACATTGTTACTGGTGTTGAAGTTTGTCCGTCATCATGTGCTCTACATGGCCCTTTACATTTTTATTGGTGTTGAAGTTTGTCCGTCATCATGAGCTCAACTTGGCATTATACAGTGTTACTGGTGTTGAAGTTTGTCTGTCATCATGAGCTCTACATGGTCCTTTACATTGTTATTGGTGTTGAAGTTTGTCCGTCATCATGAGCTCTACATGGTCCTTTACATTGTTATTGGTGTTGAAGTTTGTCCGTCATCATGAGCTCTACATGGTCCTTTACATTGTTACTGGTGTTGAAGTTTGTCTGTCATCATGAGCTCTACATGGTCCTTTACATTGTAATTGGTGTTCAAGTTAGTCCGTCATCATGAGATCTACATGGCCCTTTACATTGTTTCTGGTGTTGAAGTTTGTCCGTCATCATGAGCTCTACATGGCCCTTTACATTGTAATTGGTGTTGAAGTTAATCCGTCATCATGAGCTCTACATGGTCCTTTACATTGTTATTGGTGTTGAAGTTTGTCCGTCATCATGAGCACTACATGGTCCTTTACATTGTTATTGGTGTTGAAGTTTGTCCGTCATCATGAGCTCAAAATGGCATCATACAGTGTTACTGTTGTTGAAGTTTGTCCGTCATCATGAGCTCTACATGGCCCTTTACATTGTAATTGGTGTTGAAGTTAGTCCGTCATCATGAGCTCTACATGGTCCTTTACATTATAATTGGTGTTGAAGTTTGTCCGTCATCATGAGTTCTTCATGGTCCTTTACATTGTTACTGGTGTTGGAGTTTGTCCGTCATCATGAGATCTACATGGTCCTTTACATTGTTACTGGTGTTGAAGTTTGTCCGTCATCATGAGCTCTACATGGCCCTTTACATTGTTATTGGTGTTGAAGTTTGTCCGTCATCATGAGCTCTACATGGTCCTTATTGGTGTTGAATTTAGTCCGTCATCAGGAGCTCTACATGGTCCTTTACATTGTCATTGGTGTTGAAGTTAGTCCGTCATCATGAGCTCTACATGGTCATTTACATTGTAATTGGTGTTGAAGTTAGTCCGTCATCATGAGCTCTACATGGTCCTTTACATTGTTACTGGTATTGAAGTTTGTCCGTCATCATGAGCTCTATATGGCCATTTACATTGTTACTGGTGTTGAAGTTGGTCCGTCATCATGAGCTCTACATGGCCCTTAACATTGTTATTGGTGTTGAATTTAGTCCGTCATCATGAGCTCTACATGGCCCTTTACATTGTTATTGGTATTGAATTCAGTCCTTCATCATGAGCTCTACATGGTCCTTCACATTGTAATTGGTGTTGAAGTTAGTCCTTCATCATGAGCTCTACATGGTCCTTTACATTGTAATTGGTGTTGAAGTTTGTCCGTCATCATGAGTTCTACATGGTCCTTTACATTGTTACTGGTGTTGGAGTTTGTCCGTCATCATGAGCTTTACATGGTCCTTTACATTGTTACTGGTGTTGAAGTTTGTCCGTCATCATGAGCTCTACATGGCCCTTTACATTGTTATTGGTGTTGAAGTTTGTCCGTCATCATGAGCTATACATGGCCCTTTACATTGTTATTGGTGTTGAAGCTAGTCCGTCATCATGAGCTTTACTTGGTCCATTACATCGTTACTGGTGTTCAAGTTTGTCCGTCATCATGAGCTCTACATGGCCCTTCACATTGTTATTGGTGTTGAAGTTTGTCCGTCATCATGCGCTCTACATTGTAATTGGTGTTGAATTTAGTCCGTCATCATGAGCTCTACATGGTCCTTTACATTGTTACTGGTGTTGAAGTTTGTCCGTCATCATGAGCTCTACATGGCCCTTTACATTGTTACTGGTGTTGAAGTTTGTCCGTCATCATGAGTTCTACATGGCCCTTTACATTGTTACTGGTGTTGAAGTTTGTCCGTCATCATGAGCTCTACATGGCCCTTTAAATTGTTATTGGTGTTGATGTTTGTCCGTCATCATGAGCTCTACAAGGTCCTTTACATTGTAATTGGTGTTGAAGTTTGTCCGTCATCATGAGCTCTACATGGTCCTTTACATTGTTATTGGTGTTGAAGTTTGTCCATCATCATGAGCTCTACTTGGCCCTTAACCATTTTATTGGTGTTGAAGTTTGTCCGTCATCATGAGCTCTACATGGTCCTTTACATTTTTACTGGTGTTGAAGTTTGTCTGTCATCATGAGTTCTACATGGTCCTTTACATTGTTACTGGTGTGGAAGTTTGTCCGTCATCATGAGCTCTACATGGCCCTTTACATTGTAATTGGTGTTCAAGTTAGTCCGTCATCATGAGCTCTACATGGCTCTTTACATTGTTACTGGTGTTGAAGTTTGTCCATCATCATGAGCTCTACATGGCCCTTTACATTGTAATTGGTGTTGAAGTTAATCCGTCATCATGAGCTCTACATGGTCCTTTACATTGTTATTGGTGTTGAAGTTTGTCCGTCATCATGAGCTCTACATGGCCCTTTACATTGTTACTGGTGTTGAAGTTTGTCCGTCATCATGTGCTCTACATGGCCCTTTACATTTTTATTGGTGTTGAAGTTTGTCCGTCATCATGAGCTCAACTTGGCATTATACAGTGTTACTGGTGTTGAAGTTTGTCTGTCATCATGAGCTCTACATGGTCCTTTACATTGTTATTGGTGTTGAAGTTTGTCCGTCATCATGAGCTCTACATGGTCCTTTACATTGTTATTGGTGTTGAAGTTTGTCCGTCATCATGAGCTCTACATGGTCCTTTACATTGTTACTGGTGTTGAAGTTTGTCTGTCATCATGAGCTCTACATGGTCCTTTACATTGTAATTGGTGTTCAAGTTAGTCCGTCATCATGAGATCTACATGGCCCTTTACATTGTTTCTGGTGTTGAAGTTTGTCCGTCATCATGAGCTCTACATGGCCCTTTACATTGTAATTGGTGTTGAAGTTAATCCGTCATCATGAGCTCTACATGGTCCTTTACATTGTTATTGGTGTTGAAGTTTGTCCGTCATCATGAGCACTACATGGTCCTTTACATTTTTATTGGTGTTGAAGTTTGTCCGTCATCATGAGCTCAAAATGGCATCATACAGTGTTACTGTTGTTGAAGTTTGTCCGTCATCATGAGCTCTACATGGCCCTTTACATTGTAATTGGTGTTGAAGTTAGTCCGTCATCATGAGCTCTACATGGTCCTTTACATTATAATTGGTGTTGAAGTTTGTCCGTCATCATGAGTTCTTCATGGTCCTTTACATTGTTACTGGTGTTGGAGTTTGTCCGTCATCATGAGATCTACATGATCCTTTACATTGTTACTGGTATTGAAGTTTGTCCGTCATCATGAGCTCTACATGGCCCTTTACATTGTTATTGGTGTTGAAGTTTGTCCGTCATCATGAGCTCTACATGGTCCTTATTGGTGTTGAATTTAGTCCGTCATCAGGAGCTCTACATGGTCCTTTACATTGTCATTGGTGTTGAAGTTAGTCCGTCATCATGAGCTCTACATGGTCATTTACATTGTAATTGGTGTTGAAGTTAGTCCGTCATCATGAGCTCTACATGGTCCTTTACATTGTTACTGGTATTGAAGTTTGTCCGTCATCATGAGCTCTATATGGCCATTTACATTGTTACTGGTGTTGAAGTTGGTCCGTCATCATGAGCTCTACATGGCCCTTAACATTGTTATTGGTGTTGAATTTAGTCCGTCATCATGAGCTCTACATGGCCCTTTACATTGTTATTGGTATTGAATTCAGTCCTTCATCATGAGCTCTACATGGTCCTTCACATTGTAATTGGTGTTGAAGTTAGTCCTTCATCATGAGCTCTACATGGTCCTTTACATTGTAATTGGTGTTGAAGTTTGTCCGTCATCATGAGTTCTACATGGTCCTTTACATTGTTACTGGTGTTGGAGTTTGTCCGTCATCATGAGCTCTACATGGTCCTTTACATTGTTACTGGTGTTGAAGTTTGTCCGTCATCATGAGCTCTACATGGCCCTTTACATTGTTATTGGTGTTGAAGTTTGTCCGTCATCATGAGCTATACATGGCCCTTTACATTGTTATTGGTGTTGAAGCTAGTCCGTCATCATGAGCTTTACTTGGTCTATTACATCGTTACTGGTGTTCAAGTTTGTCCGTCATCATGAGCTCTACATGGCCCTTCACATTGTTATTGGTGTTGAAGTTTGTCCGTCATCATGCGCTCTACATTGTAATTGGTGTTGAATTTAGTCCGTCATCATGAGCTCTACATGGTCCTTTACATTGTTACTGGTGTTGAAGTTTGTCCGTCATCATGAGCTCTACATGGCCCTTTACATTGTTACTGGTGTTGAAGTTTGTCCGTCATCATGAGTTCTACATGGCCCTTTACATTGTTACTGGTGTTGAAGTTTGTCCGTCATCATGAGCTCTACATGGCCCTTTAAATTGTTATTGGTGTTGATGTTTGTCCGTCATCATGAGCTCTACAAGGTCCTTTACATTGTAATTGGTGTTGAAGTTTGTCCGTCATCATGAGCTCTACATGGTCCTTTACATTGTTATTGGTGTTGAAGTTTGTCCATCATCATGAGCTCTACTTGGCCCTTAACCATTTTATTGGTGTTGAAGTTTGTCCGTCATCATGAGCTCTACATGGTCCTTTACATTGCTATTGGTGTTGAAGTTTGTCCATCATCATGAGCTCTACTTGGCCCTTAACCTTTTTATTGGTGTTGAAGTTTGTCCGTCATCATGAGCTCAGCATGGCACCAAACAGTGTTACTAGTGTTGAAGTTTGTCCGTCATCATGAGCTCTACATGGCCCTTTACATTGTAATTGGTGTTGAAGTTAGTCGGCACCATACAGTGTTCCTGGTGTTGAAGTTTGTCCGTCATCATGAGCTCTACATGGCCCTTTACATTGTAATTGGTGTTGAAGTTAGTCCGTCATCATGAGCTCTAAATGGTCCTTCACATTGTTATTGGTGTTGAAGTTTGTCCATCATCATGAGCTCTACTTGGCCCTTAACCTTTTTATTGGTGTTGAAGTTTGTTCGTCATGATGACCTCTACAGAGTTCTCTACTTGTTTATTGGTGTTGAAGTTTGTCCGTCATCATGAGCTCAACATGGCACCATACAGTGTTACTGGTGTTGTAGTTTGTCCGTCATCATGAGCTCTACATGGCCCTTTACATTGTTACTGGTGTTGAAGTTTGTCCGTCATCATGAGTTCAACATGGCCCTTTACATTGTTACTGGTGTTGAAGTTTGTCCGTCATCATTAGCTTTACATGGCCCTTTACATTGTTATTGGTGGTGATGTTTGTCCGTCATCATGAGCTCTACAAGGTCCTTTACATTGTTATTGGTGTTGAAGTTTGTCCGTCATCATGAGCTCTACATGGTCCATTACATTGTTATTGGTGTTGAAGTTTGTCCATCATCATGAGCTCTACTTGGCCCTTAACCTTTTTATTGGTGTTGAAGTTTGTCCGTCATCATGAGCTCAACATGGCACCATACAGTGTTACTGGTGTTGAAGTTTGTCCGTTATCATGAGCTCTACATGGCCCTTTACATTGTAATTGGTGTTGAAGTTAGTCCGTCTTCATGAGCTCTAAATGGTGCTTTACATTGTTATTGGTGTTGAAGTTTGTCCATCATCATGAGCTCTTCTTGGCCCTTAACCTTTTTATTCGTGTTGAAGTTTGTTCGTCATGATGACCTCTACATAGTTCTCTACTTGTTTATTGGTGTTGAAGTTTGTCCGTCATCATGATCTCAACATGGCAGCATACAGTGTTACTGGTGTTGTAGTTTGTCCGTCATCATGAGCTCTACATGGCCCTTTACATTGTTACTGGTGTTGAAGTTTGTCCGTCATCATGTGCTCTACATGGCCCTTAACATTGTAATTGGTGTTGAAGTTAGTCCGTCATCATGAGCTCAACATGGCACCATACAGTGTTACTGGTGTTGAAGTTTGTCCGTCATCATGAGCTCTTCATGGTCCTTTACATTGTTATTGGTGTTGAAGTTTGTCCGTCATCATGAGATCTACATGGTCCTTTACATTGTTATTGGTGTTGAAGTTTGTCCGTCATCATGAGCTCCACATGGTCCTTTACATTGTTACTGGTGTTGAAGTTTGTCCATCATCATGAGCTCTACTTGGCCCTTAACCTTTTTATTGGTGTTAAAGTTTGTCCCTCATGATGACCTCTACATAGATCTTTACATGGTTATTGGTGTTGAAGTTTGTCCGTCATCATGAGCTCAACATGGCACCATACAGTGTTACTGGTGTTGAAGATTGTCCGTCATCATGAGTTCTACATGATCAAATACATTGTTACTTATGCTGAAGTTTGTCCGTCATGATGAGCTCTACATGGCTCTTTACATTGTTATTGGTGTTGAAGTTTGTCCGTCATCATGAGCTCTACATGGTCCTTTACATTGTTATTGGTGTTGAAGTTTGTCCGTCATCATGAGCTCTACATGGTCCTTTACATTGTTATTGGTGTTGAAGTTTGTCCGTCATCATGAGCTCTACATGGTCCTTTACATTTTTACTGGTGTTGAAGTTTGTCTGTCATCATGAGCTCTACATGGTCCTTTACATTGTTACTGGTGTGGAAGTTTGTCCGTCATCATGAGCTCTACATGGCCCTTTACATTGTAATTGGTGTTCAAGTTAGTCCGTCATCATGAGCTCTACATAGCTCTTTACATTGTTACTGGTGTTGAAGTTTGTCCGTCATCATGAGCTCTACATGGCCCTTTACATTGTAATTGGTGTTGAAGTTAATCCGTCATCATGAGCTCTACATGGTCCTTTACATTGTTATTGGTGTTGAAGTTTGTCCGTCATCATGAGCTCTACATGGCCCTTTACATTGTTACTGGTGTTGAAGTTTGTCCGTCATCATGTGCTCTACATGGCCCTTTACATTTTTATTGGTGTTGAAGTTTGTCCGTCATCATGAGCTCAACTTGGCATTATACAGTGTTACTGGTGTTGAAGTTTGTCCGTCATCATGAGCTCTACATGGTCCTTTACATTGTTATTGGTGTTGAAGTTTGTCCGTCATCATGAGCTCTACATGGTCCTTTACATTGTTATTGGTGTTGAAGTTTGTCCGTCATCATGAGCTCTACATGGTCCTTTACATTGTTACTGGTGTTGAAGTTTGTCTGTCATCATGAGCTCTACATGGTCCTTTACATTGTAATTGGTGTTCAAGTTAGTCCGTCATCATGAGATCTACATGGCCCTTTACATTGTTTCTGGTGTTGAAGTTTGTCCGTCAACATGAGCTCTACATGGCCCTTTACATTGTAATTGGTGTTGAAGTTAATCCGTCATCATGAGCTCTACATGGTCCTTTACATTGTTATTGGTGTTGAAGTTTGTCCGTCATCATGAGCACTACATGGTCCTTTACATTGTTATTGGTGTTGAAGTTTGTCCGTCATCATGAGCTCAACATGGCATCATACAGTGTTACTGTTGTTGAAGTTTGTCCGTCATCATGAGCTCTACATGGGCCTTTACATTGTAATTGGTGTTCAAGTTAGTCCGTCATCATGAGCTCTACATGGCCCTTTACATTGTTACTGGTGTTGAAGTTAGTCCGTCATCGTGAGCTCTAAATGGTCCTTTACATTTTTATTGGTGTTGAAGTTTGTCCATCATCATGAGGTTTACTTGGCCCTGAACCTTTTTATTGGCGTTGAAGTTTGTTCGTCATGATGACCTCTACATATTTCTCAACTTGTTTATTGGTGTTAAAGTTTGTCCGTCATCATGAGTTCAGCATGGCACCATACAGTGTTACTGGTGTTGTAGTTTGTCCGTCATCATGAGCTCTACATGGTCCTTTACATTGTTATTGGTGTTAAAGTTTGTCCGTCATCATGAGCTCAACATGGCACCATACAGTGTTACTGGTGTTGAAGTTTGTTCGTCATCATGAGCTATACATCGCCCTTTACATTGTTATTGGTGTTGAAGCTAGTCCGTCATCATGAGCTTTACTTGGTCCTTTACATCGTTACTGGTGTTCAAGTTTGTCCGTCATCATGAGCTCTACATGGCCCTTTACATTGTTATTGGTGTTGAAGTTTGTCCGTCATCATGCGCTCTACATTGTAATTGGTGTTGAATTTAGTCCGTCATTATGAGCTCTACATGGTCCTTTACATTTTTACTGGTGTTGAAGTTTGTCCGTCATCATGAGCTCTACATGGCCCTTTACATTGTTACTGGTGTTGAAGTTTGTCCGTCATCATGAGTTCTACATGGCCCTTTACATTGTTACTGGTGTTGAAGTTTGTCCGTCATCATGAGCTCTACATGGCCCTTTACATTGTTATTGGTGTTGATGTTTGTCCGTCATAATAAGCTCTACAAGGTCCTTTACATTGTTAATGGTGTTGAAGTTTGTCCGTCATCATGAGCTCTGCATTGTCCTTTACATTGTTATTGGTGTTGAAGTTTGTCCATCATCATGAGCTATACTTGGCCCTTAACCTTTTTATTGATGTTGAAGTTTGTTCGTCATCATGAGCTCTACATGGTCCTTTACATTGTTATTGGTGTTGAAGTTTGTCCGTCATCATGAGCTCAACATTGCACCCTACAGTGTTACTGGTGTTGAAGTTTGTCCGTCATCATGAGCTCTACATGGCCCTTTACATTGTAATTGGTGTTGAAGTTAGTCCGTCATCATGAGCTCTAAATGGTCCTTTACATTGTTATTGGTGTTGAAGTTTGTCCGTCATCATGAGCTCTACATGGTTCTTTACATTGTTATTGGTGTTGAAGTTTGTCCGTCATCATGAGCTCTACATGGTCCATTACATTGTTATTGGTGTTGAAGTTTGTCCATCATCATGAGCTCTACTTGGCCCTTAACCTTTTTATTGGTGTTGAAGTTTGTCCGTCATCATGAGCTCAACATGGCACCATACAGTGTTACTGGTGTTGAAGTTTGTCCGTTATCATGAGCTCTACATGGCCCTTTACATTGTAATTGGTGTTGAAGTTAGTCCGTCTTCATGAGCTCTAAATGGTGCTTTACATTGTTATTGGTGTTGAAGTTTGTCCATCATCATGAGCTCTTCTTGGCCCTTAACCTTTTTATTGGTGTTGAAGTTTGTTCGTCATGATGACCTCTACATAGTTCTCTATTTGTTTATTGGTGTTGAAGTTTGTCCGTCATCATGATCTCAACATGGCAGCATACAGTGTTACTGGTGTTGTAGATTGTCCGTCATCATGAGCTCTACATGGCCCTTTACATTGTTACTGGTGTTGAAGTTTGTCCGTCATCATGTGCTCTACATGGCCCTTAACATTGTAATTGGTGTTGAAGTTAGTCCGTCATCATGAGCTCTACATGGTCGTTTACATTTTTATTGGTGTTGAAGTTTGTCCGTCATCATGAGCTCAACATGGCACCATACAGTGTTACTGGTGTTGAAGTTTGTCCGTCATCATGAGCTCTTCATGGTCCTTTACATTGTTATTGGTGTTGAAGTTTGTCCGTCATCATGAGCTCTACATGGTCCTTTACATTGTTATTGGTGTTGAAGTTTGTCCGTCATCATGAGCTCCACATGGTCCTTTACATTGTTACTGGTGTTGAAGTTTGTCCATCATCATGAGCTCTACTTGGCCCTTAACCTTTTTATTGGTGTTAAAGTTTGTCCCTCATGATGACCTCTACATAGATCTCTACATGGTTATTGGTGTTGAAGTTTGTCCGTCATCATGAGCTCAACATGGCACCATACAGTGTTACTGGTGTTGAAGATTGTCCGTCATCATGAGTTCTACATGATCAAATACATTGTTACTTATGCTGAAGTTTGTCCGTCATGATGATCTCTACATGGCTCTTTACATTGTTATTGGTGTTGAAGTTTGTCCGTAATCATGAGCTCTACATTTTCCTTTACATTGTTATTGGTGTTGAAGTTTGTCCGTCATCATGAGCTCTACATGGTCCTTTACATTGTTATTGGTGTTGAAGTTTGTCCGTCATCATGAGCTCTACATGGTCCTTTACATTTTTACTGGTGTTGAAGTTTGTCTGTCATCATGAGCTCTACATGGTCCTTTACATTGTTACTGGTGTGGAAGGTTGTCCGTCATCATGAGCTCTACATGGCCCTTAACATTGAAATTGGTGTTCAAGTTAGTCCGTCATCATGAGCTCTACATAGCTCTTTACATTGTTACTGGTGTTGAAGTTTGTCCGTCATCATGAGCTCTACATGGCCCTTTACATTGTAATTGGTGTTGAAGTTAATCCGTCATCATGAGCTCTACATGGTCCTTTACATTGTTATTGGTGTTGAAGTTTGTCCGTCATCATGAGCTCTACATGGCCCTTTACATTGTTACTGGTGTTGAAGTTTGTCCGTCATCATGTGCTCTACATGGCCCTTTACATTGTTATTGGTGTTGAAGTTTGTCCGTCATCATGAGCTCAACTTGGCATTATACAGTGTTACTGGTGTTGAAGTTTGGCCGTCATCATGAGCTCTACATGGTCCTTTACATTGTTATTGGTGTTGAAGTTTGTCCGTCATCATGAGCTCTACATGGTCCTTTACATTGTTATTGGTGTTGAAGTTTGTCCGTCATCATGAGCTATACATGGTCCTTTACATTGTTACTGGTGTTGAAGTTTGTCCGTCATCATGAGCTCTACATGGCCCTTTACATTGTTATTGGTGTTGATGTTTGTCCGTCATAATAAGCTCTACAAGGTCCTTTACATTGTTATTGGTGTTGAAGTTTGTCCGTCATCATGAGCTCTGCATTGTCCTTTACATTGTTATTGGTGTTGAAGTTTGTCCATCATCATGAGCTCTACTTGGCCCTTAACCTTTTTATTGATGTTGAAGTTTGTTCGTCATCATGAGCTCTACATGGTCCTTTACATTGTTATTGGTGTTGAAGTTTGTCCGTCATCATGAGCTCAACATTGCACCCTACAGTGTCAGTGTTACTGGTGTTGAAGTTTGTCCGTCATCATGAGCTCTACATGGCCCTTTACATTGTAATTGGTGTTGAAGTTAGTCCGTCATCATGAACTCTAAATGGTCCTTTACATTGTTATTGGTGTTGAAGTTTGTCCGTCATCATGAGCTCTACATGATTCTTTACATTGTTATTGGTGTTGAAGTTTGTCCGTCATCATGAGCTCTACATGGTCCATTACATTGTTACTGGTGTTGACGTTTGTCCGTCATCATGAGCTCTACTTGGTCCTTTACATTGTTACTGGTGTGGAAGTTTGTCCGTGATCATGAGCTTTACATGGCCCTTTTTATTGTAATTGGTGTTCAAGTTAGTCCGTCATCATGAGCTCTACATGGCCCTTAACATTGTTACTGGTGTTGAAGTTTGTCCGTCATCATGAGCTCTACATGGCCCTTTACATTGTAATTGGTGTTGAAGTTAATCCGTCATCATGAGCTCTATATGGTCCTTTACATTATTATTGGTGTTGAAGTTTGTCCGTCATCATGAGCTCAACATGGCATCATACAGTGTTACTGTTGTTGAAGTTTGTCCGTCATCATGAGCTCTACATGGCCCTTTACATTGTAATTGGTGTTGACGTTAGTCCGTCATCATGAGCTCTAAATGGTCCTTTACATTGTTATTGGTGTTGAAGTTTGTCCATCATCATGAGCTCTTCTTGGCCCTTAACCTTTTTATTGGTGTTGAAGTTTGTTCGTCATGATGACCTCTACATAGTTCTCTACTTGTTTATTGGTATTGAAGTTTGTCCGTCATCATGAGTTCAGCATGGCACCATACAGTGTTACTGGTGTTGTAGTTTGTCCGTCATCATGAGCTCTACATGGTCCTTTACATTGTTACTGGTGTTGAAGTTTGTCCGTCATCATGAGCTCTACATGGCCCTTTACATTGTAATTGGTGTTGAAGTTAATCCGTCATCATGAGCTCTATATGGTCCTTTACATTATTATTGGTGTTGAAGTTTGTCCGTCATCATGAGCTCTACATGGCCCTTTACATTGTAATTGGTGTTGAAGTTAATCCGTCATCATGAGCTCTATATGGTCCTTTACATTATTATTGGTGTTGAAGTTTGTCCGTCATCATGAGCTCAACATGGCATCATACAGTGTTACTGTTGTTGAAGTTTGTCCGTCATCATGAGCTCTACATGGCCCTTTACATTGTAATTGGTGTTGACGTTAGTCCGTCATCATGAGCTCTAAATGGTCCTTTACATTGTTATTGGTGTTGAAGTTTGTCCATCATCATGAGCTCTTCTTGGCCCTTAACCTTTTTATTGGTGTTGAAGTTTGTTCGTCATGATGACCTCTACATAGTTCTCTACTTGTTTATTGGTATTGAAGTTTGTCCGTCATCATGAGTTCAGCATGGCACCATACAGTGTTACTGGTGTTGTAGTTTGTCCGTCATCATGAGCTCTACATGGTCCTTTACATTGTTACTGGTGTTGAAGTTTGTCCGTCATCATGAGCTCTACATGGCCCTTTACATTGTAATTGGTGTTGAAGTTAGTCCGTCATCATGAGCTCTACATGGTCCTTTACATTTTTATTGGTGTTAAAGTTTGTCCGTCATCATGAGCTCAACGTGGCACCATATAGTGTTACTGGTGTTGAAGTTTGTCCGTCATCATGAGCTCTACATGGTCCTTTACATTGTTATTGGTGTTGAAGTTTGTCCGTAATCATGAGCTCTACATGGTCCTTTACATTGTTATTGGTGTTGGAGTTTGTCCGTCATCATGAGCTCTACATGGTCCTTTACATTGTTACTGGTGTTGAAGTTTGTCCATCATCATGAGCTCTACTTGGCCCTTAACCTTTTTATTAGTGTTAAAGTTTGTCCGTCATGATGACATCTACATAGTTCTCTACATGGTTATTGGTATTGAAGTTTGTCCGTCATCATGAGCTCAACATGGCACCATACAGTGTTACTGATGTTGAAGATTGTCCGTCATGATGAGCTCTACATGTCCCTTTACATTGTTATTGGTGTTGAAGTTTGTCCGTCATCATGAGCTCTACATGGTCCTTATCATTGTTATTGGTGATGAAATTTGTCCGTCATTATGAGCTCTACATGGTCCTTTACATTATTATTGGTGTTGAAGTGTGTCCGTCATCATGAGCTCTACATGGTCCTTTACATTGTTATTGGTGTTGAAGTTTGTCCGTCGTCATGAGCTCTACATGGTCCTTTACATTGTTATTGGTGTTGAAGTTTTCCATCATCATGAGCTCTACTTGGCCCTTAACCTTTTTATTGGTGTTGAAGTTTGTCCGTCATGATGACCTCTACATAGTTCTCTACATGTTTATTGGTGTTGAAGTTTGTCCGTCATCATGAGCTCAACATGGCACCATACAGTGTTACTGGTGTTGAAGTTTGTCCGTCATCATGAGCTCTACATGATAAAATACATTGTTTCTGGTGCTGAAGTTTGTCCGTCATGATGACCTCTACTTGGTTCTATACATTGTTGTTGGTGTTGAAGTTTGTCTGTTATGATGACCTCTACATGGTTCTCTACATGGGTAATTGAATGTTGTCCGTCATCATAAACTCTACATAGCACTATACATTGCTAATCGTGCTGAAGTCTGTCCGTCATGATGACCTCTACATGAAACCATACAGTGTTAATCGTGTCGAAGTCTGTCCGTCATGATGAGCTGTGCATGGCATTGCATATTGTTACTGGTGTTGGATTCTGTACGTCATACTGAACTGTACATGGCACCATACATTTTTACTGGTGTATTAGTCTGTCCGTCATGACGAACTCTACATAGCACTATACATTCTTAATTGTGTTTAAGTCTGTCCGTCATAATGAGCTCTACATAGCACTATACATTGTTACTCGTATGGAAGTCTGTCTGTTACGATGAGCTCTATATAGCACCGTACACTGTTACTGGTCTGGCAGTCTGTCCCTCATGATGAGCCCTACATGGCATCATACAGTAATACTCGTGTTGATGTCTGTCCGTTATAATGAGCTCTACATGGCACCATACAGTGTTACTCGTGTTGAAGTCTGTACGTCATGATGACCTCTACACGACACTATACATTGTTAATTGTGTTGAGGTCTGTTCTTCATGATGAGCTATACATGGTCCTTTACATTTTTATTGGTAATGAAGTTTGTCTGTCATGATGAGCTCTACATCGCACCGTACAGTGTTACTGGTGTTGAAGTTTGTCCGTCATGATGACCTCTACTTGGCAATATACCGTGTTACTCGTGTCAAAGTCTGTCCGTCATGATGAGCTGTACATGGCACTACATATTGTTACTGATATTGAATTCTGTCCGTCATGATGAGCTGTATATTGCACCATACATTGTTACTTGTGTGTCTAAGTCTGTCCGTCATTATGGGCCCTACATGCCACTATACAGTGTTACTGGTGTTGTAGTCTGTTTGTCATGGCGAGCTTTACATGGCACTTTACATTGTTACTTGTGTTTAAGTCTGTCCGTCATGACGACCTCTACATAAGGCTATACATTGTTACTTGTGTTTAGGTCTGTCCGTCATGATGAGCTGTACATGGCACTATACATTGTTACTCGTGCTGAAGTCCGTCCGTCACGATGAGTTCTATATAGCACCGTACACTGTTACTGGTGTTGAATTCAGTCCGTCATAATGAACTGTACATGGCACCATATATTGTAACTGGTGTTTAAGTCTGTCCGTCATGACGAACTCTACATAGCACTATACATTCTTAGTTGTGTTTAAGTCTGTCTGTCATAATGGGCTATACATGGCACTATACATTGTTACTCGTATGGAAGTCTGTCCGTTACGATGAGCTCTACATGGTCCTTTACAATGTTGTTGGTGTTGAAGTTTGTCTGTCATGATGACCTCTACATCGTTCTCTACATGATTAATGGTGTTAAATGTTGTCCGTCATCATGAACTCTACATAACACTATACATTGCTAATCGTGCTGAAGTTTGTCCGTCATGATGACCTCTACATGAAACCATACAGTGTTAATCGTGTCGAAGTCTGTCCGTCATGATGAACTGTACATGGCATTGCATATTGTTACTGGTGTTGGATTCTGTACGTCATACTGAACTGTACATGGCACCATACATTGTTACTGGTGTTTAAGTCTGTCCGTCATGAAGAACTCTACATAACTCTATACATTCTTACTTGTGTTTAAGTCTGTCCGTCATAATGAGCTCTACATGGCACTATACATTGTTAATCGTATGGGAGTCTGTCCGTTACAATGAGCTCTATATAGCACCGTACACTGTTACTGGTCTGGCAGTCTGTCCCTCATGATGAGCTCTACATGGCATCATACAGTAATACTCGTGTTGATGTCTGTCAGTTATAATGAGCTCTCCATGGCACCATACAGTGTTACTCGTGTTGAAGTCTGTGCGTCATGATGACCTCAACATGACACTATACATTGTTAATTGTGTTGAGGTTTGTCCGTCATGATGAGCTATACATGGTCCTTTACATTTTTATTGGTGATGAAGTCTGTCCGTCATGATAAGCTCTACATCGCACCATACAGTGTTACTGGTGTTGAAGTTTGTCCGTCATGATGACCTCTACATAGCAATATACCGTGTTACTCGTGTCAAAGTCTGTCCGTCATGATGAGCTGTACATGGCACTGCATATTGTTACTGATATTGAATTCTGTCCGTCATGATGAGCTGTTTATTGCACCATACATTGTTACTTGTGTGTATAAGTCTGTCTTTCATTAAGGGCCCTACATGACACTATACAGTGTTACTGATGTTGTAGTCTGTTTGTCATGGCGAGCTCTACATGGCACTATACATTGTTACTTGTGTTTTGTCTGACCGTCATGACGAACTCTACATAAGGCTACACATTATTACTTGTGTTTAAGTCTGTCCGTCATGATGAGCTGTACATAACACTATACATTTTTAATCGTGCTGAAGTTTGTTCGTTACGATCAGCTCTATATGGCACTGTACTCTGTTACTGGTGTTGAAGTCTGTCCGTCATGATGAGCTGTATATTGCACCATACATTGGTACTTTTGTGTCTAAGTCTGTCCGTCATGATGGGCCCGACATGCCACTATACAGTGTTACTGGTGTTGTAGTCTGTTTGTTATGGCAAGCTCTACATGGCACTATACATTGTTATTTGTGTTTAAGTCTGTCCGTCATGACGAACTATACATAGCGCTATACATTTTTACTTAAGTTTAAGTCTGTCCGTCATGATGAGCTCTATATGGCACCGTACACTGTAACTGGTGTGGAAGTCTGTCCCTCATGATGAGCTCTACATAGCACAATACAGTAATTCTAGTGTTAAAGTCTGTTCGTTATAATGCGCTCTACATGGCACTATACATTGTTACTCGTGCTAAAGTGTTTCCGTCATGATGAGCCCTACATGGCACTATATATTAATACTCGTGTTGAAGTTTATCTGTCATGATGAGCTCTACATGGCACCATACAGTGTTACTCGTGTCGAAGTCTGTCCGTCATGATAAGCTCAACATGGCACCATACAGTGTTACTCGTGTTGAAGTTTGTCCGTCATGATGAGCTGAACATGAAACTACAAATTTTTACTGTTGTTGAATTATGTCCGTCATGATGAGCTGTATATTGCACCATACATTGGCACTTGTGTGTCTAAGTCTGTCCGTCATGATGGGCCCGACATGCCACTATACAGTGTTACTGGTGTTGTAGTCTGTTCGTTTGTGGCGAGCTTTACCTGGCACTATACATTATTACTTGTGTTTAAGTCTGTCCGTCATGACGACCTATACATAGCGCTATACATTGTTACTTGTGTTTAACTCTGTCCGTCAAGATGAGCTGTATATGACACTATACATTGTTACTCCTGCTGAAGTCTGTCCTTCACGATGAGCTACATATGGCATCGTACACTGTTACTGGTGTGGAAGTCTGTCCCTCATGATGAGCTCTACATGCACAATACAGTAATTCTAGTGTTAAAGTCTGTCCGTTAGATTAAGCTCTACATGGCACTATACATTGTTACTCGTGCTAAAGTGTGTCCGTCATGATGAGCCCTACATGACACTATATATTGTTACTCGTGTTGAAGTTTATCAGTCATAATGAGCTCTACATGGCACCATACAGTGTTACTCGTGTCGACGTCTGTCCGTCATGATGAGCTCGACATGGCACTAAATAGTGTTACTGGTGTTGAAGTATGTCCGTCATGATGAACTCTACATGGTCCTTTACATTGTTATAAGTGTTGAAGTTTTCTGTCATGATTACTTCTACATGGTTCTCTACATGGTTACTGGTGTTGATGTTTGTCCGTCATTATGAGCTCTAAATGGCACTATACATTTTTAATCGTGCTGAAGTTTGTCCGTCATGATGACCTCTACATGGCACCATACAGTGTTCCTCGTGTCGAAGTCTGTCCGTCATGATGAGCTGTACATGGCACTACATATTGCAGCTGGTGTTGAATTATGTCCGTCATCATGAGCTGTATATTGCACCATACATTATTACTTGTGTGTCTAAGTCTGTCCGTCTTAATGGGCCCTACATGCCACTATACAGTGTTACTGGTGTTGTAGTCTGTTCGTCATGGCGAGCTCTACATACACAATACAATAATTCTAGTGTTGAAGTCTGTCCATTATAATGAGCTCTGCATAGGACTATACATTGCTAATTGTGCTGAAGTCTGTCCGTCATGATGAGCTGTATATTGCACCGTACACTTTTACTGGTGTGGAAGTCTGTCCCTCATGATGAACTCTACATACACAATACAGTAATTCTAGTGTTGAAGTCTGTCCATTATAATGAGCTCTACATAGGACTATACATTGCTAATTGTGCTGAAGTCTGTCCGTCATGATGAGCTGTATATTGCACCGTACACTGTTACTGGTGTGGAAGTTTGTCCCTCATGATGAACTCTACATACACAATACAGTAATTCTAGTGTTGAAATCTGTCCATTATAATGAGCTCTACATAGGACTATACATTGCTAATTATGCTGAAGTCTGTCCGTCATGATGAGCTGTATATTGCACAATAAATTGTTACTTGTGTGTCGACGTCTGTCCGTCATGGCGAGCTCCACATGGCACTATACATTGTTACTTGTGTTGACGTCTGTCCATCATGACGAACTATACTTGCGCTATATATTGTTACTGTTGTTTAACTCTGTCCGTCATGATGAGCTGTACATGGCACTATACATTCTTACTCGTGCTGAAGTCTGATCGTCACGATGAGCTCTATATAGCACCGTATACTGTTACTGGTGTGGAAGTCTGTCCCTCAAGATGAACTCTACATACACAATACAGTAATTCTAGTGTTGAAGTCTGTCCATTATAATGAGCTCTACATAGGACTATACATTGCTAATTGTGCTGAAGTCTGTCCGTCATGATGAGCTGTATATGGCACCGTACACTGTTACTGGTGTGGAAGTCTGTCCCTCATGATGAACTCTACATACCCAATACAGTAATTCTAGTGTTGAAGTCTGTCCATTATAATGAGCTCTACATAGGAATATACATTGCTAATTGTGCTGAAGTCTGTCCGTCATGATGAGATGTATATTGCACCGTACACTGTTACTGGTGTGGAAGTCTGTCCCTCATGATGAACTCTACATACACAATACAGTAATTCTAGTGTTGAAGTCTGTCCATTATAATGAGCTCTACATAGGACTATACATTGCTAATTGTGCTGAAGTCTGTCCGTCATGATGATCTGTATATTGCACAATACATTGTTACTGGTGTGGAAGTCTGTCCCTCATGATGAACTCTACATACACAATACAGTAATTCTAGTGTTGAAGTCTGTCCATTATAATGAGCTCTACATAGGACTATACATTGCTAATTGTGCTGAAGTCTGTCCGTCATGATGATCTGTATATTGCACAATACATTGTTACTGGTGTGGAAGTCTGTCCCTCATGATGAACTCTACATACACAATACAGTAATTCTAGTGTTGAAGTCTGTCCATTATAATGAGCTCTACATAGGACTATACATTGCTAAATGTGCTGAAGTCTGTCCGTCATGATGAGCTGTATATTGCACAATACATTGTTACTTGTGTGTCGACGTCTGTCCGTCATGGCGAGCTCTACATGGCACTATACATTGTTACTGGTGTTTACGTCTGTTCATCATGAAGAACTATACATAGCGCTATATATTGTTACTGTTGTTTAAGTCTGTCCGTCCTGATGAGCTGTACATGGCACTATACATTGTTTTTTGTGCTGAAGTCTGTCTGTCACGATGAGCTATATATGGCACCGTACACTGTTACTGGTGTGGAAGTCTGTCTCTCATGATGAGCTCTACATGGCACAATACAGTAATTCTAGTGTTAAAGTCTGTCCGTTATAATGAGTTCTACATGGCACTTTACATTGTTACTTGTGTGTTTAAGTTTGTCCGTCATGATGATCCCTACATGGCACTATATATTGTTAATCGTGTTGAAGTTTATCCGTCATGATGAGCTCTACATGGCACCATACAGTGTTACTCGTGTCGAAGTGTGTCCGTCATGATGAGCTCTACATGGCACTATATAGTGTTACTGGTGATGAAGTCTGTCCATCATGATGAAATCTTCATGGTCCTTTACATGTGTTGATGTTTGTCCGTCATCATGAGCTCTAAATGGCACTATACATTTTTAATCGTGCTGAAGTTTGTCCGTTACGATCAGCTCTATATAGTACTGTACACTGTTACTGGTGTTGAAGTCTGTCCGTCATGATGAGCTGTATATTGCACCATACATTGGTACTTGTTTGTCAGTCATCATTGACCCTACGTGCCACTATACAATGTTATTTGTGTTTAAGTCTGTTCGTCATGACGACTTCTACATAGCGCTATACATTGTTACTTGTGTTTAAGTCTGTCCGTCATGATGAGCTGTACATGGCACTATACACTGTTACTCGTGCTAAAGCCTGATCGTCACTATGAGATCTATATGGCACCATTGATTGTTACTGGTGTGTAAGTCTGTCCGTTATAATGAGTTCTACATGGCACTATACATTGTTACTCGTGCTAAAGTGTGTCCGTCATGATGAGCCCTACATGGCACTATATATTGTTACTCGTGTTGAAGTTTATCCGTCATAATGAGCTCTACATGGCACTAAATAGTGTTACTGGTGTTGAAGTCTGTCCGTCATGATGAACTCTACATGGTCCTTTACATTGTTATAAGTGTTGAAGTTTTCCGTCATGATTACTTCTACATGGTTCTCTACATTGTTACTGGTGTTGATGTTTGTCCGTCATTATGAGCTCTAAATGGCACTATACATTTTTAATCGTGCTGAAGTTTGTCCGTCATGATGACCTCTACATGGCACCATACAGTGTTCCTCGTGTCGAAGTCTGTCCGTCATGATGAGCTGTACAATGCACTACATATTGCAACTGGTGTTGAATTATGTCCGTCATGATGAGCTGTATATTGCTCCATACATTGTTACTTGTGTGTCTAAGTCTGTCTGTCTTGATTGGCCCTACATGCCACTATACATTGTTACTTGTATTTAGGTCTGTCCGTCATGACGAACTTTGCATAGCGCTATACATTGTTACTCATGTTTAAGTCTGTCCGTCATGATGAGCTGTACATGGCACTATACACCGGTACTCGTGCTAAAGCCTGATCATCACTATGAGATCTATATGGCACCGTAGACTGTTACTGGTGTGGAAGTCTGTCCGTTATAATGAGCTCTACATGGCACTATACATTGTTACTCGTGCTAAAGTGTGTCCGTCATGATGAGCCCTACATGGCACTATATATTGTTACTCGTGTTGAAGTTTATCCGTCATAATGAGCTCTACATGGCACCATATATTGTTCTTCGTGTTGAAGACTGTCAGTCATAATGAGCCCTACTTTGCACCATAAATTGTTACTCGTGTTGAAGTCTGTCCGTCAAGATTTCACCCGGAAAATCGATCAGAAAATTGTTTTATGTTGACAAAAAGCCTTACAGTACATACAATGATGCTTAACAGCTAGTAGATACATTTGTCTTTTAAAATACAACTGCATGTAAGATTCCTAATAAGGCTATGTGGGGATTTATCGGTTTTCAAGAGCTAAATTGACATCGCGACATCCTTTCAATGGCGTCCATTTTCACGATTAAAAAAATTAAGTTGCGTAAAGGGGAGATATTTTTAAACGAAGTAGAACCCTGACTGAGTTTTCTATGTTGTGCTTTGTGTACTTTTGTTTGTCTTTTGCTGTTCAAGCTATGGCGGTCAGTTTATTTTCGACTTATGAGTTTGAATGTCTCTTCGGTATCTTGCGTCTCTCTCTTTTAATACAACAAAAATGAAAATGAAAGATGACACTGCCTAACTTCTACATCTTTAGACTATACTATACTATAGATGTGTTTGGGTTTTTTTTAATCGTCACAAACGGACAGAATTAAGCACGGAAGGACTACTGCTTGTCATAATACGTCCTGACTAAGTCGGACGTATAAAAACTCTTTCATCTTATTTGTAGACTCATTATTTCTGAATATTTAAATTTAAGGGACTTGAAATGAATTATATTTAAGTATTTAATCCAAAATGTTACATGTTTTGGCCTATTGTAAAAGTAAATACGATCTCGGTTATCACTCTCTTATGGATCTTGAATAAATGAAACAGTAAAAGCAAACTACAAATAAGCCGGACAAGACGTCTAGTTAAGAACTAAACAATTTTCATTTGAACTCTTAAGCAATAATGTTCCGTTGAAAACTATAAAGTATAGAATTTTATGAATCTGAATTGTCCTTTTTTTTGAACTTAAAACAAGAACAACGTTGTATACATATAAATATTCGTACAATGTAGGAAAGTATAAAATGTATTTGACGAGCTTTCGAAACAGAGAGTGATGTCAGGCTCGCCGAGCTTTTCTTCTGTTTCGTAGCGAGTACAAATACATTTTCTATTTTCCTATACTGTACGAATATTGTTTTTATCCTGCAATTTAACATTGAGCTTAAACGTATAGTTTTTTTCATCGTAGTTAAATGAAATCGACACGACTTAAACATGTACCGCGATGTGGACCTCAAATTGAACTGTTACGTAAACATCAATTTGAACATAACCGTTCGCTCTCAACAGAAGCAGGATACCAGGAGACTATAAACGTCTAGTATACGTTTCTCGGTATATGTTATCTGCCACCCTGTATGTATAGTGGAAGGGTCGATTGCAGGATAAAATTGCTGTATCTTAAAATCGAAATTTGTTTTCAATCTTTCCGGTCATTGTACCTTCTTGAAAGTGAGAAATTTGACGTTTGATTTTAATCCCGGAGCAATTATTTTTCTAATAAGTTTATATAACAACAGTTTAGTTTTACAAACCTTAAATGCTGATTTTAATTCACATTCAAGAGGGGGCATTCAAGTTTTGATATCTATAACATTTTGCCTTAAACTGCAGTGAGAGTAAGCGAAATCTTTTTCATTTCCCTTTAAGACAATTTTGAATGATGCAAATGGCATAATACAATGAACCTGGGTTTTTTTTGTTTTAACATTTTTAGTCAATTAAGCACATGTGAAGCAGTATAAATAAAATTGAACTTCATATGAAAAAATGTCCCCCCTCAAAAAGTCATATTTCTCTTTGGTAATGCCACCGGGAAATATGAATTTTGTTGAGTTAACAAATGTTGTATACCTCCCTACGGCGAACAAATACATGTAAAATATCACAGGTTAGAATTTACGGCTGACAAACACATGTATACCGTCTCATTTTTTATTTGCATGTCCCAAATCTCGGAGAAGGCAACTCAGAAGTTGTTGTTGGTTTCTCTCTGTCCTATTCGTTTTTGGATTATTGTTACTAGCATGTCATAGATCTGTGCGTTGATTTTCTCGTTTGAATTATTTCACAGTGTGTTATGTCCTGGCTTTTTGTTGAATATACGTAATGGGTTTTTCTCATTGTTGAAGGCCGTATGGTGACCTGTTATATATTGGTTTTCATAAACCTTATTTGGACTCTGGTGGATCGTTTTCTCATTTGCAATCATACCACATCTCCTTATTTTTTATATTTATAAAACATTATGATATTTTCTTAAAAAAACATTTCATAATTCTAAAATATATCATATGTTAAAGATGGCTTTTGTTTTCAAAGAATATATTTCAAATTTTAAGATTGAAGTTTGTATTCTATATACTGCAAGGACTGTTTTAGCAAATAAAGCATATATTTTAGTCATATTTACCTATAAATAATTGCATTACCTTCGGTAAGAATTAAACCCATATTAAGATTGTTTACAAGAAAAAGATAGATGTTTTGCCCAAATTAAGTTGTATTGACAAGGAAATAAAAGCTCCTGCATGCTTCATTCTTTATTATAGATTACGAGATTAATGGAGAGTTAGAACAGTTTCATACAAAAATTCTATACTTTTTGATTTATATATTTGTTAACATAATTAATACGTCCATCATATACTGGACGTTCTATTATGAAGTACTGTTGTCCGTCTGCCCGTCCATTCGTTAATGTTTTACAATAACCTGAAAATATCATGATCTTTTATATATGACACTTTTATGAAATATTGGAATCGATGGAAAAAAGTCCATTTTGGTTTTGAAATTTTTCAGTTTGTCGTTCCAGAGAAATGAGACTAAACGTCAGATTGATTTCGTAATATTTTTTTTTCTTCAGATAATTCGCACACTAACCAATTATATATTAAAGGAGAGGCATGCCTTGGCCGATTTACTTGAACCTTAAAGCTGTTAATAAGTTTTGTCAAAGTAAGCTCCCTTTCGATTTCGAAAAATTCAAAGTTTGCCGTTCTAGAGTGATTGGACCTTAACCGTCATAACTTAAAAACAAATAACTGCAGGACGGGTATACTAGGATTTTTTTCCAAAATATTGATGTTGGGATTAGTTAAAGTAAGCTCCCTTTCTATTTGGTACGTTATCTAGTAAGATTTGAGACAACTTGTCACATGTCGTGCACTAACTCGAAAAGACTTGAAACGATTCACGTGAAACTTAAGATTGTTGTTGGGATTGTTGACAGTAAGCTCCCTTTCAATTATGAACATTTTCCGATCTGCCATTCACGGAATAAAAGACTTTATCCGTATATCGCTCTACTAACTAGATGCATTACTTGCATCGATTCACTTGGAATTTAATTCTTATATTTGAATATGTAAAAGTAAGCTGCTTTTCCATCTTGATATTTTTGGACTTGCTTTTACAGAGTTGCGGGACATTAGTCGTCAAAGGTATATGACAAATTTCCCCTGAATTTGTTTCACTCGCAGGTTCAAAATCTTCCAGTTGTCAAATCCTACAGGAATTTACAGGCATTAACATATTAAAGAGTCTATATGTCATATATTTTAAACCTTTTTTTTTTATTTTTAAATTTTTCATAGAGCTGTGATACTATAATGTTCTGTAAAGATTAAACGAATTTTTGAAAATAGTCCTTTCGTGATTTTTTTTACCCTTCCTCATAGAGGCAATTGTACACACCTTTCATGGACGGGGTATACATGATATACTGCTATCTATCCATAATGTCCGTCCGTCCACATATTCAGGAATCACTAGAGAGTACTGGATTCAACATCGTTAAACTTTAAATAAATATTTGAATTTATGTGTGATTGTATTGATTATATAACAGGGAGTGTTTCGGGTTAATTAACTGACAGACTACTAATACTTGAAACTTTATCGGCAGCGTTTGGAAAGTACTATAGACAACAGATCTAAACTGACCTCAAAATAACATATACAATTAAGTAAATCACAATAAGAGTATTTATAGACAAAGGATTAGCGTCCACAGAATAACTTGCTATTGTCAAAGTGGTTCCCAATATTAAAAGGCAAGCATAGTAATTAAGCACCGAGGTACGCAAAAACTATAAAAGAATTAACAGACGGTTTGAAGTTTGTTGATTTCTCATACTGTAAACTAACTTATTTTCGCGGATACTTTATTTCGCGATTAGCCCTTTCTAGTCCATTTCACGGCGATTTAATTTCGCGATTCTCAAATTTACTTGATGTAGTTAAATATGGAAAAATCCAAGTTTTACATATTCGCGACGATTTATATTCGCGTTAATTTTTCTACTCGCGAAAATCGCGAAAATAAATCGCTCGCGAAAATTAGTTGGTTTACATTATTCAGTCCTCCAATATTTACTCAAATTGGTCGAATTTTGCTTGTACATTTCAAGTAACGAAAACCGTCAGCAATTTTTTTTCGGAATATACATACATTGTTGTTGGCTTGCTGTCTCATAGACATTGAACATCTCCTTTCAGTTATATTTTAAAAGATTCTATGTTGAATAACTTGTTTTATCTAATCGTCTTTTTTGATTTTAAGATAAGTTAAACTATCTTCCTTATCGTCAAAACAGTCTCCATATTATCCGATGAATTATTATTGTTTGATAAAAGACATATTGAACTCTATAAATCATTTGGCCTAAGGTTCAGATAGCGCAAAAATCCTTGCAGTTTTAATTATTATAATCCCTACTATTACATACAAAACATCAACACTTCAAAAGAAGTAAATTTCCTCACAGAACGTTTTATTCCATTTATTTATGTCAAATTTGAGAGGACGCAGGTTATAATGGTAAGTCGTCATTATTAATGATGATACAACTCTTAAAAATATATTTTGTTATTAACTAACAAAATAACGCTGTGAGGAATGTATTCTGATTTTAACCGAAACTTTAACAACAACAACAACAAAAACCCATGAAATGCTTGTTTTGAGAAAGTATGCAAATATAATAGTACAAAACCAAATGAGGAAGGACCAGTGTTTTCATGAATTCATTGCGCACTAAACATAAATGATCTTTTTTTGAAAGTAGATATAGGAAGATGTGGTATGAGTGCCAATGAGACAACTCTCCATCCAAGTAACAATTTATAAAAATAAACCATTATAGGTCAAGGTACGGCCTTCAACACGGAGCATTGGCTCACACCGAACAGCAAGCTATATAGGGCTCCCTAAAAAATTACTAGTGTAAAACCATTCAAACTGGAAAACCAACGGTCTAATCTATATAAAAACGAGAAACGAGAAACACGTATGAACTACATAAACAGACGACAACTACTGTACATCAGATTCCTGACTTAGGACAGGTGCAAACATTTGCAGCGGGATTAAACGTTTTAATGGTACCAAACCTTCTCCCTTTTCTGAAACAATAGTATAACATCACAACATAGAAAGACACACTATAAAATATCAATTGGAAGGCTTAACTCAATCAAAAAACGTTAATTAACACACAACGAACGAATAAGTGTGTCTGTGATACCTGAATGCAAATACATAGTTAATAAAAATTATAAGGGATAAATAATTAAGGTCAAAAGTAAATAAACAGGTTTAAGTATGATACCACTGTGAAATGTTAAACAATATTTAGAAAATCATCACTTTTGAAAAAACCTGCGTCATATTATACACAGGTAAATGAAAATAATTTTGTTGTTAAGTATACTTCTTCTGTGTGTAAAAAATCTTCCGTTTAGGAATACCAAGAAATTTCTTTAATATCAATAAAACTAATTTAACACGTGGTACATATGGGGTGAATATCAACAATAAAACTATACCATAAGTGCTAGATAAAACTTCATGCACAGGTGCAAGAATAGGTCTTTATATCTGTACAAAAACCATCGCAGCTATACCTTGAGGTTTCTACAACATTATGTGTTATTTCTGAACATTTACTAACCAGATTATAAATGTTTTACGTGACTTTAAAATTGCAATTTCGGTATAATATGTTGGGAGAGATGAATAAAAAGGGCGTCAATGAAACAGCAGCCCACAAACCAAACGAAAAAAAAACCCATCTAGAGGTCAACATATAGTCCTAAACAATACACAGTACAGTTCCGACATGTCTAGCTCTAAATTGCCGCGAGTCTTAAAATTAAGCCGTAAAGACATTCAACAGTCCGCAAAAACTATACCTCAGATGTTTCTCACTTGAACATGAACGGAATAAAAAGAGGGAGGTATTTATGATACACATGTTTCTTTATTTTCGAAAACAATATTATTATTTTAAGATATCTCTGTATAAGCAATATATATACATGTATATATACACCCGTAAAAATATATATTGGCGGGAGACATCGAAATTGTCAGCCAGCGACGTCATGCATTTTCGCGCTAACGTTGAGGTTACAAAGGGGGGCGCAATTTTTAGGATTTATTGCGATTTATCTTTGAATCCAGCACAGTGACATATATTTTTCATTTGCTACTTGGAGAAAGCATGATAAAAGGCAGTTAATGTAGAAAATTGAGAAAAATTACATTATAAGAACCTCTCAATTTCTACATTTTAAGGTTAAAAAAAATATCCCACTTTAAACATCTGATCTGTAATTTAAAGCATGGTTTTACGTATAGGCTAGTCATTCATGAATGGATTTATAGTGGAGCGGCGAAATCTGAAAAGACGCTTAGTTAAGGAGTTTAATGCACCCAAAAAACATACCTGGAAATGTTTTTCAATGAAACAAAAAATATTTAACTTATTTTTTAAACATACCGTAAGGAAATCGTATGGTCTAATTTCTGTAAAAATTGCCTTATTTAGAGTTATGCAGTTTATAAAACAAAATCGCTGATTTATTAAAATTATTATTTTTACTACGAATCACCGCATACATGCTATATTTGAACATGCAAATGTAAGAATAAAACATTAATGATAAAAAGCGACATGATTTTGTTTTGATATGTTTACCAATAAAATTTTGTGAACATTTTTATTTCAGTAGTTGTGGTTAACACCACATTAACCTGTTTCCGGTTATGATAAGACAATAATTATTCGCTTCATTTGTATAACCAGGTTGTTTTGGTCCTATATTAAAATAAACACATCAGGATCAATGGATACGTTTTGTAATGACCCTGCAATACAAATATAAATAATCAGTTCAAAGAAAGATAATTCTATTCATTTTAGATCACAATATCCAAAATACAGTACTCAAATATTTCCTACTGGACAACAATGGTTTTCCATGTTATTGACTTATAAAACTATTTATACAGAGTATTAACTACGAGAAATATTGTTCTCATTATAAGTTATACGTCTTAATACTTAACATATTGAATTCTATCAAATACTCTCCTGATAGTCCATTAAAATTAATAACAACATTATATTAGTACACATAAAGCAAAGCGTACAGTAACATAGCACATTAATCTTGTTTAAACATATATTATAGCCATGCTCAAGACACATGTTAAGCACATAAACACACATATAAACAGAATACAAAACCTACCATGTATGAGATACAAAGTCCCTATATATACAATAGTATGGAATCTTCTACATGATATATACTGACAGTATGGTTCAATATCTATAATAAAAATATAAACATAACCATGTGATTATTTTCCAATACTCGACTTCTATTTTGTCTTACATATGTTAATTATATATATTTAAGTTGATAAACAAACGAGAATTGCGAAGTGTGATGAACGCAACTTCATCTTAATAAGGTGGAAATATTCTATTGACAAAAAATATAATCCGAAAAGTGTATTTCGTATGTTTCGTTTTGTGAAAGTATGCTTTTGTCTCAGCATAAATATTTATTTTCCGGAGTCCATGAGATTTTGAATCGGTAACTTGACATTTGATACTTTCTGTTAAGCGCAAACTTGAGAGAAAACACCTTTATATTCAATAGACTGGATCTAAATTGAATTGCACGAACTGTGAATTTGTTTTGTTTGTAAATTGATAAGTGCACACGAGTTTGAAAACCGTACGCACGAGATAGAATGTCCTACGCATATGTTAATGAGCAAGGCGTTGCTATCTTCGTTTTCAAACAATGCCCACAGTGCAGCAGTTGATTTCAGTATGTATTTCAAATGCATGTGAACGAATTTGGTACCGTGAGATTGTTTAATGAAGATTACAGACCGGGAACGTTTATGTTATCGAATAGTGTTCCGTTTCTGAACATCATTCTTGGCGTACACAATGTTGTTCGATGTATACCATTTGCCTGCTTTCAAGCCAACAGACCCGAGAACGTTTATGTTATCGAATAGTGTTCCGTTTCTGAACATTCTTGTCGTACACAATGTTGTATGATGTATACCATTTGCCTGCTTTCAAACCAACAGACCCGAGAACGTTTATGTTATCGAATAGTGTTCCGTTTCTAAACATTCTTGTCGTACACAATGTTGTGTGATGTATACCATTTGCCTGCTTTCAAGCCAACAGGACTTGTTGTGTCAGAGTAATTGTCATTAGTTTCATGAAAACCATATGGTTCGGTTTCCCTTAATTAAATTAAGCCCCCCTACCCTCCTTCTTTCATTTTCACGAGTCCAAGGAGGCGGAGTCAGACGGTACAATAACAACTTTTTATATCGAATTGAATGCGAAGGTCAAAGATCTTCCAATTATTTGCTTTTTTCTGACAAGCGATCAACGGCTGTCCTGGATAGTGAAATAACTTTAAAAAATCGTCTTGTTATTGCACTCCTCTGTAAATAACTCACTTGAATATTAAAGAATTAAGTATGATTCATGTTACAATCAAACTTATTTGTTCTCACTATAAGATCAGGTTAAACACACAAGTATGCACTTTTCTATTTTGACAATTGTATTTCTATTTTGAATTGTGGTCCGTCCACAAACTTTTAGAAGTTAGCAAGTAAGTAAAGTTTATTAAGGGTCGGCATAAATGTTCAATTTAAAAATAAACATGAGCTTACAACCGTTTATAACATATATAGAAATAAGCAAAGTTTCATCTAGGACGAGTACACATAACCATAAAAATATTTGCAAATGAGATTACCACACATAAGCGTCAAATAAAATAATCATACATAAGCATAGATTGAAACAAACAAAAAATATGGGTCAGACGCACTTTCAAAATCCCACACGAGCACAGATATCTTATTTAGTTTATAAAATATCGTATTAACTTTATAAGATATCTTGAAAAATAGAATATATCAGTCATTTCAAAAATATCTACATATTTCGGTTATTGTCTATTGTCTGTTTAATTTGTAAGTTTGACATAGTTTTTCAATTTAAAATAAGAGTTTACACATTGTGCACGGTAGTACATGTAAATATTAGTGTGCAAAAAGTTTCATAATTTTTTTGTATTCGTTGAAGTATGAAAATTAGCCAATTTCCATGCGTTCATATTTGACCGGGCTGAAGTACGTTCACTATTCACTATTCACTTTTCACTATTCAAAATTCATGAATAGTGAACTGTGTTTTTTTGCACTATTCACTATTCAAGTTTATTATATTGTCATGAATAACTGTAGAATGGACTTGTATATATAAAAATTAGAAAAAATTGGTATGATTGCCAATGACACAGACATTACAAGCTTTAGGTCACCGTACGGCCTTCAGCAATGTGCAAATCCCATACCGCATAAATCATAAATGTAAAAGGAATTCAAAAGATAAAAAACTAACGGGATAATTGTTATTCTTCTAAACGAGTGCAAAAATATTCATGATTTTTTACTTATATTATATATATATATATTTCTAACGACACAATATTTTCATATTATCAATCTATATCATAAAATAAAATATTTTTATGAGTAATCATTTAATAAATAAATATTATTTTGTAAACGATAATTTAGATAGGTTTGCAGTCAAAAACGAAAGTAACGTAAGTAGAAATCTCTATAGAATTATATAGTATTAAGGTATAAAGAGAAAAGATATTTGTTAGGCCTATCCCTTTTTAAAATTTAGACTGAATTATTTATTTTTTACGTAACATTACATTTGATCATGCATCTAAAACCCACTTATGCATATATCTAGAAGTTTACGGTACAATTGTCGCACTCAGTTTGTTACGTATATTTCTAGGGGTGGGGTCTACTTTTATTCATAAAGCATTAAAGTGAGCATTCGTTTCAGACTCATTTCACTATCAAGATGTCCACACTTAACGTATTTTTTTTCACTCCCCTGTCACAAGGTGTACCGTTCAGTCGGTAGATTACGTCTTTGAGTGCCAATAATTCTTTTCAAATTCTCAAAAATTTACACATTTATATTTAAAAAATATTATCAATATGAAAAGTCTAGAAGTGGTAATATACACAAGTAATGAAAGTTTCGTATAAAAAACCCTAAAGAAAATTCTAATAATAGCACTAATAGGAGATCTATGTTATACTACGCCCGAATACCAAAAACATCTCCAACAACGACGAACCGAACCTAAGAAAAAATACACCACAGATCACGTTACGATCGAGTTTTGAACCCCCGTATCCCCTAATTACAGGTATATCCTATATATCACAAGAAAGGTAATAAAATGAGGAACAAAAGTTATATAGTGAATATGTGGCACAGATGCAATTTAAGGGGTAACGAGCGACCGAAAACCGAAAACGGCCGAACCTAAGAAAAAATACACCACAGATCACGTTACGATCGAGTTTTGAACCCCCGTATCCCTTAATTACAGGTATATCCTATATATCACAAGAAAGGTAATAAAATGAGGAACAAAAGTTATATAGTGAATATGTGGCACAGATGCAATTTAAGGGGTAACGAGCGACCGAAAACCGAAAATGGCCGAACCTAAGAAAAAATACACCACAGATCACGTTACGATCGAGTTTTGAACCCCCGTTTCCCCTAATTACAGGTATATCCTATATATCACAAGAAAGGTAATAAAATGAGGAACAAAAGTTATATAGTGAATATGTGGCACAGATGCAATTTAAGGGGTAACGAGCGACCGAAAACCGAAAACGGCCGAACCTATTAAAAAATACACCACAGATCACGTTACGATCGAGTTTTGAACCCCCGTATCCCCTAATTACAGGTATATCCTATATATCACAAGAAAGGTAATAAAATGAGGAACAAAAGCTATATAGTGAATATGTGGCACAGGTGCAATTTAAGGGGTAACGAGCGACCGAAAACCGAAAACGGCCGAACCTAAGAAAAAATACACCACAGATCACGTTACGATCGAGTTTTGAACCCCCGTATCCCCTAATTACAGGTATATCCTATATATCACAAGAAAGGTAATAAAATGAGGAACAAAAGTTATATAGTGAATATGTGGCACAGATGCAATTTAAGGGGTAACGAGCGACCGAAAACCGAAAACGGCCGAACCTAAGAAAAAATACACCACAGATCACGTTACGATCGAGTTTTGAACCCCCGTATTCCCTAATTACAGGTATATCCTATATATCACAAGAAAGGTAATAAAATGAGGAACAAAAGTTATATAGTGAATATGTGGCACAGATGCAATTTAAGGGGTAACGAGCGACCGAAAACCGAAAACGGCCGAACCTAAGAAAAAATACACCACAGATCACGTTACGATCGAGTTTTGAACCCCCGTATCCCCTAATTACAGGTATATCCTATATATCACAAGAAAGGTAATAAAATGAGGAACAAAAGTTATATAGTGAATATGTGGCACAGATGCAATTTAAGGGGTAACGAGCGACCGAAAACCGAAAACGGCCGAACCTAAGAAAAAATACACCACAGATCACGTTACGATCGAGTTTTGAACCCCCGTATCCCCTAATTACAGGTATATCCTATATATCACAAGAAAGGTAATAAAATGAGGAACAAAAGCTTTATAGTGAATATGTGGCACAGGTGCAATTTAAGGGGTAACGAGCGACCGAAAACCGAAAACGGCCGAACCTAAGAAAAAATACACCACAGATCACGTTACGATCGAGTTTTGAACCCCCGTTTCCCCTAATTACAGGTATATCCTATATATCACAAGAAAGGTAATAAAATGAGGAACAAAAGTTATATAGTGAATATGTGGCACAGATGCAATTTAAGGGGTAACGAGCGACCGAAAACCGAAAACGGCCGAACCTATTAAAAAATACACCACAGATCACGTTACGATCGAGTTTTGAACCCCCGTATCCCCTAATTACAGGTATATCCTATATATCACAAGAAAGGTAATAAAATGAGGAACAAAAGCTATATAGTGAATATGTGGCACAGGTGCAATTTAAGGGGTAACGAGCGACCGAAAACCGAAAACGGCCGAACCTAAGAAAAAATACACCACAGATCACGTTACGATCGAGTTTTGAACCCCCGTATCCCCTAATTACAGGTATATCCTATATATTACAAGAAAGGTAATAAAATGAGGAACAAAAGCTTTATAGTGAATATGTGGCACAGGTGCAATTTAAGGGGTAACGAGCGACCGAAAACCGAAAACGGCCGAACCTAAGAAAAAATACACCACAGATCACGTTACGATCGAGTTTTAAACCCCCGTTTCCCCTAATTACAGGTATATCCTATATATCACAAGAAAGGTAATAAAATGAGGAACAAAAGTTATATAGTGAATATGTGGCACAGATGCAATTTAAGGGGTAACGAGCGACCGAAAACCGAAAACGGCCGAACCTATTAAAAAATACACCACAGATCACGTTACGATCGAGTTTTGAACCCCCGTATCCCCTAATTACAGGTATATCCTATATATCACAAGAAAGGTAATAAAATGAGGAACAAAAGTTATATAGTGAATATGTGGCACAGATGCAATTTAAGGGGTAACGAGCGACCGAAAACCGAAAACGGCCGAACCTAAGATAAAATACACCACAGATCACGTTACGATCGAGTTTTGAACCCCCGTATTCCCTAATTACAGGTATATCCTATATATCACAAGAAAGGTAATAAAATGAGGAACAAAAGTTATATAGTGAATATGTGGCACAGATGCAATTTAAGGGGTAACGAGCGACCGAAAACCGAAAACGGCCGAACCTAAGAAAAAATACACCACAGATCACGTTACGATCGAGTTTTGAACCCCCGTATCCCCTAATTACAGGTATATCCTATATATCACAAGAAAGGTAATAAAATGAGGAACAAAAGTTATATAGTGAATATGTGGCACAGATGCAATTTAAGGGGTAACGAGCGACCGAAAACCGAAAACGGCCGAACCTAAGAAAAAATACACCACAGATCACGTTACGATCGAGTTTTGAACCCCCGTATCCCCTAATTACAGGTATATCCTATATATCACAAGAAAGGTAATAAAATGAGGAACAAAAGCTTTATAGTGAATATGTGGCACAGGTGCAATTTAAGGGGTAACGAGCGACCGAAAACCGAAAACGGCCGAACCTAAGAAAAAATACACCACAGATCACGTTACGATCGAGTTTTGAACCCCCGTTTCCCCTAATTACAGGTATATCCTATATATCACAAGAAAGGTAATAAAATGAGGAACAAAAGTTATATAGTGAATATGTGGCACAGATGCAATTTAAGGGGTAACGAGCGACCGAAAACCGAAAACGGCCGAACCTAAGAAAAAATACACCACAGATCACGTTACGATCGAGTTTTGAACCCCCGTATCCCCTAATTACAGGTATATCCTATATATCACAAGAAAGGTAATAAAATGAGGAACAAAAGTTATATAGTGAATATGTGGCACAGATGCAATTTAAGGGGTAACGAGCGACCGAAAACCGAAAACGGCCGAACCTAAGAAAAAATACACCACAGATCACGTTACGATCGAGTTTTGAACCCCCGTATCCCCTAATTACAGGTATATCCTATATATCACAAGAAAGGTAATAAAATGAGGAACAAAAGCTATATAGTGAATATGTGGCACAGATGCAATTTAAGGGGTAACGAGCGACCGAAAACCGAAAACGGCCGAACCTAAGAAAAAATACACCACAGATCACGTTACGATCGAGTTTTGAACCCCCGTATCCCCTAATTACAGGTATATCCTATATATCACAAGAAAGGTAATAAAATGAGGAACAAAAGCTATATAGTGAATATGTCGCACAGATAAAATTTAAGGGGTAACGAGCGACCGAAAACCGAAAACGGCCGAACCTAAGAAAAAATACACCACAGATCACGTTACGATCGAGTTTTGAACCCCCGTATCCCCTAATTACAGGTATATCCTATATATCACAAGAAAGGTAATAAAATGAGGAACAAAATTTATATAGTGAATATGTGGCACAGATGCAATTTAAGGGGTAACGAGCGACCGAAAACCGAAAACGGCCGAACCTAAGAAAAAATACACCACAGATCACGTTACGATCGAGTTTTGAACCCCCGTATCCCCTAATTACAGGTATATCCTATATATCACAAGAAAGGTAATAAAATGAGGAACAAAAGCTATATAGTGAATATGAGGCACAGATGCAATTTAAGGGGTAACGAGCGACCGAAAACCGAAAACGGCCGAACCTAAGAAAAAATACACCACAGATCACGTTACGATTGAGTTTTGAACCCCCGTATCCCCTAATTACAGGTATATCCTATATATCACAAGAAAGGTAATAAAATGAGGAACAAAAGTTATATAGTGAATATGTGGCACAGATGCAATTTAAGGGGTAACGAGCGACCGAAAACCGAAAACGGCCGAACCTAAGAAAAAATACACCACAGATCACGTTACGATCGAGTTTTGAACCCCCGTATCCCCTAATTACAGGTATATCCTATATATCACAAGAAAGGTAATAAAATGAGGAACAAAAGCTATATAGTGAATATGTGGCACAGGTGCAATTTAAGGGGTAACGAGCGACCGAAAACCGAAAACGGCCGAACCTAAGAAAAAATACACCACAGATCACGTTACGATCGAGTTTTGAACCCCCGTATCCCCTAATTACAGGTATATCTTATACATCACAAGAAAGGTAATAAAACGAGAAACAAAAGTTATATAGTGAATATGTGGCACAGATGCAATTTAAGGGGTAACGAGCGACCGAAAACCGAAAACGGCCGAACCTAAGAAAAAATACACCACAGATCACGTTACGATCGAGTTTTGAACCCCCGTATCCCCTAATTACAGGTATATCCTATATATCACAAGAAAGGTAATAAAATGAGGAACAAAAGCTATATAGTGAATATGTGGCACAGGTACAATTTAAGGGGTAACGAGCGACCGAAAACCGAAAACGGCCGAACCTAAGAAAAAATACACCACAGATCACGTTACGATCGAGTTTTGAACCCCCGTATCCCCTAATTACAGGTATATCCAATATACCATAAGAAAGCTTATAAAATTAGGAACAAAAGCTATATAGTGAATATAGGGCACAGATCCGGTTTAAAGCGCCCGAATATCGAAAACAGCCGAACCTTAGAAAAAATACAACACAAAACTCGGTATTCGGGCGCTTCATTATCCCTTACACTGAATACATGTATGTGCCCTATATTCACTATATAGCTTTTGTTCCTCATTTTATAAGCTTTCTTATGGTATATAGGATATACCTGTTATTAGGGGATTCGGGGGTTCAAAACTCGATCGTAACGTGATTTGTGCTGTATTTTTTCTAAGGTTCGGCCGTTTTCGATATTCGGGCGCTTCATTATCCCTTAAACCGGATCTGTGCCCTATATTCACTATATAGCTTTTGTTCCTCATTTTATAAGCTTTCTGATGGTATATAGGATATACCTGTAATTAGGGGTTTCGGGGGTTCAAAACTCGATCGTAATGTGATTTGTGTTATATTTTTTCTAAGGTTCGGCTGTTTTCGATATTCGGGTGCTTCATTATCCCTTAAACCGGATCTGTGCCCTATATTCACTATATAGCTTTTGTTCCTCATTTTATAAGCTTTCTTATGGTATATAGGATATACCTGTAATTAGGGGATTCGGGGGTTCAAAACTCGATCGTAACGTGATTTGTGTTGTATTTTTTCTAAGGTTCTGCCGTTTTCGATATTCGGGTGCTTCATTATCCCTTAAACCGGATCTGTGCCCTATATTCACTATATAGCTTTTGTTCCTCATTTCATAAGCTTTCTTATGGTATATAGGATATACCTGTAATTAGGGGATTCGGGGGTTCAAAACTCGATCGTAATGTGATTTGTGTTGTATTTTTTCTAAGGTTCGGCCGTTTTCGATATTCGGGCGCTTCATTACCCCTTAAACCGGATCTGTGCCCTATATTCACTATATAGCTTTTGTTCCTCATTTTATAAGCTTTCTTATGGTATATAGGATATACCTGTAATTAGGGGATTCGGGGGTTCAAAACTCGATCGTAACGTGATTTGTGTTGTATTTTTTCTAAGGTTCGGCCGTTTTCGATATTCGGGCGCTTCATTATCCCTTAAACCGGATCTGTGCCCTATATTCACTATATAGCTTTTGTTCCTCATTTTATAAGCTTTCTTATGGTATATAGGATATACCTGTAATTTGTGTCGGTTCGGCGTTGTTTTTGTTTTTTTTTTTTTGGTATTCGGGCGTTCCATAACACAGATCTCCTATTTTTTAGTGCTATTATATTATATTCTTCTTGAGGAAAACACCCCTAGTTTTTTATACGAACCTTTCATTACTTGTATATATTACCTCTTATAGCCTTTTCATATTTTTCTATGTTTTTTTTATATATAAATGTGAAAATATGTGAGTACAGGTATTTTTAATTGGAAAATGAGATTTTGAAAAGAATTATTGGCACTTTGAGACAGAATAATTCTTTTGCCCTCCCCTAACACAAGGTGTACCGTTTAGTCGCGGATTTCATTTAGTGTGGACATCCCGATAGAGAAATGATGCCGGAAACGAATGCTCACTTTAATGCGTTATGAATAAAAGTGGACACCACCCCTAAAAATATATGTAACAAACTAAGTGCGACAATTGTACCGTAAGCTTCTAGATATGCATAAGTGGATTTGAGATGCATGATCAAATGCAATTTTACGTAAAAATAAATAATTCTAGATAAAAGGGATAGGCCTAACAAATATCCTATCTCTTTATACCTTAGTACTATATAATACTAGTCCTCGACGTTTTAAGCTGATAGTATTTTAATCGAATTATAGCAATTCATTACACAAAACAAACCAACTTATCGATTTTTTAAATAAAATTATTCTAAAAGGTTACCAATCCAATGCTGTCATTAATTCTTTGAATATTGTTTATATTGGTATTAATATTGTTTTTATCAGTAAATCAAATTCCATTGATCTACAATCTGTCGATTCCTGTATCTTGTCATTGCACAATGTCATGTTTTTCTCTGATCTTAACACTAAATCCATGTTGGATGTGCACTGATTGATAATTTAGTCTTAGATGCATTTTTTTATTAGTTGTTATTTGCTTTGAACTATCTGTTAGTAATTATGAGTACACTCAGATCTGCACTAAGAGTCCTTTTTTGTTGTTGGGATGTTCAAGTACCCGTCCACGTTTACTCTATGTTTTTGTTAATATGTATTTCTATTTGTATCCATCTGATGAGTTAAGCCTTTTACAACTGATTTTTACATCGCAATGACCGTGAGGGCATTCCGATGTATTGTTGCAACAGAGATTTCTACTTACGTAACTTTCGTGGTTGACTTGTAACCGATATATAAATTAGCGGACATTATCGAGTGCAAAATAACATTCCTTATCGCCTGTTATAAATTCATTTCTTTTAAATATTTTATTTTATAACATAAATTAATAATATGAAAATGTTTTGTCGTTAGAAATATATATATAAGTAAAAAATCATTAATATCTTTTCACTCGTTTAGATGAATTGTGTTAACGCAAGCGGAAGAATATCTCAAGAATGGTTTGCGGAAAATTATGAAAGCCTTTTCAATCCAATCTATTAGAAAAATCGAATTATTACAGAAGAGTGTCCACCATGCACTTGCAATGCACTATTATTAGAATAGAAGAATAGAATAATATACAAATGGATGAAAATGATATATACATGTAACTGTTATATACAAATATTAATAAAATATATAACAACAAACCAGAGTATACTGATTTGTTTCACTAAAATCAGAGACATATATACTAGATATTAAGATGTATCTGTTACAATATAATAGATTCATCATCCACGCACGAACTTGTTTCAGAAAAAAATATATCTCTGTACATTAACCTCACTTTCACAAGTGCTTGTGACCATCCACAAGAATTTGCGGTCATCCGATGTTCAGTACTTCAGTACTATGATTATAGTTGGTTCTTATGTGGATCTGTTATACTACTGTCCCAGGTTAGGGGAGGGTTGGGATCCCGCTAGCATGTTTTTATATATAAATTACATATTTGTTTTTTGTTCATTTTTTTGTACAATAATTAGGGCGTTAGTTTTCTCGTTTGGATTCTTTTTACATTAGTGATTTCTGGGCCTTTTATAGCTGACTATGCGGTATGGGCTTTGTACATTGTTGAAGGTCGTATGGTGACCTATAGCTGTTAATGTCTGTGTCATTTGGTCTCTTGTAGAGAGTTGTCTTATTGGCCATCATACCACATCTTTTTTTTAATTTTTAAATATACAAGTAAATATTAAAGTTATTCAATTTGAATAAACTTGAATAGTGAATAGTGCAAAAAAACACAGTTCACTATTCATGAATTTTGAATAGTGAAAAGTGAATAGTGAATAGTGAACGTACTTCAGCCCGGTACAAAACTACCGTTTTTTCTTCTTGTATCAATTTCTTTTCACAAAAATTAAATATTAACAAAGAATTGTTACACAAATGTAGAGCCCAATTTTGTAACGAAGATATTCCTAATCTCTTTACCGAAATCCGCATATCTTTATCTTTTGAAACAAAAAAATTAAGGATGTCTGTTCAAAGGACAAAAATGTCCAAGACACCGAAATGTTATAAGTAAATGTCGAATAATTCAAACCCATTTGTTTTTTAAATTAAGCACATGAAAATATAATTTTTATTACATATACAAATTGATTTTGTAAAAATTAGCTTGTATATATGTGAACTTTTGTAAAAAAAAAAATCACTGTGGTTCTAAAACTGTATCACATGCCCATAATTGTCCTAAAGCTAAATGTCATCGTCAGATTATGAGGGTCTGAATAGGGATTCATTATTTCTGTATTCTATCATTTTAGGCAATTTTTTCTAATCGTTATACCTTTTGTCGATCATTCTTTATTCCATATATTCTAGTACCTCATCATTTTCTTTTCTGTATATTTGTCTGGTTATTTTTTGTATTCTTTATTTTTTGGTCAATAATTTTCTATTCTATAAACCCCCATCCACACCCTCATGTATAATGGAAGACGATAAACATTTTAGTATACATACCACCCGTTGTCACTTTCACCTGACATACAAACCACAAATTGTTATTTTTACCTGGACACGGGACTTATATAATTACGTAATAATAACGGATATAGTAAATTCAGTAGAATATAACCTGTATCAACGCACTGGCTTGTTAAATGAATATTGATCTGACAACTGTTTATCATATTTTTAGTTATTTTAAAATTGAGAATGGAAATGATGAATATGTCAAAGAGACAACAACCCGAAAAGAGCAGATGGCAGCCGAAGGCCACCATATTTGATAAGGTTTTAGTTTCTAATGAGACAGTAACCATCGTATTTTCAGAAAATCTCTAAACGGATAATGAGAGTTTAGCGACCTTGACTGGCTATACAGCCCAAGCACGGTCGGTCTCTAAAAGTTGCCGAATTTAAGAGCCTATATCAAGAGATAGGCTTTACCTAGCTTTAGGTGTTTAAAAAATATCCATTTAAGAACCAAATGTGGCTTCTTTATATTTATACCAAAATTGAGTTCAAGGCAGTATTTTGTCGAAGAGAACAATTACACAAAGTGCAACATGCGAGAAGAGGTTTCATTTCCCTTATTTATTTTTTATTGAAGTGAGTAATCTTTTGAGATTACTTCACGGAAATATATTTTAAATGAAAAGGTGCAACTGGATGCATCCCTAAAAAACAAATTTAAATGTATATATATATATATATATAATTTAAATTTCTTTGTTATATATATATATATAAAATGACGGATATTCGTCAATCAGACATTAATCCAACATAAACACGAGTAAGTTACCTGACATCTAGAATAATAGGTTTAAGCATACCCCGCGCTGGTCAACTTTCTGAGTTTCGGGTAAAATTCAATATACATGTAGGACTGTGAAACGGGAAATATACGAAAGATTTGTTTTTACGTACGATGAAGTGTCATTCCCTTAATACATACGGGTCCACCGTGAAACTATTCTTATGATTATATAACGGTAAATGATGATCTCATTAGAGGAACAAATTAAGTAAAGATACATGTTGAAGCAAGAATAATTTTCACATGCAAAACATCAAATAGGACGATCTCTAAATTAGTACGCGGCAACTTTAACTATTACATTCATAGACAATAACACTAGTAAATGCTTTATATACTGACATTGAAACAAATATACTGCTCATAATAATTGCACATCTGTAGACTTTAATCTAGGTATCCCGCGTTATATAAACCATCGCAAACCATCGAACAGCTCATCGCACTTCGGCGCAGACCAGCGCACTTCACGCGTGGCCATCAAACTTTATGATCTCCATTGCACCTCCGAGTCATACACACATATATATTCCGATTTTCTAATAATGGTTTTTATTATTTTAATTCCCGTAGGTATTGCCCAATGAAATAGGGTTTATTTAAGGGTTTACACATCTTCATAGCTAAAATATTTTGATACTTATATCACGAACAGATATCTATGACAAACATTTCTTAATTTGTCAGTATATAAATTAATATTTTTTTTTAAGAAACGTAGGTTTCAGCTACAGCAGACTAAATTGGCTTTTGATGGATTGAAGGCTTATGTAAAAATAAGAAAATGTGGTATAATTGCTAGTGAGTCAACTATTCAAGAAAGTTCAATTCAAGAGGAATGCTAGCAGTTATATCTATACGACCTTCAATAATGAAAAAATACGGGAACTGTAAAGTCGGTTATTAAAGGCCCCGCCCCGACATGAAAAAAATATGAAACAATTCAATTGAGCAAACTAACGGCCTTCTTTATTTCAAAGCTACATGTATCTTGCCACAAAAAAAAAGCCCAAATACATGTATATAACAGAATTGATGTTACGAAAACCACTGAACTACGTGCTTTTGACTTTGGACAGACACATAAATACACAGAATGTTGTGAATGTGTATAGGCCCTTTATTGGTCATATAGCTCTACACTCCTATCTATTTTATACATTCTTTGGCTTTCAAATATTTAGCATTGAGCGTTCCTAGTGAAAGTAAATCCAGAAAATCGTTATAGATGCATGAAATTTATAAAGTGTTGTTTTGTGAGGGGATCAAAACGTAGGGATCTTTGTTAATGTCTGTTTTATATGTGCAATAATATCGGCCTTCTAACTTTAGTGAAACTCTGCAGTTGTTCAGTGACGGATCCAGGGGGAGGGTTCAGGGGGTTGGAACCCCCCTTTTTTGGACGATCAATGCATTTGAATGGGGACATATAGTTGGAACCCCCCCACCACTTTTTGACCTGGGTTGGGAACCCCCTTTTTAAAATGGCTGGATCCGCCCCTGTTGTTTTATGTATTTGATATGCAAATTATCACAAAACTAAAAGGATAAGATGGATGAATTAATAGTTGATCGTTTAACGTCCAGTGGCATATATTATAGATTCATTATTAGGTGGAGTACAATAATTATGATATAATGATGAACATTGGCAATCATACCACAACTTCTTTTTTATAAGAACGTACATGTGTAGATTTTCGTCTTTTACTGTAAACGAGTGTCCCCGGAAGTCAAAGCCGAAATCAAACTTGTGTAAATTTCTGAAACATACATTTCATTATTTAACCCAATGTAAAGCAAAACAAATAATACTGTTTTGAGCTATAAAACCAAGGCAACCCTTTATACTAGTCAAAAGTTGCTGGATCGTGATAAGATGCATACGAAACTTCAATTAATTGTTTGTATTTTTCAATCTGTTATATCCGATAAAGATGAACACAAAATCTATCGGATAAAAACTACCGATTTTTCTATGAGATTAAATTTATCCTTATTGTAGTCAAATTTGTCATATGGATTCATAAAGGACAAAAAAATGTCCTCAGTAACGGAACAAAAAATACCCCCATGGTAAAATAATCCGTCATTCTTTAATACAAAGTACTATTGTGAATTATTTTTTCGGATATTAATCTTTTAGACATACATTAAAAACGGTGTCCTTGATATGCAACCATGAACACAATGAAAAGTGAATCTGTGAAGGTGTTCCATGTTTATTCCATTTAAATAAAGACTTGTTATGATAATACAATATATTTAACTATTTTATCAAAAAATTTAAATAAAAAAGAATATCATAAACTCGTAAACACAATTTCAAGTTTAAAAAGTTCCTCAATTTAAAATCCTTCTTAAGGAATACGTGATATATTTGCGTGATCTTATACTTGTTTAATTAAAAAATGCTTTCAAATACATATGTTTATTTGTATTCATTTTTCCACAAAACATATTTAGCTTATTTTAAATGAAAATAAAGAACAGAGAATAAAAACACTGTTGAAGAGAAAATACATATTCGTGTTAAATTCACCTCAGTTTAATTTGTTAATTCAAGTTTGACATCTAAAATCTTAATCCGCAATCCACATTTACCCGACAATCTTGTATATTGTATTTTCTCAATGGAATAACCTTACGTGCACGTGACAATCAGAAACGAAGACAAAAATTATATTTGTAATGGTATTTAACAAAACTTAAATGTTTGAGTATTTAGTAGAATATGAATTTGCCAAATAAGCGAAGAATTATAATCTTGCATTGTTCAACATTGGAGAAATGACTCAAGTTGAACATTAATCATGTTAATACTGATTCAATATTTTATTATAGTCTCACCACATACAAACATAAAATGAGAATCACAGAAATAAACATAAAACATTAAAACATTTGCATTGTATGTACCAATCTTAAAAAGAATAATGAGAGACTTTTAAGACACAATATATTTACTCATTTACATTTAAAATTTACAGTGTCCACCTGTACTATATGAAAATAAAACATTTTTTCTTTGAGAACTAGGAAATAAAATGCCGTTTCTTTTCAATGAAATATTGTTGATGTTTTTGGCAACTATAGCAGCAACATTGCCGTTATTAAATAAAAATATAAATTTTTCGCTATCTGATAATTAAAGGTTAAAATGTTCATTAAAATGTTTAGCTTAATATATCATGATTTGTCTTAAATCTACATATAATGGGCAATTTAAAATGACATGAAGTTCATCTTCAATAGTAGAGCTACAACACATGTCATCTCGTGGACTTCTTTTCTTTCATACTTTCCAGTTTCTATTTTTAGTGGAGCTACCCCACATCTAAATTTTGCAAAAGCACTGTTGTTTTTAATTGGCGGAATATTTTTTAACAAATAACAGTTGGCCAACAGTATATTTTTAAGCCCATTTCGCTCAGTTGAATAGAAATTCCAATTTTAACTGTTCTGTCGTAGAAATGTCACCATGTTATTGTTTGTACGTAGAACATGTATCATTATATTAAAATGTGTCAGTCCCAGCCAAGATTCACTGAATAACCACGAAATGTTTACAGATGATAAATAAATTTTACACAAAAATTCATGAATCTGTATGAACGTTATGTACGATGAAGTTAATTAAGTGTTCACAAGAAAGTAAGTATGAATGTAAATTTTATTTAAAGTCGGAACATATATATACATTTTAACCGTGAGATAAAATATAAGCTTTGATAAGGTATAAAACCACTTATTCATAGCCCCATTGCTTTCTATGTTAAATTCTGCAATTTCAAGCATAAAAGGACGCCTCCGGGTGCGGGAATTTCTCACTGCATTGAAGACCTGTTGGTGACCTTCTGCTGTTGTCTGTTCTATGGTCGGGTTGTTGTCTCTTTGACACATTTCCCATTTCCATTCTCAATTTTATTTGTCTTAAGTTCAAATTAAGTGGCAGTTATTTCATGTCAAAACTGTACCTTATGCTGACTTGTGCTGAAAAAATCAACATACCTTTAATTGCATATTAGAGCGTACTGGTTCCCGGAAGTTTGATAGTACAGAAACAGGAACTTCTGATCTGAACAACAGGCCAAATGAGCCCTCCTATCAAAATTTCATATACTTCTTTATTATTCAAATAAAACTTTCAACTAGGGTTCTACAGTGATTCCAAGTCCCAAAGCTTTCATTTGATACTAAAACTACCCAAATATTTCCACTATTGACAAAGATACAGCTATGCGTAGGAACTATTTTGTTTAAAATATGTACTACTTTCTTGTATGTTCTTTCCGACCGGGCCTGAATTAGTGGTTCTATACCTATAACAGCACCAAACTTGTTATATTGAGTTCTGCTTGACTTAATTTCCTTCTATGATCTATTTCTAGCATAGAAAAACACATAAAGCTTTTGTCAAAACAATATATCACTGAATTCAAGCTCAAATTGGACTGGTAGTAACATATGCGTTAAACAAAGAAAACTACATATGGATACTAATAGTGACAGATATGACACCTTTTCAATTTTTACCAGTTCTGATTTGTTAATATCTACTCAAATAACAGTGTTCTTACCTATATGTCTTATTTTTATCAGGGATTCTTCCTTGAATATAAATACAGTGGTCCAAACATAAAATATAATTGATAATTTTATCCCCCCTTTTTTCTACATGTTGGAAAAGGATAGTGATTTGGTAAAAAAACCATACTTTTATGTGTAAACATGGATCAACAAGAACAATTCATGTATCTCCAAGATAGACAACTTGCTAAAATGGTTATAAAATGCATTTCAAGTGAGATTTTGGAATTCCTATATAAGTATACACCAATTTTCCTTGAAATAAATAACTCACCAAGAAACAAATTAAAACATGAACACTCAATAGATAATTTGACCAAAAACAATATTTATACTATAAACTAGTCATAATATACAAGTTTCATTGGTTTCAGTGTTAGATAATCCAAAAATTTAAATTTCAGGTAAAATCTTAACTGTGCGCATGCTAAATGACCAAAAAAGGCTAAAATACCTTATTGTAGCAATTTGAGGGCTGTAATTTGACACTAACATAATTGTTACATAAAAAAAAATAATGTAACATGATTTCTGACAACAAATGTGACCAATTTTCACTGTAAAGGGTATGATTTCTAAAAATAAAATTTAACATGCCTGTCAGTAATAGGTATAAAACCACTAATTCATAGCCCCATTGCTTTCTATGTTAAATTCTGCAATTTCAAGCATAAATGGCTACTTTGTCTTAAGTTCAAATTAAATGGCAGTTATTTCATGTCAAAACTGTACCTTATGCTGACTTGTGCTGAAAAAAAATATTCACTAATTGAAAATATACCAATTGATGTCTGACATACGAGTGTCTTTTAAACATCTGACAAATGTAAGTTGGTAGATGTATAATACTTGGTCTGGTCAGTGCAAATCAAAAGAGTCCTTATCATACGTTTTTCTTTATATATAACAAATGTTTAACGATAAAGAGTAATACCAGTAATAATGCCATCTTAGAATTTATTTCTTTTTGAGCCATTGCATTGTCAGTTAATTAAGATTAAAAGTCTCTTTTCTATTGTTCGCCCCTCTCTTTGACATACAACATATTTTTAAATATGTAGCTGGCATTTAACGTTATCAATATATTTAACTATTCGTGTGTTCTTGTATGTATTGTTTTGTATGAGAGCGTAACGTCTTAGAACAATACAATCAAACAGTACTTCTGAGGAAAGTCTTAGAACAATAAAACCAAATAGTATTTCTGAGGAAAGTCTTAGAACAATACAATCAAATAGTACTTCTAAGGAAAGTCATAGAACATTACAATCAAATAGTACTTCTGAGGAAAGTCTTAGAACAATACAATCAAATAGTACTTCTAAGGAAAGTCTTAGAACAATACAATCACATAGTACTTCTAAGGAAAGTCTTAGAACAATAAAACCGAAAAGTACTTCTAAGGAAAGTCTTAGAACAATAAAACCAAATAGTCCTTCTAAGGAAAGTCTTAGAACAATACAATCAAATGGTACTTCTAAGGAAAGTCATAGAACAATACAATCAAATAGTACTTCTAAGGAAAGTCTTAGAACAATAAAACCAAATAGTACTTCTAAGGAAAGTCTTAGAACAATACAATCAAATAGTACTTCTAAGGAAAGTCTTAGAACAATACAATCAAATAGTACTTCTAAGGAAAGTCTGAGAACAATAAAATCAAATAGTACTTCTAAGGAAAGTCTTAGAACAATACAATCAAATAGTACTTCTAAGGAAAGTCTTAGAACAATACAATCAAATAGTACTTCTAAGGAAAGTCTTAGAACAATACAATCAAATAGTACTTCTAAGGAAAGTCTTAGAACAATACAATCAAATAGTACTTCTAAGGAAAGTCTTAGAACAATACAATCAAATAGTACTTCTAAGGAAAGTCTTAGAACAATACAATCAAATAGTACTTCTAGGGAAAGTCTTAGAACAATACAATCAAATAGTACTTCTAGGGAAAGTCTTAGAACAATACAATCAAATGGTACTTCTAAGGAAAGTCTTAGAACAATACAATCAAATGGTACTTCTAAGGAAAGTTTTAGAACAATAAAACCAAATAGTACTTCTAAGGAAAGTCTTAGAACAATACAATCAAATAGTAATTCTAAGGAAAGTCTTAGAACAATACAATCAAATAGTACTTCTAAGGAAAGTCTTAGAACAATAAAACCAAATAGTACTTCTAAGGAAAGTCTTAGAATAATACAATCAAATAGTACTTTTAAGGAAATTCTTAGAACAATACAATCAAATAGTACTTCTAAGGAAAGTCTTAGAACAATACAATCAAATAGTACTTCTAAGGAAAGTCTTAGAACAATAAAACCAAATAGTACTTCTAAGGAAAGTCTTAGAATAATACAATCAAATAGTACTTCTAAGGAAAGTCTTAGAACAATACAATCAAATAGTACTTCTAAGGAAAGTCTTAGAACAATACAATCAAATAGTACGTCTAAGGAAAGTCTAAGAACAATACAATCAAATGGTACTTCTAAGGAAAGTCATAGAACAATACAATCAAAAAGTACTTCTAAGGAAAGTCTTAGAACAATACAATCAAATAATACTTCTAAGGAAAGTCTTAGAACAATACAATCAAATAGTACGTCTAAGGAAAGTCTTAGAACAATACAATCAAATAGTACTTCTAAGGAAAGTCTTAGAACAATACAATCAAATGGTACTTGTAAGGAAAGTCTTAGAAAAATACAATCAAATAGTACTTGTAAGGAAAGTCTTAGAACAATACAATCAAATAGTACTTCTGAGGAAAGTCTTAGAACAATAAAACCAAATAGTACTTCTAAGAAAAGTCTTAGAACAATAAAATCAAATAGTACTTCTAAGGAAAGTCTTAGAACAATACAACCAAATAGTACGTCTAAGGAAAGTCTTAGAACAATACAATCAAATAGTACTGCTGAGGAAAGTCTTAGAACAATAAAACCAAAAAGTTCTTCTAAGAAAAGTCTTAGAACAATAAAATCAAATGGTACTTCTAAGGAAAGTCTTAGAACAATACAATTAAATGGTACTTCTAAGGAAAGTCTTAGAACAATAAAACCAAATAGTACTTCTGAGGAAATTCTTAGAACAATAAAACCAAATAGCACTTCTAAGGAAAGTCCTAGAACAATAAAACCAAATAGTACTTCTAAGAAAAGTCTTAGAACAATAAAACCAAATAGTACTTCTAAGGAAAGTCTTAGAACAATAAAACCAAATAGTACTTCTAAGGAAAGAAATATTCATATCTAACAGAATAAACCTTTTTATTGTTTAAATGACAAATACGTAAAATATATAGAAGAGGGAATCGAAACAATTACCAAATGTGCTATGCGTATCAATAATACAGAGTTATTATTAGAGAGCAGTTTTATTATGGCCTTTTCTGTGAAAATCATATTGGTCCCAAATGTCTGAAAAATAATATAATAGAAAAGGTCGTTACATGCTGCAAATTCTGAAATTATTTTTTTTTAATTGTTTACGTGCTATACTATATGAATCCTGCCTTCGGTGAAAACGGCAAAACATGTTAGAGCTATTATACGAATTGTAATTTAAATTTTATAAATATATTTCCGCTTGCTTTAGGTCATTCGGTTTTATTGCTTCTCTGGTATGGTTACCCGGACAATTTCTAGATTATAATTAGTGATGTTTAAAACATAACAAACAATATATGCAGATAAAAAAATTCAAAAAAATTCAAACATGGTCAAACACAAACAAATAATGTCCTATTTCCTTGAAACTTGTTAACTCAGTTCTAGCTAGAAGTATTCACACATTTGGTAGATATTGGAATCATTCATGGTCTGGATTAGCTATGTCCTTGTGATAGCTAGAGCTATTTAAGCATTTGGTAGATATTGAAGTTATTGTTAGCCATGATTCGCTACTTTTATATTGTGATCTTATCTGATATGTAATACCATTTCAATGGACATAAAGATCATTTCAAACAGCTCTCCGTAAAAGCTAATTGAAAACGAATAGCTTCTTTTGAGCATATATGACCCCATTAATTCAAAATCAAAATCTTAATTTTGAGCACATTGAATAAATAAGAAAAAAGACCAGAGCTTATTCTGTGTTTCCTATGATATTTTGAAACATTGTTTTTATGTGTGAGTATAGCTTTCTTTTTTATTAATTATGTTATACCACATAGGCAGTATTAATTTTACTGCAACAGATGCGCATTTCCACAATTATTGTCTCTTTAGTGACGCTTGAGACACATAGAAACGTCATTATTAATTTTAATACTGATAAAGGCAAGTTAAGTATTATAATCTTAAATAGCCTGGTATCTATGACGAGTTCAAATACAGTCAATTTCTTTTCATTACATAACAATTGAGGCTTTATATATGCCTATACAGTTAATTAATGATCTTCAGTACATATCGTCTGGTTTCATGAGACATCTGCAGCCATGTATCACGTTCATTAGACGAATATATCTAAGTTTGTCATTGCTGTGAAAAGAACATGAGTTGTATAAGGTTATCTTCAACATTCATACAAGTGTACCGAAAACTAGTTTCCTGGAATATTTGTTAGGTTACATAAATGATACGGATTTTTATAAACCCAAACAATGCACCTTTCTCTTGTATGTAGAACGATAAGTCTGCCACCTTTTAGTGTTTGTTCTTTTGATATGACTTAATTTTTTCTAACTGGATGAGACATATTGTGAATAAACAAGTCATTTATAACCCTTAAAACAGATAGTTTATGTTTGGTTTGCATTAAATGCAAAACGAAATGATGGCACACAGACTCTCACATAATATTGAGTCAGCAAAATTGTAAAATATTATTTTATGATTATGGAAATCGATTATTTCTCAATGTTTTTTCTTCAGTATATAGTGGATTTGTTTCTTTTCAATAATCGCCTCAAATGCTCTTTTCTGTAGCAGTTCGCAAATGACAGTTATAACCAAGACATTTCTGTTATTAAAATGTAGAGCTATTCGAAACACTGAGGTCAAACTACATTCATGAGTCGTTGTAATGCTTTTTAGCTTCGTACTTCATTTGGAGCTCAACTAGGATTTTGTTTAGCGCCGAAACATGCGTCTGATGTACCAGCTCTTTGATAATAGTTTTGCGAACAACCAATTTTCGAATCTGGTTGAAATATGTTATGGATAAGACATACATTTTTCTGCTAATTTGACGGTCAATACCTTATGTCGTGTGTGATGCAGGTACATATGTTTTAGCTTCATATCTTATAAACACGTTGCATACGCCATGTGTTCATTATTTTGACTAACATTTATGTTCACATTGCGATTAGAGTCCAGAAGGTCTTCATTATCTATTCATATTTTGAGTACAATGAAAGAATAAACCGAGCTTATCATATTGTAAAGACTCCGTGTCTCCGTGTTGTAAATTGTTCGCCGAGTCGATTATTCATTAAATTTGTATCTTTTTAATTGCTGTTTTGATGGAGTTATCATAACATTCCCTTTTATTAATTTTGGGGAAAACTAATATACAAATAAGAAGATGTGGTATGATTGCCAATAAGACAACTCTCCACAAGAAACCAAATGACACAAAAAAAAACAACTATAGGTCACCGGACGGCCTTCAACAATGAGTAAAACCCATACCGAATAGTCAGCATATGTTTTCTTTTTCAGTATCAGTGATAAAAATGAAAATAGACATAAAATCTAAACAATACCTAAGCTAAGGCATGTTTTATGCGTGACTCCAAATAAATATAAGTCTTGTTAAATAATTTGTTGAACCACGTTTAATTCTTGGCTTCTTGGAACATGTAGAAAAATGGTTTACCCTCCCAAAATCATGGATTAGACAACGTGTTATATATGACTTAGAAAAGCCTTTATTCTATAATCATAGGTTAAAAAACGTTATATGTCTGAATAGGATTATGTCCTATTAAGAACAAATGATATCTTCAAAAAAGGATCATATTACTTGTTTCCATTTACAATACAAGAAGACATCAAGATGAGAATCAACATTAATATGTATAAACAAAAAGCAGACCAAAACATGTCCACAAAAAGGAGGAGCAACCAAAAAAACGGCATGGAGATACATCACAGAGCACCAACAATTTGCCCAAATAGGAGTTGAAATCTTCAATACGTGTAATCCCTTCCTGCTTTTGTGATGTTCTTCTTTTATTCATATCCGAAGATACCTTAACATATATAACTGATCAAATATACCGGGCATATAATTAAGTATGTCAATTGTGTGTTTTGTTTTTATAAGACTCATAAAAAAAGGTGGATATTATGATCAATCTAGTATTTGACGAGGCCAAAAATGACAAGGTAGAAAACACCCTGATGTTTTAACATCATTTTTAAAAAAAACTTGAGCAATGCAGATTAAGAAGTAATATTTCGGCGTTATATATCTACTATAAAGCAACTTATTACCATGGGAAGTCCACGCATTGTCAAAAACAACATAACACTCGTTTGAAAAGTAAGCAAATCCCACTCGTGCTGCAAAATGACATATTTATATTTCCAAAAGCCGAACAAAGTACATGCAAATCAATGTTAAATCTTGAAATAACATAATAATGACAGATGAAAGGATAAGACGTTTCAAATATTGTATACAATTTGATATTCAAAACATAGAATTTAATAACATGACAATGGCATTTAAATATTCGTATACTACCGTTTCGACAATTAAAATCTTGAATTTTTGTGCAAGATTTATATAACACGCATTTACATCAAATCATATCTTAGACTATCAATGTTTTATGTAACGACTTTTTAACAGTCATTCAACGGAGAGGTTTATTAGTTATCGAACCAGGTTTACGCCACACATGTCTACATAAGGATCTAAAGTCAGATATGGGTGAGTTCTTACATGTAACACTATGATATACTTGCAGCCTATTGTGTCTTTCAAAGAGTAAACACGTGATTATTTGAATGTTTTAGTGGCCCTTTGTTACATAATGGTAACAGTTTTTCGTTCAATACAAACTTGAACTCTATTTGATGAATTTGAAAGCTCCTTTCTTGTGTTCTTATAAAACAGATATCAATTAGAAGCATTAGCGAAAGAAATAAGGTAGAGAGGATAGTATGTTTGTTACGTAATACGTTATTAAAACGGTTTTTTTTTCAGGCAGAACCGAATTTCAAACATTGGACTCTTTTTATAACTTGACATCTTAGAATTTAAGTATAACAAGAATTTAATGCACATATATATGTATAAACTTGCATATATATAATAATGCATCAATGAAAACACTTGCCAAGATAACATAGAAATTAGAAAATGAAAAAGAGAGAAATACTGTGTGCAGGATTCAAATTTGTATTTCAAGGGGTTCTTTTTTTTTTTTTTAAATTGATCGAACTTTGCATTAGAGATTTAATTTTCAGTGGATAATAGCAATATGTATAGCGCAGTTTATAAAAAAAAGCAAATTTATAATCTGGTTCACTTTCGTATTTGCTTTTACAATTTCCAAATGTAAGTACATAATAGCAATTGAATTACACTTTCGATAGTATATATTGCTATCTTAAACATTTATCAGCCAACATACGATTTTGAACTAAAGGGTTAAATATTTTTGACAACCACGTTGTTTCAAGTAGAAACGAATATGGTAGTTCCCGCCAATTTAAAACTTTCTTCTGTCTATTGTATTATTTGTTTGCTCTTTCTGTGACATATAACTCAAATTTCTGTTACAAGCAACTATGATATATATAACAATATCAAAATTACAAAACTCGCAACTGAAACAACTTAACTATAAAAATGAATAACACATTTTTGTAACACAAGTCATCAGCTGATTTATAACGTGCGTAAGAGCAATAGCTGTAGGATATCTATATAGAATTTCAATATAAACACTATTTCCGGGTGTTGTTATTACTTGACAAATTATGTAATACTGTAGTTTTCCTATAAATGCAAATATGCAAACTGGTTTTGCGGGGTATTATACATAGTTGACCTTTATACTCGTCTCAAATTTCCCCATGTATTATCGTAAATCTGTTTAAATCACATGGGTTTGTTAAGTCGTCGATGTTTCCTTCATGAAGCACTGTCTAAATAGTCTCACATATCGTCTAAAATTATCACTTCCTTGGTAGCACAATAATTAATCCCTATTGTATGCCTATGAAATAACAATAAGGCTTAACAATTTCTGACATTACAAGATCTTTGTAAGCTTAAATACTTCACTTAAAAGAAAATAACTTATCTACATGATGACAAAAATAATTATAACAAAAATAGCGAACCAAGGTCAGGGTAAAAAGGATTGGTCAACCAAAACTGATCGAACTAAATACTGGACTACATCAACCAACAGGAAGACTGAAAAACAATTTTCATATTTCTGACTTGCTTCATGTAATTTTCCTAAGAAAATGGTGGGTTAAAGCTTGGTTACAGTTACATGAGTTATCTCGCTCGTTTGTCCACTTGTGTGAAAATGACAATACAATAAAATGGAGAATGGAAATGGGGAATATGTCAAAGAGACAACAACCTGACCATAGAGCAGACAACAGCAGAAGGCCACCAATGGGTCTTCAATGCAGCGAGAAAATCCCGCACCCGGAGGCGTCCTTCAGCTGGCCCCTAAACAAATATGTATACTAGTTCAGTGATAATGGACGTCATACTAAACTCCAAATTTTACACAAGAAACTAAAATTAAAAATGATACAAGACTAACAAAGGCCAGAGGCTCCTGACTTGGGACAGCTGCAAAAACGCGGCGGGGTTAAACATGTTTTCTGAGATCTCAACCCTCCCCCTATACCTCTATCCAATGTAGAAAAAACAAACGTACAACAGTACGCACAGTAAAACTCAATTTAAGAAAAGTCCGAGTCCGATGTCAGAAAAGGAAACAAAAGAAAATAAACAAAATGACAATAATACATAAATAACAACAGACTACTAGCAGTTACTGACATGCCAGCTCCAGACCTCAATTAAACTGATTGAAAGATTATGTCTTCATCATATGAATATCAAGCACAATACCTCCTGTTAGGGGTTTAGTATTATACCGTCATAAAATATATGAGAAGAATATAACCCGTGTCATGCCAACAACTGGTTTTAGAATAAATATGTTTAATTCCGATGCAAAGACCCTATAAGTGAATCAATATCAAAGCCAAAATATGCAATCTTTAATGACCTGACAACAGTATCGTAACTATATTCCTTCTATTAAGTCTGTTTAAAGGTTTTGTTAGCTTTTGAGGTGAATACTGACATTTTTGTGCTTTGTAAAGAATATTACCATAAAAGATTGGATGTGAAATACCCGAACGTATAAGATGTCTGCATGTTGAGTTATATTTACGAATGATGTCCTTATACCGATGATAAAATTTAGTAAATGTTTTGACTAGTTTATGATATCGAAAACCCTGGTGTAATAATTTTTCAGTAATATATAAATTTCTCTCGCTAAAATTTAATACGTTGTTACATACACGAGCGAATCGTACAAGTTGAGATATATAAACACCATGAGATGGTGACAAGGGAACGTCTTAACGATAGGAAATGAAAAATCATCTCTTTTATCATAAATTTTTGTATTAAGCTTCCCGTTAATGATATAGATATCAAGATCGAGGAAAGGACAGTGGTCATTGTTAGTATTAGCTTTATTTAAAGTAAGTTCAACAGGATAAATTTCTTTAGTATACATACTGAAGTTGTCATTATTGAGAGCCAATATATCATCCAAATATCTAAAAGTATTGTTAAATTTTTGTATCAGATGTTGTTTCGATGGGTCAAGAATATTTATCTTAATTATGCTTGCTAACATTATGATTTCTAATCAGATGATGCTTGGGTGTCTGTTTGAGACATGTTCATTACAGCTTAACTACCAATATATCTAATACATGTAATACTCAAGGGGAAAATCAAAATCAAATGTTGTCTAAAACAAATTGCTGCAACGTTTAATGAGCTTACCAATTAATATCGAATGTTATATGTGACCGATAAAAAAAAAATATATATTATATGTTTGACATTTAGGCGTTAATGAAAAAAAAACATGTAGGGTATTCCCAAGTTATATTTGAAATGAGTATAACATCAACAAAAAGATGTAAACAAAACACCTAAAAACCTCAGACCAAACGGAAAATTCATTACAGAAAGAATATGAAGGGTATATAAGGGTAACTAGTACACATTTTTGTGTATGGGCCAGCTGAAGCCCGCCTCTTGGTGCGGGAGTTTCTCGCTGTGTTGATGATCTAATGGTGGCTGCGGGCTGTTTTCTGTTCTTTGATCGGGTTGTTGTCTCTTTGACACATTCCCCGTTTCCATTCGCAGTTTATAATATAGTAAAGAATTTGCCAAAAAGATGAATGACAAATGTAAATGCGATGTAAGGTAAATACTAATGAGATTTGAGACAGGTACTAATGATATGTAGGGCATATGCTAAAAAGAAATAAGACCAATGCTAATAAAAGGTAGGACAAATAATAATGAGGTGTATGTTATAATCAAATTAAATATATGTCATACGTTATGGATAATACGGTAAAATATAAATACATGAATATATACATAATACAGATTAAGCAATGTAGCCATACGCTTCAGTTATAGGTGAATAATAAACATAGTATACGCTATGGCGCTGAAGGGTTAACTCTAATGATAAATATGGTAAACGCGATTGAGAAGGCAAGTATACACAAATGCGATGTCGGTTTTACGTTTAGTGGGTGTTGGTAAAACGTTAAGAGATCTCCGAAATATGCCAAAGCGATGTTGTTAATATGCTAAAGACATGTTGTTTATACGCTAATGACATGAAGTTTTCATGATTTTCTTTGGGAACTAAGGCTACAGTTCCGGTTATAATCAACTAAAACTGACAGCAGTTATCTCTAATATGGCATTACCATGACTACTTAAACCGCTTAGTATTGAAAAGCATGAATAAAGGCAACAGTAGTATACCGCTGTTCGAAACTCATAAGTCGATAGAGATAAAAACAAATCCGGGTTACAAACTAAAACTAAGGGAAACGCATCAAATATAACAACGACACAACAAAAAACACAACATTAACAATGTAACACACACAGAAACGAACTATAATATAACAATGGCCATTTTAAAAAAGAAATGGTGGGTTGAACCTGGTTTTGTGGCATGCCAAACCTCCCGGGAGAACATATAGGACAAAGAAACACATGAATAATAGCTAACAAAAGGTACTAGGCTTAAAATTCAATACGCCAATATGCGTCTCGTCCACACAAGACCATCCAGTGACGCTCAGATGAAAAAAGCTTGAAAGCCAAAACAAGTACAAAGCCGAAGAGCACCGAGGACCAAAACTTCCAAAAAGTAGCGCCTAACACGGCCAGGGTTTTCTGCCTGGGACTAGAATATCCTTATTATTAAGAATAATTTATAATTTTGCAAACAGTAAATTTTATAAAATGAATATAATAGATATACATGATAAAGATAAACTTTTTTTTTTTAATTTCTTATATAAAAACTCTAGTGTCAGCAAGTTCAGCAATATCATTAGTTATCAATAAAATATAAAATTGAGAATGGAAATGGGGAATGTGTCAAAGAGACAACAACCCGACCATAGATACAATACTTGTACACTTCAGAGACTAATGTAATACAAAATTTTCAAATATATACCACTTATATGGCGATAAACATTTACAACTACAAACACGTGTTACGGAATATAAATAATGAACACTTTAAGTCTTAAACATCTGAACGCACTTCCAAATGTTCACCATTCTTATATCATTTATATATCCCGTTATTAATGGTGACATAAACATTGTGAACAAGTTTGCTCTTAGCCAAAGGGACAAAAACGTCTTCTGAATCAATTAACTGTAAAAGCTATTTCAAACATTTTGTATTTTTTTGTTGTGCTTTGTAGTGATCTGTTGAGTCAATGCTTTTTAAACTCATTTGTATAGTGCAATTTCTACCCCAAAAAATTATATACAAGAGGAAGATCTTATCACTTTTCTGATTGAATTTTACTATTGGATTTGTTTTATTTTTATTTTAGTCACGCTTTGTTGCAGAAGGTTAGGTAAGTTGATCCAAAAAAATAGGGATTGAGTTTAATTTGTAATTAGTTCATACTCGGTTGACTTTATGAACCAAAGCATCATATCAAATATTTTCTATAATTTTGTATATATGTACGACTCAAATCTATGGTGGGTTCTAAATCTATGGCAAATTCCTAATCAATGGTAAATATGACGTCACAAACGCCAAACAAATCATTAATCTATGGCAGTGTTTGTTTTCTCCAAATCTATGGCAGATTTTGAAATTACGTAATATCCGGAGAAAAGAGTAAATTATAACGTCACGACGGTTTTGTTATATAGAAAGAAAGGAAAAGGCCAGTTTTTTTTTTAAGGACTATAATTGATAAATTAAATTATATTTCAGAATTCGAGTCTACGTTAACGGAAATCCCTGCAAATTAGAAGATGTCATTATCTTATTCGGATATAAGAATTAGAAATAAGAATACTATCGAACAGAACTATCGTCATTCGTAGCAGCAAAATCGCTAGCGCATGCAATTTCACGCAAATTAATATGTTTTTAGGGTTTTCTGGGTTTTTGTTTCGTGTTTGTTTCCGCTACTTGTTTTATTGTTCTCGTGTTACTGGTGTTGTCCTCTCCCTTGATTGGATGAGTTTTTACTTTGCATTTCGGTTTTCCTTTTGCTTTTCTTTCATACTTTTTCGTAATGCTTTGCCATTTTCTTGTTATTTGTTTGTATTCCTAAGGTACTCTTTAAATTTCTTGTAACATAACAAATAGCATTTTTTCAGCTGTATAACAGCGATTATCTGTACTAATGTAGCAATTAATCTTTCTAGACATTTGGGAACTAAAAACAAAATAATCTGTGATATATTTCTAATAACTATTTACATTATTTTCAGCTATTTTTATGTCAGTAACTGTACTGTTGGATAAATTGGATTATTTAAGAAAGCATAGTGTTTTAGGCAAGTCATTGTTCATAACAAGTCTCTGGCTTAAACCGGCATCAGTTAAAAAAGATTTTTTAACATTCAAATAAATATTAGGTATAAAGTCAACTGTTTTTTTTTTTTTTTTTTTTGTTAAGGGACTTGGTAAAATGAAGGTTCAAACAGGTTACATGCGTAGACTAAGAGTAAGAAAAGCATATCCGAGGCACATCATTTCACCCCTAAAGACTGTATTAATGTATACCTATTCCTTACTAAGAACATTCTATGGTTGTCATCAAGACTTGGTATACCATTATTCAATGTTCATTTCACAAAAGGTTATTGATATGCTTCCTAGTCGTACACCTAATCCGTTTTTCTTATACTGGCTTTTACTTAAAGCAGCTTTTTCGGTACCTTTGGGCATTTCGATTTGTTTAAAGCAATTTTGAAATCATGGTCATATATGTAATGACTGGTCCTTCATTTGCAGAAAATCTGCCATAGATTTGAAAACTAGAAATTCGCCATATATAAGGATTTTAAACAATCTGCCATGATTTGGGGATGGAATGACGTCGTATTTAGCATAGGTTAGGAATCTGCCATATATCAGGAACCCACCACAGATCTGAGTCCTACATATATTCATACCAGTTTTGCCTAATTCGGATCATAGCACTTAACATTTCCCATTAGACCATTTGAGAAATAGAGTCTACTACTTAAATCAGTTGGCTACAACGTTTAACTCAACCTCTATTGTTAAATGTAACACTTAGAAATCCTCATCAAACTTAATTCCGAAAATCTAACTATCTCGAGTGAATGAATATCGTTATCAACCGGATTGCGTGATAACATCTTTATATATATCAATTTGAAAGAATTCAATATTGATCACCCGTCCAAGCAGACCTATTATGAGGCATGCTAAGGGGAAATTTAACGAAGGGTATTATTCATTCAATTAAATGACAAAACAATTGACTTACGTGACATGTCTCATCAGCGGCATTTATATGTAGTCCATAAACCAATTACAGTGTATCTCTACGTTACTTGCTATAGTATTATTTACACTTGGAGACAATGTCTGCATTATATATCTATTTATAACTCCTTTTTATTCTGTTTACGTTTGATCTGCGTATTGTTTTAGTTATAGATATTTATCATAAATAGATACAACGGACGTTTTTCATGTTCAAATTTTATTTTATTTTACAAGTCAAATGAAGACGAAACGAAAGCTGGTGTACAACATTAGGCCTGGTAAACATACCTAGTGTCTATGTCTGAGTGATACGGTCGTTCCAAAGTAAATTGAGGTATTAAAACTTTTATTAAAAGAGTATTCACACAATACTGAACTCCAAGGTAAACCAAAAGAGGAAGAGTTCAGAAAAACCTGACAAAACTGAACGTTCGACTATATCAACCAACGGAACATAAAGAAAACAACTGTTTAGGTACAGCGATTTTCCCAAGAAAATAATAGATAATAGCTAGCTAAACATCCACCTTGTATATAAAAAAAAGAAGATTTGTAATGATTTCCAACGAGACAACTATCCACCAAAGTTCAAATGAAGTGAACTGTAATCAATAATAGGTTACGATACGGCCTTCAACAATGAGAAACCTTCATACCGTATAGCAGGCTATAAAAGGCCTCGACATGAAAAATATGAAATTATTAAATTGAAAAAACTAATGGCCTAATTAATAACAAAACAATTTACGAAAAACAAATATGACAGACAATAACCAACCACTGAACTACAGGATCCCGACTTTGGACAGGCACATAGAGAATTTGTATATGACAGTTGATTAAAATTCCTTTACATATCAAGGATTACACGGATTTTTTTTTTTTAAATGTAAGTAGTTAGAACATCCTTACACATAAAAAACGTGGATCGAAAAATTATATAACGGTCAATCAAAATCAAAATAGAAAAAAAAGATAGTCTAAAGTAAAATAAATAGATATGTAAGTTCACAGGAATTCATAGTGTCAAAATGGGGATTAGGAATCAATCGGTGAATTTGAAGATAAGACTATTCTGATAGACCTCAAACTACGAAAGCATATCGCTATTGAGATGAGATACGGACATATCGTATCAATCAACCCATTCGCAATAGCGACAGTAAAAAGTATGTCCTGAAATTGTGTTTTAATCAATTGCTATATAAAATTATTGTACTCATTTAGTTCTTATTTCATTTTTTTTTTCTTTTGTAAGTTTTGGATTTAAATATATTTTGGCCTCGAGCAATACTTAAGAGATATTTATACAAATTGTCCAAGTGTGTATCTGGTGCAGTACATTTAGTACCGTTAATATTAATATTGTAACATTTTTATCAAATTTTATAAACTTTTTTTTTGTTTCTTAAAATTATATAACACATCCTAAATATACATCCAAAGGTATGCTTTCAACTTTTTAATACACAAACATCTAATTTGGACCTATATTCCTCAGTGTTCCTCCTGTTGTTACATACTATGGCGTCTACAATTTCCTTACTTTAATGGTTTGTTTAAATATATCCAGATAACTTAATTTACATTTAACCTTCCTGTAATACCTTATTTACCTCACATAGCAAAGCTGCCTTTATAGCTGGAAGAAAGTAACAAGCCCCTTGTACCAAGTGTTAACAGGCTGTAAACAGAGTAATTCTTATATTGACCATATGCTTAGACAAGGTGCATATATATATATATATATATATATGCGTATATATATATATATATATAATATAATTAAGTGTCAAAAAAGGTGCTTGATACATGTTTTAAGTTCGGACCGCTTGTTGTCTAAAAAGATTCAGCAGTGAATATTGAATCAAAATGAAGATGAAGAGCATTGAAAATAAAAAAGCGAAAAAAAGTGTGTCAATTCATGCTAAAGATACTATGCCGACGATAGTTTTAGTACAATCGATACGAGAAGAAACAAATATTTAGTAGACCTTTTGAATGAAAATCGTTTATATACTGAAGAAAATGGAATTACTTTTGTAAATTGAAGTGGTAAAGGAACCTCAACTATTGACTTTTTATTTTTTGAATAAGATTTTAAAGAGATTGTGATCTGTATGGAAACAATGGACAATGTAGCTACTAATATATCTGATCATTATCTAGTAAAAGCGAAAGTGAAATATATCATCAATGCTAAAGAAAAATCAATATGTTCACATTCAAAAATTTTACCAATGTCAGGTAAAACTCTATGGAAAAAAAATAGATAAAGATGCAAATAATACTTTAGTTGAAAAAGGTTTAGATAACTTGTCATCATTTTTAGAAAATAAATATGAAGTGGATCTTGCTTTTCAAAACATGAACAGTTTACCTTTCAATTCGGCAAAACGTTGTTGTCCAGCTCCACGAAAAAGATTTAGAAAACCGAAATTAAAAGTAATGAACCAAGACATTTTTGACGCAATTGCAATGAAAAAAAAAAGCTTTTTAACAAAAAAGATTAATAATCTTGAAATAAATGAAAGATTAATGGGCGGTCTGAAGATTCCAGAAATGAACTTTATATCCAGAAAAAAGAGACAACTTATAATTTACGTAAACATTGTCGCAAGGCAGTTGCTATGAATAGAATCGATGAAAAAGAAAAGATAATGGAAGCAAATATCAAAAATAAAAATTCATTTTATAGACTTTTTAAAAAAACAGAGGGGAAGATTAAGTAATCATATAATGAACTATCTGTAGGTGACACAGTGTATAGTACAGAAGACAACATTCTAATTGGATGGAAACGCCATTTTTTCGTTGAAAATTTAACGAAAAATTCTATTCATGAACATTTTGACAACAAGTATCAACAAAAGGTCGAACAAGAATATATTGATATAAATGACATATGTAGAGCTATGTTTCATCACCAAAGTATTACTAAAAATGAAATAGAAGAAGCTTTGAAGTTATTAAATTTAAATAAATCGCCAGATATATTTGGAATTTCAACTGAAAATTTATTGTATGGTGGACAATCTCTTATTTATCATCTTAAAGAACTTCTAGATAGTACTTTTAGACTTTGTTATATACCAGACGATCAGAAATTAGGGATAGTAATTCCGCTTTTTAAGAATAAGGGAAGCTGTAAAGACAGTAAAAATTATCGGGGAATAACAATTACTCCAACATTATCCAAATTCATTGAGGCTGTTTTAAAGATCAGAATTAATCCTGACATTATAAAATATTAAAACCCATTACAACGTGGTTTTACTAGAAGAACAGCACCATTAAACTGCTCTTTTATTATAGAAGAATTTCATAAAGAATGTGTTGAGTTAAATGATTAAACAATAATGCTTGATGCAAAGTCAGCATTTGATGCAGTAAAACATGCAGGGCTTATAAGAAGATTATATCAAATGAAAATTCCAGAACAATCTATTTTGATTATTGATAATTTATATGAAAATGCTGTCTCCTGTGTAAAATGGAATAACCAAATATCAGACACTTTTAGAATAGAGCAAGGCGTAAGACAAGGTGGGACTCTTAGTGCAGACTTGTACAAAATCTATATAAATACACTTTAGACATTTTAACTGATTCAGGATATGGAGGGAAAATTGGATCAATTTCTTCTTGTGCTCCTACTGGCGCAGATAATTTAGCCATACTTAGCAATTGTCCGAATGAAACACAAATTTAATTAATATGGCCTTTGATATTAGTAAACGTGAGGCATACTTACTACAACCAGCAAAAAGTTGTGTTATACAGTCTAATTCATGTCACAATGAGAAAGTAAATGCAAATTTTTGGAATTTAGGCAATTCGACTCTTCCAACTTGTAAGAAACCAACACATATAGGAATTTGTCGTACAAACGATGATTCATGTAAAGCAACAATAGATGAGAATTTAAAGAAAGCAAGAAGGAAACTTTATAGTTTAATGGGGGTTGAACTTTATGGAGAAAATGAATTAGATCCACAAATCTCAATGTCAATTATGAATACTTATATAATACCAATAATGTTATATGGATTGGAAATAGTAATCCCAAGAGGAAGATGTTTAGAAACTTTAAATATCCAGTTTAAAAAACTTTTGAAACAATTGTTATCTTTACCAAAAACAGTAGCTGATCCTGCTATATATACAATTTCTTGGATTTTACCTGTAGAAGCTCAAATAGATGTTAAAAATTTAACTTTTTATGGAAATATTACTAGACAAGAGAAAATTCTATTGAATGGCAACTAGCTGAAAGGCAATTAAATGTAAAATCTATTAATAGTAATAGTTGGTTTAGTTTACTGCGAAAAATATTTTTGAATATGAACTGAATGATCTTGTACAATATTTAGTCAATCCAATTTCTAAATACCAATGGAAAAGTGAAACAACTTCCAAAGTTCAAAAATTCTGGACTGAGAAGATACTGAATCAAGCAAAACTTTATACCAGTTTAAAATATTTATCATTGATATATACACCAGGATTGATTGTTGGTTGTTTAGCGTCCAATGGCAAATATTTCATGCATACACCAGGACGTTGTCATCCTATTGCTAATACAAACTCTATGAATTCAAGGGAAATTATTAGAATTCCTACAAAATTGAAAAAAAAACTACTGGAAGTTACATTCTACAAGCAGTTAGAGAGCTAAGTATATAAATAATTAAAAACTGTCTATATGTAAATTGTGTAATGAAACAGAAGAAACTTTACCTCATTTTTTATTAACGTGTAAAAGTCTAGAAGATATAAGAAAACCGATTTTGGAAGATTTAATTAATTCCTGTAGTGCAGAGTTGGCTATTTTGAATATGAGAGATGAACACTTTGACATTTTACAACTGATTATAGATCCATTTGCTTACTTGACAATGTTAAGAAATGAAAAATCTTTTAAAGTGATACAGAAACTTATAGATCCAAAATGTAGACGATTATGTTACAATCTCCATTGTGAAAGATATAGACTGTTGCAATTAGATGATATAAAGAAAAAGAAGATAATAACTTTATATAATCCCTTAAGTGATTAATGGCCGTCTACTCTTAAACAGTGATATCTTTCGATAGATATTTTAGATTTTAAAGTATTTAAAGTGTTGATGCAGTCTAAATTGACATTAAGCCCAATTTTATCGTCAAGAATGTAAATAATGTACAGTGATATTGGTGGAAAATATTGGTGGAAGATATTTTTATATTCATGTTGTTAAATACATTACTCGGAAGAGGTGTGCCTACATTGGCAGAAGCTATATAACAGATTACAGATAGACACAGAGAAACAATTTCTCAATCTGACAAGGAAACAACTACCTGCTTTAGAAGGAGAAGTTTACAATAGTTTAATTCAATTTGTGGAAAGTTGTGACGAGTATAGTAATGTCGGATATGGGTTTTACCTTTAATGAATGTGATTGCATATATTCTTGAAGTGACATCGATAGTAGATTACAGCTCGCCTTATACTTTTATAATCCCACTTAACTGAACAATTTCTAGATTATTGCCGAACAATTGTATACCACTAAAATATGCATTGTGGCATCGTTGTGCTCACAGCTTCAGCCATATATTTTTGAATACAGAATATTTGAAAACAAACAAAAACAAATTGATGTATAGAAGGCAAATACTAAGAATATATTTTATTTTCAAACAACAATATTGCACACGCTGTTAAATTGACACAACTATCTCAATCAAAATCCCAAATGTATTAGTACCAGAGGCTATGGGAATTGTCAGGAGGATTAACTGCGTTTGTTAATGGTTTACAAAACTTTTGATATAACATCCATTAATAAAAACTGTAATTTATTTAATGTATTTATATCATCTGGCATTATAAAGCAAAAGATTATCGTAATGTTATAGCTCAGTATATCAGGACGGTTGCTTATGGATATTTTCATGTGTTTGTGGTTAACAGTTGTTCTAATCAATTTAGAATAAATGCTCACATATGTCTTACCTTAATGTATATTATGACAAATTATTAAAAAGATTTAGACGTTAAGTGCAAGAACGATTTTTTGTTTTTAATTTTTTTTTTTTTTTGTGTATCTTTCTTTTTTACTACATTTATAATATCTGCCTCTTTTTACGAGACATAATACAAAATTGTTCTGACATGATTAATTACGTTCATTTGACACGCTTTATATATAACCCGGGTTTGCAACTGTTTTGTTTCGAGCGCCACTGATACGTCTTAAATTGATGAAACGAAAATATTGGGTTCCAAATTATAAGGTTTTTTTTGTGAGTTTTAATAACAGTCAAACGCGCATGTTGAAAATGAAGAGCATTGATTTCTTAAGAATAGATATGACTTAAGAAGTACAGATCAACCCTTTTGAAAACTTTTTCTGGCTGCACTCAGACTACTAAAAAGAATAATGAACAGTGATATAATAAAACATTTCAATATATGTTTGGTAATGTGTGACTATAATTAAATGTTAACAAATTATTTGAGTGAAACAACATATCTTATACCTGTTATCTTTACTTTATTGATTGTCAGCGTTATATACAAATTGCTTTCCTGTATGATTGAAACGTTCTATCAATTTTACTTCAATATATACAACAGCTCTATAAGAGTTTCAGTTAATATCAGCAGTTTTACATGTAAGACATAAGACATGTTTCAAAGTATTAAATCATGAGATGCCAAAAAAAAAGTAGTCTGATCTGTGTCCTATTGTGACATTTTGGATGCGTGTGGAGTCGCATGACGAATGGTATTTACCCTTTCGAATGCCTTCGTTCTCGCTTCTTTTGGAATTCAAGAACTTGTACTTAAAAAAGTGTGTTGCCCTGGTTTGCCATTATTTAATATTTCTTCTTGCTGGGAAAACATGTTACAATGGTGAAATTACTCGAAAAATATACCAGGCTTATAATTTGGTAATCCAGACGCGCGACTGGTCTACATAAGATTAATCAGTGGCACTCGAATCAAAAGATCTGCTAAGTCATTTCATCATTTAAAGTTGAAAAACATTAATAAATGAATATTCCCAAAACAAATAATAACGGTTAACCATTTAAGCATGCAAAACAAAGTATAAAATAAGCTCACCAAAGTTGTATTATACAGTGAGTCATTGTATACGCCTGACGTGCATGTCGTCCACATAGAACTCATCCCTGGCACCCGAATCAAAACATTCAGAAAGAAGATGAAAATACGAAGTACAAGAGCATTAAAAACTGAATGTAGCAGAAACACAAAGATAATATTTGAATGTAACATTAAGTTATTCGCAGCAACAGTCTCACTCTGTAAGATTTGTTAACTTTCCAGTAAAGTTTTCAGCTTATTTGAATATTTTTTCTTACAGGAAAACGTCACTGTTTTTGCAATTACTATAAAGATAATGCATCCAAACATATTACATCGACATTTAACAACAAGTCAATGACTTCCGCATAAATGCATTTCTGTATAAATGTAGTGCAGGCCAAGGGGCTAATTGTTCAATTTTGCAAATAATATTATATATATATCAAGGGTTTATGAGATTCCCTTTGATGGACATGGTCATCGAACTCATTGCTGACGTTGAATACGCTAAAGTACTTAGCATTATTGACATGAATATAGTTGACAAAATAATAATGGTAACAAAATTGCTGTTTTATTTTTAGATAAGTAGGTGCTGCGTGTAAGATTATTCGACTTGTATAGTAAAATACATTACATTAGTGTTTGACGATGAAAGGAGTCGGACATATAAATTGAAATTGAACAAACTTTGGTAAACTGAATTAATCAAAGATACCCGGCTTATAATTTCGATCGCAAAACGCGCGTTTCGTCTATAAATGACTCATCAGTGACATTCAAAAAAAAAAAGTTAAAAAGCCAAATAAAATACGAAGTTGAAGATGAGGAAAATGATAGTAAATATTCATATTACAATACTTTTTTTTTTAAATCACTGGTTTCTTGTATATAGCACTTTATTATTTCGAAGAAACATACGTTTACCGATGTATTTTCTAATCTTATAAATAATTTCAAAACATACAAAACATACTCACATGAACTCCAAAAGTAGCTAGACCAATGATAAGACATAAGACAATGTCATTTGTTCAGTATTCATCATGATTAATGTATAAATGCTGCAAAACTAAATAGGACAACATGCTAGTAAATAAAATAAATACTTTATATATTTCCTATCTCCGAAGTGCTTTCAAAGATGTGACGCTTAGAAGTTTGACACCAGGGTCGCCTATCGTCTGCATATGACTCATCAGTGTGGAAGTCAGATAGCTTGCAAAGTTGTTGAATAGTTCTTTAATATAGAGATCTAAACCCAAATATAGAATGAGGGGCCTCGGTGGCCGAGTGGTCTAAGTAGTTGAACTACTGTATCACTAGCCAATTAACACTGAGGATGTGAGTTTGAATCCCGCACGGGGCAGGTGCACTCGACTCCAATCTTAATTGACTAGTATTGTCAGTTTTCCTACCGAAGGTCGGTTGTTCTCTCCGGGCACTGCGGCTTCCTCCACCAATAGAAACTGTCTGCCACGAAATAACACAATAGTGTTGAAAGTGGCGTTAAACACAAATCAATCAACCAATATAAAATGCAAAGCTAATAGAAAGTTTAAAAAAACTATTAAAAGTGACCAAAAACACTCAAGTTCATCTCTATCCTTATAACATCAAGGCCAATGTTTAATTTCGGTATACAACATAACTCGATAAATTGATTTACATCCTGGTTAATAATTACTTTTGTTTTATTAAACAGCTTGTTATTTATTTTGTATGAAGGTTAAAAAAGGGTCATTTAAAAGAAGACAATGTACCTCTGCTTATCTTGTTTGGTACTGTCATCTTGTAAACAAGTCCGTTTAAATTCCTGCTCAATTCTCGTAAAAGTACAGGACAGGGTTCATCATTATATCATATCAATATGTTTGTCCTGATAAATATGTAAAGTGTGCATCTTGAAATTAAAAAAAGGAATTAAATCAGCCTCCAATGTTATAACTGGTGGCACATGTCAGATTAATAAAAAAAATCACCCGTGATAATTTAGGTTAATCTAAGAGAAAATAAGGGATTTATAACATAGTAATATGTAACTCATTTGGGTAATTAAATCACAGAAAATTGAGTTTTAAACTTCAGATGCAAATATATAATTGTATTCAAGCATGTTTCTCCTTCGTCCTTTGTTTGCTATACCTTTAGTCTTTTCAATTGTTTTGGCTCTTTGACGTTTATATAGTGGTTTTGATTTTCAAATTGTTTATCTCCAGAAAAATTATTTGTCTGAATGATAATTCCGTACAGGGAAAATTGATGCCGTTTATGTTATTCTTAACTAAAAGAGAAGCAGATATACATTTAAACACTAGGTTTGAGGAGTTCTTGAGATCACCACCAATTGTTAATTTGGTTCATGTTGCACAATGTTTAATTTTCTATGTAGTGTTTTGTGAACTTCGAGGTCTTTTCGTGGTCTGTCGTTTTTCCCCCATGAGATTGTCAGTTTTTGTTCCCTAATGAGGCATGAAAGTGCCCTTGGTATCATCGCATCTTTCTTGTTAGACTGATCGCTAATTATTACGGTATATAGAAAAAAGCAGGGGCCCCAAAATGACTAGTATAAAACAATTCAAACAGGAAAACCAACGACAAACACTTATGAATCAAATCAAAAAACGACAACCAATGAAACAGGTTCCTGACTTAGGACAGGTGCAAACAAATGCAGCGGGTTTAAATGTTTTAACAGGCGCCAACCTTCACCCTAAACTGTCATATCAGTGTAACGTTACAACATAGATAAGCACATTTACCTCAACGTAGAAGATCAACGTGTTTCTTCAACGATTTGCCTTCTACAGCACTTGAGATCACCGCCTGATTTTGGTAGGGTTCGTGTTGCTCAGTTTTCAGTTTTCTATGTTATGTTATGCATACTGTTGTTTGTATTTTGATCGTTTTGTTTTTTGTTTCTTTTTTTTGTTGTTTTTTTTTTACCATGGTGTTGTCCGTTTATTTTCGACTTGTGAGTTTGAATGTCCCTTTGGTATCTTTCGCCTCTCCTTTTGTAATTATCATGTATCAACTTAATACTGTTCTAAACATAAAGAGATTTTCTCAGTCAAGTCAAATTACGAATATATATAATTACTAAGAGTGAAATGTTTTTTTTTTTTTAATTATTATTAGTCGAAGAGTGGTCGTAGATATTGCAGTACATTTTTTTGGGGGAAATTGACATTGCTGATAGACAACAACTTATCTGTATTATTTTGAAATCCCTTATGACAGTAATTAAATAATTACTTGAATTTTGTCAAAAATGTATAATGCAACGTATATGTATATATGTATTCGTCGGATAACCGCGTGTAAGGGTTCTGGGCACCAAACACTATTTTACATGTCAAATTTTACTGAAACAACAACGTCAATTCATGTGGCAACTGTAACGCTACATTTGAAATGCATACATATTGATTTATATTCTTAGAATATAAAATACATCGTCTCCGTTTTTTAAAGGGATTAGAAGACACACATTTATTGCGCTAAGCGAAGAGCCACACTGTTTTGTAACAAATACACTGAAGATGATATCATTAAAATGCTGGATTGATATTTCAACCAAAAAGTTATTAGCAGGAGTTTGCTCTTTACACAACAATTGCACCGATAGAGTTATCAGGACGAACGACTGCAATCAAAACTTAATAAAGTTTACGGTAACCATTACGAATTGGTTGACCGATACGATATTTCTTTGTCTCAACTCATGAAAGTTTTAGATCCTTAGAATCCAAAATTGCAATTCAATCTTTTATTTCACTGATTGTTTCCTATTATCGATTCCGACATTTTTATTGAGTGTTAGTGCACAACCAAAAATTCTTAATCTGTGAACGCACCTACTCTCGCTCTTTAATGGGTTCAATTCCCTCAGTGTTTTTTGTTTCTAACTTTGACTTTTTTTTTTATTGAGATTTGAACATCAGCACAATACTGCTGCCTATACATCAGCTTATTTTTGGAAAACACCAGAGGAACCGCCAACCTCCGTCAGATTACGTGAACTTGTTATATACATCAAGTATAAGAGATAACCCTAAATGAGTAATAGTATTGATTATACGATCTCTATCAATTTTAAAAGAGCAAACATTTTAGATCCAAAGCACAAATGTTAGCCTCTAAAAATATAAAATGTTAGCCTTACAAAAAATAAGCAAACTTTTTGCAGGATAAAAAAAAACTATCGCAAAAAAGATTAAATTTTAACATACAGATACAAGCATTGTAGCATTGATAACCATGTGTTGGTTCTTATCATTCAGAGCACGTATTGCAATTTTAATGAATTGTTTATATGTGTGATCAAAAAGAGGCGAAAGATACCAAAGGGACATTCAAACTTACAAGTCGAAAATAATTGACAACGCCATGGCTAAAAAGAAAAAAAAAGACAACAGACAAACAATAGTACAGAAAACATAAAGAAAACTAAAGACTGAGCAACAAGAACCCCACCAAAAATCTGGACGGGATGGTAGTTACGCTATTTGGAACATATCCGCACGCTATCATCTGTGAAATGGATATTTTATAACGGTCAACCAACTCGTGATGGCGTCCGTGAAATTTGCGAATAGATAATTTCAATTTTACCACTTGAAACTCTTGGTTTAAGAGCTTCTTTGTGAGCAGCAACCCTCTATCAAGGAAATCTCGAAAGGTAATACAAGCCCTAGAATACCGTTTCAACTAAAAGATATATACTCCGTATGCAGACGCTGCCTGAATGTTGCTACATAGCAATGGAAAATTCAAAATTGGTCAGCTGAAATCATCTCTTTTGTCATAAAGTTTTGTTTTAAACCGACCCTCATTGTCAATTTCTAGATGTAAGTCAATATATGAGGCAGACTTAACTGTATTTGTTATATTCTGTATCTCAAGTTCGATGGAATAGATGCGTTCAACATAGTCACCAAATGTTGAATTATTTAGTGGGAGAACATCATCTATATAGCGGAAGGTAAAGTGAAATGATACTGCTAACTTCTTTTCTTTCTTCCTTAGAAGTGTCTGTATGACGTCAACCTCATCTGACTAAAGGAAGAAGTCGACAAGAAGGGGGACACAGTTGGTTCCCATAAAAATGCCAATTGCTTGTTGAAAAACACGTCCTCCAAACGTAACAAATATGTTGTCAATCAAGAAATCAAGCATCTTGATAATGTCAGTTTCAGAGAATTTTTTGTTTGAATCAGAGTGATTTTTTACAAAGTGAGATGTATCCCTCCCTAAGACAAGATACTTGTATCTACGTCGGTCATTCTTTTTTATGAACCAAAGCAGGACCAACTCTTACAATGTTTTTTTCTTAATTTGGAATGGGGAATACTTGTGTAAAGTGTAGAATAGTCAAATGTTTTAATACTTTTGCAAGATGAAAGAATCTTAGATTGTATGTACTCTAACAGATCTATAATTTTTTCTGGTATCCACATCTGATTCATGTCGCCTGTATAATAGGTAGTATAACAATAACTTTAAATCCCGGCTTTGATTGCTGATCTAATTGTGTTACGGTAGATGGGGGGTCTTAATTAAAATCCATAGAATTTTTTTATAATTTATCAAAATGTAGTTTATGTCATACTTTTTTCAAAAATATGATAAAAAGTATGGGTCACCGTGCTTTTTTTTTACGATACAGGTTGTGCAAAACTGTCAGATTTTGTATAGATTATGCATGGAAAACCCAATTGTGTGTGATAAAAAGAAAACTACGCCATAGAATTTTAAGATAAAATATGAGAAGATAGCTCTAATAATATGATTTCAGATAAGAAAAAGAAAAAATGGGGTCACCGGACTCGTTTTCTTGCTACATAATAAAGTAGGTAAATTCACAACACATTCTATTATAAAAGTTACTTTATCTGAGTTATGTCCCCTTATATCTGAGTTATCTACCCTTATGTGGCAAAGTTTGAAAAAAGTGAATCAAACAAAAATATTCTGTTTTTTGTAAAGTACAGCCGTAAATATGATAAAGCACATAATTTTCTATATCAACATGACAAGTCTTACACATGAATTACATACTACTCTCGAAATTTGCACATTTCATTAAAGATCTAGACCGATTGCTATATGCTATTTCAAAATCCAAGATGGAGGAAGACATCCTAGCTACCTTAATGATTTAAAAAAAAGGTTTCGTGAAGCACATGGAAGACCCAGCAATATACCGTTGTTTTAAGGACACTTATTACACAATTTAGGTATCAAATACAGGAATGGAAGATCCAGTTCTTCAACTTTAGATGAAATTCCAAAAAAACAAAGAACAGAACTATGATAACCCATAATTTCCTCTTTAGTAAGTGCCATGGGGGTATATGTTGAGTTTTCAAGTAAATTGTCAATACCTAATTCATTTATCAAACAGTTTATGTAATGTGAGTTACACACAAACACGTTATTGTTTGGGGCTTTATCAGCAGAGATAACAACATATTTGTCATGGAGGTACGACAAGTGTTTTGCAACAATTGGGTCTTTGAAAGTTGATGTAGCATGGGTATTCATAGACCAATTTAATTTCTCAATTCTGATTTGTATCAACGACCTTACAGCCTTAAAATATTCGGACAGAGTATCTACGTCTTCTTTCTCGCGGTTAACCCATTGCTTGGCATAATCCGCGACTGAATCAAACAGTATTTTGAAGTTGTGTTTCCAATTAATGGATTTAGGCTCACGATATTTCGGGCCTTTGGATAACAGATTTCACAGAGAAGTGTTATTGACAATGTTTAGGTCACAAGTAATAACGCGGCCAGCCGGATTATATATAAATGGGGAACTAGCACAAGTACAATCAGGGGTTTTAAACTTGAAGTCGTCAATTTTGTGATCCTGCAAAACGTGTTTGTAATTGAACATTTTATCTGAAATTGGTGTTGTATAGGTAAAAGGAATGATAGGTACAAACTAATCTTTAAAATGGGGAGGTATTTGCGAGTGAATGGATTTATGATGAAGGATATTGTCCAAGTTGATGGCATCGAGACCTTTGTTGGAAAAGGAAACCTTTAGAAAGTAGTTTTTCCGTTTTCATCCTTTCCTATGCAAAATGGTTTGAAGAGTCTGTGACATGCAATATCCGAAGTGATAGCTGTAAGTTCGCTTGAAATAGGGTTTTTAGCAGTGGTTTCCAAACATAAGTTGTACAGAGAATGAAGTTTTGAAAAGGGTAATACATAAAGCTTCGTGCGAATGTGGTGAATACCTAATGGCTTTTGTAAAAGTTGCAGCAGGTCATTAACAGAGACATAATGGAAAGTAGGTGATGTATAATGACGATGACCATGACTGCGTCTACGTCGAGGAGTAGAGTTCACATTCACCGAGCTACCTGAAGGACTAGATATAATACCTATACCATCAATTTTGTCATTGCAACTATTTGGTGTCGCAGTTCCCAATTGTCGAATCCAGAAGAGGTGTTGCAAGATAAGGATTGTTAGTCCTGTGGTATTTTTTTTCGATGATGCAAACTTGCATAGAAAGGATTGAATGGTCAGGCTGGTTAAAATTCTTGTAAACAATGTCGCTATCACTGTTGTTGATTTCTGATTTATGGCCGGACATTTGTTTATTTAGCCTTCCTTCCGTTTCATTGCCGTATACCAATCCGCAAAGGTTACGCTATAATCCATAGACGACATTTGTTGATTTACAACTCAGATCATCGTAGCTTCTGATAAAATAAGACCTGATAAACATCATCGACCACGTATGCCATATACGTCGTTGAAATGCACCCTATATTTTAAGGCAGTCTGTTTATAGCACGGTTTGGGAAATGTCCGTGAGTTCTATGAAGAGTAATGGTATCTGGGGTGATTACCATTGGTAATTTGAGAATAACTTTTTTTTGTTTATCAATTTTAATAAAAATATCATTATGCATACTATTCCTCGAGATTACGCAAATATAAATTCATTAATAATTAGTAGTCTGTTCTATTTTGCTTGGACACGTATTTACGAATGCAGAGGTAATACCATTCACTTTGAATAATAAATAGCTCATTTCACTTTTTGTCTAGATCGTAAAAGTATATCTAAGAAAATGCCTGTACCAAGTCAGGAGTATGACAGTTATATTCGTGTGTTATGGTAAAGATAATTAATCACCCACTTCATTTATTAGATTTTAGTTTGGTTCAACGAAATTTATACGATATATTTGGTTTACAGTTTGATTCAGAAGAAACACCGACATAGCTAGATAATACAATTAATTATCTAATTACTACCACAATTTGATATTAATAAGTATTGCAATTTTCATTGTTATTAATAAATGTAATGTCAGTATTACAAATCTAATCTTGAATCAATCCTAATCCTATCTTATTTTTGGGAAATATTTTTACAAATTCAAATGTGACGTCACTTTTTGTGTTTTTTTAGAATTCCAAATGTGACGTCACTTTGTGCGTTGATGCTTTGGCTAACTCGGCTGTGTATTTTTATATGTTAGATTAAGTTGTTTAATGTAATGTATCCGTTTTTATTCTGTAGTTAGTCCCCACTTTGGTTTTATCATGTATATCTATTATATAGTCATTTTATAAAATTTACTGTTTGCAAAATTATAAATTATTCTTAATAATAAGGATGTTCTTGTCCCAGGCAGAAAACCCTGAACGTGTTAGGCGCAACATTTTGGAAGTTTTGGTCCTCAGTGCTCTTCGGCTATGTACTTGTTATGTCTTTCAAGCTTTTTTTCACTGGATGGTCTTGTGTGGACGAGACGCACGTCTGGCGTATTAAATTTTGAGCCTAGTACCTTTTGTTAGCTATTATTCGTGTGTTTCTTTGTCCTATATGTTCTCCCATTTATTTGTATTGTGGTCCTGTCATGTGATGTTGTCGTTTTGGTGTTGTGTTTGACGTTGCCATTAAAGCGGGAAGTTTGGCATGCCACAAAACCAGGTTCAACCCACCATTTTTTTCTTAAAATGTCCTGTACCAAGTCAGAAAAATGGCCATTGTTATATTATAGTTCGTTTCTGTGTGTGTTACATTTTAATGTTGTGTTTTTGTTGTGTCGTTGTTCTCCTCTTATATCTGATGCGTTTCCTTCAGTTTTAGTTTGTAACCCGGATTTGATTTTATCTCTATAGATTTATGAGTTTCGTACAGCGGTATACGATTGTTGCCTTTAGTTATCCATTCGTTTGATGTGGTTGAGCTTTTGATTTTGCCATTTGATTAGGGACTTTCCTATTTGAATTTTCCACTGAGTTCAGTATTTTTGTGATTTTACTTTTTTCTAATAAAATCAGAGATTACGATAAACGCATGTATATATTCTAATTATAAGGACTACGGTCATGCCTACATATAACCGGGTTTATACTGTAATGCTCTTATATAAGCAAAAACGTCACCTCATGCATCCAACACTAAAACAAAGCACAAGGTCTAATCCAAGAATGTGGTTAGAGCATAAATGATTACAGAAATGATAAATCTTTGATCTGAGTACAATGTACAGGTGCTGTGTCATCATCAGATGGCCGACTTAAATGGACTGCAAAGAAATATTGATTAACATACAGAACAAACCAGAAATATTAGTAGTCTCATAGCTTCAGTTGCATTAATTAACCATAAAATCCGCATACAACAGAAATGTAACATTTGATATTACACATCCTAACTTAGGATATTTCACAACTCTTAACAAGTACAAGAAACGACTTAATACATGTGGATGAAATGAGGTGAAAATGTGTAATATAATAATTTCTGACACGACATGCACGAGGACCAGCGCATTTCCTTCCTTTTTGTCTTCCATAACACAATACGCATATGTCACAGCAAGCTCAAGATTTACCCAAGTATGCTAACCTGTTTCAGGTAAATTATTAGTTTGATGTCAATATAATTACATCATGGTGTTGATGATATCAGAAGCAGGCTAATATCAACAGATGACAGCCAATAATAGAAATGCATAATACATTTATTTGAATTGTAAAAGGAATTGTAAAATACATTGACCGTTTAAACGACAAACATCACCTGACTACTCCCACTTAACCGTCCATGTAGCGATTGAAATAGCATTGCATTCAGAAAGTTTATAGTTATAATGTTTTGCTTTTTTGCATTGTCTCCTTCCTTATTGTATAAATGTATTCTATCAATATGACAACATTTGTCATAAATACAGCTGAGTTTAATTTTTGAGTTAATCTTCTTTGTTTGCATTTTATGACGAATATGTTGTGGTCTACATTTAAACCTATGACTTATTGATTGTGTTCCCTGGTCAACTTTTTAATTTTTATCACTGGTGAACTGTTACCATCCGAAAGTATCACTGTCCTGGTAGTATTCAATTATTGGTGTATGTTATTTTCAACTGACAAAAGAAACATAATAGTTCAAGTGCAGATTTTCTTTTCTTTTGTCTTTTTATGAGATGTATTATGCTAAATTCGTAGAATTTAAAGAAAAACAAAACATTTAAAATATCCCTAGTACTGCGACAACAATTGAACAGCGTCCTTAATATGACTTCGATTGTCAATAGAGGAATTGTATGCATATTGCATTAATATAAACGTCTAATTATTTTCTGAATAGGTCATCAAATTGTACTTTTCAATCCGACTATCATTGTTTGACATGTCATATGTATTCTAGCGAATTCTTATATGTAAATGAGATGTATAAAGAACGAAATGCGCGTTAATAATGTGATGCACCAATTAAAGATTAAATCTGAGAAGAATACATTTTCAAATTTTAACTAAGTAAGTACAAACTTGAAGTCAATAATTATAGACATTTTTCAATCGATATTTGATTATGATATAGCTTACCTTAGATCACATAAACCTACTCATATCGCTCAAAAATGTCAGCAAGTTGACCTTCGATTGAAACTCACAGATCAAAACGTTGCAATTAAACTAGCGATGCTCCATTTTCTAGTTATTTAAGTGTTAATAAGATAGCGTCCCACTTTCCTTTAATCACTTGTTTAGAGCTTCACGATTTAGTTGATTGCAGGTCAAACAAAAAAAAACGATAAAGTTGTCTATGTATTGTATGTTTGAGGCATCGACCCACTTTTCTGTATATATATATGCCAACGTCTCACTCTTGTGGATCATTGGTATATATTTCTGCAGATAGAATTTTCTGATACTTTGCCAAAATGTAGATTTGTCCATGTTTTTTTTTCAAAAACATAATATAAAGTATGGGTCACCGTGTCATTTTTCAAGCTACAAGTCGTGTAAATTGCCACAATTTGCATAGATTGTTCATGAAAAACTTTTTTTTTCTGAATAAAAAGAAATCTATGAGATGGAATCTCGAAAAGAAAGAAAAGATACAATGTAGGTTTTAAATTATGCATTAACAAAATAAAAAGAAAACAATTAGTGTCACCGACTTTGCCTTCTTGATACAATTAAACATTTTAAAATTTTCAAGCATTCCTTTATAAAGACTTTATTATATGAGTTATTTTCAAATGGCCAATTTGAAAATATGATTTAAACAAACACAATTTGTATGTATTTGTTAAATCAGTTTGGATAATGCAATAAGACACTTATTTTTTTTTTATTCCAATGAACATTCTAACACATATTAGCCACATTTGCAGAATGAAAGACCGAGTGTGAACTGCTATTTTACAATCCAAGATGGCAGTGCACAGTTAATCTGCCTTAATTTCACTGTTATTGTTCGATATGAAAGCCCTGTAGTATAGTATAAGCAGAGACATACGTATATATATATATATATGTGTGTCTCTAGTATGAGATAATTTTAGCGACCTTATATAAAACTTCTTTTTACAAAATACGCTCCAGTTGATATGAATATGCAAATTTGAATTAAGGTTAGTCATAATTTGACTTCTTTTGATCACGAATTGATTTCTCAAATATTCAAGATGTTTAGCTACACGAAAAGCTTTTTATATTTTTAAGAGCTTGTATTTATAGTTGATTCCATTATTGAAATAGCCGCTTATCGGCATTTTTTAAAAGAATAAACCTTGGATTTTTATACGAGTTTTTAATGCCTCGGGGTAAAGTCGGACGATCAACATGTTAAGTACATAAAGCTTTAAGATTCTCAAAACTATTCTTCTTTTTCACATGATATTATAAATATTCAGATTATATATTTTCCGATGAGGAAAGTGAAAACGATTCGGACACACCATATCTTTAAAATTATATCCGTCCTTTTCTTTAATTATTAGGTTCCCGAGGTTAATTGAAAATTGTAAATTTCTTTCGGTTTATATTCTGACATTTACTACGCCTGGAAAGGTTAACCCTAGACGTTGAAATGCACTTGGGTGAGGACCAAAATAACAGTTTACAGAATGCCAATTTGTCAACACGCTATCAGATATTTATTTTTGTTTTACTTAGCCTTCGGGGAAAACATTTTAAAAATTAAATTCCATGATACGATCTTCTTTCAGCACTGACAACCTATTAAAATCTGAAATATTAAACTACCTTTACCGTAGGAGTTTTAAGTAAATGGATATAAAAGTTGCACTTCAACTCGTTAATTGTTTTATTGTTAGATGGTTATTAGCTTTGAAAATCAGTCATCGGTGTACTTTAGATTGTGTTAATTATGATATGATTAGCGAACACGTCTTTATATGATGTCAGTTCTACTCCCTGAATGCTACTGTGATAAAAGAAAAACACATCACAACTCACAAGTGAGAATAAATAAATAAGATTCATCATTTTCTTTTTTATAAGTGGGCACATATCGATAAAATTTGCTGAATATATTCTGTTATATGATGAATCAAAACTCAAAAGTGTTCCCTTTAAAATATTTAAATGTTATCAAATCATATTATCGTTTAGATTCTTTTGAGGAATCCTAATTAGCTTTATGTATACTCATATTGATTGACGACACATACTTAATGCCTGGGTGAGTTAAATTGCTAAAAATCTACTTTCGCATTTTGATTTCTTACAGCATGTTGCTTTGTATATGTTTAGGTGTCAAACTATTGAAACAAATGATACCATTGAATGAAAAACTAGTGGGTGGCATATCTAAATGTAATTTGAGAGTGGTTTAGAAGGCGGAAATCTATTCATTATTATCTACATTTTTTTCGCTTGACCGATATTATTATTATATATGTATTAAGTGCCATTCTTGTTTTAAATATAATTTGTTGATTTTGATATTCGTATTTCTTTCATCTTCAGCACCGAAGATAACACGTGCAAGTATAAGCATTCCTTCAATTAATCGTTGGAAACAATCGTTACGAAAATTGATTAGTATTTATAACAAAAGTCGTAGGGTGTCGACTCGATAAACCCCATACTTTCTAAATGCAACTACATAATGATTTCATTGAACTATCAGTCATATAAGTGGTCTTTTTAAAACAATTATAATTTTAAGTGCTATCTGAAATTTGAAAATGTTTTGTTATGGTTATAAGAATCGATATACGTAGGACATCTAGTTTATGTTGCATATTAAAAAAAATGGATACGCATGATTTTATCTGCAAAAATTAATTTAAAATGCAGTATAACATTAATTTTTTGGCTTGATAGTAATAGTATACAGAACTTAAATGATAAGGAAAAGTCAAAATAAAAATTACATTTCAAAATAAATTTAGGAAGTCCGAATGTCTTCGAATATTCTGATATATTCAGGGAAACCTTAACTTCAATAATTTGGACCTAGGTTTGGTATTGGTTTCTTAATTTTGAAACAAAGAATTTATGAGAGAGGTATGCTATAAATCATGTCAGTACCAAAGCACTCACTTCCATGATGATATTACCCTTTGACACTAGCAGTACATCAGCAGCAATATTGATTTTTTTACTCGAAAATAAAAAATGTGCTGTATAAATGTTGTGAGTTCGAAGCAATTTTCAATAAAGGTAACACCAAACATTGAAAGTCAGTGATGACTAAGTACTAGAATAACTAAAAGAGACATATGACGAAAGGTCTTTCGCCTCTCTTTCAGAAAGTTTGTTATAAATCAAGCCAATACAGAAGCAAATTTATCTTTATTTGGCTTGATAGACCTATGCTCACTTCAATTAAAATTAAATAAGGCTTTTCTTTTTTTGGGGGGTTTTGGTTTTTTTTTTTTTTTACTTTTATTATTGTTATAATGTACACATATATATATATATATATATATTGTGCATTGCATAATATTATGTCTTCTGTACTTTTCATGACTTTACTATATGTAATCAATCTTTGCTTATATTCGAATGTATGTTAGCTTGGGTTGATATCAGTATTAAGTACCTATGAGTATTCTATGATACTGTATTGTTTCGTAATGTTTTGCAGGTACTTTCGATTTGTTTCATTTGTATTTAGAGCTTAGAGATTTTCCTTATCTGATCAGCACCAATGTCTTGCACGCAAAGACAAAACACCTCATTTTTATGATATTTTATTCAAATACTTATATAAAATTGAGAATGGAAATGGGGAATATGTCAAAGAGACAACAACCCGGCCAAAGAGCAGATAACAGCCGAAGGCCATCAATGTGTCTTCAACGCAGCGAGACAATCCCGCACCCGGAAGTGGTCCTAAGCTGGCCCCTAAATAAAATGTGTACTAGTTCAGTGAAAAGGACGTCAAACTAAACTCCAAAACATATAAATGAACTAAAATTAAAAAAACATACAAGACTGACAAAGGCAGGAGGCTCTTGACTTGGGACAGGCGCAAATATGCGGCGGGGTTAAACATGTTTTGTGAGATCTCAACCCCCAAACATGTTTTGTGAGATCTCAATCCTCCCCCTATAACTCTAGCCAATATATAATAAAGAAACACACAGCGATACGAGCACTAAAACTCAGTTTAAAAGAAGTCCGAGTCCGATGTCAGAATAGGTAACAAAAGAAACTAAGCAAAATGACAATGATACATCAATTAACAACGACTACTGACATGCCAGCTTCAGACCTTAATTAAACTGATTGAAAGATTATGTCTTCATCATATGAACTTATATAGTATACATGTTATGTTATGTCTGCTTTTTTTATATAAGGAAAGAAGAAATAAGACATCTTTCTATTTTGAACAATTTCAAGTAATATGTTCTTGTTCTTATTGCAATACGGTGCAATCCTCTTAATGAATATTATTCCACAATTGTTCATGCTCGATGTGACAACAAAGATGAAAGAAAATATTTACAGGTGCAAGTTGAAATCAGTCTTATGGTGGAATTGTTGGATACTGCCGATCAGTTACACCCTGCATGAACACATCTAGTGATGAACTATCAAACAATGTTGTGGAAGGCTGTTCCATTTCCATATAATGTCTGGTGAGAAGGGATGACTGTATGTTGATGTTCTGACATATGAGACAAGGAATTGCATACGGTGTCCTCTAGCTACTGATGTTGTATTATGTAGCTCTAGTGGTATTGGTACGAGGCCATGTTCTATTCTGTAAATAATCACAGCTTTACCTTTGGCCCTCCACTCGGCTAATGGTTGCCACTGTAGAGTTTTTAGTATTAATGATACACTTATTGTTTGTTAGTAATCGTTCATTACAAACCGGGCTGACCTTCTCTGCACTCGTTCTCGTGTCTGCATGTTAAGACTAATAAACGGGTCTTAAACTGTTCATGCATGTTCAGTGATCTTACTAACGTTGTGAATCATACAAATTCTGCTTGTTGGTGACAGTTCTGCAGGTTTCTTTGGATAAAAAGCCCTTTTAGAAATCACTTTTGAGCTATGTCCTCAATGAATGTGTTCCAATTTATGGTTTTATGGATTGTAGCACCTACTTATTTATCCGAGTAAATAAATTCTTATTACAATTTACATTGCACTTTGTCTAATAATTTTTACCAATGCCCGTATTGGCTACAACAACGATTTTACCTAAGTTACTAATAAAATCAAAAGATTTAGATAGCAAAAGTATTATACATTTGTATTCTTTGTACGTTGCATTATACAAAGTTTGTCGGTAAGCATATATAAACGTTATTGGTGATACATACAAAATCAAAGGCTAACAACGGGTTTTTTGTCCCCCTTTTTGTTTAGATCTTTAAAAACCGAAAGTATAATTAATCAAACCACCACGTCCACTTTGTGATTTTTTTAGATGTATTTCTTTTTGTATCCGTCTGATGCGTAAAGCATTTTTCAACTGATTTGTATAGTTTGTTCTTATGTTGTACTGTTACACCACTGTCCCAGGTTAGTGGGAGGGTAGAGCGCTCACAAACTTGTTTAACCCCGCCACATGCTGCATGTGCGTGTCCCAAAAAAAACCATAATATGTAAACGTTGTGTTGATCAACATCATTTTTTTGTTATTTTTACTTGATGTTCAAAGCCCTTTTGCTTCAAAGTACAGCATTCAATGCAATAATTAAAAGCATGCCAATGTAGATATATAACTGCATTTGAACACGAATGTATACAGAGTAAAATTAAATTCAACCACTAAGCAATTGACGATGAAATTTGTTTTTTGCTACTAGTCTGCAAAATAAATGTTCATTTTTAGCTTTTGATAAACATATAAGTCATCAGTTCATATCCATAATCTTTCCATTTGCGTCCCAGACAAAACGCATTTGTGTTAGATTTACAGTTGGGGGATGATCGCATTGACCTAGCACACTATATTTATCATCTTAAAATTATAGCTTGATTAACAATCTTTCTAGGATAGAATACCCCAGACTTCCCTAAATCAGTTATGAATCATCGACTATTAAAAAGAACTTAATAGTATCAAGTATATCATTCTCTTTTGAAGGAATGTTTCTTATATTAGTGTTAATATAGAATAGATATACATGATAACACCGAAGTGGTGACTAACTACAGAATAAAAACGGATACATAAAACAACATAAACCAGCACATAAAAATTCACATCCTAGTTAGCCAAAGAGATCAACGCAAAAAAAGTGACGTCACATTTGAATTTCTGAAATTTCCCCAAAATAGGATAGAAGTAGGATAGAATTCAATATTCTTTTTGTTCATATGGCTTTTGGAATGTTTTGATTTCAATTTGTATCCATGTAAAACAATAGTTTTAAAAAAGTGTGAATGAGAGGGGAGAAAACACTATTGAAAAAAAAACTGAAGCGATACATGAATCATTGTGCTTGTGTAGAATAAACTATCAAATAATGTAAAATCTTGAAATGATTTAGGATGCATCTGTTTATTGGCTTGAATAATAACTTTCTTTTGTTCATGCTTGATGTCTTGGTTTTAACGAATTTTGTATAAAACAAAATCTGAAATTTGTATTGTTGACATATTTCGTGGTGGTTAATTTTTACACATAAAATACACAAAAATTTATTCGCCACCAATGATGAATGTATGATCGGATGATAATTTTTTTCTCTCTTACATTTGATCTAGGAATGGTGAAAGCACTAATATATACACCTATTTCTCTGTGAATAACATTTTAGAAAATTCAATACATATATCAGTAATCGATTTGGTTTTCATTGTCATGAGCATAGACATACTTTCATGTGGACAAAAATGTTTAACTGACGTTATACAGCGTTCGACAGACACATAATTCTTTAACAATCATGGCAGTTATAATGAATAACAATATTTTACCGTTTCATGTGTTCGATTTCATTTGTTTTTGATCGTGCAGTTGTTGGATAATTTATTGATATATTGTAGCTCCGTGTGTGCTTATTGTCTAGCGATATAAATAGTTTGTTTATTCATATTGATAATATGTGCATATCCAACTTTGTGTGTTTGAACTACGTGGTAATGAAACAATGTGAAGAAAGAACTCAAATGTTTTACGAAGAGCCATCAAGCATGTCATAGATCATACTCAGTAATGATGCATTGATTACAATAAAGTACAGAACACTAGTACTAAACCTGTCCCTACTCTCAAGAGATCGAATTTATCGTTTCTTCCATGAGATGAAGACTGATTCCATATATCCACAGATGCCCATTGCCTAAAAAACGTGTTTGTATTTTACATTATCGAATCATCCTGCAATAATTAATTATGAAGCCCTTTACATATTTTGACGGTATATTTTTACATACATTTTGTTTACTTTTATTGACTACATTGTATATACAGGAGGAGGAAGATCCCCGGTTTTTGATGGAGTTCGTCTTGCTCAGATGCTTTAGATGCCTATGTTGTGTGTTGCGTACTGTTTGTCTTTGATCGTTTTTTTTTTTTTCAATTGTTACCATTGCTTTATCAGTTAATTTTCGACTGATGAATGTATGTATCCCTGTTGGATTTTTGTCCCTATTTTAAAGCTATCATATTCTTTTTAAGATATGGAAAAATTAATAAAAATATAATTGAGGTCTGGAGCTGGCATGCAAGTAACTGCTAGTAGTCCTTTGTTAATGAAGGTAATAATTAACATTTTGCGTAGTTTCTGTGACCTATTCATATTTATATAGGACTCGGTCTTCTTTAAAACTGAGTTTTACTGAGTGTATTGATGTGTGTTTGTTTATCCCTCATTAGCTAGAAGTATTAGGGTGCGGAGAGATCTCATAAAGCATATGAAATCCCGCCGCATTGTTGCGCCAGTCCCACGTAAGGAACCTCACACCCTTGATAGTTTTGTGTATTTTCATTTAAATGATATATTTGTTGACTGTGTGTATATTTTTGGACAATGCAAAATATCAGAGAAGCACATTCATTTTATACCAATAATGCTAATAACGGCCACCCGCTTGTTTTAATTCCGGAAATATCATACATATGTGTTTGTCTTTTTTTTTAAGTCACTCATATCGGTTAAAGAGGATGTCCAAACTATAAGGTAAATTATGATGTATGATGCTAGACCAGATAAGATGTTGTGCAACATCAATACACACGTTCAAATAGATATGCTTTTGATATTCATTCGAAGTTTCTAGAGTTTCGATATTGAATATTTAAAATTCCCCTCAATTGACATATATGGTGCCAAAAGTTTGCATTATAATGGTGAATAAGGATTGTAGAACTAGCTTCAGTTTTGTATATAACTGTCACACTACACAGTCAAACCAATTTTGGAATAGACAATTGTGTCTGTATTGATATGAGTTTTAGCCATGTAGTTCAACATTAAAACGACAGTACCTTTACTTAACTCAAATGCATTCTTCGACAATTGTATCCCTTCGATGATGCTTGAGGTCTGAATATTTGAACAATCCAACACGTATTTAAAACGCTAGAGATCTCATTCAAAACTTGCTTTATATATTATGAAAAACATTGGCAAGAATTACAAAACAGTTTTTTCAGACAACATCCATCTGCTTTTATATATTGATACAAAGCCAAAGTTTATGATAGATGCTAGAAATTCATATATCCTTTAGGAATATACCAAATCAACATAATACACACAGTAGGAGTCGACTCGAAGACCGAATTTGAGTGGTTCGACAGCCTTAAAACTCCTGTAAAGCGAGAAAATCCATACACAGTCTATTCGACAAAATCGGTGTAAAACAGGCGATTTTTCTGATATCTTATGATATATGACTTTCCACCATGTCTTATATGTATTCAGACTCATAAACGTCGTATCAATCACCAAATACTAGATTTGATGTTAAAACATGTTTTGATGGAACAATTTTATGTGAAACAGAAACTATTTAAATACAGCACAATATTATATGAACATTTGCGTTCGTTAATCCTTTATTGATCAATGTTGAAACCATAAGTTTGTTAAAAAAAAACTCTTAGTGTTCTACCAAATCATGTTGATCTTACTCTTATCATTTGACAAGAGAAACATTCTAAAAACTGAACTTGAACACAACCCGCTAAAGAACCACAAGAAGCGAAACAAAATCATATTAGTCTTTTTATTTTAATAAAGTACAACAAAAACAATGAGGCACATGCCTATATACACGAGACAGGTGTTGAACTAGAATGGTGTGAATTACACATGATACACGCCTACATCCACCTGTTTGGTCTTTAACTGGAAAAGTGTGAGTTACACATAATATATGATTACATCCACGAGTTTGGTGTTGAGCTGGATTGGTGTGAATTTTGAACTGAGCATCTTTGATAACTTTCGTTTACCTTACGTCTATAAGTAAAGAAAGCCTTCAATTCTTTTCTGAAGTACGCACCCGTTACAGAATAGAGAAAGAAATTTATACAATAGTTCAAAAAATATGCAGTCTTGGTAAAGAATAGTATGTTTTGCAAGGTATCTACTTTACTACCTGATGAAAATGTTTTCGTTCTTGTTTGGTGAAACTGCTTAAACCATACAACAGCGTAAGGTGAGTTAAAAGCAATAAAACAAATCGAAATTGTTATAAGTATTACAGTAAACTCAAACCGAATGATGCTTTCTTCAGTAATAAAATTGCATTTCCGATGTTGTCTGCTCCTTTCTATCAATGTACGAATTATCAGTATGTTAAGAGTTGTTATGACAAAAAACGGTAGGAATGTTATACACACTGCAAATACGCAATCGTAAATAAATGAAACCGTCACAAGGTCTGTTTTCGGGAGACACCATGGGGTTTGATCAGGTCCAATATGGCGAACTTCATTTAGCCAAGGCCTTATTGAGGAAATGAATATTGATATCAGCACTAAAATTACAACAATTTTCTTTGACGAATTAATATCACATATGCCCCTTCGTTTGAGTGGATGACATATTCCTATGTACCGTTCCAAAGTAAAACTTGCCACCAGCCATGTTGAGAGAAATCGAGAGGCGTATGACAAGAAAATTGTAAGTTGACAAATTCCATTGACGTCTAAAAATTCTGCAATGTTGCTACGGAATTCCTCACGTAATCCACGCTTCACCCATTCAATGAGAACAAAAAATATCAAAGCTAGAAGATCTGCTGTCGACAGAGCAGCTAAATAGACACTAGCTGATAATTTTCTCATGTTTTTGGTAACAAATACCATTAGTGATAAAACGTTTCCCACAATTCCTACGATGAATATAATAGGTGTAAAATAGGTGAAGAAAACTAGTCCTTCGTGGCTGATCTCAGTTGAATTGTTTAACTCCCCAAAACTGAGAAAAAAATCGTTGTCATTGCATGGTATTTGAGTACTGTTTGAACTGTTAAACCTTAAGCATGGGTCATTCTTTGTTTCGTTTTCCTGAAATAATAGAAGCATAAATATTTAATCATCTGATTTTTACGAAGTTTGGAAAAATCTATATGAGATAGATTTATAATCCATTTTGCGTATAGAGATTTTACAAATTTTATAAATAAATGATTTTTGATATTTTTTTCACTCTCTCTTTATTGAATTTCTTGTCAGAATTTTAACACTCTTATATTAACAGTTACCGATAAAAAGTCATAAAGATATATGTGCTGAGCACGAAGTTTTTGAATTACTTGCAAAATACAATCTACTCTGTGTGTATATCAATTAATCAACGGTATATCACATGGCTGCAAAATTGCATAATGCAAGACATAAAAAAATAACATATATTGAAAGAATGTTTAATAGTAATAAGGAAAATTATTATATTGATTGCAATAAATAACTTTGATTCCCCATTGAAATAAATCTGATCACTTCTCTGACGTCATACATTAATAAGTGTTGTCAGGACTTAGTCAATGACGTTGCATCAACACAATTGAGAATGCGTAGTAACAAAATATACTTCCTTTCATTTTTGCTTTATCTTAATCAAACAGTCCTCAATAAAAAGAATATATAATTCCAGGATTAAAATATCGACAATTTTTCAACTCGTGGCCGAGCAACACTGAAAACTCATGCGCCACGTGTTTCATGAATGAATGCGTTTTTCCGTCACTCGATGCATATTATTCTATTCATGAATTCTTATGAAATGTAAGATAAAGGAAAGAGAGATAGCAAAGGGGCAATCAAATATCCATTACTCCTATACAAAAAAAAACAACAAAAAAACGCATGGCCAGAAAAATAGGAACAACGTACAAGACTATCATAAACAACAAAACTCTGCACTGAATATGAAGACTGAACAAAACATGAATATTCAATTAAATGTAGTAATAACGTGTTACCTAATTATTTTGCATTTTAACTGTAAAACCTTCCAATTAATCCGATTTTAAGCACATATTTTGGTAAGTCGTGTTACTTTATATGCAATTATCATGGTAGTAATAATTGGACTGTGGATTGTCGGTTCTTCAGTTTGTCATTTAAAAGCTAAAATTCAAGGCAGCAATTACAACTTTATTGTTTGCTTTGATTGGACTTATAATTATCGATTTCACAATGATATCTTTTCTCTTTCTTTATATTAATTGACTTTACATTATTCCCATTATGATTTTTTTTTCCTCAGACGAGTAGTTCGACCACTAGTAGTTTACATCTAATAATATAATATGCTTTTGTTAAGCAAATCAAAGTAAAATACAAAAACTGCAAGAATCACATTCACTCCAAAAGAAAAAAAAGACTGGATGTATCAACAGAGTAAGCGTCTCATGCTAGGCATAAATCAAAATGAATTAACAAAGAACACATTTAATAACGATACAATATTTCAAATATTTGATATAAATACGCAATATGTTCTTATCTGTAATTATTAAATATAAACAGTTTTAATATCTGCCTTAATCAGAGTGATCAACCGACTATTGAATGCACGGGTTGTGAAGTCATATTAGTATATTATTTCCTTGCGATCAACTACTTTTTTTTAGGGAAAAATGCAATCAAAACATTCGATTCATCATGCATTGAGATGTCAATACATATACTATCAATTTATATCAGTATATTAAACATCTTGTTATTTTTAAACAGAGGAGCAAACATCCTTAAGAACAAAATAAGAAACATAAACATCCTCTCAAAATAATAAAAAAAAACATCAAAAACAAATGAAAAATAAGATAAACGACAAAAAAGATTGCTCTTCGATGCACTGTAAATTGAAAATTATTTCTGAACATGCGTAGAACAAAGATTAAGCAGCAAATAAATCTAACGATGACAGCAGAATAAGTGATTAAACCCACTCGTTTTGAAATAAATGCGTCAAATAAATTCTTAAGTGTATCGTTGAATTACAACCTTACTTAGACATCATCAGTGAAAAGAACATACGACCGATTTTTATGTCCCATTTGGCAATACAACTCTTATAAACATAAGAACACTTATTAAATATACTATTGCTATTGCTTTTGCTATATTGTTGCATATAGACTTTATATTCCCGTGAAAAGAAAAGACTTCATAAGTGTTTATGGTTGTATCTAATCCTAATTGTGTTTATGCAAATAAAATATGTTTAAAGTAAACACGTCAAAAAACAATTAACAACATTTTTTTCAGTTCAAAATTTTTCGAAATAAATGTCCTATGATCTCAACTAAACATAAATTGTAATGCATGTTGAATAGATAAGTTGATACTGAATGATAACATTAAATAATTATCTTTTGGTCTTAAAACAGTCATATAATATAATATAAGTAATGCAAAATATTTGTAAGAGGAGTAGTACGAAATAGTTAATTCCGGACGACAATTATATTTGAAACCGACATTTGATTTTCCTAATTCTAAGGTGTATTTTCTTTATTCTTGCAATTTTTACAATGTTTTTTTTTTTTTGTTCAAATGTTTAAAAAACACTTGCATATTATGTTTTTTTCAATGTTTTCAAACGGCAAGAACAATGACAACTACAAATATACAAATAAAATCATCCAAGATACAAAACTTAAGGTTGTATACCTCAGAAACGCGTTTCGCGTTAATTAGACTCGTCTGTGGCACTGCAATCAAAATAGAAGGGAAGAAACCAAGGACAACATTTTGGAGCATTTAAGGGGGTACATAACACTACAGGGAGATAACTCTTTAAACATAAGCAGAACGTTTTAATCACGTTCTATTGTTAAGGAAATATTAAGCTTCTCAATGATCAAAATTAGTGTTTGTCAAACTGCTATATATTCAATGAAATTTTTCCGATAAAGTGTGTGATTCAAGTTTTTTTGAAATTTTCATATTTTTGTCAAAGGGTCAAAGTAAATATTTTGTTAAAATTTTATGAAAATTAAACGAGCCAAATTAATCTTAGTCAAGGTGTTTGGTACCACCTTAAAAATCGAATAGTTAATTAGAAATGTTTACCAAATCTGGCAAAGGAAATTCCTGTATGTATATATATGCCTGTGGGTAAAAAAAAAATAATAGTATTTTAAACATTGATTTCCATTATTCCTAGACAATACATTTACAGAAAATAATCGTGTCATACAGGTTTTCAGAAAATGTACCATACATTTCGTATGATTTGAATCGCCGTAATAGTTTAAATAGAATGCACACAAGCCTTTAAAATTTAAAATTATATTCCATACCTTAGTTGTCCCAATGTACAATTTTAATGCCGAAAACAAATAATCACTCATAATGTATTGCTTTCCTTAAAAGCTGGTCATGTTCCATTTAAATCGTCTAATTATTCTTTGAATCAGAAACTATTTCGAAACTTCCAACAGGTGTCTTTATATATGATTCTTCCTACACATTTAACGCACTTTTTTATGAAAACAAAACGTCGTTACCAATAAAATTTTACGTTTGTCTGCAAGGAAAACAAATCTATAAACCTCATCTTTATAGAAAAACAGCTGTGACAAGTAAAGTTATTTGAATAACACATTCAGATTTGATAATTCTTTTCTCCAGTGACACAATACTATAAATTGATTGCATGCGTATTCGGTATTTTTCTTTATTCTTTTTTTTTTATTTTGAAATTGTCTTTTCCATATTTTATTTGAAACGATATCAAATAATGTGAAAGAGAGGCGAAAGATACCAAAAAGTATCAAAATCTTTGGTTAAAGACAAGTTAACAAATTGACAACGTCTTAAGAAAAAAATGACTATTAAACGATACACATGAGACTACAAAACACAACATTGAAAACTGAGAGCACGAATCTCTCCAAAAATCGGAGGTGATCTCAGCTGATCCGAAGGTAACAAAAAAATGAAAACACTTTCTATATTTCATGCGTCCGATGCTCTTTTCTGGATTTACCTCCACCAGGAACGCTCAAAACCGAATATTTGAAAGCCAATGATGAATAATAAAGACCAAAACAATTGAAGAGATATATAACCAAAAAGACCTAAACAAATAGCCAAATCAATTTAAGGTCAACTTTGCCTGAGGAAGTTGAAAGCTTAGATTCTTTATAATTTATAAATTTATAAACAGACAATTTTAAAAAGATTTGTTATTAATCATGTCAGTACCGAAGTAATTACTACTGAGCTGGTGATACCCTCGGAGACTGATAGTCCAACAGCATAAATGTAAATTAATGATGTACATTTTCATCTCGTTTTCAGTTGCATCTTTAATTTTTGATCTACAGATCGATTAATATGTTTAAATGTCATTGTCATATTGAAATTGGATTTTTAAATCCTGCAATCCAATTTGCCCTATAGAGTAATGATAGAATTTTATTAATGCTGGATGATATTTATGGAATCTGTTTTATGTTTAGTTTTGTATTAAGTAATTAGCCAAGTGACGGATTATATCCACATGTGCAGATTTAATCCTGTATTGGTATGATTATCAGAACATGTATGTGACTAACTTTTATGCTGCATATACAAAAAACTCATCAAAGATACTATGTTTATATATTGGTATGCCAGTCGAGTTTTTTTGTTAATATAAGACTCGTCAGAGGCCCCCGAAGAAAAAAATGTTGGAAACTGTAACAACAAACACTTGCTATGGGTTATCAATACTATAGATTGTGTTGCCATTCTATTTCGATATAAAACATATTTCTAAATATGTATCATAAACTTATTCTCAATACATCAATAGTGACCTTCAATTACATGTGAGAGGTGGAGGCCCGCTAACATGTTTAACCCAGCAACATTCTGTATGTGCCTCTCCAAATTCAGGAGTCAGTAATTTAGTGGTTGACGTTTGTTGTTGTATTTCGGTGTGTTTGGTTCATTGATTTTTACATAAATGAGGCCGTTAGTTTTCTCGTTTGAATTATTTTACATTTGTCATTTCGAGGCCTTTTATAACTTACTATGATGTAAGGGTTTTGCACATTGTTGTAGGCCGTACAGTGACCTATAGGTGTTAACTTCTAAGATATTTGGTCTCTGGTGGAGAGTTGTCTCATTGGCAATTATACCACATCTTCTTTTTTAAATGACAAAGAGATTGCTTACTACCCTTTCATTATTAATTGATCCTTTTTGAATCTGGTTTACTTTACTTAGAGTTTCTTCCTCAGTTAGGTTGCTATACAATTAAACAAATCCTTGTCTGAATTCAGTCAACGCGCTATTTATTTCTTGCTATTGAAACATTTTTATTGAAAGTATACATCATAGTATATCTATCTATAAATTATATACTCTGCGTTAGACGGCAGGTTACTGTAATGCTTTATTGAAGGAATACATCATCATTTATCTACATCATAATTTATCTATCTATCAAATCATATACTAGGCGTTGGACAGCAGGTTACTGTAATGCTTTATTGAAGGAATACATCATAGTTTATCTACCTATCAAATCATATACATTTCGTTGGACGACAGGTTACTGTAATGCTGTATAATTACAATTTTTAAACACAGGACACAAATAAAATGTATGATTAGTTATTGGAAAAATGCTCCATATAAATAACGGTATCGTAAAATCAAAATTTGAGTTTTTTAAAATTTCCGAAACACATCAAGTCGCAATTTTCAAGAAAAGGATTTACGGTAAATATGTAATGCTTGATTTCAGATAAAACCATCGTTGATACGGTATGAAATATTTTAATATTGATTGTCATTTTTTTTTTTTTTTTTTTTTCTTCGTTTTTATTGAAGGTTTATATGTCCCCTGTGTTATTCCGTCGATCGACATTTTAAGGAAGGCGGTATGGATCTGAAGAAGCTAACTTTACTGAATTATATATGACTGTCATACAAAAGAGAGGTTTAGCTAGCTATTACACCAGGTTTTATCCACAATGTACTACATAAGGAAATGTCTGTACCAAGCCAGGAATATGACAGTTGTTCTTCATTCGTTTGATGTGTTTCGGGTTTTGATTTTGCCATTTGTAAAGGGACTCTCCGTTTTCCTTGGAGTTCGGTATTTTTGATATTTTGCTTTTTAACCATTTTCTTATTTGTGTATATATCATAGGTCAGGAATTATGCCTTTGTTATGTGATGAATTAAGTATTAATGGTAAAATTTCAAAGTCCTATGTTGAATCATTTTTCAGCTGTCATTGAATCATACAGATTTCGAACAAGATACTTAGTATATCGTAAAGACACCTGCCTACTGATTGATTTATAGATATTTGTTGGTAATTTGTTTGGTTTAGTTTTGTTTTATTTATTATATTCTATTATGAATAATAATGACTTATAAAGAAATATGAATTTATAAAGGCAAAGAAAGGTTAAATAGCCCACTAATCATGTTTATAAATGGTACATATCATGTAAACACGTAATCAATCATCGTAAGAGCATACGTGATTCCTAGCACAGCAGTTTTCAATTAGTCAAGATCAAGGCGAAGATAAACATTAATATCTAAAAAAAACCATTGAAAATGTATTTCAGTGGAAGGATTAAGAATATACATATCAGCATCATACGGTGTATGACAAGCATATAGATTTCACTGCAATACTCTTCAAATAACAATTTGTAATATGAATTTTTGCTAGAGTTATATGAAGCATTGATATTTCGATGCATCAGTGAATATGAAAGCACTTACTTAGTTTGATAAGGTAAGGTTACTATGTAAAATACACCACAAAACCTAAAATATGAAAGGAAATGGTTCATTATTTAATAGCAAAATAAACTCTCCATGAACCCGTGCTCCTTTTTATACAATCTTAACAATATGTGCATTATATAATTTTATAATTGAATGATATTGTAGAATTTGTGTGCATTTATTTAATCAAAACTATCATTTTAATGTAATGTTGTCATTTTAGCGGTATATTTAACATTGCCATAAAGCGCGGAGGTTTGGCTAGCCACAAAACCAGGTTCAACCCACCATTTTTTCTTAAAATGTCATGTACCAATCAGGAATATTGCAGTTGTCATCTAAAAGTTCGTTTCTATGAATGTTGCACCGTTGTTTGTTTTTTGTTGCACTTCTGTGTTCTGTTATTTCGTTGTTTTCCTCTTATAATTGATGTGTTTCCCTCGGTTTTAGTTTGTAACCCGGATTTGTTTTTTCTCAATCGATTTATGACTTTTGAACAGCGGTATACTACTGTTGCCTTTATTTACCCGAGTGGAAGAGTGATAATGTTTTGACATTGTGCGATAGCAGGGACATCACAAATGTAAAACAATTAAAATTTTAAAAAAACAACGGCCTGAATTGTGACAAAATATCAAATGAAAGGCAAATTTAACAAACAGCAAATATTGACAGCCAAGGAATTAAAGCCTCCGTATTGGGACAGGTACATATGATATGTGGCGGGATCGATATGATTGTGATCGCCCAATCCTGCCCTAGCCTTGGACTGTGGTGTAACTGTTCCACATAAGAACAAATTGTCTGTTTGAAATGGCTTGACTCATTAGATTGGCATGAAGCAGAAAAAAAAAAACATAACATAAAAAAAATACACATTGTAACAATCTATCAATCTCGCAGTTACTGAGAGCTAGTTCAAAGCCCAGAACAACAAATGATTAAATCATATTTCAATTCTACGGAATATGATGATTTCCATGTTATACAATTGATTAAAATTGTGGGTTGCCGATCTGATTTTATTAATCATTTTAATTTTTTTTCTTATCTTTGACCATTTTTTGGGAGGTGGGGGGAGCATGCGTGATATACACATCATTGTTTTCTAACTTTTGCTTGCTATACACTTTTCCTTTTTATAATAATACATGTAAGAGTGGTAAATAAGCCTAGATGAACCGCTCGACATCAATTCTGCATTGTATCTTCATACATATGCTTTTTGGTAAAAACAACTTGTACTCTACCTGGGAAAAAAATTATACTTAGCTACAATTTTAAAGTCAAATTAACCATGTCTTAAATAAATGCTGATAGAGCTATATGGATCGTTCATATCTTATTTGATGATAGAAATATATTATATATAATATATTGATTTCAATTTTTTCTAAAGCACAAGACTTTTTTTCACGTAAGATGTTCTTAGTTTCTTTTATTAATGACGAAGTAATTTGTATTATTATATGTAATTGATTGATTTATCTAATCGATAAAGCAAACAGAATTCAATTTTGAAAATCACCATACTTTTGAAAGCATAATGTCACATATCAAATGTTATGAGAAAAAAAGCACCTGTTACCCATCGGCGTGTAGAAAAAAAACACAATATACTGTTGGTTGTCTCGTCAAACATATATCTGTAATAAGGTAGCATTAGGTTGTTTGTCCTTTGAAATTGCGCATTTTAAATAGATTTTATCGTATATCTGTCTAGCATATTGAGTAGATTCTTGATGACTTGAATGTAAAGAAAGAAAAATGTTAATGTTTTAATCAAAGAATTCGTATCTTCATGGACAAGTGAATATATATAAAGATTAATAAAATATAGATTTGAACTGCAGATTTTCCGATGCTTACGTCAAACTATATTGCTCTCATCAACTAAAAAGTCAAAAATTTCCAAATGGAAACTCGAAAAACAGTTTTAAAATAAAGGAAAATTAGAGGTGAACAATGGCATTAAAAAGTAAAGTTATTCAGTTAGGGATTTCGTTACCACAAATTACCTTAAGTCGTTACAAAATTCTCTCATAGATATAAAGATTTGGTTTTGAAGTTTGGTTTGGATGTTGGATGTTTTCTGATTGATATTTTAGTCTTAGATTCATGATTTTTCTATTACTTGCTATTGGCTTTGAACTTGCTGTCAGTTACTGCGAGTACTCTCAGATATGTACTGAGTGTCTTTTTGTTGTGGGGATGTATCAGTATGCCACTCTGTGTTTTTGGTACCTGTTTTGTCCCTTATATCGATCTGATAAGTAAAGCCCTTTTCAAGTGATTTTTATAGTTTGTTCATATATTGTACTGTTACACAATTGTCCCAGGTTAGGTGGAGGGTTGGGCGCCCGTTAACATTTTGAACCCCCTCCTGTATGTGCCTGTCAAAAGCCTGTTATTCCGAGGTTGTCGATTGTAGTTGTGAATCATATTTTTAGATCCTTTTGGTTAAATGACTCGTCAACTGTTTCGGTTCTTATATATCCTCGGCTTTCAAATATTCGGCTTTGATCGTTCACGATAATGGCAAATCCAGAGAAGCGCTTCGGAAGCATGAAATTAGTAACGTGTTGTTTTCATTTTTTGCTGAACTTTTTCCGTAGAAATTCAGCAACTAATTACAGGGATACTTGGACTAACGCTGTAATCCGAGTAAAATATTAAAACAGAACTGAGGTTGAGGGGGGGGGGGGGGGGGGGGTACCAAATGGCAATGCAAATTTGACTCGTTACAATAAGTTCCTGTTAGTTTAAGGATACTTCTTATTTTTCTGAAACGTGAACGTTTTTACCTTTAGATATCTTTATTTGTCCTTTTTTAATATTCCGAGAACAGGAGAAGAGGAGCTAGTTTTTATTTAATAATGATGTTGTAAGTCTGTTTTTTTGTATTATCCTTGTATTAATTATCTGTTATCATTTTGTTAAATGTTGCGACACGTGGCCTGATTTTTTTGTTAGAAATATGCTTCATAAGAGATGTATATTCATGATAGGATTAACTTTGTTTTGATAACTTATTGAACGTTTTAGCATATACATTGTTTTTAAAAAAAAAATGTTCACAACCGTTTCATATGTATTGCTTTTCAAACTTTTCATCTTTGACTAATTGCAATAACGTTAAACGAGAGAGGCAACAGATATCAAAGGGACATTCAAACTGATAAGTTGTAATATAAAATGACAACACCATGGCTAGAAAAGAAAAAGACAAACAGGTTATATCTGGTCTATATACCAGCTTTGATAAGTGTTTGTTATTACTATTTATTTGTTTAGTGTATGTTCACTGGTGTAAATATGTCTTTTGATTGAGTTATGCCACTTCATTTGATATTTTATAGTGTGTCTTTGTATGTTGTGATGTTACACTATTGTTTCAGATAAGGGTGACGGTTTGGTACCATTAAAACGTTTCAACCCGCTGCAATTGTTTGCACCTGTCCTAAGTCAGGAATCTGATGTTCAGTAGTTGTCGTTTGTTGTTGTGGTTCATAAGTTTTTTACGTTTCTCGTTTTTTATATAGATTAGACCGTTGGTTTTTCCCGTTTGAATGGTTTTACACTAGTAATTTTTGGGGCCCTTTATAGCTTGCTGTTCGGTGTGAGCCAAGGCTCCGTGTTGAAGACCGTACTTTGACCTTTATTGGTTTACCTTTATAAATTTTGACTTGGACGGAGAGTTGTTTCATTGGCACTCATACCACATCTTCCTATATCTATAAACAACAGTACAGTTAACACTACAAAAAAGCAATGAATCACGTGGTCATGTTCGCTGCCTAGGACTGTTAGCATTCAAACTTACCATCATTTCAGGTGTATTTTTTTATAAATTTATGATTAAAAATATACATTTAGACAGTAAATAACTAAAGCAATAAAACCGAATTCTAATAAGGTAAATTCAAAAAAAGGTAAGGTCCGTAAAATCGGACAATCAGACGGTAGGCTTTCTTAACAAACGGAACAAATTGAAAACAGATTTTCTCTTTAAATATCATATAATTATGTTTTTTTTTCATAAATGGTCACATCTTTCTCAGGGATAACTTATCTTAGATAAATATGGTTGTTGTATTATATTTCATCATTTTTAATTTTCCCAAATGTTTGGTTCGAACATACTTGATTAATGAGATTATATATTACATGTCGTGCTTACGAACATCATTGTTAATAGTTTCTTTAATTGTACTTAATACTATATATGTGGTAGTGCATCCTGATGATATTTCTGTAAAATGTATTTACATCTACAATGTATATCAATAGATTTTATGGAATAAAAACACCTGCATGCACACTTGATTAACATCACGATTTTCTTTAATATACTATATTTACGGAATATATTCTAAAAGAATTAGAATTCAGGGTAAAAATTATGTTTTTTATAATTATTTGGTATTTAAGAATTTTGTCAATATCATACTGATATATACTAATTTGTATTGTTCAGATCAATAGGAACTGACAAAACGAATGTGGATTTTATCCTTTCATTTAAAAAGAAAGAAAATGTGGTATGATAACAAGTGACAAAATTGTGTAGGTCCAAGAAATTTGAGATAACCATATGGCCTTTAGAAATGACAATGGACAAATTATATGCAGTAAAGTAAGCTTATAAAAGGCTTCGACGTGATAAACTGTAAAATGAAATAAAACGAGAAAACTAAAGACTGATATATACACAGTAAAACAAACGAAAACAAAGTATGATAGACAGCAACCAATGATAACCACTGAATATCAGGTTACTTACTAAGGACAAGCATATACATTATGCGGCTGGGTAATATATGTATGCAAGCTCTCAATCTTCCCCTTCACTAGGACAGTGGTGTAACAACCTGAGAACAAACAGTCATCGTAACCCTCACCTTCCCTTAGACAGTGGTGGAACAGCACAACCTGGGAACAAACAGTTATCTCAACCCTCCCCTTCCCTTGGACAGTGGTGTAACAGCACAACATGAGAACAAACAGTCATCCAATCTTATCGAAACACACAAAACAAATAACAAAAAGCCTAAAAAGACAAAGTACCGACCTAAGAGTACTTGCATTGACTGAAAACCTAAGTTTAGCTAATAAATTAATAGTGTTTCCTAGACAAACAATGTCTCAATATATTCTTTTTAATGTGTCTCATTGTTCACGATATTTGTGGGAGAATGTAAAATAAACAAAAATGGTAAAATTAATGTTAAAGTCATGTAACGTATTACTATTATTGATGTACCTGCACTTACTGTGGAGTTTCATCGCAGATAGTTTTCCTTGACTGTTCTAAATTGATGTGCGCGGATCTATTATGAGTTGAAACAACACCTGCTGGATAGTTTCTAAATACATGCAGACTTTCAGACATTATCATGCCTGTAAACGATTTAGACTGTATCCTTCATATATTATATTTCTTGAACATGATACTAAAACATGCAAGGTATATACCAGATGTTGAAGATACCATAGAGAGAAACAAAACTCATAAGAAACGAAAAATATAACGGAAAAAATAGACAAACTACAGTCTAAAAAACACTGTATAAAATAAAGACTGTTTCTTTTAAAGTTGTCTTTACACTAAATACATTGAATGTGGGATGTGTACTGATTGTTATTTCATTCTTAGATACATAATGTTGTTATCAGTTGTTATTGGCTTTGAACTAGCTGTAAGTAGCTGTAAGTACTCTCAAATCTGTACTGTGTGTCCTTTGTTTTGTTGTGGGGATGTACAAATACCCTGCCACGTCCTGTCTGGGTTTTTGGTTTGGTATTTTTCTGCTCTGGACCGATCTGATGAGTTAAGCCTTTTCAACTGATTTTATAGTTTGTTCTTATGTTGTACTGTTACACCACTGTCCGAGTTTAGGTGGAAGTTTGTTACCTTCAAATATGTTTAGCCCCGCCACATTTTTTATGTGCCTGTCCGAAGTCAGGAGCCTGTTATTCATTATGGATGTGGTTGGTTTATTTCTCTTATATCTGTTTCGTCTCAATTGATTTGTTTTACATGTTTCAATGTCGGACGCTTTTATAACCGACTATACGGTATTTGGTATGCTTCATGTTGAAGGCCGTACGATTGCCTATAATTTGCTAACATCGACTTCATTTGAAATTAAGTTGATAGACGTCTCATTGGCATTTTTGTCAACATATATCGCTTTTTTAAAACACGAGAGGAATTTTCTGTTCCTAACAATTATTTCATTTTCGATACTGTTCAGTTATAGAGTGACTATAGGTGGGTACTTTTATCAACACAAGACAGGAACTTTACAACTTCATGTAGTTCGTTACCTCTGGTGGTTGACTGTAAGTATCACCAGCAAATTAGCCAGTACGCACAGACCATAAATTGTCAAATCATTTCCGAATTTTTATTTTAACTGGAGGAGTTTTATCGTGACAGAACTGTCACAAATAAAGGAACATCATAAAATGAAATAACATCAAAACCATCGTTAAATGATACTAGTATTAGTAAGACACGAATAATATCATTACTTATAGAATAAACATAATGGTGTTGATCAGTCTTTGAGTCTCTTCTCTTTTGTAATACTAACATCTTCTTGCAAATTCATAATTTGAAACAGAACTAAACTGTTTCATTATGTGTTTGTTGTCTTAATTAATAAATATATTGTAGTACATTACTAGGGAGTTGAACAGTATCGTGTCTTCTTTGACTTTGCATGACGTCGGTACAATCTCCAATGATTTGTGTATACTATCAGTGTCTGCGAAGATCTTATATATGATATTAATTAGCACTGTCTTTCTAGTATCCGTGTTGTGGGTGTAAATATTTTTTCTAAACTAGTTTCTATCGCACCTTGTGCTTTGTTTCTATTTGTATCAATCGAATTGAGAATACATTTTGGATTTGTTAAGCTAGTCTATACCCGCCAACTATAAATGTTCCTTTCTGAACTCAGGAAAGTGAGGAAGTGATATTTGAATAAAGAAGGTACATTGTATTTCTATTCGGTTGATAATTTTTATATGGAATTTGATGTTTACAGACGAGTTTTCATAGTTTATCCAAATGTTAAGGAGTCACCGCTTGGAACACACTATGCATACCATATCTTGACTTCCAGTTATCTCTAATTTTTGCAATTTACAAAATGGACTGTCTGACCATGATCATTTATTGTGATATCAAATATGGTGACCGATATTCATACTGTTTTTTCCTTACATTTTCAACTTTTATAAAAATATTTTAACCAGGAAAATTCACATCTGTAATTTACAATTTGATGGTTTATATAAAAGAGAGGCAAAAGATACCAAAGGGACATTCAAATTCATAAGTCGAAAATAAACTGCATGACAACGTCAGGGCTAAAAAGAAAACGAAAAACAGACAAACAACAGTACACAAAACACAAAACACAACATAGAAAACTAAACACTGAGCAACACAAACCCCACCAAAAACTGGGGATGATCTTAGGGGCTTCGGACGGATAAGCAGATCCTGCTCCACATGTGGCATCCGTCGTATTGCTGATGTTAATACAAACCCGAGTTACGACTAAATTTTCAAATGAATGTAATTAATATAGGTGATAGTAATTTATCGATGTTCGTATCTTGTAAATCAATTAAAAAGAAAAAAAAACTCAAGGTATAAAAGGAGTGGAATGCTAAAAAAAATTAAACTGGATGCGCCCTCAAAGTAAGCGTCTCCTGCTATGCATTCGTCACCCGCCATGTGAAATCACTGAGACAAAAATGTCACAATCAGGAATATGACTCAATCGATGAAACCACGGATCAGACGACTATAATGAACAGGTTTATATAGAAAATTGAATAAGAGACAACAACTGAAGACTATTGCGTTTGCTCCGAACACATCACACAAATTATTTAGTAGTTATAACTTGTTCTATCAATTTGTATGTTTCTCCTAGATTATGTCGTCTTAATCATTAACATTTTTAATGTCGATAAATCGCAATATCACACTTTTAGTGGCCTTGCTTATAAAATGTCTGTAAACATGGTAAAAAGGTTTTCTATTTCTATTTTCTTTAAGAAACGTCTTATGGTCAATTTCGTCTCCTCTCATTATAAACAACAAAGCCATAATCATATTTGTTGAGACAATTAGTTTTGCCTCGGCGCTATTGTCTTGCATTAATGCGATTTTTGTGACATTTAACTTCCCCCCTACAAAATAGAAACCATGGACTTTCTGACAGCATATCAAATGTGACAGGACGTGACAATTTAATGGAAAAGATCAGGATTCGAAGGAGACCTCAGTGTAACCTAAGTCTCAAGTTTATTAGGTTGAATTAGGAGCAAACACTTTGATTTAGAAATACACGGATGAAGGTTGTTTAATTGATTGTTAATTGCTTAACGTCCCGTGACAAGTATTTCGTGGATGTTTAGGAAAAGGACAAATTGACAATAACTTTAATAGGAAGGTCTTTTTATAAAGGTCGACTGGGATGAAGGACGAGAAGTTTGAAATGCCACTCTGATACATTGGATAAGAACATAAAATTAGCTTTGCCACAAGCCACCTACAGACCCCTGAAATACTTGCTGCAATTATTCTTGAGGTAACACTTTCTCTATACGCTGCGTCGGATTTAACATCCCCATTACGTTGGACGTGGCAGGACTTTATAAATCCAACACAAACCATTGGACTTCAAACTTTGGCTAGGAATTTACCGCTTGTCGAAAGAAGACCAGGAGATAAGAGTTGTCTTTACCATGTTTTCCACAATATCCACTGGATTACGAATGAAGACAGTTATGACTTTCCCGTAAAGGAGATGCTTTTAGATGTTATGGTCTCAAAATAATTATCTTTTTTGTTTTCCTCAGTTTTTGTTGGGAGGTTATGTCAATCACTGAGGAAACCATCAGCTTTCAAACACGTTTGCATGAATTCGCCTTAACTGGAATAGTTCACATTTATGCTCTTACCCTTTTTCCCGGAAACAAATTGTTTCAACTTATTTTTGATTGAAGCAAACTATATTGGAACATTAATTAGTATTTTCATGTTTGAAGAAATTAAATACTAATAAATGTGAAATAACAAGTGCAACTGCGAGCTACTGCTCACTGATGATACCCCCGCCCAAATATTTTGGCAAACTGGTAAACAGGAAGTTGTTGAGAGATGAATCTGAAAACACGTCACACGGTACAGCTGACTTATATAACCCTGAAACCAGATTTCAGAAATCCTTGAATTGTAGTTCCTGAGAAAAATGTGACGAAAAATATTCATGGGATGGACGGACGGACTGACGGATGGATAGATGGACTGACGGATATATTTGTGGATGGACGGACTGACGGACGGACAGGCAGAGGTAAAACAGTATACTCCAACTTTTTTTTAAAGCGGGGTAATAATTATAAAAATTATACCATGCATTTAGTAAAATATACATTTACAAATTAATGTAATATAAATGGTGTACAACAGGCAGATTATCATAATACATAATCTTAGTCAGCTGTTATCAATTACACATGAATTAGTCATTATTTGTTTAGTTCCTTTTTTTTTAATTGAAAATATTCAATTAATGAAAAAAAATATCATTTTCTTGGCAGAGAAACGGCAATTGTTTATGCTATGAACCAATACAAATATAACATGCTCCTGGTCTAAGTTCTTAATCACATATATTAGTATATATCTTTAAAACGATATTGAAAACACAAATTTTTACTGAAATCATCTTTTTTTCGTGTGGATTAAATGTTTAAAAAAAAATATGTAATATAATAGTATACAATGTTAACATGATTTATCCAAAGAAATCATAATTTCTTTCAAGACAAGTCATCTAGTGTAATCGATTTCATTTTAACGTAGGTGCAATTGTAATGAAATCCATAACATTAAATTAGCAAACGAAGACGAAACGCGCGCATGGCATATAAAAAATTGAAATCCTGGTATCTTTAATGAGTTTATTGTAACATAGATATTGAGATGCATTGACACTAAAAAGTAACTTAGTAGACAGTTGTGCTAATTTGATTTAGAATTTTGCTTTTTCCTTCTCAATGCATAATACCATTGTATTTAAGGATTAATAGGTTAATATGAGTTTGACCTGTAGAATTTTCTAGGACTGAAATACTATTCTAGTTCTTTAATAGTTTTTCATTTACTTTATTTGTTTCAATGTCATTTAGCAATGGCTTAATAGTGACAGATATTTTTATTTATACATGATTGGTTCTAAGTTGTATAGTCCTTCAAGAGCAAAGGAGGTTTTAAAGGGTGGAAATTTTATACAGTATAGCTAAAATTAGTTTTGTTAACTTTCTTTGGGCATCAACAGACTGTCAAATATATCACTTAACTTTTTTTCTCGAAACATTTGAGATACTAATATCATATGGTAAATGATCATCTAATATACCAGGCTTATATTTTCGTACGCCAAATGGCCGTCCGTCTTAAAAAAACTGACAAGTGACGCTCGAATAAATAAAAATATTCGTTTTATGGAAAAACCTTTTGTTTAATTCAAAAGAATCAATTTTAAGATATATCAATTTTACACATATATGCTCAAACAAATGTATTTTGGGTGTACTGCATCTGCCCTTCTATTAGCCTACAAAACAAAACAAAATGTATTCGGCAATTTGTTTTGCGCTTCTTACCAGTCATATTTATAGTATAATTATGATTACGAAAGATATGTACACACAGCTTTGTGTGAACTAGTTCTATCTTTCAAAGACTTACATTGGATATATTATTTGAGATCTTGTTAGTTATTTCCGTATTTTAGTGTTAGTTCAACGAAAAGATAATTAAAACTGAAATGTCTACAAAAAAGACAATCACCAACAAATTTTAAACCTTATATAATGTAGAAATAATCTAAATATTCAAAATAGAAATTTCCATAATCGTATTTTGTAAGATGAAACCTATAATTTTCATACGCCCAGTGGCAATAGCTTCGAACTCTAATTTAAGTAATTTGACTCGAAAACAGTATGTTTTTTTTATCTTATTCATGTTTTGTTAGTTAAAACTTCATCAGATTCAGATGACGAATATAATTAGTTGACTGTTTATTGGTGACTGCAGACCTAAGTATCCGATGCTTGTTATGTCAGACACTCGAATATCAATATTTGTAAACGTCTCTCTTTATTAGTCAGCGTAGGGTATGGGTGTGGGTGTAATTATCTGCATAAGCGACTTTCCTAAGATGTCTGATAAGGAGACGCTTGCCATGTCGATATACCCGTTTTTTGCCTTTTTATGGTTCATACGATTGTCTTCTTTGTGTCAGTTGCTATGATTTGTCATCTTAATGGATTAATGAAAACACCGGAATTGTGTTAGAAAATTTGTTTTTACGATTTTGTTTCAATTATTTGGAATTATGGAATACATCTCCTTCATGCAAATCTCTGGTTCCTTGCAAGGCTATGGCTATAACTTGGGTCCTTTCGGTATTATCAGCTCTTCTTTTGTTTTAATAAATTCACAATTTTTGGCTTCTAGCATCACTGAAGAGACATTTATTGTCGAAATTCGCATCTGGTGCAGTACAATAGGTACAATTAATTTTACTGTACATCGGTAAACTACTGTTGCCTAAATTTCGTATAACAAGCTTAGTTAAAAATGAGTTGAAGCACTGATACACATACGAAGTATATGATTGTTAATTGGAGACTAAAGTACGTGCTGATGCTGACCTACGTAACCGATTCTTATTATTTTAGACACTCGAATCGTGCTTACTGGCAATTGGTATTACACGGTTATATTATTCACTAGGAAAGGACATTTAATTAAAATTAAATGTAACCTTTTCACCGAGGCAAACCAAAACAAAATAAACCCGAAAAAGACACGTGTTAATGAATAATACCGATGACAACAGATACAGAATGAAATTGAAAATTGTTTCGAAATAAGAATCATTCGAATGCATGCGCTTAAAAAGAGGCGGAAAATACGAAGGGGATAAGCAAACTGTCTTTGATTCGAGGGTCACTGATGAGTATTTTGTAGACTGAACGCGCGTCTGTCGTACAATGTTTTCAACCTGGTATCTATGATGAGTTTATTTAATCATAAGTCGAAGAGAACTAACAATGCCATGGCAAGTAAAACAAACGACAAACAAGTCACAGAACACTACATACAACCTGAATAGGAAGAAACCTTTCAAAAATTTGTAACTTAAGGATGCTCGCTCCTTTTGTTTTTGATTTTTTACTAGATATTCGGAATCTTCTGACTTTATCCATGTAGTGCCATTAAAACATTTGCCCACCAACCCCTACTTTTCTTTCCATAATTTGATAACATATAGGTTGAAATGACATCTTTGAACATCTTATAAAATCCTTGTTGCTTTTTGCATCGTTTTTGAAAGAAAAAATGTGCCAATGTTAAATGTATGAAAAATCTAGGGAGAATTATTTCCCGCCAAATTCTCAATGGCTTATATCTCAAAAACAAGCACACGGACCCTTCATTTTTTTCTGCTTTTTTAGTTTCTTTATTTATAAACTATCAACTTATAACAGTCTTTTAAAAAAGCTTGTTATTTTGAAACAGAGTAGCGAATATCCTTAAGGACTTTGAAGGATAAACAAATGTTTTTGTATCTAAAAAATGTACTAAATAAGAATACATGTATTTGAAATTGTTCTGTTCACCTTTAAGGGAAACTGAAAATTATTTGAACGTATTATTTTGGCCATTCTCAAATTCGACACAGAAAAATGGACGAAGCATGCAGGTCTTTAACGATTTATGTATTTTTGGGCATATAGCATAAATTCATCATATACACAATGATTTAAATTGTATACGCTAGAGGTGCGTTTCGACTCATCAGTGAGGCTCGAATCAAACAAGTTAAAACGGCCAAATAAGAAACGAAGTTGGAGAGCATCCACAAATTCCGAAAGGTTTTTGTCAAATACAGCTTAGGTTATCTATTCCTGGGGTTGAACATCCTTAATATTTCGAAAAATTCAGTTTTATAAACAATAAACTTATAATCATGACATATCAATAATAATTCACGAAATTGAAATATGATTATGCCCCCTGTTATTACCATATTAGAATTATCCAAACGAAAACAATAATGTTCAATATAACCATAGATCTAACTGTATCATTCATATTACTCTCCAGACGCATTTGTTTGTTCTATTTACCATGATGTTTTACTTAGCAAATGACAAAAGCTGAATATAATTTTATCTAACCGCTGCGACAGCCCCAAAATATCATTCATACGATGTTTTAAAGTCTTTTTCATCGGTTTCATGAAATCATTTAAACGGCATGCAAGCCAGTAAGAAAGGACAAACCGATAATGGTCAATAATGAACATGCTAGATATTTGACATATCAATGATTATTAAGCCCGAGAGTTAAAAACGTAAAATATGCCATAAAATATCTTTCGAATTAATTACACATCAAATCAGAAGCAAATGGTTATATTCCTAAACCAATGAAACTCAAAACATAAAAATATGGTTTTCTAAGCAACAGCATATGTTTCTAGAATAGCATTATTAAGGTTTCCTTAGTACAACACGTTTAAAAGCCAATCATTTGAAACAGCAGAGAGTTACAAAAAAAACAGTTTATGATATGTGAAATATCTAGTAGTACGTATATTGTATTCCTATATGTATCTTAGAGTCAGGATATTATACACATATTTCTCACAAATTGACAATAGACAACAATGTGTATTCATATCAAAAACAACTTAACAATTCTAACATATAAGAAAGCGTATTAACAAAATGCAATTTGCCTTAATCAAAATATCAATGAGAAAATGAAAAACGATTATCTATGAAACAACAATCCACAACAAACACCAAAGGACAAGGTTACTTACTTCTATAGCTACTGTACTATACCATTTGTATGCATACACACATCATATAAAAAAAGAAGTATTCGAGGTAAGCCTGAACATGATGAATGAAACGACAACAACAAGATTGTCATGCATGAAATCCATTTGGAGGTCAGTGTTCTATATTTTACAAGTGTCTAGTATTTGATACGTCAAGCTTGTAATCACATGGACTGTTGACAAGATTGTAGTAGCAATGGTTATTGTAGTACCTTTGCATAGCTGATACATTTTCTCCTTTTTGGTATTCATTTTTAGGATTTACATCAAAAGTGATATCAAACTTCCAAAAATTAGAAATAAATTTATTTGCAAGAAGCACGAATTTTTAATGTAGCTTTAAACACGTACTGATTGCTGAATGTCCTTTTTTTTCTTATCCAGATGGAGTCATATAAAAGTATAAACTCGTCTATTTATTACGTTAGAGCAAAATCTATCTGGTAAAGTAAGTAGTGTCATATCTTTATTTGTGTCATGGGAAATGTTGTTTTCAATAACCATGTTATATTCACATTAGGTGTTACGCACACTATACTAACTAGCACTGTATTGAATTTTAAAGGAAACATGGGACACCAAACACGAATTTCAAACACTAACAAAATGTAAACTAATTACAAACACTTAAAAAAAATGCAAACTAACGTTTTAATTGAACTAGAGAGTTTTAATACAATCTTAAAAGAACTCTGCGTTTTGCAATCGCAGCATGTTCTCAAATTTTATTTAATAAACCGGTATGTATTGTACTTAGATTTTGAATATTACTTTTATTTGTTTACAAATTAATTTTGTTATTAGTAAATAATAAATATTATTGCTATACACAAATGTACATTTGCGGTACGACCAATCTTTCGATGCCTTTATTTTGGCATTGCACATGGTCATATGTTATCTGACATCTTAACACTAAATCACTTGAATGTTGGATATGTACTATTTCAGTTTTAGATACATATTTTTCTTTCTGAAATGTGACGTGCGCGATTTTTCTTTTTTTTTTCTTCAGTTTTTGTTTATTACCTTGCTCTGTATCGTCCTTAGATGAATGATTTATGAAATGTAAACATCGATAAATTACATCAACTTCTAACTTATTCAAGGATTGGAAATCGTAAGTCGACGAAGAAAGACAACACCATGAATACTAAAAAAATCATGGAAAAAGAGATAAGTTGAAAACACATCTTTGTTACACAGCATCAGAATATCGAGTGATCTCAACATTTTATTAATTGAAATTTGCAAAAGAAATATTAAAGAATAATTATTTTGAAAAATACACCCTATGTTCTGATTCCTATTAGATTAGAACTTTAAAATGACCCAAAATCCATCCCATGTTCTAAATCCTACTCATATACTGGCTTTAAGATGACCAAAAATACATCTCATGATCTAATCTTAATCATATACTAATCTTAAAATGACTCAAAATACATCTCATGTTCTGATCCTACCCAGATACTAGTTTTAAAATTACCAAAATACATCTCATGTTCTGATCCTACTAGGATACTAGTTTTAAAATGACCAAAAATACATCCTATGCTTTGTTCCTACCAAGTCACTAGTTTTAAAATGGCCAAAATACATCTCTTGTTCTGATCCTACAAAGATAAAAGTTTTAAAATGACCAAAAATACATCCCATGTTCTGATCCCACTCAGATACTACTTCATGAATGGCGAAAAGTACATATCATGTTTTGAACCCACTCAGATACATTTATGTACTAGTTTTAAAATGACCCAAAATACATCCTATGCTCTGATCCTACCCAGATACTAGTTTTAAAATGACCAAAATACATCCTATGCTCTGATCCTACCCAGATACTAGTTTTAAAATGACCCAAAATACATCCTTTGCTCTGATCCTACCCAGATACTAGTTTTAAAATGACCCAAAATACATCCTATGCTCTGATCCAACCCAGATACTAGTTTTAAAATGACCCAAAATACATCCTATGCTCTGATCCTACTCAGATGCATGTTTCAAAATTACTAAAAATACATCCCATGTTGTGATCTTATTCGGATACTCTTTTAAAAATGACAAAAACTACATCTCGTGTTTTGAACCTACTCTGATACTGTTTTTCAAATCACAAAAAGTACATCCCATGTTGTGATCTAACTCCGATTTTGTTCTTAATATGACGAACGGTACATTTAATGTTTGAACCCCATTCCGATACATTTTTTATAAAATGACTAACTCCCATGTTCCAATATCATTCTGATTCTTTACTCTCAATATTTTCCGATGGTCTTTAATGAAAAATGTTCTCATTGACATTTTACCACATCTGCTTTTTAATTTTTTTTTTTTTTTTTTTTCAATGACGAAAAGTACATCCAAGATTTTGATTTTACTCAGAAAGTGTCTTAACATTGGTATTCACTTAGAATCGTCTTTAAGATTTGTGTTTTTTGTCGCATGGGCAGAAAGATCGCCTCACAACTTCGTCGACCTTATTAATTTTTAAGATGTTCTAACGCAATTTTCTCTGATATTATAAGACAGAAATGATGCTCTCGGCAGATAAACTACATTAACATTTCTAGTCATCATGCGGGAAGTACATTTACTTGATGAAGTAACAGGGTTATAAGTCTCCCATAACATTTTGTTTTGTGTCCGGTAATCAGACATAATTATTGGTGTTTTACGTTATATCCTGGATAACCTAAGCTGTATTTTGCAAAACTAGAACCAAATGCTCTTGAACTTTGCATTCTATTTGGCCTTTAAATTTCTTTAAATTATAAGCTTGATATCTTTGAAGTGTTGTATTTGTATTTTTATTTATTTTGTTTATTTGTTGGAGATATATAAGTGTTGATGTGAGTGTTTGTCTCTATATTTCGATTAATCAATTAAAAAAGGCACGAGTATTTTGGTAAAAACTGGCTTTTTAACGATCTCTTGCAGATGTATTTACGTAGATATTGATACTAAAACAATTCATCTGACTTAAAAGTATATATATTGGTACATCGTTAGACCTTTTCCTGACATTGACATGGTCGTATGGAGTTCCTTAGGATTCGACGTATCAAGGTTTGCAGTAGGCGTCTTGTCGTTGGTTACTATCTGTCGTATTTGTAATTCGTTTCCTAATATGCCAAAAACCTTGACACGGACCTTTGCCTTTGAATTGTTTAATTTTATATTATGTCGGGTTCTTTGATAGCTGACTTTATGGTATGGATGTTGCTCGTTGTTGAAGACAGTACCGTCACATATATTTGACAAAATGGAAAATGGTCTCAATGATAACCCATATCAATGAAAAATCATATCCGGCAGTATATAGAAAAGATAACATTAAAATTTGAGATCATACGGATGATAAACTAGATAAACGTGACGAAAACAATAGTAAGATATAATTTTAATGACAAACTGATATCACAATACAACTGTTTTCCTTTTCTTTTCTTTTGCACTAAAGGAGAGAATATACTAAGAGGACAATACAAAATTATACTCCAACAAATACAACCACACAATAGTCCAAAAAAAATGACGAAACAACAAACATCAATTACAAAAAACTACCTTGAAAATGAAAGATGAAACGGGCAAATCCATGGGATGAAATCGGATGCTCTTTCATTTGTAAGAATTTCCTAGTGATACCTGTTGATAAGAAAATCAGAACAAAGGGACCAAAGGAACATGTTTGATAGATATTATTTTTTTCTAGTGCACTATAAAAAGAAAGGGAAAAATCAATTTCTCTACATAAATGTAAAAAAAAAATATGAAAGAATGGAGATGTGGGAAAACGAAATTCGAATGCACCCGATATTTTAATGTACAAAGGTTTATGAATTATATAAAGGGTAATGATTTCTGAAGTGGTTAACATTGTCAAATTCGAAAGATCATTACGCATTTTAATTCTTCAGGATTTTATGGATAAACATAGATGACTATTATATAAATTTCATTTATACTAAGTCGTCTGTTATGTTTCTGTTAGACACGTATTTACGAATGTATAGGTGAAAGCATTGACTTTGGATGATATATAGCTTATTACGTTTTCGTAGATCGTGAAAGTATATCTAAAGAATTCAGATATGACGATAAAGGATTTTATACATTTTAATTGAAGAGACTACCGTCGTGCCTTAATATAACCTGGTTTGGCCTCAACGTGTGACGAATATAATAGTTTATTTAATAGACTATCATAATATAAAGTGTTGTGTTAAAGTACGATGGTAAATTTGATGTTTACGTAAAAACACACCTAGACTTCTAATTTTCAGTACCTGTGTCACTCGCCTAATAATAAACATATGATACAGTATTAGTGTTAGAAAAATGTGTTTTTGAAAAAAAGAAGAAATGTTGTACTAATTCAACTGTAAATAAACCTGTTAATATCATCAAAATTATTTCACTTCCTTAAATATAGTCAAAATGGTGCTAACAAATAGCACACGCCAAGGTAAATTCCAAAAGGGGATGTCCATAAATAGTTATCAAAGGTACCAGGATTATAATGTAATACGCCAGACGCGCGTTTCGTCTACATAAGACTCATCAGTGACGCTCAGATCAAAATAGTTATGAAGCCAAACAAGTTCAAAGTTGAAGAGCATTGAAGACCAAAAATTCCAAAAAAGTGTGCCAAATACGGCTAAGGTAATCTATTCCTGGGATAAGAAAATCCCTAGTTTTCCGAAAAATTCAATGTTTTGTAACAGGAAATTTATAAAAATGACCATATAATTGATATTCATGTCAACATCGAAGTGCTGACTACTGGGCTGGTGATACCCTCGGGGACGAAACGTCCACCAGCAGCGGCATCGACCCAGTGAGGAAAAATGGTTATCAAAGGTACCAGGATTATAATTTAATACGCCAGACGCGCGTTTCGTCTACATAAGACTCATCAGTGACGCTCAGATCAAAAGAGTTTTTAAGCCAAACAAGTACAAAGTTGAAGAGCATGGAGGACCCAAAATCCCAAAACAATGTGCCAAATACGGCTAAGGTAATCTATTCCTGGGATAAGAAAATCCTAAGTTTTCCAAAAAATTCAATGTTTTGTAAAACTTGAAAAAAATTCAAACGTTAGACTACAATATATGTCAACAAACTGAACGAATGGGAAGCAACTGTCATATTTCTTACTTCGATTTTGCATTTCCTAAAGTAAATGGTGGGTTAAACCTGGTTTAAAAGCCAGCAAAACCTCTAATTTGTACGGCAGTTGTTTATAAATCCGTTATATTGGCAAAATCAAGTGACCAAACCAAACAAACTTGATTGGTTATTGTGAAAATATTTGGGATCCAGCAGCCACAACTGTGTAAAACATACATCAAAGACATACGACACAACTGATTATAAAATTCAAACAAGCAAACAAGAAAATCTGACAAAGACGCCGGCAGAAAAAACTATATTAAGGCAGTCGTAATAGTCAAACTGCAATATAAGCTTTCTGTGTGCAGTATTTTAGACAATAGTGGACAAAATATCAATTAGGTGTGAAAATAAATACACTGTCTTAATCTCTTGTCAGGGTATTATCTTTTGCATTACTCTGTGCAATTACTGGAAATGTTTATGATTGTTTCCTCTCAAGACCTAAATTGATGTTACATTAGTGATAGGAATTACTGTACCATGAAATCTGATTAATGCAAATAAACCATCATAATGTGTCATTTACATTATGCAAGTTCCAATACACAGGTGGACTGACTATCAATAATAGCAATTCGATCGGAGAATACCATATCGTCACAGCAGATAAAACGCATTATAGAATCAAACGATCTAGAAGAACAGGGAACTTGACTTGAAGATATTTTTAACATGACAGAAAAGGTTTTTGAAAGTCGTGTTATGAGGTTATCAGAACATTATATTTAACGTACCTGCCCAAGCTTTCTCGTATAAATAAACAGAGATGTAAGAACATGTCAATGAGCCAGAAAAATGCTTCAAAATGGATGTATGATATGTTTACTATCCAAATTCGGTCTCCATTTGCCTTATAAAACAATTGATTTTACCAAATTTAGGCTACTTAAACTTAAAGATCAATTATCTTCAAATTTCTTTTTTACATTAAATCGTGACTTTTGGAAACACTCTTCAAAGCAACGGTCCTCCTTTTGATATAGATATAGTCAAAAAATATAACAGCGAACATATATGCATGTTTAACCTCATGTTTACAGCACAATTCATTTTCCAACAACTTTACCACAAATTACGTGTTGTTTAACCTTTAAATGTGCGTTTTAAAACATGGTTTTAGATCTATTTAATAGACATTGGGTTCGCGTGACGTCTCATACTTCTTCTTTTTTCTTCTTGGTACACTTCCGAATGTAGATAAATCTGTCTACATAAAATATAGACTTGTTAATTAAAAGCTATATACATATTCCTACACGATTAATACATAGATATCAATATCCGAAATTGGTCAAATATGAGACAAATGCCAACAATATTGATCTAAACTATGTTTTTTTAAATATTGGCAGAAGCTCTATGAATTATGTGAAGGGTAGCTATCATTAGAGAAAATACACATAAGTATACTAGTCGTTGATTACGATCCCCGTTCGTGAAATGCAGAAAAAAAATTAGTATATCCCTGCGAATGAATTGTATTCTACAAAAATATAATGTTGAACTATTGAACTTGTGGATAAATATTAATTACGTATTTATCAATATCATTGATGATTAGCCACTTTTCTGTTCTGTTTTCATTGAAAATGTATCTATATAAATGCATAACTAAAAGCATATATGATTCGTTTTAAATCTAATAGGCTAATTTAATTGCATAGAAAACAGAAGGGTATATTAAAAGACACAGTAGAGACAACAAACCTTTCTCTTGATCTAAATTTTACAAGAGCATAAAGCTGTAGTAAATCTTTTCGTATTCATTAGTGAAACATAAAAAAAGATTCAGCATGAAATATTTATTTCAAATATTATTGTAAAAATGTTACACGGAAAAAGATATAGTTAACTATAGATAACACAACTGGATTGTATGATGCTCTAGTATCGTAACTTTAACCTGGAAGTCATTTATTTACAATTAAGCAGTAGTAGAAACAATACCTGTTCGTAATATAAACATAGGAACAGTGGTATGATTACCAATAAGACAACTTTTCAACAGAAAACCAAAGGACTGATTTTAACTAAAACAATAAATAAAAACACAACAGATGACTACATGCGATAACCATTGAAGGTAACGATCTTGTTTTTGTACAAACATAATGGTTGTGTCAAGTTTTAGAATGATAGTAAGCATTCGACACTCTCAAAACCTTAGGACTGTGCTGCAACAGAAAAACACAACAACACATTGCACTTCATATGAACAAAATTGAACACTAAAGTCAAAGTGTGTCTTTTGTTCCTTTTGTTTATTTGTGTAGGCCTTATTTATACACCAAAAAAAATTAACATACTATCCTTTAATGTTTCCATAAAACTATCTGAACTGCTATTTTGTGCAACTAATTATAAAATATCTTATTGTGTTGCTAAACTATATTGGTACCTTAAATGTATTACAACATGTACAACGATGGATTGTGGGCAATGACATTTTATGAATGAACCACTTGCCTGATGAATGAAGTAATTGTCTCCTTACTTATTATGAAGAAAGGAAAAAAGCTAGCAGTATCCTTAAACTTAACTTTCCGTTATATTGTTGATGTTCTCTTACTAAATAATTCAAAATTTGGTGACTATGTTGAACTCATCTATTCCATCGAACTTGAGATAAGGGATACAACAGATACAGTTAAGTCTGCCTCATATCTTGACTTAAATCTAGAAATTTACAATGAGGGTCGAAAACAAAATATTATGAAGATGACTCAACTAATTTCATTTGACTACAAGCAACGTTTGCCATCAATCTGTTTTAAACACATATATTAAATGGAATATGAATGAACGACGGAATATTACCTAATGTTTTAAAACTAATTTTTGAAATGTTTGCGATGTTTGTAATATTCCGAAAATTGCGAAACTACGATGAAATAAGATGGAACTTTCTTTTTTTGTTGTTGTAAAATACCTTATCAGATGACGTTTAAATAGTTGAATGAGGAAAACACTTGCAACGATTATGTATTTCATTTTGACTTTTTCTTTATACCTATCTTAACTTATCACCGTGATAATTAATTTTGAAATGATGAAAATAACGAGGGCCTGTTTACAGGGCAGAATGTACTTTTGGTGATAAGACACGTGTTTATGCAACACATCTTAGTAGGTATAGTCAAGAGAAATAAAATTTACAAAAACATAAATTGAGTGATCAACATAATCATCAAAACAATCCACGAAAAGAAATTGCTAAGAGGGTTGCAACGTTTAAAATTTACTCATTGTTTAGTTTAAACATATTTTATTGTTCAAAATTGACAAATGGATTAGACACAAGTTTTTCAACTTAGTAACGTCTTCTCCAATATATACATAAATGCACATGAATGAACATTACATAAATCTGACTTTAATCAATTATTATTTTAGCATGAAGATATAAAAATAAGTTACATACAAATTTTAAGAATCGAATCAATGGATATTTACCACTTAATATAACCAATCGAATGCGCCTATTTTCAGTAGAAATAAATACAAACACACCGAGCTGTGTAAAATAAAATATGTTAGTGTACATGACAAGTCATGTGAGTAAATTTGTTTAAATGTAAATTACACACTCATAGTTTATAGTTACGGATTAACAGGAAAACGGAATAAATCTACACGTAATTGTAAGTATCAATTTTGTTTTTTACTTAAATCCATGGAAACGTTTCAGAATACAAAAGTCAATCATAAAGATCATTCGATTATCGTACCCCTAAGAGCATACATTGATCATGTTCTAGTAAGATCTGTTACAGAATAAGGTTGTCAAAGTTGAGAAAAACGCTTGGTACTTTTTATATACTTTTGTACAGATAGAAAAACACTATAATTTTCTTCAGAACTCAAAGACTCATCACCAAAGAGCAATAACTCAATTGTAATATTGACAGCAAAAACATTGATTTCATTTATCATTAAAAGCCTTTGTGATGAAAAATTGTTACAATATAATAAATAATGTTTAGCATCTTCATTGATGAAGCCACATAAACATTTGGCATCTTGTACTAAGTTTGCATTAAACAAATCTGATTGAAGAGTGCTACAATGGTTTCGCAACCTTGCATGTAATACAGATAGTAAGCGGTCTCCAGAGTAAAAATGTCTCGGAGATTTTTTATTCTTATAGTATAACATATGCAATTTGCTTTTAAATAATGAAAATGTAGGAATCTGTCTAATAATAATATCTAAAGTGTTCCACAATGTTATGGATGCTGGGAAATAAGAATGTTGATAAACCGACAAACGATTCACTGGAATAGTGATATTGTGTCTGTTTCGTAAATTGTAATTACTAATATCAGATACAAATTCTGGAACCAAGTCATGTAGATAATCTGGAACCTGATTGTTAATAATTTTATAAAACATGGCCAACTTTTTTACCTCCCGCCTTACGCTTAATTTTTCCCATCCCGTCTCCCTGTAAATAGCGTTTCGGCTAGCATAACTTGATAATCCAGTAACAATGCGAGCAGCCTCGATTTGAATATTTTCTATTCGATCAGAATTTATGTTCCCACAATTATCCCAAACTTCTGATGAATACTCAAGTATCGGACGAAAAAAAATCATATAAATTTTTTCCAAATATTCCCTTTTTAATCGATATTTTAGTTTGCGTAAAACATTAAGCTGCTTCGAAGTTTTCTCAATCAGTTTATCAACATGCTTATTCCATTTACAATCATTACTAAATATGACACCTAGATGTTTGTGCGCACTAACTGGTTTCAATGTAGCACCACCAAAATCAAAAGTAATATCACTGTATATATTTTTCAAACTGAATATCATAATATCAGTTTTATTAGGATTAAACTTCACTAGCCATTTTTCTGACCACTTACTTAAATAATCAAGATCTCTACTGATCGAACTTTTTAAAGTGGATTCATCAGGTGCAGTATGACCTATTGAAGTATCATCTGCAAAAAGCCTTCCGAATCCAGACATACCATCAGCTATATCATTAATGTATATTAAAAACAACAAGGGTCCTAATACCGACCCCTGGGGCACACCAGCGTTAAGTTTTCCAATGTTTGATAATGAATCTTTTATGACAACTCTCTGAGATCGTCTAGACAAGTAACTTTTCAACCAACATAGCAAGTCTCCTTTTATACCATATTTTTCAAGTTTATGTAATAAAGCCTTAATCCAAACAGTATCAAATGCTTTGCTTATATCAGCAAATGTAATGCTTGTTAAAAGCTTTTCATTTAGTGCACTCAAAATTTTGTTATACAATTCTATCAACTGATGCGAAGTTGAGTATCCTGGAATAAATCCGGATTGATACTTGTATAATAGTTTATTTTCATGTAAATGGTTAAAAATATTTTTGAAAACAATCTTTTCTAAGACTTTAATCACACATGACAATAATGAGACTGGCCTGTAGTTAGACGGTAATGACTTGTCACCACTTTTGAATAAGGGAATAACATGTGCAATCTTCCATTGGTCTGGAAATATTTTATCATTTAAAGATTTGTTAAAAAGTAGACATAATGGTTTGGAAATTTCATTTCTAACAGCAAGTAACATTCTGTTGCTATCGATATCTGGTCCAACAGCTTTATTAACATCGAGCGTTGAAAGAATATCAAGTACATCTTGATCACTAACTACAATTTGTGAAATAAAATCAAGACATCGGTCTTCAAATTCCGGCAAATCTTTACTAGCGCCATCTAAATTAGAAATTGAACAAAAATATTTATTTAAAATGTCGGACTTTTCGGTTCCCTCATACGCAAGTTTAAAATTATGATCAGGGTCCGTCATGGGTGGTAAATCATGAGACGGTGTATCACTTTTAATTAACATGTTAACCGTTTTCCAGTACTGTTTACAGTTTGTAACTTTTAGTTCATCTAAATTTTCATTAATACTGGTAAAAAAATGTTTTTTAGCTTGCTTTTTCAAGTTATTTACTTTGTTCCTTTGTTGTTTAAATTTCTTTTCTGCGGATGTACTATTTGAGCGAATAAAAATATTACGAAGCCTGTCGCGTTTTCTCGTTTCACGCCGCAAATTCGAATCATACCAAACTTTATCGTCACATCTTATAGTTACTTCCCTTGTAGGTATACACTCGGAGGCTATATTAAGAAATGAATTCGTGAAATTAGTCGCAGCAACATGAACGTCACTCGTATCAGAAATTAAATATTCCCAATTTGTTTCAACTACTTTTTGTTTCATAAGGTCATAATCACCTTTTTTATAATCCCATATCAATCTATTATAAGTTCGTCTTTTACTAAAACCACAATCAATTGTGACGTATGTTCCATCATGATCACTAATACCTCTATCAAAAGATATTGTGTCTTTATCTAAAACCGTTATCGAATCAGTGACTAAAATAGGATCAAGTAAAGACGTGCTACCTGTTCGTGTGTCAAAATGAGTAGCTTTGTCAATTATGTTAACAAGGCCATTGATGAAAAAAATATCTCTTATATTTGACGGTAGATCTGACATAAAGTTTTTATTCAGGTCACCTAAGCAAATTATGCAATTATTTTCATCCAGGGCATTTTTCAACATTTGATCAAAATACTGCCAGAAATAAAGTGAAGATTGCCGTTCCGACCTATAATTGATGTTTATCAATATTGATCGCAATTTGGTTTTTAACTCAAACCACATACTCTCAAGTTGGCAATTCTCCAAATCATGTCGACGAGTTATGCGAACATAACTTTTATAATACATAATAATGCCACCCCCATGAGAATTTCTATCTTTTCGAACTGGTATTTCAAAACCAGATATATATAAATCAGAATCTGTAATATTTGAGTCTAAATGGGTTTCTGTCAAGAATACGACATCGTAATCTTCAATAATATCGACAATATAATTCAGTTTATTTCTAAGGCTTCTTATATTACCATGGAAAATTGACAATGTTTTCTCAGATATTTCTGGTGTGCGCTCAGGACCCGGGTTCGGTTCGATGTCACCACATATTAGCAACAAACATAATAACAGTATGTAAAATGAAATCATATTAGCAGAAGATCTGTATAAATTAAAAATACATATTTTGAGTCTTGAAACATTCGTAAATAAAACGGCAAGTAATTCATACACTGAGAACGATACAAATGTTTTTCTCAAACAACCCAGACTTATCTTGTGATAAAACAGTCCTATTGTCATTCTTTATGCTACGATGTCATTACCCATTGTCAAATACAAGACAATACATATAAATGACAATCAGAAAATTGGACTGCTTTGTAAAACATGATGCAAGATATAAACACATATAATTCGAATGATCATTCATGAAATTCAGGCAAATAAAAAATAAGGGAAAACAAAAATCTATGTACAAAAGGCAAAATTGGAACATCATAAGAATGTTCGATGCAGTTGTAGTGAAATCAGAGAGATTAATTTAGTTAAGATGAATTTAGTTTCGATGTCATTTTAGGGGGGAAACAAATAAATCAAATAAATCAGAAAACAAAATGTGAAGTTTTTTTAAAAACGGAAGCTCTTTTGTGAAATGTTATAAATAGGTAAATAGAGTAATCTATCTTTTCATTTAATCAATACAGGTAAGCTATAAAAATGTTTGAAGAACGATCATTGATAAAGTTACAGGAACGACACAAGTTCACGTGTATGTAAGTGATTTTAAATCACTCAGGTGTAAAGAGTTGAGTTATAATTTCATGTCACATGTTTTAAATAGCAAATAAATGAAATATAAATAAACAAACACAGGCACGTGCTGCTTAACACGTGTATCGAAAAAAGAAATATTCAGTACAGCAATACATAGAAAACAAGTATATATATACAAGTGTATATAATTAAATTGATAAAACAATTTAAGAATTGTGTTATTTAAACAAATGCAAGTCAAAAGACATAAGACTATGATGTAAACGGAATGTCTAATCCTCTTTCTGGTCATCACCTTCAAGGACTTCCCCACCAAGCTTATATATGTCCTGCCTTGAAATTACCACTTTCGGACGAGAATTCTCAGATAGATTGTTTAATCAATATTGACCCGTCATGTGTCCAAAACGAATTTATTTGACCTTTCTCACGCAATGTGTTTAGTCTGTGCAAAAGATTGTATCTGTGTTTTGTAAGGTTTTCAGCAATGAAAGTTTTATTTATGTTTCCTTTCAATTTGCGTTTATTGCTGAAAACTAACTGCCTTTGACGATACGACAGGAACCGTACAATGATGGAAGTTTTCCCGTCTTTAATCTCACCTATGGGATGGGATCTGCCAATATCTCTCGTGTCTAACTTCATTGTTACTTGCATATCTAAGCCATTTATAGGTAAATGTATGACTAAATCAGAACCAGAAGCGAAACACTTTTGATTCCTAAATCGTTTCCCCTTTTGATTGACACACGTCACGTGGTTTATGTGTGTATCTATTTCATTTAATTTTCTTCTTTTATAAACATATTTTTATTTTATCATGACGACGACCACAGATAACAATCACCTGGATACCCAACTTTTAGGAACGTATAAATATAACGATATAATTTAGAATATCAGTTTACACCTACACACGCAAAAAAAAAACAAAAGAAGGCTTAATCGTATAAGGTAATAATTACAAACTTAATTTAGGAAAATAACATGAAAGACTATGCTTGTGTTTCAATTCTAACAATATTCATATATGCACGACTTATTTCAAGTCGATCCAATAGTTGGATAACCTGACATATATTGTTCCTCATTGCTTTAGTTCTGGCTGTATATTCCAAATTTCAAAATAATCGTTTATTTAAATGATCTGCAAACGTACACAATTCATAAAGTGTTATTTTCATATATGTTGTATTAATGCATCTCGATGACGATTAATTCGGTATCAGATAATCGAACTAGGAACCTAACATGTTGACAATCTCCCTCAAGAGTTTTTTTTTTTTTTTTTTTTTAAGAAAAAAATATTATAAACAGTGAGTGACACATTTTATAATACCCAGACAAAACTTCATGTATCTTATCACGAGTAAGTAAAATTCATATAATGTGTTCCTGTTTCAGTAAATGTGTCAGATAATACACGATAATTGTTATATATCCCGATGAATACAGTATAAATATAATACAATGTTCCTGTTGCTTAAACCCATTCAATAAAGTTTATCAATATATTCCATCAATCTAATATTCAAAATTAGCTAATGGCATACACTTCATATCCCTTGATATTATGATATGTCAAAGATAAATGTGACAAAATATTAACTTCTTTGAATAATACATACGTTTTTTTGTTTTGTTTTCATGGATACTATATGCATATAGAAATAATTACAATATTAAGAAAATCAGAAAAAAAACCTCATTTCGATTAGAAAGTTGTATTAAGCTCAAAGGAAAATACAATTCTACGTTTGATGTGTTTGACCTTTTGATTATGTCATTTGATAAGGGACTTTCCATTTTGACTATTTTTGTTATTTGACTTTTTCACAATTTCAAAGACATGTTTTGTTCGTAATTGAATCTATATTATCCAACTAAAATTGAATTGGAAAACCCATCATCTTATCAGCTAAAAAAGATGTACAGTTTCTATTAAGTTCATGAATTCTTTATCGAATTCTAATTACTGCATTTAAATTGAGATTTTTACATATATTTAATCGAAGGAAAACATAAACCAACAACATTAGACTAGCTTTGAAGTCAGTATAAGTGGAAGATATTCCTACTGATTAGAATACATTATGAAGTAAATAAGGTTATTTCTGTTTTGTAAGGTTTAAAGAGTATAACACATAGATATGTATTGGACATGACACCGTGCAGATTTTAATCTTGCCAACCAAAATTATAAAAATAAACATCATTAATATTGATCTCCTTATTTATTACTCAAAACGCAATTTAAATGGGATTTGAAGTATTATAGACGAATATTTGTTAATTTGTTCAAAGCCGTTAAGTGACTGTGTATTTCCTTTTGGTAAAACAGAAATCATACAAAACCTTCTCAGAGACAAAAACAAAAGACATCTTGGACAGTTTTTTAATTTGATTTTAAGATATGTGGATAATGTCACCAAAAATCCAGTGTTTAGTGAGTCGTTTCTACTAATATATCAAAGTAAACGTAAGCTAAAGAATGCTTTCGACACTAGAAGGTCTAACTCACATTTTCACCTTTTCCTCGATATTGACAGTGATGAAGGACTTCAAACTGAATTAACTTTCCAATTGTCAACGTCCCAATATCAGCAGCAAAACAACCTCTGCCCTATCGTATGGAGTTTATATATTTCAATTAATACTTAATATTCATACATTAACACACTCTACGGGCTTCACTAACAGGGGTATGCTCCTTACACAAAAGTTGATAAAAGAGTTGTGATTAGAAATGATTACAATTGACAGTCTGGCCTTTTAAACTTTTTTTATTTGACCGTAGCTCATGAGTCTTTTGTAGACGAAACGCGCGTCTGGCTTACAAAATTTCATTCCTGGTAAATATTTATAAAATTGCCTTTCAATACCATCATTGTCATGAAAATTGTTTGGACTGGTATTGTGAAAATAATTGTATAAAGTTCGAAATTGCATGTTCGTTACGTAAGGGCGTCACTGTTTGTGATCTACTGTGGTGTCTCTCGTTGATGGAAGATGTTCGTTGTTGTTCTGCAGTTTGCAGGTTGTGTCGACTATTATATTATTTGTTTGTGCGTTTCTCTGTTATAGTGTTCTTGCGTGTGTTTGTGCTGTAATTCTGTCACGTAGTTGTCATTTTAGCGATATTCTTTAATATTGTCATATAAACGAGAGGTTTGGCTAGCCATAAAACCAGGTTCAACCCGCCATGTTTTCTTAAAATATCCTGTACCAAGTCAGGAATATAGAAGTTGTTATCAAATAGTTCGTATCTACGTATGTTGGCGTTTTTTTTAGTTGCACTTCAGTGTTCCTGTTGTTCCTTTGTTTTCCTCATGTAGTTGGTGTGTTTTCTTCGGTTTTGATTTGGATCCGGATTCGTTTTCTCTCAATCGATTTATGACTTTTGAACACCGGTATACTACTGTTGCCTTTATTTATATATGATGAGTTTATCATTCATAATTTTTATCATCATACATTGGTTTACCTATACGATATGTGTGTGTATTATTATTCATTAGTCACAAGTTTCTGGAGACTTTGATGTTTAAAAACCAGAATAGTCATCACATACACAATTTTACCAATTGTGTTCTAATAAAAAAGAGGGTAATGATACCAAAGAAATATTCATACTCATAAGGCAAAATAAACTGACAATTCCATGGCATAAAAACGAATAACGACGAAAAGCCAACAACAGACTGACCAACACGAACCCCCAACAAAAACAAGGATGGATATCAGGTGCTCCGGAAGGTTTAGCAAACCGAGCTCCACATGTGATATCCGTCGTGCTGCTCATGTAAGTACAAACCCGTTGACCGATCTAATTCGGGAGGTCACATTCGGGGAAAAGGGGAGAGGATTATGGTAAAGACAGTTGTCTGTTTGTTTTGTTCACACATTGTTGTCAATATAATGGAATTCCTTTTGACTATCATACGTGAAAAGTTACGTTAGCTAAAAAACAGGTTTAATCCACCATTTTTTAACATAACGAAATGACTGTACCAAGTCAGGAATATGACGGTTGTTTTCCATTCATTTAATGTGTTTGAGCTTTTGATTTTGCCTTTTGATAAGGGAACTTTTCGTTTTGATTTGTCCTTGGAGTTCGGTATTTTTGTTATTTTATTGTTTATGTTTCATCTTTTCACCGTACATAGTTTTAAGACTTTCGTTCTTATTGGTTTTGGCCGTTTGATAAAAGATTCAATTTGATTTATTTTCAGAACATCCCTGCTTTGTGAAATTTACCGACTATAGTTTTAGAAAAAAAACATATATAGTTTTGTTTTTACTGAAATATCACAAATGTTATAAAGTCATACCTCTGTTTAAGTGACAAGACAAAATATGTCATCGATCCAGTGGTTGTTTGAAAAAAAAAACATGCATACTAATGAAAAACTATCTCAAAACAGAACATAAACAAGGCTCAAAAACGTGTTTAATACTTGGGTGTGTTGAGCATGTCTATAGTATTTCGAGACAAGTAATTATAAAAAGTTATGTCTTTAGCAAAGGACGAAAAACGACAAAAAGTCATACAACCTTATACAAAGCGCTATATAGTAAATTAAGAGAGTGCAACACAAACCCTCCGAAAGTCGGATAGCTGTTCTCAAAAGTTCTTGTTTCACTTTTGTTGTTTTTCTAATAACTTTGACGTTGTTATGTACATGACGTCATAGTTAATTACTTTATATTTGAAATTTAAGAGACAATAATGACACAGCATCTAGTATGATAAATTAATAACACATATCTGAGAGGGTGATAGAGGATATAAAAAAGAAGATGTGGTATGGTTGTCAATGAGACAACTCTCCACGAGACCAAATGACACAGAAATTAATTAACAACTATAGGTCACCGTACGGCCTTCAACAATGAGCAAATCCCATAGTCAGCTATAAAAGCCGATTGTTTTCCCTCGAAAAACATTATCGACCCAAGCGTCGCCTCGGTTGACAATGTTTCCTCGTGGTTACAATCTGCTCCATCGCCTTCTGAGCTATGTGTTAATTAAAATATTGATTTACCGTACGTTTTTTTTTCTAATTTGATTTACCATACGCGTGTTTTAAATATCTCAAATGAGCGGTACTCTAACCAAATATTGGAAACGAGTGAAAACAAGGATGATGGGTCTTGATAGGGGTCATTTATTTTATGTATTCATAATATCTTAGGCTATTTGTTCTCTTTTCCTTTTATTGATTGTCAATAACCTTTGATTTTTTATATTCTAGCACTCCATTTTTTTTTATGGTTCCTTTTTCTGCACATCTTTTTAAGCCCATTTATCTTTAATCTGAGCCCAGTAATATCTATTATGTTAACCCTATCCACACCGTCAATTATAAAACAAACAAAAAAAATAAACAAAAGATAGCATATCTATACCTTCAACGGATAATCTAAAAATACACTTAAAGTAGACAAAACAGATTATATCATTCTAAACTAAATTATTTATATCCTATAACGCAAGTGTTCCGATATACTTAATTAAGAATATTGACTATCAATGCAGTATATGTTTTATCCTTAATTAGGCTACCGTGATAATTGTTAACTTTGTTTTTGAAATCTCATGCCATAGACTATAAAATATTTTAATATGCAGATTTGCTGTAGATATCAAGAACATATCTGGATATTAGCAGTATTTTACATACAATAAAAAAAGATTTATTGGTTATGCATGAATATCATCTTGCCAATAAAACATGAGGGTCTCTTCCGTTTTGAATTATCATTCGAGTTCGGTATTTTTGTTATTTTACCTTAAAGTTTTCAATTTTAATCGTCCTTTATATTTTCTTTTAATTATTCATTTTTGGGATTTGTATTAATTTTAAATAGTAAAAGAGAGGCGAAAGACACCACATTCAACCTCATGATTCGAAAAAAAAACTGACAACACTATGACAAAAAAGTAAAAGACCAAGCGACAAACATCTGTACACAAAACACAAAATAGAAAACTTAAAACTGAGCAACACGAATCCCACTACAAAAACGGCGTTCGGAAATTATCTTTTTGCTTCAAACTGTTCTGCTTCGGAATACCGGAATGATATAATAACAGGTCATGAAAAAAAATATTGTCTAGTAATATCGAGTTACTAGTTCTTATATCTTCTGGGCAGTCTTATCAATTGTGACTATACTTTTGATCTAACAAGTCTAGTGAGTATGGAGTCAAAAATCTCACCAAATAATTTTTCATCAACTTGTCGTGTTTCTCAGTATATTCAAAAAGAACGCATCTAATATTGTATGTGTCGTGTGGCTGCTCACTCATTAACATATACATTACATCATCAGTTTTTAATATATCACATACATAGCACAGTCATATTTTTCACGTAAGTACTCGGTCAAGCTACTTTTATGTAATCATGCCCTCATTATTGTTTGTTACATTTATTTTTATCTTCTTAATCGGTTTATTAGATTTGAACATCGGTAAACTACTGTTTGTTTGATGTTAGAGTATTTTAAAACGTTTGGCCTTTCACATCAGTGAAGAGACACTAATTGACGAAATGAGCATCAGGTGCTTTCAGATTGGTACCGTTACATTTGTAAATGATGTTCCTCATTATTCCTTTCAATCAATTCAAAAAGATACACTCGATTTTGTGTCAGTACCACATATTTTTACAGTGCTATGATTAATGATAATGTATTCAGTGTGTCATCTTTAGTCGTAGGACGCAGTTTCTTATCACTTCATAACAGTAATGGATATTATAAGTACATTGTAATTACCAAGGGACATATATTTTAAAACTAATTTGTCGGTGTGCACTTTATCGTTGTCATTTTGTGTGAGTAATTGTGTGTCTGAACTTTTGAAGACAGGATATATACAAAACAGGGACGAAAGATACCAGAGGGACAGTCAAACTCATAGATCTAAAAGAAACTGACAACGCCATGGCCAAAAATAAAAAGACAAACAGACAAATAATAGTACAGATGACACAACATAGAAAACCAAAGACTAAGCAACACGAACCCCACAAAAAACTGGGGGAGTCACAAAATCAAAAACCAAATAATGACATTTTCATTCTTATGTCATGTATGCAGGCATATAAAAGAATAATGATATCGTTTTGTAAAAAAACATAGATTTTTTTTCTGTTTCATATTACCGGTTAACAGATGACCTGCGCAGAGGACTTTTATGTAGTGTCTCACAATAAGCAAATACAAATATACTCATCATAGATACCAGGATTGACATTTTGTTCACGTTTCGCGTTTCGTCTACAAAAGACTCATCAGTGACGCGCAAATAAAAAAAAACGGATAAAAGGCCACATAAAGTACGAAGTTGAAAAGCCTTGTGGATCTAAAACTTCGAAAGGCTTTATCAAAGTTAGATTCTGTGCACATTAGTTGTTACTTGACACAAAAATAGTAAAAAAAAACTGTGATGACATAACCGCAACAAATAGTGAGAAAGTAAAAGGATATTTGTGTTTAAATTTAGTAATAATAAATGCAGAATTAAGTACAGATAATTGGCCATTTTGTAATAACAAAACTCTGTTTCAAACAAATATAAATAACCTTTCTTGTGGAAAAAACGTAAATAACAAAAATCCCGAACTCCAAGGAAAATTCAATACGGAAATCGTTTATTAAATGGCAAAGACAAACACATTAAACAAATGGAAAACAACAGTCATGTTTCTGACTTTGTACAGACATTTCTTGATGTAGAAAATGGTGTATTAAACCTGGTTTACAGCTTACTAAACCTCTCACTTGTAGCCAGTCGCATAGAAACACATAAGAAGGTAGGACTGTTTCTCTGCCTATAAAACTTGATGCAAAGAGAATACTACGATGTACGTACTATGTACTGGTTGGTACTTTATTCTAGGAAAACATGATTTATTTATTAGTTATGAACTATAAACTAGCTTTTAATAACTGTGAGTTCTCTAATATCTTTATTTGTGTCTATTGCTTTTCTGCTATGTGGGTGTTTCTGCTTTGTAACGAGTATTTGAGTTAAAATTTTTTGCAACTGAATTGTACAGTTCCTCTTTTTTTTTTTGCTGTTGCACCACTGTCACAATCTACATATTAGGTTGAGCCCTCATGATATAACAATAAGAAGATGTGGTATAATATTCAATGAGACAGCTCTCCACCAAAGACCAAATGACAAAGAAGTTAACATATATAGGTCACCGTAAGACCTTCAACAATCAGGAAAACCAATTTGATATAGTAATTTATAAAAGCACCTAAAATAATTGAAATAAAGGCTCATGACTTAAGATAGTCACATACAGAATGTGGCGGAGTTTAACATGTCTCTACACCACCTGGGACAGCGGTGACAGATATAAGAACAAACTATATAAAATAGTTGAAAAGGGCTTTACTCATCCAATTGATACAAATCCAATATAAGAACTATCACAAACACAGATACAAAAAGTACAGATTTAAGTGTACTCACAGTTAACCGATTGCCAGTTCAATGCCATTACAACTAATAAAATATCTTGTGTCAAAGACTTATAATAAACATGTTTAACGCGCCATATTCTTTGCGTGTGTGTCCCAAGTCAGGAGCCTGTAATTCACGTGGTTGTTGTAAGTTCATGTTTGTCATTTCTCATTTTTCATTCCGGGGCCTTTTTATGGAGTATGTTTCTTTTTCATTGTTGAAGGCCTCTAGTTACGAATAATGCCTATATCGTCATTATCAGAACTCTGTGGGGTAGATGGCTCATTGGCAGTAATACCATATCTCCTTTTTTATATTTAATGCAATATCTCATATAAATATATAGGATACTTATATACACTTACGAAGTTAACATTATTGTCAGACCCTGTCCAATGACCCATGCTAATTCCACAAGGTATAGTTTTTAGGAGGATGGTCTTCGTTCTAGCGCCTACATGCTTAACGGAACGGGGAAGTAGCAGATATCAATGTTTATATCTTTGGTTTGACCTGAATCGACAAAATTCCTCCCTCGGGGCGAGCACGATACCATGAAACAAACTATTTGGTCAGTTTGTATCAGGCATATTGACCTTTCATTGTACGATTGATTTGCGGTAATATTGTTTTCATTGGTGTTACCTCTTTCATGGACATAAGCCACAAAGGCATTGGTTATTTCTAAATAGTCTACAACACTCCTCTTTGTCATTTAGGGTGTGAAGGTTTCGTTCTATGATCTTTTATTATTGTCGACCAAACTATCAAATACTACTTCTATTGTACTTTATGTCATAGACTTGAATTTGAGACTTGTCAATGTAAATGCGTTTGTTTATTCCCAAATGATAGATTTGCAGACACGTGAAATAGTGATTTTTAAGTATATGCATGATCTTTAAAAGTGCATAGTTCCACATTACCTCATTTTCACCGTCTTGTTAGTTCAAACACATTAATTTCTGATCTTAGCAACAGGACAAATATGCCCATATACTTTAATTTATTATTCAAAAGAAATTTAACAAGAACTATAAAGGTATCCCAAGGCCTTAAGCTGTCATTTGATATATTTGATATCAAAAATACCCAAGTATGTTACTTTTTGACCAAGTGCAAGCTAATCATGCGAATTGTTGTGTTTAAAATGTGTACTACTTTCTTCATTTCCTGTGCACTTTTATTCTAATCGCTTTTCTTTTCATCTTATTGCATCGTCAGTTTGGTATCGACCTAAGAATTGCTTAAATCCATTTATATTTTGCCTCTCCTTTAAACATTTTTTAATTTATTATTAACTATATGTTGTGCTATAAGCTGCAATACAAGTTATACATCAAACTATCGTTTTGCTAAAAGCCTAGCAGCTGACATAAAAATGGTTTGTTTAACGCATATGGGGACACATATTGTTTGTAATTTAAGCAAGTAGGTTAATCTAATATAAGGATTGATATTATAGTATTGTTGTTCACAGTATTTCTGTCTCTCTGTAAGTTTTTTCTGACCTTAATTTAAACAGATGAGGATGGATTGAGAAATTTCCTATGCGATAGGTTTCATTGTGTGTTTTTGCGTATTTTTAAACTGGGGGCCGAAAGACTGTGAAGTGACAGAAAATTAAAAGATTTAATTAAACTTTATGATTAATTTTGACGTTTTAAATCCTTAGTCGTATTCTAAAACGTATACAAATAGGTTGTGTATCTCAGTAGAAGTACGATCGGGATGCATGATTGTTTTTGTGATATCACTTAAAATTATACTGCAGTTGACTAAAATTGGAAGGACGTACGGCTGCCTATAATTGCTTACATCCTCTTCATTTGAACTTTGGTGGATAGTTGTGACGTTGTGCACGATGTTGGTACGAATTCCATTTTGCTATAGATTAGCATGAAAATAAATACGTAGACTGGTCACTTCGATAAAGATATAGTGATGTTTGGTTGAATTTATTACATTAGACTTGAAAATAAAGAAAAAAAGGAACCGAAATTTAAAATATCAAGAATATTACAATACTTAATTATCCCATTTTTACGCAAACACGTAATGTCCAACGTTACATTTTGTGTGTAAAAGATCGGAGTTCCGTTTCTTTCCCACAGTATTTTTTTTCTGACCATCGTAAAACTTGACAAGAGTTTTACTATCGTTATTGTTATTCGCGTGTTAAAGCAAAATCAATATCAATGAAACCGTAAACCGGAAAATGCTATTTTTGAAAACGGTCTGCAAAATGTCCAAGCATATGCAAGGTAAGCATATATCGAGTTTGCGCATTTATACCGTGAAATTGGAAAAGCTGAGAAAAATATTTATGATATTTTGAAAGTTTTTTTACTTTTCTCCTGGTTCATGATATTTTTTTGCCGGAAACCATGTGTATAGTTTCTATTGCAATGACTTCAAAAAGTATAGCCATCTTGTCCCAACGAAAAAAAACGCTGTATTTTCTTTACAATTGAGGTTTTAACCGGCTGTATATTAAATGAGCATAGTTAAATCAAAGAAATTAAAACTTGGCGGTAAAAAATATAGTGTTTAACATTTTTTTCGATAGGCAACAAGATTTTTATATCGTTTCAAAAAGTATAGCCGTTTTGTCCTAACGTTCGCAAAACGTAATTGATGTCATGATCGGGTTTTTAATTTTATATCACAATTATTTGTTTCCAGTTTAATTCGAATGAAAATAAAAATATAAGTTATAATATAACCAATGTATGATAAAGGACATTCATGACATTTGTTTTATTCAAGGAGCGTTGTCTATCTGCAAGTTTTAAATCATCAAAAGCAACATTCAAATTTTTTTTTTTTTGATTATAAAATAAAATAGAGAAAAACCATTGCTGGCTTTTACAACAAAACAAAGGACATGCATAATGCCACAAAAATACGGAAATGAGAAAAACATGAATCCAAAATGTTTAGCCACCTAGAAATTTTGCGACAAAAAAAGCATCGGCAAATGATAAAATATAGAAAGGAAACGGAAACGGAAAGAATTGCAACAAAAGGAGTATGTATAAACATGCATTAAAAGGGAAAATAAAATCAAAATCTAATTTATATTAAAACGAAATATGTATATATTTGGAAATTAACTTATGATTCATTAATGCTAACTGCTGCCAACAGTAAAATGATAAATTATGGCCTGGAAAGACTAACAACTCCTATAAATGAATATTCATTAAAAAGATATGTGTACTACCACTTTGAGTTTTATTTGTTAAACTATGCATTTTCAGACAAACCAAAATCGGTTACCAAATTCACAACAGTAAAATGACATCGTCAATTATGAGCTTGGCGCATGAAACGTTCTTTGAAATCATCGAAATCGCTTTATTATGCGGAACGTCGTGTAACGATAAGTAGTACCAACATCGTGCGCAACGTCTGTATCATTGGCAATCAAACCACATCTACTTATTTTTATATTAAACGACAGAATGATAGATAACAAATAATTAAGCAAGTTTTACAGTAGATACAGTTATTACGAACTTATTACACACGGGAAGTTTTGTTGGCCTTTTACAGTTTTAACGCGAGATAGAGCTACTGAGCAAAAAAAAACAACCTTATTGATATAGAATTATATCATGTATTAAAACCACGATTTCCTCTGATATGTTTTCATCAAGAGAACTATTAAAGCAGCACTGACGAAATAAGTTTTTGGATTCTCTAAAATCTGTTACAAAAAATGAAGATTTCTTAAGATACATGTTCTTGGACATATTAAATAAGAACTGCTGTTTTTCCAAAAACTTGATGCGAACAGGTCGACCATAATTAAAACGGGGAAATCAATATACGGAATATTTATAACCGCCTAAAAACCGTACAGGAAAACCAAAAGTTTTTGGATTCTCTAAAATCTGTTACAAAAAATGAAGGTTTCTTAAGATTCATGTTCTTGGACATATTAAATAAGAACTGCTGTTTTTCCAAAAACTTGATGCGAACAGGTCGACCATAATTAAAACGGGGAAATCAATATACGGAATATTTATAACCGCCTAAAAACCGTACAGGAAAACCAAAGATTAAACAGTATGGACCCTTCGAAAGATTTCGGTGAACTCTGATGTACCAAAGGGACAAATAGTATCAAATGCAGACAATCTTACACCTAAATAGAATCCACTGCAAACAAGCATAAAACTACATTAAAACACGAAAATTAAGCCTGAACTTAAACAAAACAACAACTTCTTACAAAAGTTAATATCGCTAAATCAAAAAATAAATACTTTCTGTAACATTCATAAGATACTTTCAAGTATTCAAAAGATTCAGCCTGTTAAAGAATTAATTTGCATTGAACTGTGTTTGAAGTAGGCGTTATTTGTGAAAAGTAAAAATTTAAAAGTTACTTTTTCATCAAATAAAAGCATTTCAAATATATCCTTAGAAATGCAGCTAGGTACACTAACACATTAAGTGGTAAAAGCCCTTAATTGATATAGTACGCCAGTTCGTGCTTTCAATAATATTTCCGGAATATTGTTTGAAACTTACAAAAACCGATGCACTTTACTTTATTTTCATACTGAGATATTTTAAGAGGTGAACATAGGTTTAGACATCCAATGGCAAATAAAGTTTCTATCGCATAACATATTGTTTACATATACAGTTACAGATTTTGGCTGCTGTCTAATTTTATATAATTTTAGGTCCTTCTATGGTCATATATCTCTTAAACTGTATCGGTTCTTTTGCATCCCTGGCTGTAAAATATACGGATTTAAGCGTTACTGATGACGATAAATCTAGAAAAGCGCTTCGGACACATTATTTTTTGACAAGTTGTTTACATTTTCTGATATATACAAATTTAATTGTGTCAAAGAGGATAACAGCTTATGATCTAGACAAACGAGCACTAACTTAAAATGTTAAAGGCAATAAATCCAACTAACAAACATATCGAAAAATCAAAAAATAAATCAAATGTTTGCTAAACCTGCTCAATATTTGAAACAGGATCGGAGAACCCTTCTGGAGCACCTAAGAACATTCAGGTTTTTGGTGGGGCTCGTGTTGCTCAGTATCTAGTTTGTCTATGTTGTGTTTTTTTAGGCGATTGCTTGTCTTCTCGTCGTTATACGTTTTTTTGTTTTGCCACTGTGCTCTCAGTTTGTCTTCGAATTATGAGTGTTGTTATCCCTTTGGAATCTTCGCCTCTCTTTTTATTGAAATTGTAATCGCGGTTTTGGTGTTTTAAGAAGTCATGAATGTAAACACTTTTCATTATCTGTAGTCAATACAATGCAAATAGTGGTTTGACAATACCAAGCAGAACCCATCAAATTATGCAATCTAACAGTCAGGAGAATGAAATCTCCAGATTCAAAATACATGTGAATGGAAACAAAATAAATGCAACGCCATATATTACCGGACGAACTATCAGTTAAATCGAAAATCATAAAATCGAAAATCATAAAATCAAAAATATACATCGATACATACTTTGCACACTCTGCCTTTTTCAATTCGAATTAATTGTGTTGAGAAAAAATATAAAGAAAAAAAGTTTAAACGATTAATAAAAAAACATTTACGTGTTCAGTGTTATTTTACGGTTATCACAAGCGAAGAAAATTTTGATATCCTTCAAGAGGATCGGGATTTTTTACCTTGTGTTTAGGGGCCTCGGTGGCCAAGTCTTCTAAATAGTCGAACTACTGTATCACTATAAATCTTGCGACATTGATATGCCTTCGATAACATTTCATAGAAATATGTATAATTTCAATCAAGTCCTCCTGACAATAATTGGTGTAAGGAATAGGATGATGACATGAATTGTGCAATTTGGTTTTTAATTTTGTAAACGGAATAATCTGCTTTTGATTGAGTGTTTTTCTTTACGGGTTTGATTAAAAAGTCAATGCCTATCAAATTAATTTCTAACATTGTTTGTTATTCGTTTGTATATATTCTATATGCATACTGCTCTTTATACTAATTCATAGCCATTGTGTAATAATTGCTTATGCGTATCTTCATATTTTATCCTTCTTCACTTATTTTTGCCTTCTTCACTTATTTTTGCCTCTTTAAGACTTTAATTCTTTTTAGTGAAACTAGATGAAACGTCCTGTGTAAATTCTTTTTAGTGAAACTAGATGAAACGTCCTGTGTAATTAGACCTTTAGTTTTGTGTACTATTGCCAATGCAAATTACAACATTATTCTATATATATAACCAACAAAATGAAAGCAACATGTTATAAAGTTTAAAGTACCTAAAAATAGCCAAATCCACCTAAGGTCAACTTTGCCTGAGGGAACTGAAACCTTAGTTTTTTTAATAATTTCAAAATTTATAAATAGACAATATTCTAGATTAAACATTTTAATTTTGTTTCATTAACGGCTTTCTGTATATGCAATTGCTGCATAGAAAGCAACATTTTCTCTTTTTGTTTTTTGTTTTTTTTTATTTTTGTAAAACAGAAGCGAAAAATACCAAAAAAATATTCAAACTGATAAATTGAAAACTAACTGACATGGCTACAGCAAAAAATGAAAAACAACTTAAAACAAACAACAGCATACAAAAAACAACATGAAAAACTACGGACTGCGTAACACCATTCCTTTAAAAAAAAAAAGGAGTGACCTCGGGTGCCTTAACGGTTAGCATATCCTTGTAAGCTATCTCTAAGAGAAAAAAAAGATAATGACTCTAAGTACGTGTCACTTTATCTGTGTTTCAACAAGAAGCTGTAGCTAAAGTAAATTGAGGATTGAGTATATTTAACAGTAAATTCTTCATCAGAAATGATAACATCTCAATTGTAGCTATCAAATTAGTAAAACGAAAATGTTTTAAGCAATACGATTTGTGTTAAAATCCAAAAAGATCTGATGAATTGTCAATTACTCCGAAGTGAATTGATGACTACATTTATTAAAAAGACTAATAAAAATGTCTCTTCATTGGTACTCGAGACCAAAAGCTGCGATAGGACTTTTATGAATAAAAACCGTTTAAATTTGTTAGTAACAAACACTTCTGTTAAAAAAAAATCTCTAAGGTTTTGATTGATATTACAAATGCAAAATATTTAAACATAAATTATCTCTGACAGGTGTTGTAAAACATAGAGGTTATGCTCATAACCGTAGTAACTTTAACACATTCAAGTAAACATATACAAATTGACTGTTGATTGTCAGTTAGTTTTTGTCGGCAACTTTAATAAAAAGTTATACACCTCGTTGTTCAAATCTTTAAGCCAAAATTGTTTGCAAAGTGCTCTGTTATAAAGAAATCATTACAAACGTTTACTAAAAGATGTCAATAGAGAGAGATGTGTAGAATTTAAAAGCAACTGAAGGACAAACATCTCAAAAAAGAGATTTAAAAGGCACCATATAGTCTTCAAAAGTATATTCTGCCATGTCAAGGCCCTTTATAGCTACCAATATTGTATGGTATCTGTTCATTGAATTTTTTTTTTCCTTTTTTTTTATAAAGGGGGGGGGAGTGTTATAGTTGTCTCATTGGTGATCATACAACATCTAATTATTTTATATAAGTGTTTGACAATGTACTCGAAAAAAAAAGATCATGCACAGTGTACGTTGTTATGAATGAAACATGATGAGCGGTAAATGTTGTTTTAAATTTCTCTATCTTTGATTTGTTCTATTGTGCTTTTTTTTTATATTTATGTATACCGAAAAAAGTGGACATGGGTGTTAACATCAACGACATCAAACAAAAACAGATAAAAAACAAATCAAAACCATAATAGGCAATACATTAAGAATATGAAAATGAAAAAAATAAAAAACATTAACAACTAATGAGGAAAAACAAATAATGATCAGATGCATAATTTAGACGTCATAGCTTTATGTACATATGCATACTGAAGACAAAACATTAACGACCAACATAGTTATATCTCAAAAACAAGGACACGGATCTTTCATTTGATTCGACTTTTTAAGTCCCGTTAGTTATAAACCATCATTTTATTACACTCTTTTAAAAAGCTTGTAATTTTGTAACAGAGGAACGAGCAACCTTAAAACAGTAAACACTGGACCGGTACCACTTTTATAAGCTAAAAATTGACCACCACCGTCATCATCTAAGTTGTAGGATATACATATATAAACTGATTGTATTTCATTCATAACTACCAATGTTCGGACTCTTGCAAGTGAAACGTGAATTTAAAACTATATTAAAAAGAAATATGAATTTGCCCGCATTTTTAAAGTTTCAAAGCAATGTCATAAAGGTGAATTATTGCGCCGATTTCTCAGACTGAAATGATTTCATACCGTTAAATGACAAGGCACATTGTCAAGTTATAACAATAGACAAAACTTACCCCTGGATTACTAATCCTAACAAAAAGTTCCTTCAAAAAGTCTGCATCCATCTTAAGTATGCTAAGCTGTAAAGTTTCAGTATGTATATTTTACAGTCCAATTTCTCTTTTCTCTATATAGGAACGTCGTCGTCACGTTTGTACTGTTCAAACCACTGTTTCTACCTTTTGATCTGTTTAACCATTACAAATAACCCTTATTTCAGTATTGAATGATGTTATTTCCAACCTGAAGAAAATCACTGACGTACATAATATCATATGTCGCAATTTATACATAAAACTTTTTTTTTCATTTGATCAATAACATAACTTCTGCTTACAGCGATATTATCTCATATCTATTAAGAATTATAAATCAATAGTAAAAACATTAAACAATTTTTCTGCACCAAATGCGCATTTCGACATTAAATGTCTCTTCATTGGTACTCGAGACCAAAAGCTGCGTTCGGACTTTTATGAATAAAAACCGTTTAAATTTGTTAGTAACAAACACTTCTGTTAAAAAAAAAATCTCTAAGGTTTTGCTTGATATTATAAATGCAAAATATTTAAACATAAATTATCTCTGACAGGTGTTGTGAAACACAGAGGTTGTTAACAGATTTTGATGTTATACGAAGTTGATAGTTTATTAAAATAACCGAAGCACTCAATAAAATAATGAATAACACTTTCCTGTAAAAGTTTCTTCTTCTATAGAAATAAAATGGATTTCTTGTACACGTTCGTTTTTTTGTTTTTTTTTTCTTCTTCTAAAATTGCACTTTGTGTTTGAATACGCTGATGATATTAAAGGCATGGTATCGTATACCGTAATTTACCTAACTCAACTAAAACATTTTTACAAAATTGTCCTTTATTTTTATAAATAGACTGCTTTATTTAATATTTATATGTGTACGACTTAACCGCTACATTTAAAATATGTAGTATTTAAGCTAACCGTTGTCCCATATTTCTATATGTATACTGCTTTATTTATATATTTATACGTGTACAATATAGCGGAACACTACTTTATTTATATATTTATATGTGTACGACATAACCGCTACATGTATATAATTATACGTGTACGACATAACCGCTACATTTAAAATATGTAGTATTTAAGCTTACCGTTGTCCTATATTTTTATAAGTATACTGTTTTATTTATATATTTATACGTGTATAATATAACAATACACTGCTTTTTTTATATATATAATTATACATGTACGATCTAACCTGTTAGCTACATTTATATATTTATATGTGTACGATCTTACCGCTACCTTTATATATTAAAATGTGTACGACATAACTGTACACTGCTTTTTTAATTTATTAAATGTGTACGACCTAACCGCTAAATTTACAATATGTAATATATAACTTACCTTTGGCATTTCCATAATCAGCTGTTTTTCCTCAATATTTTTTTTACGTTTTAATTGGAAAACATCCAATCAGAACGTATACACGTTTAATTAGTTTACGATACTTGACTTATTGTGCTTAAATATCAATACTTTCATAACAACAAAGACTGCTTCTTATATATAACAGAGTTTTAATGCTTGTTGTGGGAAGAAAAAAAAATGGTATATCTTTAATCTGAACTGGTTCGGTCAATATTCAGAACAAAATTACCAATCTCGTCTCAATTGAAATATTCCTCACGGGACTGCATAAGATAATGACATCTAAATGCCCGTTTACGATAATACAAAAATAAAAAAATTAAAAGAATAGATCCGGGATAATGTTTGTGATGAAACTCGTTTCATTTCTCAGAATGTTATGATCCAGTAATGCAATGGATAATTCTAATTTAGTAAGGGTGTATATTAAAGGCAACCGTAGTTTAGTGTCGTCCAAATCACATAGCTTTATTCAAAACATAATTATCTACGATATAAACAAACGATGATTGAATTGCATGAACTCGAAAAAACAAGACAGTATAAGGTAAGCATATCATGCTGTGGAATTCTAAGATTAAATTTTGATTTAAACTTATAAAAGTTCTAGTACAAATCAAAAGTTTAATATCTGCGAGTAAAATTGATTTAGAAACCAAGATTTATACTAGCAGAATTATCTGTTTCGTTTGGTAGATACTAAGAAAGAAAAGATTTGATTTATGTTCAAGGAAATAAACTAGAAATCAATAGGAAAATTAACAAACGATGCAATTCACAGCAATGTCAAATTATTTGATCGAAGTTGGGTCTTTTAAACCATTCCATCAAATATCAAAAACAAAAATAAACATAGACGATACGCACTGTTAAAACAAGAATTCGCAAAGTTAAAACACCAAATGCAGATTTATTTGTACATTTTAGTCAAAACCAAAGTGATAAATGATTAAAAGTCAATTGATGATGTTATCACTTTTACAATTTACATGAGTAAATTGTTTCGTGCAGTCTTTTACGCCAACCTTTATTCTATTGACATCTCTTCATGCTCATTACCGTAGTAACTTTAAGACATTCAAGTATTAACATCTACAAATTGACTGTTGATTGTCAGTTAGTTTTTGTCTGCAACTTTAATTAAAAGTTATACACCTCGTTGTTCAAATCTTTAAGCCAAAATTGTTTGCAAAGTGCTCTGCTATGAAGAAATCATTACAAAAGTTTACTAAAAGATGTCAATAAAGAGAGATGTGTAGAATTTAACAGCAACTGAAGGACAAACATTTAAAAAAAAAGATTTAAAAGGCACCATATAGTCTTCAAAAGTATATTCTGCCATGTCAAGGCCCTTTATAGCTAACAATATTGTATGGTATCTGTTCATTGAATTTTTTTTTCCTTTTCTTTTTTATAAAGGGGGGGAGTGTTATAGTTGTCTCATTGGTGATCATACAACATCTAATTATTTTATATAAGTGTTTGACAATGTACTCGAAAAAATAAGATCATGCACAGTGTACGTTGTTATGAATGAAACATGATGAGCGGTAAATGTTGTTTTAAATTTCTCTATCTTTGATTTGTTCTATTGTGCTTTTTCTTTTATATTTATGTATACCAAAAAAAAAGTGGACATGGGTGTTAACATCAACGACATCAAACAAAAACAGAGAAAAAAACAAATCAAAACCATAATAGGCAATACATTAAGAATATGAAAATAATAAAAAAATAAAAAACATTAACAACTAATGAGGAAAAACAAATAATGATGAGATGCATAATTTAGACGTCATAGATGACAACGATTTTTGAGTCCTCCTCCAAAAAACGGCAGGTTTAAGTTAACTTTAGATATACTGATCTCGAAAGTTTTGAATAACGCAAGAGATAAGAAAATGTTGAAAACATCAATATCACCGCTTCAAAAACATTCGAGGAGCTATTTAAACGATTTAAAAGTAAAAGTATATTACAGATGACAAGAGCTAGGCAAAGTACTGTTGAATCATAAACTCAACATTGCTGAAGCCAAAAATAATCTTAATTTTATGTCCATCTTTCTTTTCATCAAATTGATTTGTTTTCAAAATTATAACAGTTTATTGTAACTGATGATGATAACTGACAACTTAAAATATTTCAAGTATACAAATCAATTCAATTCGATAAAGTATACATAATAATTCAATTCTAGGAAAGTATATATATCAATGCAATTCTAGGAAAGTATATATATCAATGCAATTCTAAGAAAAGGTAATAGGTATCTGTCTAGATAGTGATGCAACTAGTTTGAATTGAAGTATTTCAATTGAAGATATTATGTGATTCAAAGTCTGCAGTTATCTCCCTATCAAACGTTTCATTTTGTAACGGTAGCCTATAATTACTTACATCTACTTCATATGATCTCTGGTGAATAGTTGTCTCATTGACATTCATACCGCATCTTCTTATTTTTATATTTCTGTTTATCTAATTATCATTTCTGTTCATCTAACAATTCATTTTAAAATTATGATTTACTAATCCTGAAGAATAAGATTAACCATATGTATATGTTATGTATCTGAATACTTGCTGATAGAAATAAAAGTAAAACCTTTGATTTGTTAAGGGGTAAGAACTTGGATAAGGGAGTTAACTCAAACAAATGATTTGAAATCTGTTATTGAAATAGCGATTAGCATTTCTGTAAACTAAAATATTTACTTTGTTTGTGAGGATGGGAAACAGCATCAGGGAGAATCGAAAGAAGTTCAACTAACATAATTAATCTGATGGCATTAGAATATTTATGTAAAAAAAAAGTTGAAATAGAAGAAGGGGATACCAATGGAACAATTATAATTAAAAATCAAAGAAAATCAGACGAAACTAGGACCAAATGAAAAAAGATAAAAAGACAAAATTAGTCTACCAAACATTACAAAAGGAAAACTAAAGAATAAATTTCACAAATAATGCAAAAGGTTTCTGAATTTTGCCTACCAGATTTGAGAATGACGTTTCACATAAAATTTGGAAATGTTTGGAAACATTTAACTGGATGAAATAGTCCAGTATTGAGATTTCACACTTCTGAACGGTCAGATGGGCTTTTTGTCTTTGGCCTCAAAATATGCGTGACTATATATATGTTACTTAAACTATAATCTTGATAACTACCATACAAGCTAATTCAAAAATTCTTATATTATTCAACATACAATACATCTCATCAACCTCCAGAAACAGACGTAAATGTACAGTAAAAGACAACAATAACGAACACCCATAAAATGCCATTTGTGGTTTGGTACGATTAAGGCGACATTATTTCCGAATTCAAACTGCGTACATCAATAGAGGGGAGAGACATATCAAGGTAACAAACACAGACTTGAGGATACGCATGAGCTCGTCAGTGACATTCGAATACAATTTAAAAAAGGGCAAATAAAGTACGGAGACGAAGAGCATTGAGAAGTGCTGACTACTGGGCTGTACATATCTTTGAGAAGGAAACCTTAACTAGCAGTGGCATCGACCCAATGGTTAATAAAGTGTTCATAACAACCAAGAATAAAATTTTGTCAAAGGGGTGAGAACGGTCGCTTTTCTTGATTTACGCTTGGGAACGCCCAAACCTAAATATTTGATAGATGGTGTATTAAAACGTAGTCATGGTATGAGCTCTATGACTATTAGGGACCAACATTCATCTAAAGCCTATGATGCCTGACAGAGTTGTATCCTTAGTTTCTTAATATTTTCTTATTATTTCTACTGGTAATAGAGTGATAGATTATTGACCAATGTTAGGAGACACTAACTCGAACGTGTCCTTGATTAAGATTTATTGTTGTATTGGTATGAGACTAGCTGTTTTTCGTTTTGTCTTTAATTCCACTATTGCGTGAAATCTTATCACTTCATATAACTAAACAACGTATTTTATAGGTGTAACAAGACGGGTGTCACTCGTGGAGCTAACCCTACCCGAGAACCCCAGTTTTTTGGTGAGGTTTGTGTTGCTCAGGCTTTAGTTTTTCATGTTGTGTTAGGATACGGTTGTTTGACTTTTGGTCGATTTTTTATTTTTTGTCATGTATGCGCATGTGTGAATGGTGGCGGTTTATCTTTTTGAGCTGAAGAAGAAAAAGATTATTTAACTCATGTAACTGTGGTTTTTGGTTATACACAAACATAACATAACATAAAACACATTGACATTCGTTTGCACACACAAATTGTTTTAACATTTAAATAAAGGCAACAGTAGTATACCGCTGTTCGAAAGTCATAAATCGATTGAAACAAAAACAAATCCCGGTTATAAACTAATTATTTAACTGTTTTATTTTAATCCATTTCATTTTCAAATATAGTTTAAAATCGTGTATTAAAATGTATACCTGCATAGAGTTTCACTGTACGCGCCATATTGAAAAACTGGTGAAATTTTCTGATTTAGTAGTTGTTTTTTCCTTTTTTTTATTATTGTTCTATTAACTGTTTTTAATATTAACTTTGATAATATTTCCAGTTATCAATTCTTTTTTTGGAAACACCATTAGTTTTTGTATCAATGAATAGATTATATTCCCGGTTCCCTATCGTTTTCATGACAAATTTTTCTTATCATTTTCATCTTTTTCTTGTTGTACCCCTGATCCTATTGATCTTTTAAATACCCAGTGACATATGTCGTATTCTAAAGTAATAAAGGAAACTAGCAAATTGTTGAATGAGGAAACTACCATGCAGTCTACCAACCCTTAAGAAATGTTCATCTTCACTGACAGTAAGGTAAGATATTTAAAACCAGAAATTCCTGGAAGATACCGTCCTAACATAAACATATTATATAAATCTGGCACTAGTATTAACAGCTCTATAACATCAGAAGCGCTACAGAAAATAAAATCCGCAAACAGGCCTATAGTACATTTTTTTTGTTTGTGACCTGTGAACTAACTACAAAAAAGAAAAATTTACAAAAATACATCCATATCCATATCAAAGAGTTGAAAGAATCTTAAACACATTTAGAGAAATTAAACAGAAATTTATCAGAGCAAATAGGAGAGCAAACATATTTTGCCTTGAATGCCCTACCAAACTTTTACTACTGTAAATTCAATACTAATTGCGTGCATTTATTATTGCGATTTTTTTAGAATTGACACCAATGCGAGATTAATTATTTCAGAAAAATTTGCATACATATATAAGCATCAGATATCATAATGCGAGTTTTTATTATTGCGGTACTTATTCGGTCGCATTATTCGCATTAATAAAAACCTCGCAATATTTTCTGAATTTACAGTAACTAGAATTAATTTCAAGGCAAACCTTCATTAACTGAAGCTGAAAATTTTTATGAACAACAAGAACAGAACTGGAAAATATTTTTAATTAGTACAACCTACCACTGAAATTACTTAATAAAGAAAGCTTCGTCCAAACTCCAAAAGTTAGTCAAGACCAGATCATCTCCTGCAAAAAGCGACGTACGAACAAAACTAAAAATAATGTTCATTACAACTTACTCAAAAAAGAACTTTCGATAGACTCTGGGTTTACAGATTTGCAAAATTTGCAAGACAAACACGCACCTGAATGTGAATTAGGGCAGCCCTGTTCACTAATACAATCTTCTGTCTGTTTTGCTCCTGTGTGAATTAGGGAAGCCCTGTTCGAAAATATAATTTTGTTATCTATCTCCATATAGCAGAACACTTTACCCGTTTCAACAATAAGCATATATTACATCAACATGACACTGAATAGAGTCAGTTATCCTAACATCAACAACGAGGGAACAGGTACCCTGATGTCAAATATATATACTGACCAGAATATATCCCAAAACAACAGTTTTTCTAAGCGGAATTACAAACTGGGTGTAAAAAATCAATAGAACGAAAGCTCCTAACTGCAACGAGAATCAGAAATTGGGTATACAAATACACAGGAGATGGCTCAAATTATGTAGACCAACTCCTACACAACCAACCTCGAACATAGTGGATTAATCATGAAAAATTGGCACATGCATTTCTCCACAACTGCCTGTGCAGATGCCATAGCTTTCAACTGTACAAATCATGAAGAAGCTCAGATTCCCTTCAACATGGCATATAAATTCAGCTGACAAAAACACTATAAACTCCAACCACAAAAGAGTCTAGTTATTGAAATGAAAGATCGTAAGATTAAACATAACAACTCTAGCATTGAATTACAACTTGAAATTTCATTACTTCCAAATGTAGATAAAGCAGTTCATGTAGGCATACAGAAATTGAAAACAGATAAAAAAAACAAGCGAGGACACGTTAAAAGGAGGACGAAAGATACCAAAGGGACAGTCAAACTCATAAATCGAAAACAAGCTGACAACGCCATGGCCAAAAATAAAAAGACAAACAGACAAATAATAGACTAGTACAGATGACACAACATAGAAAACTAAAGACTAAGCATCACGAACCCCACCACAAACTGGGGGTGATCTCAGGTGCTCCGGAAGGGTAAGCAGATCCTGCTCCACATGTGGCACCCGTCGCGTTGCTTATGTAAGTATCACCATCGCAAAAACAAAAAGAACAGCTTACATCCAGAATATATCCTAAAACAACAGTTTTTCTAAGCGGAATTACAAACTGGGTGTAGAGAAATCGCTAGAATGATAGCTCCTAGCTGCAATGAGAATCAGAAATTGTGTATACAAATACACAGGAGATGGCTCAAATTATGTTAACCAACTCCTACACAACCTCGAACATAGTAGAATAAGCATAAACATTGGGCACATACATTGCTCCAAAACTGACTGTGCAGATGACATAGCTATCAACTGTACAAACCATGGAGAAGCTTAGATTCTCTTCAACATAGCATATCAATTCAGCTGACAAGAACACTATAAACTCCAACAACAAAAGAGTGTAGTTATTGAAATGAAAGATCGTAAGACTAAACATAACAACTCTAGCATTGAATTTCAACTTAATATTTCATTTCTTCCAAATGTAGATAAAGCAGTACATGTGGGCATACAGAGATTGGAAACAGATAAGGAAACAAGCGAGGATACTGTAAGTATCACCATCACAAAAGCAAAAAGAACAGCTTACAGCCTAATGTCTGCCGGATTTCATGGAAAAAATTGATTAGACCCCAGCACCTGTATATACATACTGATAACATATATTATACCAACTTTAATATATGAGCTAGACATTATAGTTCCGGATAAAACCAATATGGATAAACAAAAATAGAGAAATTTCACAAAATAATGATCAAGCAAAGGAGTAGGTCCAGTAAGACCCCTTTTTGACCCCAAAATATAGCAGTTTTACAAAATTGTTAAAATGTAAACTTTTAGTTATTTAATGGAAAGTATAATGCTTCTGCTACATAAATATGGGCTGTTTTTGACAATTCAATACACATATATTGGGTACTAGAATCATCAAGTCATGCTAAATTACTGAAATCTTCACAAATTTAGCATTTTAGTTAAATTTTAGACGGTTTCCGTCTTAAATGAAAGTGGCCGCATTTGTGTTCATTCTTAATATTGAAATGTAAGTTGTATTTGATGATAATACATAACATATATAAAGGTTGAGGATGAACACGGATGCGGCCACTTTCATTTTTGACAAAAACCATCTGAAAGTGCCATTTTTCGTCATATTTGATAGATCTTTCATATCTAAGCTTAAATCGGAGCGTTTTTAATGACTAAATCAGTTAAAATTTTTCACATAAACTAATTGAATCGACTGAAATCGACAGTTAAGTGTTTAAAAAGTGTCCAAAATCTTTCGTCAGATGAACCTGAAATTTGAGGCCAAAATCGGCCCTTACCGGACCTACTTCTTTTATCTATTCCACAAAACAATAATAATGTTGTACCATATATACTATCTGGATTGATTCCAATAGAAGGACAGGTCCATCTTTGAATATTGAAAGTTGTATGCAATCTATTTCTACTACCCGAAACATCCACAGAAAAACAAATTGCTAGGAGGCAGTTATACTTACAACAGTGCAGAGAAACTCTTGGTTCAACATAGAAAAAAAGATATTCTGGAAATATAATCTACCAGACATTTGTTTACTTCTAGAAACGCAATACAAAAAAAATGAGACGGAAATAGTTGATTTACCATGAGGTATTCAAATATTTGAAAAATCAAATGACAACTTTAGCTAAACTTTACAACCATTCGGGATACTTAAATTTAGAATCGTATAATACGGGAAAGCAATACCCCTAATATGTATGCCAAAGCAGTTAGCACGAGGCACATATAGATACCTATTAAGCCAAAGTTTGTAAGTAGATCATACACATTTCAAGCATTTCGATCAAGATTCAATCAGAACCAAGTAGATGCAACATGCCCTCTGTGTGAAAAAAAAAATCGACGAAGATATGAAACATTTTCTAATCAACTGTACTTTATCAGAATCAACACGGCATGCTACATTTCAAGATATATAAATCTAACTATAGAAAGCATGCAAATTGAAACAAGCTCAGATGTCAGATGAAGAGAAAATACAAATTGTGTTCTACAAATACACAAAAAGTAACTTATGAGAAGAAATTTTCAGTAAACAAACTGTCAATGCTGGAATTTCACTGCAGAAGACACTTATGCAACCTGCATATTGCTCGATATAAGATGTTGGAAGCAGTAAGGTCGAGTCAGTGATGGGGTATTCCAATACGTTTCAACATATTTTTTGTTTTGATTTTTTTTTTTTTTTTTATTTTTACTTTTTCTCTTGCCTATTTAAACAGAGACGACAAGACATATCATGTGTTTGTCAGTCCTTGTTTCCTATGAATTTTTGGTATGATTTAAATGAGGATTTCCTCGATCACCTGTATTGGAGGTGAAGATCAATTACAGATACCTGGCGTTGTCAGTTTGTTTTTGACTTATGTGTTTGAATGTCCATGTTAAAGGCTTTTGCCTCTCTTTCTCGAATTCTTCACCGATATTTTAGATTCAAACGATAGATATGAATACAAACTTATGATATAGAAGCTTTAAAACAAAAGGATTGTTTCAGGTACTTTTTGATGTATCTAGCAATAAACTTTCCTCATGGTGTCGAAAAACAAAATTTCCTCTATTTAGATTTGCCTGACATTTCATCATAATGTGAAACGTCACTATCAAATTTACTATTATGCAATGATTTTGACCATGCAATATTAGATTTGCTTAAAAAAACAAGTATGAATAAGTGACATTTAAACAGTTACGGCTATCTATATTGCTACAAATAAACACACAACGCATTGTACACTTAATGGTGTTTCCAAGTGGCGTTAAGGCGATTACAAGACTGGTTATATGTATGCCCTAATCTGATTACCATGAGATAAATGTCAACATTATGTTGGTTTAAAGATAAGATGGTGTATGAATGCCAATGAAACGACTCTACACCAGATACAAAAATGACGTAGAAGTTAACAACTACAGGTCACCGTACGACCTTCAACAATGCGCGCAACCCATACCGCATAGTGAGTTATACCATGGACGTATATTGACAGGAACTCCAACAAGCGGACTTCAAACGTTTATAGTGCGATGCCGCAAAATCGTTAAGTATCTGTTAATTAACTCGACATGTCATATGGATGCATGGGTACCGATCAAATTTTTGGAACCTCGTGATCAATCGTAATTACGGAACATTCCGAAATAACCGGATGTGTACTTAATTGTCAAGGAAATGACATTTACCGACAATGCCTCTAAACGTCAAATATGTCAGCTTTGACTGGTTTTGCTGCGTAAAAACAAATAAAAAGAAAGAAACGAAATCCCCGCAACTGATTTCACCAAAAATAACTGAATGTAAAAATACTCACAAGCCATAAACATTTCAGTTTAAGTTACAATCAATCTAAATTGTAAGATTTTTTTATTCATGAGAGGGCCGTTGGCTAAACACGCATCAGTAACAGTGCATGTAATACATGCTAGGCTTGAAAATCATAAAATTCTTATAAAAAGTAAACGGAAAAGTTTTTATCAGCAATTATTATCGCGTTTTACTGCCAACTTTGACAAATATTTTAATTAAGTGTTTACTGAAAGAATTTCCAACAAAAATTTAATTCAAAAGTTGGTTCATAGCGGCGGGGGCGAGGGAGGTTAAAGCTAGGGCTTTGATCGGAAAAAAATATCAAATATTTTGATTAATTGTTTACCGAAAGTCAAATGGCAAATATTTCATGCAATTCAACAAGAAACAAAAACATAAATTGCTTAACATACGGTGTAAGATGTTTCAGAACTGTTAAGCATTTACACACATAAATAAATTCAAATTTGGTTCCCATGATAAAATTTTAAGAATAAAAAAAATATTATACTGCTTACGGCCCATCATGGTGATCGTTCTTTAAATGCATCCAGAAATATTTAAAGCCATTCGTAAAAAAAATCTGTCAAACGTCAGAGTAATCTCGGACTAGGTTGAATGTTTAAGGTTGATTATAACTTTGGTATTATTATAAAAGGTGTAACAATTCATCCGTCTCGTAACCTGATAATGCTATGTAGAGGTCATCACGAGCGTGTAATTATTAACCTCTTTTAGTCTTTATAACATATTTGAGAAATACGTTAATAACATTTTTCTTCATTGAGACGATAGAGAAAACCATAAATATTCTTGTAACATTCGATTAAAATTTACAACCTTTAACTTAAATTTGAGTTATCCTCCGCCATCTTACACACTACACGCGCATCACATTATTTTCCGCAAACACCCGACTTTAGGTACATGTAATTTTTAATATCGGATATTTCCCGATTTCCAAGTTCCAATGATTAAAACATATTAAACAAAACTAAACATAAGCTTGCCCTTTTTCCGAATGCAGCCTTTTTCCGAATGCAGTTAATTTTCTTATGTCATTCTGTTAAATATGGACCGATTTTTTAGATCTTTTCAGCTTTTGCATTCATTTATTGAACGGAAACAGGTGTCGTTATTCATGTAGCGATTCACAAATAACCACGGGAGTTTCCGTGTTTATTTACATTGGTAGGTAAATAAGACACTCTATACCAAATCACGTGATAAGACCAGCTTCAGTAAACAGAACAGGCGAAGGCGGCATCGCAGATACCCCACAAAGGAGTTATCACGTACTTGACAAACTGAGTCTGAACCTTTTATTTTCTTAAAGAAATCAGTTGGATGGGAATGTGCTAATTTTTCGTTGGAGTTCCTGTCAATATAACACTTCCATGGTTATACATAGCCCTGAAATGATAAGTGTAAACCAATTCAAACGAGAAATATAACAGCCTGAAAAACAAATATGATATACAGCAATAAAAAACAACTACTGAATAACAGACTTCTCACTTGAGACAAGTACAAACATAATTTAGCGGGGTTAAACAGATTTCCTCGTAACATTGGTGTAACAATGAAACGTAAGAAAGAAACATAAAATCAGTTGAAAACGGCTTAACTCATTAGATCGTTACACAGCACAAACAAAATGCTAACAAAAACACTAAGGCTACACAATACAGATACGAGAATACTCGCAGTTGCTGAATACTAGAGTATTATTTGCGGTTTTTGCGTCTTGTTCAACATTAAACAGAAAATACGATTCCAACATCACTGTCAAAGATTAATATATAGATATCTAAGTATCTTATTTGAATTCAAAGAAACACTGGCCGTGCTTTGACAATCACTTATTGTATAACAAAAGTCTTAAAACAAGCATCAGCGTCTGTTACTGTAATTAAAGGGTTCTAAACTTTGTGTAATAATCATTTAATATCGTCGTATTAGAGAAAAAAAACCAATAATATCAACATGCACAGACGTTTTCAAAGAATTGATAACTTTTAAATGCAATCACATCATAAAAAAGAAAATGATTTTGTTCTCTCTATGTTGAAGATCAAGGCGCTTTTACAAATGCCACTCCGGAAAAACAGAAAAAGAAAATGGATTTGTTTTAATCGAATTTGAATACTTTCAAATGCCTACAGTCATATATTTCTATAAGTACACTCATACAGTATAGATGCTTAAATTGTCAAAAAATAATATTGATAAAGAGTTGATGATGTAACAAATAATTGAATCCGAGAAAAACATAATTGATACCTATTTCGGAAAGGGAAGGGGGTGTTGAGAGGGACTCAAACTTTTCAAAATTTATTTGAACACTGATGAAAAACCTTTGCAATTTTCAAACAAAAATTGCACGCAAATGATTAAGGCATCCAAATCAAATTGTTTTTCTCATAATACCTTTTCTTATAACAACTGTCAAGACTCGACAAACGAGGGAAGCGTTTGAAACGCATCTCATAAAATATCTTCTAAAATCAACTTTAATAATGAAGGCTACACTCAGAGCTAAAAGGTCATTATCACTTGGTCAACGTCACTGTTGGTGGTCTGTAACTTCCACGGGGTATCTTTAGTTTTTGTGTCACTGCTTAAGTATTGACATGATCTAAAACACACTTTTCTTGAATTTTCAGTTGACCTTTGATAAATTTGGCTACTCCTTTTTGATCTCTTATATTTTAAGAGCCCCTCACGTTTTAGGGCATAGATATATCCTTTGCTTTAGAATATTTGGAGTTTAGTGTTAATAATATTTCTGATTCGGTAGATTCAGACAAGGGCGTCGATTGCATGCATGAAACTTACAAAGTGTTATATTAGTTGTTCAACATTAAATTTGCTTTAACATGTTTAATTGAGGATAGCAAATTTGTGTTTGATTATTCCATCGTCATTGATAAAAAAAAGATAAAAAAGCAATTGTCATACTAATAAATGTTGTACTGAAATACCTATGTAAAGTTCATCTGCAAACCAATATCTAGGTAGGCATATTAAATTTGAATTAATGGATATTCTTTATATTTTGATTATGTAAGCTCCTAGATATATAAATTTGATAAAACCAATAGATCAAAAAACAATGACTACAGCTTAAACGTCCTTTATCAAAGTCTTGCAACTATTTATGTATCCGTGGCCTTATCTTAGAACAAAAGTAAATATTTTAAGTAAAACTTATCTGGTTTTCGGGTTTGAATACTCTTGGGTGTAATTAATATGTGACTTTTGTCTATTATTTAAATTATCATGCTCAATAATGCACGTCTGGTGACAGTATACTGTCGTTTTCAATCAGTGCTTTCATTGATGACAACGGAGCATTAATCTACTTTTCATGTTTTGTTCCTAGAATATCGGCAGAAAGAAAATGTCCGTTTTACCCACTTGGCCATTGTAGGTCGCTTAATTTGAACAGTCATACGAATGATTACTTGAGTGACAACTAATGATGAGTAAATAAGAATGGCTGGAACCCATTTGCATGGTGGAAGTTAATATAATAAGTAAGCAGTTTGTCTACCTTCACAATTGATTTATAAACAAACTAGGAACGGCAAACAATATTTTGTTTATACAACCACCAAACATACAAGGCTTATAATTTGGTATTTGGTGTACATAAGATTTGTCATTGCTTTTTGAATTAAAGCAATTGCATCGCCAAATTAAATACAGACAATTGATAAACAAATTACAAAGAGTTTGGCCAAAATCGGCTTAGGGAATGTGTACCTGGGGTAGAAAATACTAAAAATGTGAAAAGTTGTATTTCAACATATAATTAGACAGTAAATTCACCGAAATGTTTTTTATTTGCTTTGTCCATAAATCATGTCGTTATTTTAACGTTTGAATTATTTTCAGTTTGTCAATTCGAGATCTTTTAGAGCTTCATTTAATGTATTAGTTTTGCTCAATGTTGACGGTCATACGGTGGTTTGCCACTTTCTCCGTCATACCACATCTTTTTTTTTTTTGTTCATAAATCAATAACATTACATAACAGAACAGAATTTCTCATTACTTGACTGGTGATTATATCAAAGTTATAAGTATTGTTTAATGGCTGAGCAGTTATAACGTATATGAAATAGAAAAGGATTATGTTAAGCCTCTGATATCATATCCTTTAAAACAATAAATTCCTTATGTTATGTCAGTATGATACGCAAATCGTTAACAAAGACTAATTATTCGGTAAAAGCGCTTATTGTACATAAACAACAGTCAAATGGTTAACAACAGGAGGCAGATTGCTACTTAAACTATTATAAAGGATACCGTAGCATGGAATACTTACGGTTACAGAAAGCAGATCAAACTGCTAAGCCTATTGATACCAAATAAAGTAGCGCATATATCGGTTACTGTATCATAATAAGTTACAAACATCAAAGTCATATCGATACTTGTATCGAAATTATAACATGTATAATGAAAGGCAAAAAAATGTTTAGCTATAAAACCAGGAAGAACCCACAATTTTTTTTTTTTTTTTTTTTTTTGGAAAATCTGCGTCCCAAGTCAGGAATATGGCAGTTGATATCCATTTGTCATTATATACAAGCACTCCCACAATGTCAGTCTACACACAGAATAGATATCATGATATGTAAAAGGATACAGCTGATAAATTTACAGATCAACGACTTTTTAAACATTAATTTATATAAGACCACGAACAAGTGCCACTCTTGGTTATAGCTCTTGTTAGTCAATTTGTCATTTTGGCAGTTAAACTTGTGTGTAGTGTCTTAATTTTAGCTATTAATTCTCATACCCATCAGCACTACTGTAATCACTAGCCAGTCAACACTGAGGTTGTGAGTTTGAACCCCGCTCGTCCGGGTGCATTCGACTCCAATCTTACTTCACTAGGATTGTCAGTTTTTCTATCGAAGGTCGGTGGTTTTCTCCGGGCACTCCGGCTTCCACCACCAATTAAAAATAGCCCAAAAGCGGTGCTTAAAAGTGGCGTTAAAACACCAAAAATTAAATCATACCCATACGCCAAGAGCAGTTTTTGCGTTAGGAGGACACCCTTGTTAATATGAAAATGCAGGCAGTCATATTATCAATTGAAATATGTTAACAACGAACGATAAAGCAGATAGTGTACGTTAAAGGTCACTTTACAGCCTTCATCAATCTAGTTTATTTTAAAAAGATGAATAAGGGTCTTTCTTTTCTGTATTCTTTACTTTTTTAGGTCGTTTTTATTTTCGATTCTGTATATGTATTCCTGATATTTTCTATTCTTTAAAATTAAGCACCACATTATTGTGTTATGTGTTCTTAATTAATTTTATGAGGTCTATTTTTCTTTCCATTTTTTTGCAGTATTGGCTATTGTTCTCTGTAAAACCCATCAGACCCTCATAAATATATCATAGATTCTTTCCCTCAGAATTGTTGAATTTGTTCTGTTGTACTCGTTTAATTGTTTATTGTAATAATTTAATGTTATCCGTGGAGGGCCCATTAACTTTTTAATAAAGTATATACATATATATATATATATATATATATATATGTTATATTTTAAGTTATACTATGGGCGAAGTTGGGCCACTATATTGATAATGTTAGTCATTTTCCCTGCTTTATACCCTTTCTATAATATTCTGATGGAGAAGGTTTTGCATATTCATATTTTGTAATTTTATATCACATATATATGATATGACTGATTCATGCTAAAATGAGGACCGTTTTGCAATATAGGTATAAATTGCATTATGGAAGAGTTGTCCTTGATAGTTGGCCATTTGACAAAGAATAAGAATTAATGTCTAATTAAAATGAGGAGCATTAATTGCTAAAAGTACAGAAAATTGCATTCAAATTTGTAGTTTAATATTTGTGAAAAAGAAATATCACCTGTCAAACTATTCATAAACATTTCCACTGGAACAGCGTGTAATATCCTATATAGAATGATGTATACTTCCTACCTCATTAATAATAAATGATTTCCTACACTATTATTTTAATCATTTAATCCTTGTAGTACATGAATCACATTTTTTCCCCTTTTCCATTCACATTGCTATATTCTCATAGCAATTTTGAAAGAATATATAACACATATGTGATAAACATAACGAAAATCAATCCTCCCATTGTTGGGGTTTCTCCAGTTGACATGATAACATCTATTCTATGTTTAAGTATAAATATATAGGTCACTTTCTCACAGTTTTGACAATTCATTTAACCTGAAATATGATAATAATGAAAATTAACAACTTATTGGACGAAAGCATGTTTTTGAAAACAGCCACCATAATTGACCACAAAACTTTACTTTAATTGGACCATACGCGATGGTCATAACCATATGCGTACATACTCATATTGTCCGACCATACGCGTATGGTCCGGGTAACTAATTGCGCTGAACTGTAATTGCGGAAGGCATATCCCTTCAAGGTGTCGTAGATTAAGAGTTTCGAAAAATGAAATTTTGATTTGGATAATGATTTGGTAATTATTGTAACGTGATTATTGACATAAAATGAAATTTACTCACAAGTTAAAATAATCGTTGAAGCCTTTTTGCATGGTCATTATTAATTAGTCTTTACGAAACACGTTAAGCAAAAGGTCAACTGTTTTACAAATTATCAATTGTAGCATTGAACCTCCTTGTTTCCTTATTTTGTTGTTTCAATTTAGATTTCCTAATCTTTTCAAACTATTTTCAGTTATTTTATTTGTTAATGCTCCTCCTTATACGAATTACAGTTACAGTAGTTTATACGTGCTGCTTCTCTATTATTCTTTTGTACAAACCATTGTTATTGTAAGATCATATGAAAAAGAGTATGATCACATCGGTTAAACGAAAATAAGTGGAAATTAAAAGAAGAAAAAACCTAATCTAAACGCCGGGGAAAAGAAAACAAAAATGTCCTTGCCCTAAACACCTGTGGTTTCACGTACGGACGAAACTGTTGACATCGTCAAGTTGCTTAAAATTGACTCTAGATAACGAAGGCAAGACAACAATTATACCAAGATTCAAACAATATGTACCGGTAACAAAGATAAAGGATTTCAGTTAATAACTAGTGCCGATTGTGGTTCAGAGAACGAGCTGTGTCTGTTAAAGAAGATTGAATTTATTAGAACAATTCCTCTATGGTATAGATACTCATATGGTCCGGCCTGTTAATAACCAAACGAGTATATACTCATATGGTCTGTAAATATGCGCATGGTTGGACCATATGAGTATACCCATATGGTCATGACCATACGCGTACGGTCCAAATACTCATATGGTCCAAAACATATATATAATGATATTCAGAGCTTGAAGTTACATCATCCAAAAGATGCATTTTGTTGAATTTTAATGTTTATTAATGTGTGCTTAACTAAAATTGTTGTCTTCTTATTTGTTAGCCATCTTTTTTCAGTGTTTGACTGATACCGCGGTATCTTGTTTCTAAATAATGAAAATATCGAGATACGGGACAGGAAGGTACGTTCAGAACAACTAATATAGATGATCGAACTATGAACCAAACGTTTTGACAACCTGTCTCAAGAGTGTTAATATTTTATGAAAAAGCTGTTTTGAACAGTAAATTACACCTTTTATAATATCCAGACTGAGCTCTATACATCTTATCACAATATAATGAAAATCGTATACAACGGTAATTTATCTGAACGAGTGTTTGATAATAAACCAGAATAATTCATGTATCCCAATCAATAAAGTATCAATCTAATACAGTGTTCCTGTCGCTTCAACCTATTCAATGTATATCAATATTCCCTCAATCTAATATTCAAAGATAGCTAATGGCATACACGTCCGATCACCGAATGGTATGATGTGTCAAAGATATGTGACAAAATAGTAATCACTTTGAATAAAATGAATAATGAATACTGCTTTTTTATTGTTTTCATAGATGCTATATCCAAATAAACATAATTACAATTTTAAGAAAATCAGAAAAACTCTATTCCATTAGAACAATGTATTAAGCTCGAGGAAAGGTAAAATTTACGATTTCAGTGACATGTTTTTGTTTTGTTCGAATCAATATAATCCAACTTAAATTGAATTGGAAACCCCATTATCTTATCAGCTAAAATAGATGTACAGTTTCTATTAGGTTAATGAATTCTTTATTGCTGCTCCTTCTTAATCGTATTTTAATTATTGCATGTACATTGGGAGTTTACATATACTTTAAGTGACGAAATCCAAAAACATAAACAAACAACATTATATTATTTTTGAAGTCATTACAAATGGTAGATAATTCATATAAGTATACACCATGTAGTAAACTAGGTTATGTATGTATTGAAAGGTCGAAGGAGAATTAAGCATAGACACGTATGAACACTACATTGTACCGAATTTAATCCTAATTTTTGTGGTATAAAAAAACGTAGTGCTAAGCAAGAGATTGTCGAGCTTGTCTTTCAACTGTTCTACTAGCATGCACATTTGATATCTGTAGCAATTGTTTACTCACAAAATAGATTAATTGGTGTATACTTTAAATATAAATACCCTTTAACGCAAATGTTCAAATGTCTTTAATCAAAACATTGACTTTCAATACCAGCTATACTTTATTCTTTACTGATCTACCGTGGTTAAACAATTGCTGCTGTAGAAATAAATATCTCTTAATACGCAGTTTTCCTGTTGATACACAAAAATGTTTGATATTGGCATACAGTTTGAGAGTGTTTTTACATATAAACAAAGAATAAAATTTATTGGTTATCTATAAATATCATACCTAAAAAAAACATAGGGTCTCTTCCATAAAATAACAGTTCATCTTTTCTTGGAATCATACAGTTTATTTAATTTATTGTATAATAGTTGCGAATTATATTTAATCATTGATCATTTTATTCGTTTTTCCTTATACAAAAGATTCAAAGGCTCATGCAGTGTCTACAAGATTGACGTTACTGTATATTCCGTGCTTTCAAATATAGTGTACTGAACGTTCCTGATGAAAGTAAGGCCGATAAAACTATTCAGACGCATGGAATTTATACAGTGTAATTTTCATTTCATTTGTCATTTTTTACTAGCAATTTCACTCTTTGGAATAACGGAATAATAAAATAACTGATCAGGAATATAATAATGTTGATTTAACAAGATACCAGTTCTTAGATCTGCTGAGCACTCTTGTACTGTTTGGCCATAAGTTTGATCCTATTAAACCCCCAAATATTGAACATTTTTCATCATTGTATTAGTAACTTCGTTTTGACTGCTATGTCATAAAAGTATATACCACATCTTCAGTAATTAATATATCACACAAATGTTACAGCGTATATACCACATCTTCAGTAATTAATATATCACACAAATGTTACAGTGTATATACCACATCTTCAGTAATTAATATATCACACAAATGTCACAGCGTATATACCACATCTTCAGTAATTAATATCTCATATATTTTCTACTCGGTCTAATAATATCTTTTCTAGAACGTTGTCCTACGAGGTACTCAGTCTAGCTTTTTTTTTAAGGAATCTAGCCATTTCCCTTTGCTTTTGTGTGTTACCTTAGGTTGTATGCTCGTTTAATTCTTTTTAACATCGTTAAACTACTATTTGTATGACGTTATGGACTTTTAGAACTTTTGGACTTTAACATTAACGAAGACCAATAATTAATTGTCGAAATGTTCATTACGTGCATTCAGATTGGTACACATTAAATTGTTTTGGTTGAATAGTGTTCCGAAGTTATTAGTCTTTTTTTGGGCAATGTATGACAAATATATGTTGAAAAACCTTGCCCGTAATTATGAATTATGTAATTCTTTCAAAATTACTGCACTTTTCTTGTATCCCTGGTGCTTTCGACTGGGGAGCAAGAAGGTGAACTGTGGTTTATTTTTATCAATAGTAAATTCAGTCGACGCTAGGGAACGTCTTGACCTTGTTGTAGGGTATGAATGATTCGTTCATTGTTGAAGACCAAACATCAACTGTCAAGATGAAGAACAGGAATAAAAGCCCTGTTCATTGATAACTTTCTTTGTTTTCAATGTATTGTGTGCGATTTTGTCCCATGTACATTTACTCCATATCCTTTCATTTTCTATTACTCCTTATATCTTTCAATCGATTCTCTTCTTTGTGTGTCAGTACCACATATCTTTTAATTGGCTACAAATAATGATATGTTTGTGTCTCATTTTCAATCGTATGACGCAATTATTTTATCACTTCGTAACAGTAATAGATATTCTTAACAAATAGTAATCATCAAGGCAAAAACATTTTAACATTGATTTATCGAATAACACTTCTGCGTCGTCTTTTGAGGTAAGTAATTGTAAAATGTCTTGACATTTGAAGAGAGGGAGACACAAAAAAGGGGGGTAGCAGCAGTTACAAAATCGTAGCCCAAAAATGACATTTTCCAAAAATAAAAGAGACAAAAAGACACAGTGCAGTGTAATTTGTTTAGTCTTATTGCATTCTAATGTGAGTATATAAAAAAATAATTATATCATTTTGTATCAACAAACGTTTTTTTATATCATAGTTTAACAGATGAACGGTGTAAATAACTTCTATGTAGTATTTGAAAATAAGTTGATACAAATAAACTCATTATAGATACCAGGATTAACATTTTGTACGCCAGTTGTGCGTTTGGTCTACAACAGACTCACAAGTGACGCTCGAATCATGAAAATGTAAAAGGCCAAATAAAGCACGAATGCGAAGATTAGATTCTACATAAATAATTTGCTACGATGACAAAAAATAACATTTAACAAAAAACTATGATTATAAGATCGCAACAAATAGCAAGAATCATCCTGAACATGCATGCAATATTTCCCTCTAGACGTTAAGCAACCAAAAATCAATCAATCAATAGCGAGAAAGTAAATGTTAATTTTGTTTCATCGTAAAAATAAGTATATGCACAATTGATTACAGAAAATCCTCCATTTTGTAATATACAATCTTTGTTTACAACAACTAGAAAACAAATTTCTAACGGAAAAATACACAAGAAAGAGAGACTGTATCCTTGCCTATAAAAACCTTATGGAAAGAGAATATTATGATGTACATAAGCTGTACTGATTGATAGTATTGTCTGGGAGAACATTAAAACTAGCTTGCAATAACTATAAGTAATAATGTCTATGCTTTGTGTCTATTGTTTTCATGCTAGTTGTATGTTTATGCTTCGTATCGTTCGATGGAGTTAAGCGAGTTGCAACTGGTTTTTACAGTGTTTTCCTATTTCGTGATGTTACCATACTGTCCCAAATTAGGAGAAGGGTTAAGCGCTTATCAACATGTTTAACGCGCCATATTCTTTGTGTGTCCGTCCCAAGTTTAAAGCCTGAAATTAAGTGGTTCTTGTTAGTTCATGTCTGTCATATTTATTTTGAGTAATGTGTGTTTTTTCTTTTTTTTTTTTTTTTTTTAAATCAATTCGTTAGTTTTCACGTTTGAACGGTTTTACAATTTCATGTCGGGACCTTTTTATACGGTATTGGTTTGCTCATTGTTAAGACCGTACGGTTACCAATAATGCCTATATCCACATTGTTGGAATTCGGATATAATGATTGTCTCAGTGGCAATCATACCACATCTCCTTTTCTTCTATTTTATCCAATCTGTTTCATCTGTTTACCAAACTTCTATAATAAACTTGCAAAATTATCATTATTGTAAGATCCTTCACAATGAACCATGCTAATTCCCCTTGTTGATAGTTGTTAGGAGGATAGTTTTTGTTCCTATGCTTAAATGCTTTAATGGAATGGGGAAGTAGTAGGTATCAATGTTCGTATCTTTGGTTTGTCGTGAACAGACGAGCTTCCTACCTCAGACGGGCACACCACCACGAAACCAGTAGGTCAGTTTGTATCCGGCGTATTTACCTGTCATTGTATGATTAATTTGCAATAATATTGTTTTCAATTGTGTCACCTCTTTCATCGAAGTATGCCACAAAGGAATTCAATCTTTTTTAAAAGTATACAACATCTTCCTATTATGTATGGTGTGAAATCTTCATATATTATCTTTTTATCGTCGACCAAGAATATCTAAGAGTACATCTATTGGACTTCATGTCATAGACGTGAATTTGACGCTTGTCAAAGTAAATGCGTTATTTTCTTTATTCCGAAAGGATAAATTTGCAGACACCCGTAATAGTGATTTATTAGTTTATCCATGACCCTTAAAATATTTTATTTTCACCTTTTTATAAACCTTATTTTTGAAAAAAAATGATAATAAAAGCATTTGTATATATATTAAAAAGGAAATGTCAAGACATTGATCAACGTTAAGTGATTTCTGAATAAGTTATACAAATTGCTTTAACTTGAGTTCTGACGTTCTTTTATTCTTCTTTTTATACAAAGGCATGACTCACAGGTCATAAGGTTTAACTCATAAAAGACAAAATGTGTAAGTTATGCATTTTTTGACACGTATTATTTATTTAACCCGTATCAATTGCACGAGAGGTATCGATAGTGTGTTCTTCCGTGTACTATGTTAACGCTTTAGGAATAAAACCAATAACTTATATTGCTTGCTATGTAAATTCCGTAAATTCAAGCATTCATAGCTATTTTGTCTCACGCTAACATAAAAGGACAATCATTGCATATAAAAACTATACCTTATCCTGACTCGCTGATTCGCGGAAGCTTTATAATACAAAACAGGTACTTTTGGTCTATCTCAATTTCATATATCTTTTTTTCAAAAGATATTTTAAACAAGGACCCTCAAGTCCTTTAGCTTTCAATTCATACTACGAATAACCCAAATATTTTACTTATTGAAAAAAAAACAGCTATGAGTAGAAACTATCTTGTTTAAAATAAGTACTACATTCTTAGGGTTCTTCTGGTCGGGACCGAATTATTGGTTCTCTATCTTAAGACTATTTCATCAAAAGTGTAATTTCCAACTACTGATTTTGTCTAAGATTTAGGAATATTTTGCCAACGGGAACATAACCAATGTAGGACTAACTGTATCCCTGTCTCGATTGACTTTATGAACAGAGCATATTGTTGTATATTTATGTATTTTCATCGCGTAATCACCTTTTTCGCAATCTCATTTTCCATTAAAATGAATGTGTTGAATATATTTATGAACTAAACACCATTGTTACATCCCGTATAAAACATCATACATCATCTATAAACAGATAATATTCCAAAACATTAATTATGATAATAAACAATAAGAATGTCACTGGATCTTAAATGATGTATTTGAAGGAATATCTATAATACTAAATTAACGAGGTCCAATTTGTAAGATGACAATACGAATACAACAAAAAGGCGTTGGTACTTTAATTCAGTCATCAACCCGCGATGTTACGAATGTGTTCTAGTTCTTTTTAAAAATGTAATGAGTGTACATCAAATAATGTGTCAGCCTTGTGCATACCATTTAATCAAAAACGTGTAATTTCCAACTATTGATTTTGTCTCAGATTTAAGAATGTTTTGCCAACTGAACCATAACCAACATAGAACTAACTGTATCCCTGCCTTGACTGAACTTATAGACAGAGCATATTGCGTAATTACCAATTTTGTAATCCTGTTTTTCCATAAATTTAATGTGTTAAATATATTAATGAAGTAAACACCATTGTGAGATCCGGTATAAAACATTATACTCGTTCCATTTGCTTTTGTATTGGCATAGATACAGTTTACCTTTAAGTTAGCCAAGTGTATTTTTTCTTTGCAACGATTTTAAAATTTGCAAACAAAGACGGGTTTTGGCAAATCGACTTTAAACAGAAAATATTCCAAAACGTTAACCATGATACTACATTTTGTAAACAATAAAAATATCACTGGATCCTTTATGGTACTTTTTAAGGAACATTCTTTTTTAAAAGGTAACCAGTGTATATCAAACAATGTTTCAGCCCTCTGCATATCATTTGGAAAGTGTTTGGTTTTTATTGGCATTATTAAATAAATTTATCTGAGGGATACATCTTTTATCAGTGAAATATAGAACTGTCTGCATAATGAATTCAATACAAACTCGATCTAGTGAAGTGTGGTTGTCCACCTCATCAGTATATTTTAGTAATAACTTTGTTTCATATATGTAATATTTGTTTAGATATCGATTTCTAATGCTAGATTGATTAGGTATAAGTATGTATTTTTAAACATTTCAATTTTGTTCAGCGTCAATGCCAATATCACTTAAAGGATGAGTTATATCATTATAACTTTACAGTTACCCATTGCGTTTCTAGTTGAACAAAACTGTGCATGCATTTTTGTGCTTACAATGCCGCACTCGTTATTCACTGAGTTGGTAGTAGTAACTGACCTAATATGAAGTTATTCTGTTAGTATCTCCTCCTGAGAAAAGTACATCAAACAGATTTTCAATTAATAAGTTCATAAAATAAAACATCTGCAAACAGGAAGTTTTCTGAAAGATCGGAAATGATCTCTCACGTTACAAATCATCTCATATATTCAGTCCTTATGTTAAGCGGTTCCTGGAAACAGCATATTTTGAGAAATTGTCACGAAATGTTTCTTTTTTTCTTGTACTAATTTCATTGAAGCACCTGCTGTTCAATAATAACTGCCTTCATCCATGAAATAAAGTGACAGTAGTTTACGATGTTAAAATCTCGTAAATCGATTAGGAAGAGACAAATCAAGTCAATGTCAAAATTGCAGAAATCTCATGAACAACATGACTTGTGACAACAGATGCCTTGACAGCGTTACCGTTTCCTCCTATTCGTGCATCAACCACGATGCAAATTCACACTCATTTAAAGTATTGCAATTGGAAATAAGACACAGGTAATAACACTACAGTTCAGACGAGTAACTAGTCTGTCTCCACAATAATAAGGCTGCGAAAACTCACAGTGATTTAAAATGTCGCAATTGGGAATAACACACAACACACAATCGGTAACATTACAGATCAGATAAGTAACTGGTCTCTAAAAATCTAAGGAAACGAAAACTTGTCGCTAGGGAGTAGAGTCACCGACGAATCGTATCAGTCAACCAATTTGTGATGGTGACCATTAAAACTGGTGCAATATCGCTTTCAGTCGTTCTCCCTCGTAGTTCTGTCGTTGCAATTTTTGTGTAAGGAACACACTCCAGTTTATGAAGTCCGTATTGTGTAAACATGCACTAGTGTATATGTAACTTATTAGACTATTTACCGAATTTGTAATAACATAAGCAACACGACGGATGCCACATGTGGAGCAGGATCTGCTTACCCTTCCGGAGCACCTGCGATCACCTCCAGTTTTTGGTGGGGTTCTAGTTGCTTAGTGTTTAGTTTTCTATATTGTGGCATCTGTACTATTATTTGTCTGTTTGTCTTTTTTTTTTGGCCATGGCGTTGTTAGTTTGTTTTCCATCTATGAGTTTGACTGTCCCTCTGGTATCTTTCGTACCTCTTTTATCAACTGAGATATGTAAAGGCAGTGCATAAGGGTCATTTATTACTGCGTTTTTCACAAAGAATCATTTTGATTAACGATTCATTATTGTTTGTGTCAAAGTTATATTTCATATATAAATAGGACCTCGGTGACCGAGTGATTTCATAATATTATCAGTACAATTTTTTGTTATTTCTCAAGATGCGCATTTTGACAATTCATATCTCTTCAGTGATGTACGAGGCCAAATCTAGTAAAACTAGAAAGACCCATCTTAGTAATTTAAAACAATTGTCAAATTACCAAAACACCAAAAATCAATCAATCAATCAATATATATTAAAATAAGCATCTGAAATATAAAGATTGTATTTATGTTGTTTTTTCTCGTTATACATGGTTAAGTCAAGTATTACTTTGAACATCTTTTATTTAACCTGTTTCATGAACTAAATGGTGAGTTCTAAGTCTGAAATATTTTATCGGTAATAATGATACATTTAAATATGTCATTCGCAGAATGCCTACTAACTATCATTAGAATGGCTCGTTTAATGCCTAAGGGGGTACATCATTTTAATAGTGCCATCCAAAAGAGCTACATAATATTAGGTTTAAGATTATAGTATTATTGTACACAATATTTCAGCCTCGTTCTGACATTCATTTTTAGGGACAAGAATGGGTGAAGAAAATTCGTTGGTGATTATTATTATTTTGTGTACTATATGTAATTTTGCGTAAATCTGAAATTAAAACAAAAAATTAGAGAATGATTTAGTTTATTATTCATTTGATTTTTTGTTAATCCCTTAGTTTTGTACTAAAACTTAGACAAATGATTTTTGTATCTAATTAAAAGTACGACCTTAAAGAAAGATGTGTATGTTGTATCAATTAACATTATTCTGCAGTTGCTTGAAATGTAGATTGACATATAGCATATTGATATAGCAAGTGACACAATGCATATGGTTATTTTGATTTACTTAAACATGGGACAGGTTTTTTAAGTCCTTGTACAGTTTTAACTCGAGATAGAGCTACTGAGCTAGAGGTGCAGGTGCAACTTACGTTAACATCGCTAAAATTAGAAAAAGCATTTATGAACACTGGAAAGATATTTTACAGATATTCAACAAATGGTATGCTAATGAATTTATTTACTTTAAAAGGTTTTCAAGTAGGCGTTATTTGGGAAACATTAAAAATTTTAATGTTATTTTATAATTAGATAAAAGCATGTCAAATACATCCTTAGATAGGGACACTAACACATTAAGTGACAATAGCCCTTCATTAAAATAGTATGCCAGCTCATACAACTGCAGTTTTGTTTTCAATAATATTTCTGGGATGTTGTTTGAATCTTAAAAACTGATACATTTCAGTTTATTATTTATACGGAGTTAATTTAAGAGGTGAACAAAGGTTCAAACATCCAACGGAAAATAATAAAATTTCAATTGCATAACAAATTGTTTACCAATACAGTTCTTGACTGCTGTCCAATTATGAAGATTATACTCCCTCAGGTAATGTTAACATTAGGTGAATTGATCTATTATTTTAATGTCATTTTTACCATATTGATGTTTCCATGTTTCAGTTCCTAAACATCCTTGGCTTTCAAATATATGTTTTGAGCGTTCCTGGTGAAGGTGAATCCAGCAAAGCTCTTCAGATGCATTCACTGTAGTTATTTTCCTTTCACTAGCAATTTAACTAAAAAGTCTTATTTTACCAGAAGTTACAATGATCTGAATTGTACATCAACAAATGTCGTCTACGGATTAGAGTGTAACCTTAGCTGATTTGTATACGTCGATAAAACAAAAGGACGACTAAGCAAACGTATGTGCGGCCATATATCAGACATCAACAACAGTGATAGCGATATTCTTTACCAGCATTTTAACCAGCCTGATCATTCAATCCTTTCTATGCAAGTTCGCATCATCGGAAAAATATACCACAGAACTAACAATCCTCATCTTGTAACGCCTCCCCGTAGACAAAAGGAAGACTGCTGGATTCGACACTTGGGAACTCCGACACCATATGGTTGCAATGACAACATTGATAGTATAGGTATTCTATTTAGTCCTTCCTGTAGCCTGGTGAATGTGATGAACAATTTCAACTGTACTCCTCGACGTAGACGCAGTCATAGTCATCTTCATTATACATCACCTACTCTCCATGATGCCTCTATTAATGACCTGCTGCCATTTAAACAAAAGCCGTGAGGTATTCATCACATTCGAACATAGCTTCATTCATTACCCCTTTCAAAACTTCATTCTCTGTACAACTTATGTTTGGAAACCACTGTTACAAACCTTCATTCAAACCCATACAAACTTACAGCTATCGTTTTGGATATTGCAAGTCACAGACTTTTCAAACCAGTTTGCATTGGAAAAGATAAAAAAGAGAAAAGATCCTTTCTTAAACTTTCCTTTGCCAACAAAGGTCTCGATGCCGTCAATTTTGGCAATATCCTTCATCATAAATCAGTTCAATAAAAAAAAATCAATACCCATGCTACATCAATCTTTAAAGACCCAAATGCTGCAAAACACTTATCCTACCTTCATGACAAATACGTTGTTGTTCCCGCAGATAAGGCCACAAACAACGTCGTTTTTGTGTTTAAAACTCATTACATAAACTGCTTGATAAAAGAGTTACATGAATTAGGTATTGGCAATTCACTTGAAAACTCAACATATAAACCTACGACACTTACTGAAGAGGAAATCCTTGAGAAGCATAGGTCTGTACTATATTCCTTTGGAATTTCAACCAAAGATGAAGAACTGGATGTTCCATCGCTGTATTAGATACCTAAACTACATGTGTCCTTACAAACAACGGTATGTTGCTGGGACTTCCAAGTGCTCCACGAAACCTCTTTTTTAATTTTTAACATAAATTTTATCAGCAATCAAAGCCAGGCTTCAAATTTATTGTGAAACTACCTATGCTAGAGGTGGCGTGAATCAGCTGTGGATACTAAAAAAATCCAAAGATCTTTTAGAGTACATACAATCTTAATAGGTTCGTGTTGCTTAGTCTTTGGTTTTCTATGTTATGTCATCTGTACTATTATTTGTCTGTTTGTCTTTTTATTTTTGGCCATGGCGTTGTCAGTTTGTTTTCGATCTATGAGTTTGACTGTCCCTCTGGTGTCTTTCGTCCCTCTTTTAGACTCTTTCATCTTTGCAATAGTATTAAAACATTTGACTTTTCTACACTTTACACAAGTATTCTTCAAGACAAATTGAAAGAGTTGGTCCTGTTTTGTTTCATAAAAAATAAATGCCAACGTAGATACGAATATCTTATCTTAGGGAGGGATAAATTCTCCTTTGTAAAAAATCACTCTGATTCAAACAAACAATTCTCTGAAACTGACATATGCATATCGAGATGCTTGATTTCTTAATTGACAACATATTTTTACAACAAACAATCGGCATTCCCGTGGGAACCAACTGTGCCCCTCTTCTTGTCGACTTGTTCCTTTATTCTCATGAGGCTGACTTCATACAGAAACTTCTTAGGAAGAAAGAAAAGAAGTTAGCAGTATCCTTTAACTTTACTTTTCGCTATATAAATCATGTTCTCTCACTAAATATTTCAAAATGTGGTGACTATATTGAACGCATCTATCCCAACGAACTTGAGATAAAAGATACAACAGATACAGTTAAGTCTGCCTCTTATCTTGACTTACATCTATAAATTGACAATGAGGGTCGGTAGAAAAACAAAACTTTACGACAAAAAAGATGATTTCAGTTTCCCAATTATGAACTTTCAATTTATATGTAGCAACACTCGAGCAGCGCCTGCATACAGAGTATATATCTCCCAATTAACACGATATTCTCGGGTTTGTCATGTTTTCCTTAATAGAGGGTTGCTGGTCACAAGGAAGCTGTTAAACCAAGAGTTCCAAATGGTGACGTTGAAATCATCCCTTCGTGAATATTACGGACGCCATTACGAGTTGGTTGACCGTTATGGAATATCCGTTTCACAGATGATAGCGGATATATTCCTAATATTGTAACTACAATCCCGTCCTCTTTTTACGAATGTGACCTACCGGATTAGACTTCACTCTGATTCAAACAAACAATTCTCTGAAACTGACATATGCATATCGAGATGCTTGATTTCTTAATTGACAACATATTTTTACAACAAACAATCGGCATTCCCGTGGGAACCAACTGTGCCCCTCTTCTTGTCGACTTGTTCCTTTATTCTCATGAGGCTGACTTCATACAGAAACTTCTTAGGAAGAAAGAAAAGAAGTTAGCAGTATCCTTTAACTTTACTTTTCGCTATATAAATCATGTTCTCTCACTAAATATTTCAAAATGTGGTGACTATATTGAACGCATCTATCCCAACGAACTTGAGATAAAAGATACAACAGATACAGTTAAGTCTGCCTCTTATCTTGACTTACATCTATAAATTGACAATGAGGGTCGGTAGAAAAACAAAACTTTACGACAAAAAAGATGATTTCAGTTTCCCAATTATGAACTTTCAATTTATATGTAGCAACACTCGAGCAGCGCCTGCATACAGAGTATATATCTCCCAATTAACACGATATTCTCGGGTTTGTCATGTTTTCCTTAATAGAGGGTTGCTGGTCACAAGGAAGCTGTTAAACCAAGAGTTCCAAATGGTGACGTTGAAATCATCCCTTCGTGAATATTACGGACGCCATTACGAGTTGGTTGACCGTTATGGAATATCCGTTTCACAGATGATAGCGGATATATTCCTAATATTGTAACTACAATCCCGTCCTCTTTTTACGAATGTGACCTACCGGATTAGACTTATAATCGGGTTTGTACTGACATGAGCAACACGACGGGTGCCACATGTGAAGCATGATCTGTAAAATGAGCATTAACTGAATTTTAAAGGCAATGGATTTACCAAACACACGTTTTAAACTATGAAAACAAATATCAAAAGTAAATCCTGCTTAGCATGTGAAGCAGAACATGTGAACCCTTCTTGAGCACCATAGATCAAACAGATTGTTGGTGGGTTTCTTGCTGCTCAGTAGTTAGCTTTCTGTGTCGAATTTTTAGACGATTGCTTGTCTTCACGTCGTTGTTCGCTTTTTGCCGCTGGTGTTGTCAACATAAGAATAAGGAGATGTGGTATGGTTGCCAATGAGACAACTATCCACCTGATTTCAATTGAAGTGAATGTACGAAATTAAAAGCAACCGTGCAGCCTTCAACGATGAGAAAAACGCATACCGTCAAGTCGGCTACCAAAGGACGTTTTGTTAGTTTTCCTTTGAGTTATGAGTTTGAGTATCCCTTTTGTACTATTTCGTGGTGGTCACTTTTTATTGGTAAAGGAAGACGGAGTGCCTGGAGAGGACCACCGACTTTCGGTAGGAAAACTGGCAATCCTAGTCAATGAAGATTTAGAGCATCTGGCACATGCGAGAGTCGAACTCACATCGTCAGTTTTGACTGTCTGTCTTCGTGCGGCCTTTAACAATATAAAAATCCCTTACCTTGCAGTCAGCTATTTTACCATTAGAAAGATTCATTTGCTGTCAAGGTATGATGATTGGAGACATGTTTCTAGAAATACATGTTAATCCTCTCTTTTAAACGCATGAATATCATTTGATAAGTGAAACTAATTATAAATCTAAATCTTTTGAGAATTGAAACAAATAAGTCATCCAAATTCGGTATTAAAAGCTATATATTAACTGTTTGTCTTTTTAAGTCGTGTCAGCGGCGCTCTAATCAATCTAGACCCCAATACTTTTTAATTGAAACTAGATAAAACGTCCTGTGAAATAATACCTTTTGTTTCGTGTACAAGATGATTAACTATGGTCAATGCCAATCAAATTGTTATTTTAAATATAACAACATTCGTGATTAATTTTGTAATTATGTATATGCAATTGCTGCATAGAAAGCAGCTTTTCCGTTTTTTTTTTCGGTTTTTTTTTTTTTTTTTTTTTTTTTTTTTTTTTCTTCTTTTGCAAAACAGAGGCCAAATATACCAATGGAATAGTTAAACTGATAAGTTGAAAACGAGATGACATTTTTATAGCAAAAAAAGAAGAACGAACCAAAGACAAACAACAGCATGTTAAACACAACATGGAAAAATACGGACTGAGAAACAAGATTCCAATTTAAAACCGGGAGTGACTTCAGATGCTCTACAAGGGTTAGCATATCATGGTAAGCTGTCTCTTTTTGTTAACATGTTTATTTCTCTCTCCGAGTATTCACATTTGAGAGTTAAATAATCAGAGAGTATGTATCCGAACCAATCTTTTTTACAATTAATCTAATCATTAAGAATAAACTCTCGAGCCTAGTGCATATGCGTAAGTTATTGTGGATGAGATAGTTGTAAAAGAATTCCTTTCCCGAAAGGCAATTATACATTTTACCGACAATTACCAAAACATGACATATTTATTTCGTTTATACTAAACGTTAAACAGTACATATTGGATGGCTGATATTAAGATTATAGGATTATAATTAATCCCCATCATTATCATCTAAGTGGTAGAATATACATATAACATGTATAAAGACTGAATGTATTTTCAGTGAACACCTATGTTCGGATTCTTCAATAAGGCACGTGACACGTAATATTAAGGTGGTACCCAACACCTTGACTAATATTAATTTGGCTCGTTTAATTTTAATTAAAATTGACAAAATGTTTACTTTGACCCTTTGACAAAAATATAAAAATTTCAAAAAATTTGAACCAACCACTTTATCAGAAAAATTTCGTTGGTTATATAGCAGTTTGACAAACACTAATTTTGATCATTGAGAAGCTTAATATTTCCTTAACAATACAACGTAATTAAAACGTTTAGTTGATTTTTACAGAGTTATCTCCCTGTAGTGTTAGGTACCACCTTAATCAATATATAAAAAAAAAGTAAATTTGCCCACACATTTAAAGTTTTAGAGCAAATACATAAGGATAAATTATAGCGCAGATTTCTAAGTCTGAAATGATTTAATACCATTAAATTACACGACATATAATCAACTTATAAAATTAACAAAACTTATCCCTGGATTACTTATCCTAAAAAATAGGTCCTCCAAGAAGTCTGAATCCATCTTTCCTGACGTATATCTTACAATAAAATTTCCCTTTTTTGTCTATTTTGGAGAGTCGCTGTCACACATACGTTTGTACTATTCAAACTATTGTATTTACCTTTTGATCTGTTTCACCAGTAAAGTAAACGCTTCTTTCAGTATTGAACAATGTTATTTCTAACCTGAGGAAAATCACTTACGTACATTATATTGTTATATCATGTGTCGCAATGTATACCTACAGCTTTTTTTATTTGATAAATAGCAAAACTATATCTTACAGATTTGTTATCTCATATCTATTGATAATTATAAATCAATAGTAACAACATTAACGGTACCAATTTTCTGCACCAAATGTGCGTTTCGACAATTAAAATATATTTTCAGTTATTCTCGAAGCCAATAGCTGCAATTGGATTTTTGAAAAATAAAAACAGTTTTACACAGCTGGTATCAAACGCTTCCGTTTTAAAAAACAAATCATGTTAGGTTTGGATTGATATTACAAATTCAAAATCTTTAAGCATTAAATACCTTCGACAGGTGTTGTGAAACACAAACGTAGTTATGCGATTGTGATGTTAAACGAAGTTGATAGTTTATTGAAAATGTTAACTGAAGTAGTAAACATAATAATGAATAACACTTTCCGGTAAATATATTTAATATATCTAATTATATATAAATAAAATTCACTCTTTATACATGTTATGATGCACGTTATGAAAATCATCAAATACACTTAAGATATCAAAGACATAATACTGTATAGCGAGCCTAGCTACTGCATGTTTACAACATTTGTCGTTCATTTTTGTATAAATACATTGCTTAATTTATACGTGTAAGACCTAACCGCTACATTTGTATATCTATATGTGTACGACCTAACAGCTACATTTATAAATTTATATATAAAATTGAGAATAGAAATGGGGAATGTGTCAAAGAGACAACAATCCGACAATAGAGCAGACAACAGCCGAAGGCCACCAATGGGTCGTTAATGCAGCGAGAAACTCCCGCACCCGGAGGCGTCCTTCAGATGGCCCCTAAACAAATATGTATACTAGTTCAGTGATAATGGACGTCACACTAAACTCCAAATTATACACAAAAAACTAAAATTAAAAATGATACAAGATTAACAAAGGCCAGAGGCTCCTGACTTAGGACAGCCGCAAAAATGCGGCGGGGTTAAACATGTTTTTTGAGATCTCAACCCTCCCCCTATACCTCACTAGTAGCACGATTTCAGTCTGAAACGGTCATTTTGGTCTGATCATATCTTAATCGACTGGATTTACCGCTAGAGAAAAACGTCAAGACTTTTAAGAACTTTAAGACGCCGTTCCGATCGATAGTCTCATTAGGTAAATCAGTCCGTTAAGGCATGTTACGATAAACAAGACTGAATCTTCTAGCAAGCTGTTAAGATCCGTTACGACGGTGTCAGACCAAAACAGACCAAATCTAAAAATTAACGTTCAAAATTGTCAGACCATGTTTAGATCCGTTCAGTATACCGGTATGATACTACGAGTTACGCCCCTTCTGCTTAATAATGCATTTTAGATTAATATATATATTTACTAGAATTTAAAGTATATCTCTCGAATAAATAAAAAGGAATTAAAGATTAAATCCTCTGTAGATTCTTTATTTCTGTTGTTGTTTTGTTGAGGAACTAATAAATTATTCGTCTATATATGTTGCTTATTTTTTAATAAATGTTAGTTTATTTATTTATATACTTATTAAATGCAAGGACGTATGTTAATTGTATACTTACAAAAATGATTGCCATACATTTAACCTAAAAATGTTGTGAACCCTGTGTGAAAATGTTTTTCGTATTTGAAAATTAGTAACGGAAAATCTTAAACGTAACCTAAAAAAATAAGGAGATGTGGTATAATTGCCAATGAGACAATCCACAGAAATGAAGCGGATGCAAATTAACACATGCGTATTTTTGTTTTATGTCAGTTGGTTTAATTCGTTTTCTGTTGATATGTCCTGGTTTACTATTACCGTTGGAGCTGGGTTTTTTTTTTATTTTCATGCGAGTTACTCTATTAAACTTGGAATAATTTTATATTATTAAACAATAATTTATTTTACATAGTGGTGCGTCTAAACACCACCAAGGTCGCCATAGTACATGAAGCTGATCATGATACTGCATTCAGTCTGTGTCGAGACAGTGTTAAACTATAAATAAAGTACCACCGTATAAAGATTTTCATTCAAACAATGTATCCTTATATTTATTTTCTAACCCATATAATATATATATATATAGTACTTAGTGTATGGCGTAAATTTAAAATTTTCCGTTTTAGTTAAAATGATTGAGTTCAATGGCACGTGCTAGTAATCAACCGGGTCAACAGGTAACAAAATCAATGATCCATAACGTAAGAAAGTACTATTTTACAATTACACTCATGATTCTTGATAAAAAGGTGCCGAAGGGCTAAAAGTTAATAAAGAATTAATGAATTTATGTATACGTATTAGTAATTAAGCTGTTGATGTTTGACCGTCAGTTTTAATATATGCTATGTTTTATATTCAATAAAATAATGAATCTGAATCTATTATAGCTTAGTATGTGTAGTTTAAGGTTCTTACAATATTATATATTTCTTAACATTATACCAAAAGATAATGCAAAATATTTGAGCGCTGCATGGCAAACCATTAAAAAACATGTACAGTTCGGAAGTTTGTTTAGTATTCATAAGAAACTTTTCGCTTCTCTACTTATATAGTTTAGAGAGTATTCCTTTAAAATGTGTCAGTTATATAAAGTGGTGTATATTTGTATTCTATTTATTTGGCAAAATTGTATCACTATACATACATATTGTATTTCACAACTATATATACTATAAGTTGTGAATTGTGATTGATTGTTGGTTGCTTAAAGTCCAGTGGCAAATATTTCATGCATGTTCAGGACGAACTGTGGGTTTATGACATGGAACCCACCAGTGTAGGTTTCATGTGGTATAATATTTAAAAGTAACTTAAATTTAATTAACATGAATTATGAATAAATCGAAACATAACGGGAGCTAGCTATATATAGACGCATGGATCACCCGGACCTATCAGTTCTTTTCTCTGTTTTGTCTTTTTTTTTTTATATATTTCGTTTTTGTACTTTTATATAATTTACAATAACTGTGGTTAAGTGTGATCTATGTAGAAATTCAAACGTACTTAAGAATGAAGAATGAAAATCCAGGCTTTAAATAAAAATGGTCATTAAATAGCCACACAATTAAAAGAATAAGAAAAATGTAAGTGTTGGAATAACATATACAATATATATGTGCATTGTCGGAATATATAATTTTATTTTACGAACTTTGGTAACTGGACAAAAAGAGAGACGCACCTATCTTTTCTCCTTTTGGTGTAGCGAGTACAAATGAACTGATCCTAGTTATTTCGTATAGCATTTTTTTTTAAATAATAAAATCGCGCGTGCTCTATCTCAAAAAAGATGCTCACAGTGCAGTGTACTACTTTTGAGACAAATTATATCAAATTATCAAAATATCAATCTCTAACTTAATATGTAAACATAATACATGTAACAGAACCCCTTCTAGTCCTTAGTGGCATAGTATACGTCCTTAGTGCATTAAGGACTCCTTAGCAGTGTTTAGACGTACCGAAATTATAGAGCAGTCTAACAGCTCTAACTCAAAATGTGAACCATTCTATGTTGCGGGTTGGGGTCTACAATTTAGTTTGAAAGCTTCAGTCATACAAGTGTTTTATCCTTTTAATTTGGACTTAATCACTACTTTACCTTAAATTTCATCACCTAAATTTTCAAACATGTACTACTTTTTATTTGATGCATAAAATATAAAGAAAGAAATTTGGAAGATTATAACCTGTATTATATACACCAACAACTACCAAAGGCTGATAAGTATGTGTCACACACGAATGTAGGACAGAAAGTCACAGGACAAAAAGTCACAGACAAAAAGTCAAAGGACAAAATGTCACAATTCAGTTTTGAGATTATTTTTCTTTTAACAAGGAAACACTGATTTAAAAAATAAAATTTTTATTTTTTCTTGAACTACACTGTAAAAACGGCGTTTAGAATTGAAACGCATCTACAACATGTTTAGATCTAAACGTGTTTAGAAAAGCGTTTAGGATCTAAACGGATATTGACGTAAACACATTGAAACCTAAACATGTTTAGAATTTAAACGTGTTGCAGGTTTATTATCTGTGAATGTTATCAGTAAGCTAAACATTAAATGGCATCTAAACACTTCTGAAACACTTTCTTAAACACCTAAACACATTATACCACTTCATTACTGATTTCACCTTTTTACTCGATGTTCCTACATATTCCAACGTATTCTGTGACAATATCTCGGTTGTCTTGAAATGAAAATTATGGAAAGAGATAATTATATACAAATCAGTCCCAAGTATGAGCTACTCAAGTTATGAGAACAATTTATATCATCTTCCCCAACTGAGTTCGCAGCCCTTTTTTGTGTTGTAAGATTATATAGATTTACTTTCAATTAAAATTTGTATATGTTAAGCAATTAATTTTAAATTATTTTACTGAATCTTTATAGTATTTATAAGGAAGATATGAGTAAATATTTTCTCTAATTTCCGGAGTCGTTGTCCGACTATGATCTGATATTAATTAACGAACAGAGTTATCTCTCGTGGTAATTTGATACAGACGCCTTCAGACCCGCCAAAGACAAACAAAATTTAAAACAATGGATCCCATCGACCAAGCAAATATATCTATGGACGATGCAACAGATACAGAACATCTTATTAGAATATTGACGGAATCAAAAGCCAGCTTAACAATTATTACAGCAGCGGAAGGTAAGCAGATCCAGATTTCGTAAAAAGGGGGGTGGGGCACAACACAGGCTTAGTTAGGAAACTGTTAACCTATATGTATCTCCTTAAGGGGTCCGGACCCCTTCCCCTCTTCCCCTCATTGTTCCGAATCTGATATTGTTGATAGGAGCAAACATTTAATTTGGGGGGGGGGGGGGGGGGTCTTGTATCCTCGTCTCATTGGTTTTCATGCTATTAAGAATGCATTGTGACGTCGCTGTAAGGCGTCAAAGCAAGAAAATATAATAGCCTTTCAAGACGTCATAATTAATTTGGACTAGACAAAATAGTAGTTGTAGTTCACTGAATTTTCAGAAGAAACAGTCAGTCTATACATTTTAATGTATGAATCTTTGATTTTGTTAGTGAAACATCATTGAGAATTTATTAACATACAGTATAGGTAAAAGTATTCGTCCCTGTACATAAAATCATTGTTTCATGTATTTTATCTTTGCAAGAAATAAGATCCCAATGGCCCATAGTGCAACATCTTTTACACATATCAACACTGAAATTATAGTAACACTACATTTGTCAAAGAGAAACTAAGAATACCAAAAGAACATTCAAACTCATAAGTTGAAAATAAACTAACAAGTTATTCATGTTATTATATTTTATTTAAACCTTTAATAATTTGTTTGTATGTATTTATAGGACTGTGACACTGTATGTAGTGGGAATGAAATCCCTATAATATAGATCAAATTGAAGAAAAGATAAGATATAAAACAACGAAGAAAGAAAAGGATGACTTAATTTCAAAAGCAGGTGTAAGTAAAAATATATAAGTATATAATAAGTAGCCAATAGAACTATAATATAATTGAAAAATGAAGGTTAATTCATACTCTAGTATTTATCCTGTTGAAAAAAGCAAAATTGGTCATTATAAAAAAAATATATTATAAATAAGAGAAAAGGCTGCAGCTCTCAGAAATTGAGGATTTGGTTTTAGAAATATAAAAAACTTACATGCTATATTGTTCCCTTTGATTTATTTGTCTATTGATTTGTACATGGTTTAAAGTATTGTCTTTTTAACTACAATTTGTATTTTTCTTTTGCAAGAATCTTTTTTGAGAAGCTTGTTTAATGTATTTTAATATAAGAATAAGTGACTGTTGCACTTCAAATGTACATGTACTTGAAGGTTTAATTTTTTCATTTCAGTTTACCAGTTTACAAAAGTTCACCTGACAACCTAAAAGAACTGACACCAAGAGCCTTGATCATTCAAAAGAAGATTGTTCCGTAATGAACAATTCCTGTATGATAGGAGATGGACTGACAATTTCTGTTTTGTTGAAGATAACATTCATGTGATTTTACATTTTCCTGTTTATGACTATCTATGGCAAATTCTTTTTATTAAATCTTTTAACACTTATGAAATTGGTGATGAAAATGTTAAAATTTTACAAGGGAAAATATTGTTGAGTTGTTATTGTCTCATAAATCTGTAAAGATTATATCAAAATTTATAATTGTATTTTTTGTTTGCTTTAAGTGAGACTTTTAAATAAAAGATTGAAATAATTTGAATAGATTGTATGTTATTCTCAAGTCTGAAATAAAAAAAAAACAAAATAAAAGAACCAAACTCCAATATGTATTTAAAAAGTGAAAGGTCCATAGAACCTGACAAAATCAGGCTTGACTACTGGTACATAAACCAACAGAACAAATGAAAGCAAACCTGTTATATACCTGACTTGGTACAGGCATTTTCCTTTAAAAATAATTATGGGTTAAACTTGGTCTTATGGTTTACAGACTTTTTTTTTGCCTCCAGGAAGAATAAAATGTGTAACCCTATTATTATTATTATTATCATTATTGAAGTTTTCAAGCTTTAGTTTTCTGTATTGACAAGGACAAATGATGGTAAAAATAATTGCAAGGGCATTTAAGCAGAAATGTACACAAGAATTGTATATTCTACAATATTATACAATGCACTATTAGTATCCAATTTGTAGTGCTGTACTACTAGAAGTTCCTGTAAAATCATAGTACTAGTAGCCTAACAGCATACATTTCTAAACATCTGACATCTAAACACTTGTTGAAATCTAAACACTTGCTAAAATCTAAACATGTTTAGATGCTAAACGTGTTTCAAAACGTACACAGAAAAAGTGTTTAGATTTGTGTTTAGGATCTAAACACTGTTTTTACAGTGTATTATATATGAAGCAACTTTGTAATTAAAATTTATTCAATAAATATCAATAATGATCAAAAAATTGTTATAAAAACAAAATGTCAAAGTGGCTTGGTACTTAAATGGCTTCATTGTGCCAAGAAATATATCCTTTAAAATCAAAATTGAGAATGGAAATGGGGAATGTGTCAAAGAGACAACAACCCGACCACAGAACAGACAACAGCAGAAGGCCACCAACAGGTCTTCAATGCAGCGAGAAATTCCCGCACCCGGAGGCGTCCTTCAGCTGGCCCCTAAACAAATATATATACTAGTTCAGTGATAATGAACGCCATACTAAACTCCAAATTGTACACAAGAAACTAAAATCAAAAATAATACAAGACTAACAAAGGCTAGAGGCTCCTGACTTGGGACAGGCGCAAAAATGCGGCGGGGTTAAACATGTTTATGAGATCTCAACCCTCCCCTTATACCTCTAGCCAATGTAGAAAAGTAAACGCATAACAATACGCATGATTTGCATGATTAAAATTTAATAAATTTTCATTTATCAAGGCTTATGAACAAATTCCTAAACTTAAAAATGAATATATGTAATAAAAAGAAAATATTACAAGATCTTTCTCTTATATATTCAAACAATTATCAACAAATTATTTGTGACTTTTTGTCCTGTGACTTTTTGTCCTGTGACTTTCTGTCCGTTTACCGTCACACACACACAAAATATTCACACTGCCGTTTGCTCAATATGGAAGCGAAGTAACAGTATAGATAGATATAAGAAGATGTGGTATGAGTGCCAATGAGACAACTCTCCATCAAAGTCACAATTTGTAAAAGTAAACCATTATAGGTAAAAATAAGTCAAAGACTTTATTTAGTTGTACAATAATTGGCTGATTGCAGGGCTTAGATTCCTATATTTGTTCCAAGTTTTTAAAATCACAGGTTTTGGATGTCATCGATTTCATCGTTCCCGTTGTAAAACAGTCCCTGACTACCAACGTGGACTTATGTTACGAACTAAAACCACTATCACACAGTTTTTACAAGCGGAGCCCGTGTTATTACTAATAATGTCATACAGGCAGTTTTGTATTATCTGTCGTTTACTGACAGAAAGAGCCTAAATATTAATATTACCAAAAAAATACTTTATGTACAATTATTTGTCATGTATTTGAAAAATATTTTTCTTCTTTGCCTTACAAATTTATTCATACATTTTGCAAATATAGATGTGGAAGTCACCACTTGCCGATTGAGTCTGGAAGGTGGCAGGGTTTACCGAGAGAAGACAGAATCTGCCGTCTCTGTGACTCAAACGACATTGGTGACGAGTACCATTACATTATGAATTGTGGAACATTTAAGTTGAAAAGAAAGAAATGTTTACCCAAATACTGTTTGTCAAACCCTAATATCTATAAATTTGATCAACTGTTTAATTCATCAAATATTGTGATATTAGAAAAACTATGTAAATTTATCAAAGTTATAAATGTGAAAGTCAGTCCTCCAAGTTAATTTCATTTGTATTGTTCGCACATGCATGTAATAATTGTACCTTATAGTTATATTTATGTATGTTCTCTATAACTATGTAATTGTAGTTTTATGAGAAATAAAGTAGTCGTATGCATTCGTATTCGTCAAACTTTATTTGTTTATTTAATTATTCAAATTAAATTAACCTCACAATGCACGTGTCAATAAATACGAAAGAAAATTATTTGTTACAAAATCAGATATATTGTACACATTCTTCATTTATCTGTACAAAAGAAAACACAAACGAGAACTAGAGAACGAAGTCGACCAATACACAAATAACACTCATTTTTAAATAAGCTTTTTTATTACATGCTTGTTCAGGTGTTTATTTTATCATGAATTTAATCAAAATACACAAAAAAAAAGTTTTTATGTCCTAGGGTTACGTATTTTCTCACGTATTTGACAAATATATTTGGACATTTTACTTGAAAATCGTCGTTTTTAGCGTCATAAGTATGCAGCAACGGATGCAGACATAATAATGCCTTTTGTGTGTATGAACAATATTCTTTAATTGTTATAAATGTCAATGATTTCTACTGGCGATCTAACGAAATATTAACAAAAACTTTTGCCTGGTATTTTTATAGACATCGAATAGAATTCCGGTCATTACGGAATATGATCTTCAAAGATACAATTTACCAAAAAGAAGTAACAAATACATTATTTATATATATATATATCAAAGTGATTTTCGATCATCAATGAAGGTTTTCTATGTAAAACTTGCTATATTTTCCAGGAATGCAGTAGAGTTTATTTGATTTTAAAACACGTACAAATCGATCTATACTATTTAAAATTGCAAAACGCAAACTGAAATCGTACCAAGTGATTATTATTTTTGCACACGACATCTAGGCTGTCGTCCCACCTCTAATTGTAGACGGTTCTCTTGGATAGGGACATTGTGCATTCAACCGTGGATATTATAAAATATCTGTAATAAATAAAATTTTAATGTTTTGATCGTGTAATGTCTTAATTTTTAAGGTTACGCGGGTTCGGTATTAAGCGAACACAATTGGTATGAACACACTTCCGTATACATGTAGAATATATTAAAGAACCTTTCAATTACAAAGTTTTTTTCGAGGACTTTTAAAGTTACAAATAAAAATCCTTTTTATGTTTTTGAAATAGGCTTTTAATTTCCATTCTCAATTTTATTTTAATGTAGAAAATATGTCATTTATATATAAAGTGCATGTAATTCTTTATGCTAGTAATCCATAAATGAAATTGCATAAATCACAAAGGTCTCTAAACGAAGATTGCCAAATCAAATCTATAATACTATATATACTTAGAAAATGTTAACAAGTCTAGAAAATGTTTATACTGTACATTAAATAAAGTTGAAGATGAGATACACTTTGTGACTGAATGTCCACTACATGTATATGTTGATAACAGAAATGAGTTTTTTACTGAAATTTCCCTAACTTGTAATAATTTTCAATCTTTAGACAATTTTTCAAAGTCTTCATGGCTATTTACACAAGAAAATTTTTATATGTATAAATGTTTGGGAACGTATTTATCTAAAAATCTTGAGAGAAGGAGAAGTTCAAAGATAATAAATGCAAATTAGCTACAAATACACATATTTTGAGTGGTATATGATTTTGAATGGTATATTTCAAAGATGTGAATTGTGTTATCTGGTTCTGTCCTGGCCTTTTATAGCATTTTTAATAGTATTAAACGGTGTTGTTTTCTTATATGTCTCTAATTTATGTCTAATCTTATGTACTTGTATGTGTTGTGATGAAAGCTCTTTATAAGGCCCTTTAATTGGAAATAAAATATTCTTATTCTTATTCTTATACGCAATTCAATGTTACTTTCATCATTTAATTTACAAGTGCACTTGGATTGTTTAGGTTTTATGTGGTGTACAATGTAAGGGTGGAATACCATAGTGTCAAATTGAAAAGAGAGAATATTTTTCGATTAAAACACACCCGGGAACAGCAAGAAAGTTTACCAAAGAAGATGTGGGAACTTTACTGATTTTATCATATATATTTCTGATAGTTTCCCGACCTATTCACATATTTTCAAACTTGAAAGGTGACCTGTTTCAGCGGCACGAGTCTTGAACATGTACACGTTACAGTTGTAAGTAACAGGTCATCTCAAAGATACCATAATTAGAGTAAAAGGTTAAAGTATTTACAAAATATGTCATCTTGTAGAATGTGAATTGACAAATATATTATTTTCAAATTCGCAGACCAAGTCAACGGAAAATATCTGTCACAAACAATTCTCATGCTATAAATCCATTCCAACAATATCATTTTAAACACAAACTAGCTGGCCTTTTCATTAATTTAGATAATACAAATTTAGCTAAATTTTGTGTATTCACATCAACAGACAAATCCCACACTTATCCTTGACGTTATTAATACTCACTTCAAATTTTGATTAACAATTTATTGATACGGATAACAACGCTTATGTAATAAAATAAATATTTAAATTTTAATTGGATGCCCATGCAGTGGTGTTGCAATGACATAAAACTGGTAATAGAAAGCTATCTGTTAGTGGCGGATCCAGAAGGGGCGTAGAGGGCGTTTTGGATAAAAATTGCTTTTTTGTCTTTCTTCGTGTCGTTCGTATTGTAAATTTCATTGAATGTCCGTATATCTTGTTTACAACAAGAACTCTGTGAGGTTATTCTAACTAACCATACAACAAACGATAATTTTTCCATGTCCATTTTTTACTGACAAATATATTGGTACATAGCTTTGGATCCATCCAATCATTTTATGATAGACATTTAATGGGGAGAATACGGCATCAAAAATGTCTAACCCTTACACTTTAACTGTAAGAATATACATGCCCCACATCAGGAGCCGTTGAATTAGTGCATTTTACACTTATTTTATGTTTTTTAGCCAAAAAAAGGTCAAATTTTTTTTCGCCTCGCTACGCTCGGTAAAAGATTCCATACTTCGCCCCCACTTTCCTAAATCCTGGATCCGCCGCTGATCTTGATACATAGGAAAATGAATCTTAAAAAAGTTAATTCTATAAATTCAATAGTGAAAAAAAATTCACAATACCGTGCATTAACCCGGGGAAAAGTTACCACGTAGAAACCCTTATATAGAATGTATGATATCCCGTATGTATATAGTGAAACTGATAAAAAAAAATCATTTTTATGTTAACAGTTTACTTGTCACATGTCTTTTCTGTGACTCATCAACCGTCCATCAACAAATATTACTTAATATTCAGTGAAATGATAACATGCAGAGTGTAAACAATTATTGTAAAAGCTGAGCAGCCTTAAATTCTTATAGTTTGGTCAAAGCCGATTCATAGTTTTACCGATGCAAGGATATTTTATATATTGAGTTGAAATGGCCTAGCGGTAGTCTGATCACTTCGAATGCAACACGCTTAATCAAATTTCGTATTAAATGCAAATTTTGCTTTATCTTTGCGGAGCATTCATAAAGTATTTAAAACTAAAATAAGAACTATAATAGCTTTCTGAATAGCTCAGATTCAAAACATTGAGAATAAGCTCCTAGCTGCCGACATATACATCTGGACAAGAATGTATTTTTTGTATTTTTTTCGAAAGAAAAGTTGCATATGTAAGCTATCTATTTATAATCTTCAACTCTATCAGGAGTTTCAAGAAAATGGGGGGGGGGGGGGGGGGGTCGATTGAAGATCGAGATGTGGTATGATTTCCAATGAGAAAACTCTCCAAAAGAGACCAAATTACACTGAAATTAAGAACTATAGGTCATCGTACTGCCTAATGAGCAAAACCCATACCGTAATTCTCTTCTATATTCATTATAATTTCATAAAATTATAACAATAAAACCTGTTTAAGACAGACTTGATCATCACCGCGGCTCAAATGATATCGGTGACGAATATCATTATATCATGACTTGTAAAGTATGTTTGTATTCGTTGCAAGCTGTTTATTTCAGTGGTAAATTTTGGTAGATTTTAAAAACGAACTTCGAGAGATATTTATCATTTTTAAAACAATGAGGGCACGTGTCACTGATTACACATTGTCAATTATTCAGCCGTGAATTATCCAATTAACAAAATTGTTTGGATTATCCTTATTGCTTATGAAAATCATGTTATTCAGTGTTTTGAATAAAATTAGATTATACACGTTATACGATATTTTGAAGTTGTTTAGGAATTGTTTCATGTTGTTAAGTTTACTTTATGCGTTGTGCATTTTTACGATTATGAAGGAAAAAAAACTCACTTTCACTGCATTTTAATACAGTTTCTCTTATGATCTTTGCCTGTTATATATTTCTTGCATGTAGAGATATTTCTAGTATCACACTGCACGCATGGAGTGTGATACGAAAATGTTTTACGCAAAACTTAATTTCGATTATTAGAAAAATACCCAAATATGATGAATGACAGAAACTGAGAGGAAAACGGAGATAGATTCAATTTCAGAATTTATCTAAATTCCGTCAAGGCTTGTAATACTGGACACGTATGCATCACGCTACTTAAGTTAAGATTTGTTCCAAACAGACGTATGCATGCAATTATTTTGGCTAGTAGTCCATACATGAAATCGCATTAAACATAAAGGTCTCAAAAAGAAGATTTTTAAATCAAATCTAGTCCTCAATTCATCTTTTCATCCTTTGCAAGTGATTCGGACACTTTAAAACAGCGTAATGGTACAAATGTAACATGTCATCTGACAGATGCTAATTACTTACAAAATACGGCATCTTAGAGAACAGGAATTAACTAATACACTATATTCAAATTTGCAAATCCAATTCACACGGAAGATCACTGTCACAATCCCTGACCACTGATTCATCACCAGATTTAACACAGATCACATTCATACGATTTTCAAAATAGAAATATATTCCAACAATATCATACAACTAAGGCACGTATATGCTTAAGAAGCCTTTTCGTTATTTTAGAAATACGTATACAAAATTGTGTGCAATATTAATATTGTATATTTAATACTACTGTTCTGGCATAGATATATCTCTCACTTATCCGAGACGATTTTGAATCTCACTTCCAATTTGCAATTTGGATTAACTCTGTATTGATACGGATGACAACACAAGACTAAAGTAAAGACCATAAATTTCCGTGGGAATTTCAAGTGGAAGCCCAGTGGTGTTAATAAAAACAGAAAACTTTTCGTTTGTTACAAAACAATCTTGATACATTGGTAAGATACTACTGATTGATTGATTGTTGGTGTTTAACGCCACTTTCAGCACTATTGTGCCATATCGTGACGGTCAAAAAAGGGAGTTCCCCCCTCCCCCCTTTATTTGTAACCTTACCTATTTTTTGATCATTTGTTTTCGTCCAGAAATGTATGAAATATTTGCTGCTGGACATTACGCAAACATCAATCATGAATAACACATATCTAAGGGAAGCCTTCTATGCATGCATTTACGTGTTTAAAAATTGAATAATCAGTTAATTACAAAATATATTGTGTTGCCAAAAAAAAAATAGTAACTTTATAACATTTATACATTTAAACCATTCGTTGATTTATATATAAATAATATATATAAGTAGCAGTAAACATAAAAGAAGAACTTAGAAGAAAAGAAATATATATATATATATAAGCGTGCATTGTGGATGCAACATTGCAGATAATACTTTTTAAAAATTCATTTTATAAAACTTAGTGCTTGTTTTGTATTTTTGACGGGAAATTGAAGTTTCGAGAACTTCCCGGCCCATAGAAAATACTAAAAGACAAAAGAAAACCATCTTAGATAAACAAAACGTCTTAAATGGCCATTTCATTTAATATTATTTCAGAATTTGAACATCTGTGTCCCTGGATCTGAACAAGAATTTGTTCAATCTAAATTGTATCATGTCATGGCATTGTAAATTATTACTTATTAAATATGATATCATGCTACATAATGTCATTTCCTTACTTGATATAAAAAATCAAATAACTATTTAATTAGTTGGCACGCGCCGATGTTGTCGACACGATAAGTATGTTTATCAACGAATACGCGTTATCTGTGGTCAAGCGTAACCGGGAGTTTAAAACTAAACTGGACCCCTGCTGTTGTTTCAATCTTATCTACACAATAGTTTGTGTCGAAGTATCAATCAGCGGGTGGCCAGTTAAGTTTAAAACATGCGTTTTTAATTGTAAAGATAAAACCCAACCCGACGGTCCCTAGATAATTGCATATAACTAAATTGGAACTATTTAAAACAATGTCAAATTCAATATAAAAAAAATATCTTTGGACGAATTTTCGAGAATCGAAATTTAAAGTGTAAAATAATTAATCGTTTTATTTCTATTACATACAGTCTTTTTTTAAATAATAAACATTTAAGTGGTTGTCATTCTCTTTCGCTCTCTCTCTATGATGTTTTTGCAGACAAAAACAATTCGCTGAATTAATCTTAATAGTCAGACATTTAACTCTCTCTCAGAACTTTTTGCATTAAAATTTAATTGGATGAAATTCAATAAGTATGTTATCATTCTCATCACTTTTAAGGATAACCTTAATAATGTTAAATGATGATGTTTGACAGAATTTTATATATTGTAGAATTTTTTTTTTCTTTTTGTAGACACCTGTACTGTATGAAGATGATTCGTTCCAACTTTTATGAAGAAATCACCGACTTTTTTTTTTATTTAAACTACATAAATATACATAAAAAAATGCCGTTTTTTTCTAAAATCAATTTCTTTTCATAAAAATGAATTATTAGCAAAGAATTGTTACACAAATGTAGAGGCTTATTTTGTAACGAAGATATTTCAAATCTCTTTACCGAAATCTGCATATGCTTATCTTTTGAAACAAAAAAGTTAAGGATGTCTGTTCAAAGGACAGAAATGTCCAAGAAACCGAAATTTAAAGAAAATATTGAAAATTTCGAACCCATTTATCTTTTAAATCTAGCACACGAAGATATGCTTTTTATTTCATATTCAAATTGATTGGGTAAGAAATAGCTTGAATGCAAACTTTCGTAAAAAAAAATCACCGTGCATGGGATCAAAACTGTATCGTATGCCCATAATTGCCCTAAAGCTTAATGTCATCGGCAGATTATGAGGGTCTGGAGAGGGTTCATTATTACTGTATTCTATTATTTACATGGAGATATACTTTTTATTTCATATTCAAATTGATTTGGTGAGAAATAGCTTGAATGCAAACTTTCGTAAATAAAAAATCATCGTGAGATCAAAACTGTATCGTATGCCCATAATTGCCCTAAAGCTTAATGTCAGACTATGAGGGTCTGAAAAGGGAATCATTATTTCTGTTTTCTATTATTTGTATGCCATTTTTCTCTATTCTGTATACTTTTGCCCATTGTTCTTTATTCCTTTTATTTTAGTACCTCTTCATTCTCCATTTTTTATTTGTTTGGTCATTTTCTCTATTCTTCATATTTTTGTCAACTATTCTCTATTCTGTAAACCCCCATCCACACCCTCGTGTATAAGGGAAGACGATAAACATTTTAGTATACATACCTGCCGTTGTCACATTATATTATCGATATAGAAAATTCAGTAGAATATAATCTGTATCAATGCACCGGCATGTTAAATGTATTTTGATCTGACAAGAATACATTTGTTTATTTAATTTTTAGTTTATTTAGTTATATTTGTTCATGTTTTAGGTTAGAACAATGCACAAAACCATCGTATTTTCAAAAAATCTCTAAAACGTGCTGATTTTGGAACCTTTATCAAAAGATTGGTATTACTTAGCTTTTGGGGTTTTAAAAAATATCCATTTAGTAATCAATTTGTGGCTTTTTTATATTTATATCAAAATTGAAATTCAAGGCCATATTTGCCAAAGAGAACAAGGTTAACAATTACTCAAAGTGCGACATTCGAAAAGATGTTTCGTTTTCCCTAAAAAAATTAAAATATTGAAGTAACGATTCTTTAAAAGTTACGTCACGTTAATATATTTTGAATGAAAAGGTGCAACTGGATGCACCCCTAAACAAAAAATGAAAAACTAAAATGGCGGGTATGCGTCAATCAGACAGCAATCCAACACAAACACAAGTAAGTTATCTGACATCTAGAATTAAGAGGTTTAAGCATAACCTGTGCTGGTATCAACTTTCAGAGTTCTGACTAAAATTCTATATACGCATGTAGGACTTTGAACCGTGAAATAAACGCATTCCCTAACCACATACGGGTCCACAGACTCTTCTTATTATAATATAACGGTAAACGGGGATCTCAATGAGAGGAACAAGTTAAAGAAAAATGTTAACGCAGAATTATTTCCACATCCAGAAAATCAAAGAGGACGATCTCTCATTTAGTATGCAACTGTAACTAATAGATAAATAGACAATAACACTAGTGAATGCAAATGTATGTACTGAATTTGAAACAAATATACTGCACATTTTTAGATTTTAATCTAGCTTTCACGCGTCATATATGAGACTGCTATATGTGTTATAATAGTCTCAGGTCATACAGACCATCGCACACCATCGAACGGCCCACTGCACTTCGGCGCAGACCATCTAACTTCAGCGTGACAATCAGACTTCATGGTCCCCATTGCACCTCCGACTGATACATATATATATATTCACTTCTTTTTACTTGATTTCAATAATTGCAAACACTTTTCATACCGATTTCCTGATAATGGTTTTTATTGTACTAAAGTATTAATTGTTATTACCGCGGATATTGCCCGAGGAAAATATGAGTTTATTTAAGGGTATAAAAATCTTCATAGCTGATATATTTTGATGCTTATGTCACAAACAAAAACATATACTGACAAACATTTCGTAAATTGTCAGTATATAAATTTTAAAAAAAATATTAAGAAATGAAGGTTTCAGCTCCCTCAGACTAAGCTGGCCTTTGATGAATTTAGCTCTTATGTAAAAATAAGGAGATGTGGTATAATTGCCAATGAGACAACTATTCAAGTAAGTTCAATCAAGAGGATGTATAAGCAGTTACATGTATATAAAGGCAACCGTGCTTAAAGTGTTGTTTTGTGAGGGATCAAGATGTAGGGATGTGAATGAGTGGTTTATGTGTGCAATAATTTCGGCCTCCTAATTATAGTGTAAATCTGCAGTTGTTTCATGTAGTTGATATACAAATTATCACAAACCTAAATGGATAAGATGAATGAATTAATAGTTGGTTGTTTAACGTCCATTGGCAACTGTTAGATGGATTATTAGGGAGAACATTAATCATGATATAATTATGAACATTGGCAATCATACCACATCTTCTTTTTTATAAGAACATACATGCATGTGTAGATTTTCGTCTTAACTGTAAACGACAGTGTCCCCGGGCGTCAAAACCGAATTTAGACTTATGTAAATTTCTGAAACATACATTTCATTATTTAACCAATGTAAAGTGTTCCGAATTCACTCCAGATTTCTGAATTTATTCTCATTATGAAATCAAGAAGAAAGAATCATCAAATGCTCAGGCAAAACAAATAATACCGTTTTGAGCTATAAAGCCACAGCGATCCTTAGGTTAGGATACACACAAAACCTAACGTACTACATTTTATTTTATATGCCACAAAACGTATCTCGCTTAGTTTAAAATAAAATAAAGAACAGAGAATAAAAAAGTTGCTAAAGAGAAAATACATATCCGTGTTAATTTCGCCGCAGTTTGTTTATTCAAGTTTGACATCCAACTTCTTAATCCGCAATCCACATTCATCCGACAACCTTGTATATTGTATATTCTTGATGAAATACCCTCATGTACATGCATGTGACCACCAGGAACTGGGACAAATCTGATATCTTTTATGGTATTTATCAAAACCTAAATGATTGAAAATATCTAAGTAGAATATGAATATGCCAAATAAGCGTTCAGAATTATAATCTAGCATAGTTCAACATTGGAGAAATGACTCAAGTTGAACGTTATTAATAAGATGTCCAAAATATATATATATACATGCATATTGCGATTGGTGCTGCAGTGTATCAAAGGTGTGAGTTCAAATCCCGTTGAGAGACAAACATTTGTCAGCTTAAAGATCTAATTCTTACAGTAATGGGTTTAATTTTCAGACTCAATTATAGACTTATAAGTTAAGTACAGTTTTTAACCCAAAATCGAGAACAAGAGATTTGATTTTTGCTGTTTCAAATATATTGCAATTGAATAAAGATAAAGTTACATAATAGTAAACCCATTTCTATAACATCATGATATACATGTACAAGTAGATGAAAAAATGAGTATCTCGTAATTAAAAAAAACGTTTTCCAATCAGTTATGGTTATACAAGACTGTAAAGTCATCTTACAAAATGCACTAAAGACTGAATGAATATCATCCGATTTAGACTTAACACACGTTGAGTGCACATTACACGATTAAGAATGAATGAACGTTGAGCGCACTTTACACGATTAAGAATGAATGAACGTTGAGCGCACTTAACACGATTGAGAATGAATGAACGTTGAACGCACTTAACACGATTAAGAATGAATGAACGTTGAGCGCACGTTGAATGGAAAACACACAGAATGATGAACGATGAGCGCACGCACGTTGAATGCACGATGAATGAACGATGCACGCACGCAGAACGGACGATGCACGATGAATGCACGGAAAATAGGTCAGTTTGAATTTTAGAAGGTCTGTATATATACATGTTTTATTCCACGAGTTTTTCCGATGCAAGGATATTTTATTTAATTTCATATTTGTTTTTTCTCCGTTTAGCATGAATGGAGAATTTAGAAATAAGGTAGGAAAATAGATTATAGCCTACATGTAGCGTGCTGTCGAAATATACCTTGTGCGCTAAATTGTAGAAAAGGGAATTCGGCCCTATAAAAATTACAAATACGAAAATGAAGAATTTTTTATAGTGGCGAGAATTTGTGTTCGATCTCTGTAAAAATACAAGGCACTTATTTTTGCTAATATTTCTTTAGTTTACATGTAAAAATCATTGCAATTTATACTAGTAAAAGAATATATTGTTCATACAACCTTGACCATAACAGGTCTCATTAAATCATTCTCGTTGCTGCATAGTAAGCCGATAAAACGTTTTTTTTTTTGTGTTTTTTTTTTTGTACTGATAAATGAAACAATTCCAATATTGATTATTTCGTATCAAATAAAATGTTGTCCCGAATAAAAACTGAAACTCAATTTAATGAATAAAAAAAACCGAGTATTTGATTTATGTACATGTCGTACGAAATAAGTCCACCGGATTTAGCAGTTAAATAACTGGAAAAATTAATTGAACAGTAAAAGCTACAATTTAATCCATCATTTGGTGTCTGTCGTCTGTTTGTATTGTAAACATACTGAATTCTTTTTTTTTCAGAAATATATCTCTTAAATGAGTTCAAGTTTATATATATATAATTTGTTTGCATGCACACGTATAAAAATTGCGGTTTTTATCCAACGCAATCTTAGGTTTGAACGTTGTTTTCAATTTAGACTTGTTTATATTTTTTCGTTTGGGCTTGTATTATATTTGCCTTCGGGTTTATATGATCCGTTCATCCTATTTTGACTCTTTCAAAATTCAAGAGTCTATCCTAAATTGAGGTAAATTATATGGCCTTCCAAATACCGTTTCGATTCCTAACATCACTGAAGAGACATTGTTTGTCGAAATCCGGATATGGTGTACAAAAACCTTTGCACCTTTTGTTTGCGGTATATCATCTTTTCCGCAAGTTTATTGTTTTCTGTTTAGTATTAAATTTAAAATTAAGATCCATTTATTATATCGGTGATCCGTTTATTTGGCAATCGCCAATGGCAGTCAGCAGGGTTTAAGAACATTTGTTGTTCGACCTGTTAGTCAAATGCGTTTTGTTAAAATATACCTTTTCACTTTTTTGGTCTTTTGGAAAATGTTGTTTGTGCTGTATTTAGACCCCTCTAACAAGAAATTTGTTTGCATGCACACGTATAAAAATTGCGGTTTTTATCCAACGCAATCATAGGTTTGAACGTTGTTTTCAATTTAGACTTGTATATATATATATATAAATAAATCCATAGGGTATCTTGTGGTAGTTGAAATCATTTAGAGTCCGTCGTCGACTGTCATACATTTCAAATTGTTTGCTGTTGGTCGTCTGTTGTTAATGGCAGTCGGCCTTCTGTCTCCAAATTTTAGCCCCCACTTAGGTCAACGACCAATATTTTTTGGAAAGGAGGGGTGGGGGTATTTTTTTCGAGACAAACATTTTCTTTACTTAAAAAAACTAAACAATTTTCTATGTTTTATCATTAAATTAGAAGATGTATACTCATGCAAGTTAGATTGCAACTATAGATGTTGAATTAAAAAAATCATTTAATCTGTATGGTTCGGGTGACCCTACTTCTGTTTTAACACATGACGCCATCAATCTACACGACCGTTTGGAAAATATGCGGACGATATAATCCATGGCTAATTCTCTTGTGGGTTAAAGAAAAGGAAAATTATGCCTTGAAGTAGTAAAATATTGTTACCTTTCAAATTATTATTTTTATATTCAGATCTGTAATTGTTTTGGTTTTATGTATTCACAATTTTTATAGAAACTCGTGACAATTTAGAACTTGATATATTGTGTAAACACCTGTTTCTTGTTGAAGGCTATACATGTACATGTATATGTTGCCCTCTTGATGTTCTGTTGTTGTTTTTGTCGTTCGATTGCTGTCATATTGACGTGTAACCCACATCTCAAACAGTTTGAGTTCCGTTTGATTACTTTTTAACTCAACTTTTCAATCAGTTTATGACAAACTGAAAGGGTTATCGAGTTAATTAATTGCTTTCTTTCCCTCAATCCATGAATATACTCAGTGGACGATATATATATATATATATATATAGGTATAAGCGTTGTCTATTTTTATATGACAAGACCACAGTAGCAACAATATACTTTTAATGTAGAATTCAGTATAAAAAAAACAATGCCGACAATGTTCAAGCATCATCGCATACAGGTTTGTTTTATAAGACAGCTGATTGGATAAAAGTGATACATTCCCACGCCTACATTAATCTGATGTCCAATCAAATGCCTCCAGAAACCTGTCAATAAAACAATTACTGCAAAAATTGATAAGTTAGAGATTTTATTGTGTATTCAATATTTGAAAAAAGTAAGATAGCTTCTATTCGTTCAACATCAAATTGCGAAGAACGTGTCGTGTAACAACCCTCCCCCCTTTCATGTTTACACCTTCTTATGTTAACACTTTCTTTTTAAACGGAGAAAATATAAAATATAACCGTACTGCAAGTTTCTGAATTTTGCAAGATTCTATGTAGCAACGTGTGATTCCCGGAATTGTCAAATTTTCAAGTTTTAACAGACCTCTGAAAGAAGTTAGATCATACAATTTTCATCAACCAAGTGCAAATAAAAAAAAAACCCACCGAATTATATTTGGAAATTGGAAAAGATTAAGAATTGTTTTATATCCGTACTAAAAATCTTCCGTAATTATTTGAAATAAAAAAAAAAAAATATGCATGTTTCTCTCTGCCTGAATGCAATCGAAAACAAATTTTCATTTTATTCTTTATCTTTAATTTGCAAAAGAAGAAAAATGATCAAATTATTAAAAGAAAGACTAACGATAATATTACCATCCAGGTAAATGAGTTTTCCATAAAGTAACTAATCCTTAATTCACAACCGTCAATGTACTTGAAAAACTCTGGATTCATTTTTGATATTTACCTGATAGATAGAAAAAATAAACATATCTATCAGGAATTTCGATGGCAAAAATGAAATAATAAATGTGGTTTTTTTTGTAGACGAGTAGCAAATTTTGTTGAAAGAAAATTAAAATATATTCACATCTTTCTGAGTAAAGTGTCAAAAATGCAACAGTATAATTGTATTAATAGTAACTGATGACTATTTTATAGATTAAAGGATTATAAGTCGAACACGACACTCGCACAATGTACATAATTTAAAACTGGTTTATTTTTTTTTATAGATTGCATTCCGAAGTGCATATGCTTGGCTAAGATAGTTGAATGTTCAGCGAACAATATTACATGATATGCAAATGATATCAATCGAAAGCAACAGCGGAAGATTTAAGTTTTGAAATCAGAGCATTCCTTAAATTAAACATTTGAAACAGGTTCTTTTAAGCACCAGCATGCATATTTTGATTATATAAATATAAAATTGAGAATGACTGATGTACTTATTATTCTATCTAACAATTAGCATTGGTAGTCTCGGCAGTTTTCTCTCCCTGAGTGCGGGAGGTCCTTTTTAACGGACAGCGGAAAGAAAGTCACAGGACAGAAAGTTACAAATTTGATAGGACAAAAAGTCACAAATAATTTGTTGACAAATGATTGATTATATAAGAGACAAATCTTGAAATAATTACTTTTTATTACATATTTTCTTTTTACAGTTTGGGAAATTGTTCATTAGCCTTGATAAATGAAGATTTATTAAATTTCAATCATTAGAAGGATATGTTTTTTATGAAATCGGGTTTTATAGGTACCTATACTAAATATAAACTGTTACCTAGATTTTTGAAATATGCTTTCATTCTTGTTGCATTTATCTTGAAATAATGTTTTATAATTTGTAAATGTAATAATTTTATCCTGTGTATCCTTATATATGATAAAACATGGCAACATATTTCACATAACTTCCATGGATAAAACAGTCACAGCGTTGCACGGGTATTTATGATTATTAAGATAGTGTTTGACAGTCCGTTTCGGTTGAATGCTCAGACAATCCGTATATTGAAATGTAAATAACTTTCACCAAACATCTGTCATCTGTCAAAAATTAGAAAAATATAAAGTAAATAAGATACTCAGAATATATTTTCCTTGACTAATTTTATATGGGTAAGAACAATTATTTTAAATCACAGACGAAAATGTGTTTAAGAACATTTTTGATATTTATTACTAATCATTATATCTTTACAGACGGAACGAATAAATACTAAATTACTTAATGCAAGAAAGCACGACTGCAATGTTTTTATGACTTACACACTTTTCCGGTTACACCAATCATTCTTTTCTTATATAACCAATTAAATGTTTACGTGAAATAACATTGGAAAAAAATGAATTGCAACTTTGCAAACGTTATCTAATTAATAAACATACAGCATAACATTAAAAGACCACAAAAGAATACCCTCCATTCTTTTCCGATTTTATTCATGAAAGGGAAACAACCCCTAATAAACACAGAGAAAGAGTCGCCCGTTTTGCATCCGAATATTTAAAATCTTAACACGACTGAACACGATCTTACAAAGTCTAAACAGCATTTTTACCTTTAGTCTGATTTGATCTGAACATGGTCTGATCAAGTCTTAATCGGATGCAAGAACAATCTGTCTTGTTTATCTTGACATGACTGAACGGACTTAACACGGTATATCGTGACAGCGTCTGAAAGTCTGAAAAAGTCTTGACGTTTTTCTCTAGCAGTAAATCCAGTCGATTAAGACTTGATCAGACCAAAATGACCGTTTCAGACTCAAATATTGCTACTAGTGCCTCTAGCTAATGTAGAAAAAAACAAACGTACAACAGTACGCACAGTAAAACTCAGTTTAAGAGAAGTCCGAGTCCGATGTCAGAATAGGAAACAAAAGAAAATAAACAAAATGACAATAATACATAAATAACAACAGACTACTAGCAGTTACTGACATGCCAGCTCCAGGCCTCAATTAAACTGATTGAAAGATTATGTCTTCATCATATGAATATCAGGCACAATCCCTCCTGTTAGGGGTTTAGTATTATACCATCATAAAATATATGAGAAGAACGAAATCCGTGTCATGCCAACAACTGGTTTTAGAATAAATATGTTTAATTCCGATGCAAAGACCCTATAAGTGAATCAATATTAAAGCCAAAATATGCAATCTTTAATTACCTGACAACAGTATCGGAACCATATCCCTTCTTCATAATTTTGTTTAAAGGTTTTGTTAGCTTTTGAGGTGAATACTGACATTTTTGTGCTTTGTAAAGAATATTACCATGAAAAGATTGGATGTGAAATACCCGAACGTATAAGATGTCTGCATGTTGAGTTATATTTACGAATGATGTCCTTATACCGATGATAAAATTTAGTAAATATTTTGACTAGTTTATGATATCAAAAACCCTGGTGTAATAATTTTTCAGTAATACATAAATTTATCTCTCTAAAATCTAATACGTTGTTACATACACGAGCGAATCGTACAATTTGAGATATATAAACACCATAAGATGGTGACAAGGGAACGTCACCATCTAAAAATGGATAATTAACAATAGGAAATAAAAAATCATCTCTTTTATCATAAATTTTTGTATTAAGCTTCCCGTTAATGATATAGATATCAAGATGGTCATTGTTAGTATTAGCTTTATTCAAAGTAAGTTCAACAGGATAAATTTCTTTAGTATACATACTGAAGTCGTCATTATTGAGAGCCAATATATCATCCAACTATCTAAAAGTATTGTTAAATTTTTGAATCAGATGTTGTTTCGATGGGTCTTTGCTGATTTTAGTCATAAATTGTAATTCATAACAACACAAAAACAGGTCCGCAATAAGTGGTGCACAGTTAGTCCCCATTTGAATTCCGATAACTTGACGATGTACGGAATCTCCAAAGCGAACAAAAATGTTATCAAGTAAAAATTCAAGGGCAGATATAGTATCAAAGCATGTCCAATTGACATAGCTCTTTTGTTTGTTGCTACTAAAAAATGACCTAAACGAGTTTGAACATATGTATTCGCATTCCGACTTTTTAAATGCCCATTTAGTTAGGTGTGTGAATTTTTTCTTAATAAGAATATGAGGCAAAGTGGTATATAGGATAGAAAAATCTAAACTTTGAGCAGATTCAAAATCACCAATATATGCATGCAATTTATCAAGTACTTCCAACGAGTTTTTGACACTCCAAAAGTAGTTAGTTCCACTATTTTCAAATGCCTTATTTGAACAATTTATTATCAGGTTTTTGATTGTACCAAGTGTACTAGTAAGTAGAATAGACAATTTAGTAGTGGAACAATGACTTGAAGACGAAATAAGTCTATATTTGTAAGGTGATTTGTGTAGCTTCGGAAGCCAGTACATAGTTGGGACTTTCATTGTATTTGTTCTGCTTGTAAAGAAGTAGCTAATAGTTTATGTTTGTTACAGATATCGTTTTCTGAAAATGAAGTCAATTGGAATGTTGGTGAATTCGTGATTTCCTTTTGCAGAACCTCAATGTAAAATTTACGTCAAACTATAATGATATTATTAGCAGCTTTATCAGCCGGGACAAAAACAAATTCCTTGGCTAGTTCTTTTAGTTTATGTTTGATACGAGAAATAGGATTTTTATGGTTGTTGTTAAGAGTAAAATGTTCTTTAAAATGTTGTATACGTATATCAACTATCTTCATTACTGAATTAAAAAAAGCGTCCAAAGATTTTTTGTCAGCTTTTTCCCGTTTTATCCATTTCAAACAGTAAGCACGAAGTGAGTCGTGGATGATATTACTACACTCATTCCAATTAATAATTGACGGGGGACGATATTTAGGTCCTTTACTGAGGAATGATTCTAACTCTCGGTCGCGAACGATGTTAAGGTCTCCTGTTATAACATGGGAAATGGGGCCATAAGTGTATTCGGAATTACTACAATTACATGACGGAGGTGTATTTTCACTGATATTTACATCTTTACAGACTTGGCTATAATTAAACACAAATTTTCGGGTAGATATATATAATTATGTCCGATTAAACCGTTACATTTATATATGTATATGTGAACGGCCTAACAGCTATATTTATATATTGATATGTCCGATTAAACCGTTACATTTGTATATCTTTATGTGTACGACCTAACAGCTACATTTATATATTTATATATGTCCGATTAAACCGTTACATTTGTATATCTATATGTGTACGACCTAACAGCTACATTTATATATTTATATATGTCCGATAAAACCGTTACATTTATATATTTATATGTGTACGATCTAACTGCTACATTTATATATTTATATGTGTCCGATTAAACCGCTACATTTATATATTTATATGTGAACGACCTAACAGCTACATTTATAAATTTATATGTGTACGACATAACCGCTGCATTTATGTATTTATACGTAAAATTGAAAAAGGAAATGAGGAATGTGTCAAAGAGACAACAGCCTGACTAAAGAGCAGAAAACAGCTAAAGGCCACCAATGGGTCTTAAACACAGCTAGAAAATTCTGCACCCGGTGTTGGCTTCAGCTGGCCCCTAAACAAAAATGTGTACTAGTTCAGTAAAAATGGACGTCATACTGAACTCCAAAATATAGAAATGAACTAAAAAAAAAAACATACAAGACTAACAACCCAGCAAACAATTCAACATTTTAAAAACGTTTTAAAAATGTTTTGTTTTGGTTTCTAGAATGTTTTATTAAAACGTTTTAAAAACCAAAATTTGTAGACTCTTATAAATGTTTCAAAAACATTTTGAAGAAACGTTATTTTGGAACATTCAGAAAACGTTGAAATAAGGTTTTATGAAAAACGTTTCTGTCAACCTCCAACAAACATTTTCAATACATTTGTGTAACAATGATGCATTAGTGCGACCACCATTACTTTGGTTTAAAAATATATAATCGATTGTGCACGTGTTTAATTGAAGAAAAAGCAACATCTCCATAAGCTTGGATGGATGGTTGGTTTTTTAACGACCAGTGGCAAGTCAGATGCATATTCTGGATGAGAACATGATTATTAAAAATTAATACCCTGTCTTGTAATACACCAACATGTTGTGCCTGATTTTTTGGTTCTAGCCCACAAGGCAAGTTTGCAGGATGACATGTCACATTATTCTGACTACGGGCCAAGAAGTCTTTGCTCTAACTCATTTTGGGGAGAAGCAACAAATAATAATTTTATTGTCATTGGTTTTGCCCGGCCGAAGTTCCGACCCACAACCTCCGCACTTGAGGCGACGACACTGATCATTACACCAAAGCTCTAAAGGAAGATATTCTTTATAAAAAAAACTATGCCAAAGCAAAGCTTGTCAACCTCTAACTGTTTAAACTTGGTCCTGTGACCTTGAAAGTCAATTCAATAAGGTTCTTGCATTGACAAGGAGATAACATATCTCTTAAACCGAGAATTCGACATATTATCATAATAACTTCAATCAATGATCTTGTTTATAACCAAAGCTTCAATTGTTGCAGAAATTGGAATATAGTTTTATAAACATCTTTAATCACTTAGCAACAAAAAAAACCAGTATTGACAGGACTAAAATCAGTAGAATCAATGTACTTTTAAACAGATTTATTTGTTCAGACTTTAATTCTTCTTGCGCAATCGTCTGTCCTTTTCTTACAGGTTTCTGAAATGATCAAAAGCAATTTGTTAACGAGATCAGTACGCCCAAGTACACTGTTTAGCATATAACTCTTAACCCCAGTTAGTTGTTGTACTCCCTTTTAATCAAGCTATTTCATTAAATCTATAAAGAGGAAAATATGCTATTTTTTGCAATCCAAGTAATTATTAAGATAGGCAAAAAACATAAATAATATTTTACATGTCAAAAGCAATTGCTACAAATGTAAATCTCAATGTTTTACTTGCAGGATAAAGACAATAATTCCATCGTCAAGAACATAACAATGTATTATTCTAATGTCTCTAAATAAACAGAAGTTCTGCATGGTTGGCAAATGTTATATTGCTATAAGTGGCTCAGAAATTTGTGTATAGATATTCAAATTGCAAAAATAAACTTTTAGATAAATAAAACCTTCCACTTAAACATATATTAAGATATTTTATTCAATTGAAAAATACCTTATATTTTGGTCCTCCTGGCTTGTGTGGGGCCTATTTTAGGAAGTCAATTAGTTCCTTGGATTTTGGGAACACTCTTGTACAACTTTCTGAAAAAGTATTACAGAATTAAAAAGATATATTTCATTATTATTTTTAACTTCTATAACTTTTATATATATATATATAATAACTTTATGTAACTTTGCACTCTGTTTCTACCTAAAATAATAAGTGAGAAACATTATATTCATATTCATCATATGAATTCTTTTTGAGATTAAAGTCAGATAAAAAATCTAATCTATATTAATGGCACTTGCTTTTAAATGTTCGACATATTTTCTTAATCAACTTACTCATGATTATCCTGCACAAAGGGTGACCTGTGAATGCCTCTTTTCCCTTTTGCCCCTTCAGACTGTATTTGGTCCATAACTGATTAGTGCCACACTTCTTCATCATCCTTCCTATACAGTTTGAAGGGTTGTGACCACCCTGTGACACAAAATACTGGACCTACAAAATTACAATTTAGTCCCGTTGTTATTTATTTTTCGTGAAATCAAATATTTCTTTTATAAATAATCGTGTCCATGAACCAATATTAGCAAAACCTATTATTGTTTTTATTTTATTTCTTGTCCGTATCGAGTTTCTATAATGATTTTCCATGTATCGCTGTGTATACGTTATATGCAATTTTATATGCATTTGAATGTTTGTCTTCAATTACAGGTTTATTCTATTAATGCATGATTTTTTTTATTCATATATATAGCATGTTTCGCTTATATATATTTACTTTAAATTAATATATATTATCTTTAACTGTTAAAATCTGATTTGACCTTTTCTCGGTAGATTGTTCTGGTGTTACATTATAAACTTTTACACATCTATTTATTTGAAAGGATTTTCCCAACGAAAATGATCTGTGGTAATCAACACTGGTCGTATATGAATTTCTTTAATTGATGATATTACACCTGGTGTTTCGGATATCATTCAGGTCAAGTTCGACCAAGGCCGTTCATCCTCGTCAGGTGCCCTTGCGTAATATTTTTATTTACTATAACATTTGATTATGATTACTTTTTAACTATTATCAATATGTTTCTATCGTGTAATGTATCAAATGCAATTACATTTTGTGGTAATACTGAATTGTTCATGACCAGCAAGTTACAATTAATTTTAGTCAGACATAATCATATAAGATATTTTGTAAAATGAGGCCCAGCACTGGCAGCACGGCTATGGGTAGTCCAAAAAAAGTATGTCGTCTTGAAAGGATATTTTTGATTTTTGCTGTTGATACGAAGTTGGAGGAGGGCGTCCACATTTTTTTTTGTCAAATAAGAAAGCCTTACAAAACGTCATTATTATTTGACTACGCTCTGGGTAGTTTAAATGATTAATTATGCTGTCTTCGGAGGCTTGTTTTTATTTAACTCGTGTAAAAGTCAGACCAGTATCCCACGAGGCATGACAAATTGACACGTGATGGCATCATGCAGTGGTGAATGTGAATTTATGCCTGTACTGTAGTAGTTAAATCTGTTAATCATGTAAATAGACTCATGCAAATCATACGAATGTCATGGAGAAAATAATGCAGTAATTTGTCTCAATTTCTACAAAATACAGCGAATGTTTATTGATTTTATACATACCTCATAGACTGAACGCTATTCTGTAGAACTGCTCTTCTAGCATGTCTAGTGTCGTTGTTTTTCCAATTTAAAAAAGGCGGTGAGAGTATCCGGAAGTTTCGAACAAATTTTATCTAATGAAGAATTCTGCTTTAATACAAATTATTGTCGTAAATAATACATTTTCTCAATTAAAATGTCTATCTTCGAATATGATAATACTTTAGAGATGCGATAAATGGAAATATAGAAATAAAATACGAAACTAACTAATAAGTTACAACTGGTTCCCGGTTCTACGGAAAAGAAACCAGTTATTAGAATACAAGAATTATTTTTTTGACATAACATATCATCATATCGACAGATAGAAGATGACTTTTTGTAAATTAAAAATTAAAAGTAATTATTAAAAACAAAAATATTTCGGTGATATGGGAAACATGATTTATAAAGTTTTTCTATACTTATTAAAAAACATTTTTGAAACATTATTAAAAAACAAAATTAAAAACGTTGTTTTAAAATGTATTATTTATGTTCATCAAAAACATTTTTGAAAAAATGTTTTTTTTACGTTTAAAAAATGTTTGCAGAAACATTTCTACTATAGTTACAGAAAACGTTTCAATTTAACCTTTTAAAAACATTTCTTAAACGTTTTTTCGACACTAACTTATTTGAAACCTTTAAAAAACGTTTCTAAAATGTTCTGTGTTTGGTGGGAAAGGCCAGAGGCATCTGACTTGGGACAGGCTCAAAAATGCAGCGGGTTTCAACATGTTTAGTGGGATCTCAACCCTCCCCCTATACCTCTAGCCAATGCAGAAAAAACAAACACACAGCAATACGCACAGTAAAACACAGTTTAAAAAAAGTCCGAGTCCGATGTCAGAATAGGTAAAGAAAGAAACTAAGCAATAACATAAACGGTACCATTTTTTTCTGCACCAGATGCGCATTTCGACAATCAATGTCTCTTCAGTGATGCTCGAGGCCAAAATATTTGAAAATCCAAAGTTTATTAGAAAGATGAAGAGCTACAAACCAAAAAGAACAAAAAAGTATAGCTAAAGCCGGGGAAGGAATCAGAGCTTTGCATGCGGGAGATACATTCCTTAATCTTAAATAATTTCCAAAATTTTGTAACAGCAAATTTTAATTACACAAAATCCGTATTTTCATGCCAGAACCGAGATACTGGCTACTGGGCTGGTGATACCCTCGGAGAATGACAATGATACATAAATTAACAAAGGATTACTAGCAGTTACTGACATGCAAGCTCCAAACCTCAATTACACTGATTGAAAGATTAAGTCTTCATCATATGAAAATCAAGCACAATCCCTCCCGTTAAGGGTTTATTATCATACCATCATAAAATATATGAGAAGAACATAACCCGTATCATGCCAACAACTGGTTTTACAATTAATGTATTTATTTCCGATACAAAGACCCTATGAGTGAATCAATATACCAAAATATGCCATCTTTAATGACCTGACAACAGTATCGGAACTATATCCTCTCTGAATACTTCTGTTTAAAGGTTTGGTAAGCTTTAGAGGTAAATGCCGACATTTTTGTGCTTTGTCAAGAATATTCCCATAAAAGATTGGATGTGAAATACCTGAACATATAAGCCTGTATAAGATGTCTGCATGTTGAGTTATACTCACGAATGATGTCCTTGTACCGATGATGAAATTTAGTAAATGTTTTGACTAGTTTGTGATATCGAAAACCCTGGTGTAATAATTTTTCAGTAATACAGAGATTTCTTTTGTTAAAATCAAATACGTTGTTACATACACGAGCGAATCGAACAAGTTGAGATATGTGTACGGTATAAACGCTAAATTTATAAATCTATATGTGTACACATACCGGTACATTTATATATTGATCTGTGTACAACCTAAACGCTACAGTTATGTTTTTGTATGTGTACGATCTATTCGCTACATTTATATATCTATATGTGTACAACATAACCGCTACATTTATATATATATATATATATATGTACAACTTAATCGCTACATTTATATATATTCATATGTGTACGACCTAACCGCTACAAAAACATATGTAGTTTATATACTTACCATAATCAGCTGTTTTTCTTCAATATTTTGTTTACGTTTTAAGCTGAAAACCATCGAATCAGAACGTATACACGTTTAAATAGTTTACGATACTTGACTTATTATGTTAAGATACCAATACTTTGATAACAACACAATCTGCTACTGATATATAGCACGAGTTTTAATGATTATTGTGAGAAGATTTTTTTTTTTTCAATCTGAGCTGGTTCGGTCAATATTCAGAACGAAATTATCAAGCTTGTCTGAATTAATCTCTTCCTCAAGGGATTACATCAGATAATGATATGTAGGTGCTCGTTTAAGATAATACAAAAATAAAAAAAAGAATAGATAAGGGATGATATTTGTGATGAAATCCGTCCTCTTTTTCAGAATGTTACGATCCTATAATGCAATTGAGGACTCTAGTTTAGGTTAGAAAGGTTATATATCAAAGGAAACAGTAGTCTAGTATAATCCAAATCACATAGATTTATTCAGAATATATTAATATACGATATAAACAAATCATAATTGAATCGCATCAACTCGAAAAAATCGAGAACGAGTGTTTCTACAAGGTAAGCGTATCAAGCTGTAGAATTCAAAAATTTAGCTTTGATTTAAACTTGAAAAGTTCTAGTAAAAATCAGAATTCAATTATCTGCAAGTATGAACAATTTATCAATGAAGATTTGTTCTAGCTGGATTCCTGGTTGTATTTGATAGATACTTAGATACTAAGAAATACATCAACAATAGGAGAAATGTCTTAATTTATGTATGAGGAAAAACATTAGAAATCAGTAAGAAAATCAACAAACCATGCAATTCGGGTATCAGAAATATTCAGAAGTTGGTTGGCTTGAACCACTCAATCAAAATAAAAAACAAACAAACAAACAAAAAAAATAATATAATGAATATAGACGAAATGTACTATCAAAATAAGAAATCACTACGTAGAATAAATAATTACAGGTGCATTTATACATTTCAGTCTAAAGTGATAAAAGATTCAAAATCTATTGATGATGTTATGAACTTGAAACTTAGGTGAAATATTGTTTGTTCGAGCAGTCTCTTTTACCAGACTTTATTTCAATGGACATCTCATTGATGTAATAACTTTCACATGTTCAACCAACAATATATAAAACTTGATAGATTACGCTCATTTGGTTTCCGTCTTCGAATTTGATGAAAATTTATGTACCTCGTTGTTCATATTCTTAAGCCAAAATTGCTTGCAAAGTATTCTGCCATAAAAAAATTATTACAATAGTTTACAAAAAGAGGTAAATAAAAAGGGATGTGAGAAATATTCTAATGCTAAAGCAGCCAAAAGACAGACAAAACATTTAAAAAGAATCCATAGAGTTTTCAAACATACATTTTGACATGTCATGACCCTTTAAAGCTGACAATACGGTATGGGGTCTGTTCATTGCTGAAAGTTGTAGGGTGACCTATTTTTATTCAATCTTTTTTGTTTTTGTTTTGTGGATTGTGATAAAGTTGTATTATTGTATATAAGTGTCTGACACAAGTACTCGCAAACAATAAGGTTGTTAATAGTATACGTTGATATGAATGAAATAGGATAAGGGATATATGTTGTTTCAAAGTTATTTAGCGTTGGTCTGTTCTGTTGTGTTTTTCTTTTATAGTAACGTATACCGAAAATAAACAAAAGGCACATGGGTGATAACACCAACGACAAAAACAAGCACAAAAAAATACAAATGAAATTCAATGCATCAATAAGTAATACATTGAACAATGTGAAAATGAAAAAAAAATAAAATAAAGAACATTTTCGACCAAATAGAGAAAACAATTGACAATGAAACGCATAATGTTTACGTCATAGAAGACAACTACCATTGAGTTCCACCCCCAAAAAAAATGGCAGGTTTAAATTAGCTTTAAATGTACTGGTCGCGAATGTTTCTGAACTTCCATAAAAGAACGCATGAGAAAATCAAGTCAGGAAAAACACCAATATTACCGCCTAAATCAATTTCGTAGTTATTTGAGCGATTTTACATCAAAGCACTTCCCAGATGTAATGAGCTAGACAACATACTTTTGAAACATAAACTCAAGCTATCTATAAACTTGTTTTCTATGTGTATCTTTCTTATTGAAACTGTTATATTTTCAAAATTATCTCTGTAATATTTTCATTTCATTGTAAGGGTGGATAATAATTTTCAAAAATAAGATATCTCGGGTACACATAACAATTCATTTCAATAAAGTATACATAATAATTTAATAATAAGAAAGTGTATGTATCAATGCTATTCTACATAAAGGCAAGAGATTCTTGTCTGGATAGTGATGCAATTCATTTTGACAGCATTATGTTTTTTTTTGCAATGATTTATTTTTTCACATCCACAACTAAAAGCTTATCTAAAGTTTCATTTTGACACGGAAGCCTATTATTGCTTACATCCACTTCATGTGAACTCTGATGGATAGTTGTTTCATTGGCAATCTTACCATCTTCTAATTTTTATATGTAAATGTATCTAACTACTTTTTCTTGTCATTTTAAAATTATGATTGGGTAATGGTAAAGAATAAGATTAACCATATGTATATGTAATGTATTTGAATACTTGTCAATGTCCAACTTTGATATTGCAGTTGCAAGTAAAATATAGAATACTACTTTCCTTAACGTGCTGACCTTCAATAAGGGAGACAACTCATACAACTGTCTGTTATCAAAATCGCGATAAGCATCCCTGTAAACGCAAATATTACAACGCCTTGACAAAAACTGAAAAACGTTTAAAAGATTTAAAAAATGTATACAAAACACAACTAAAAAACTTAAAACTGAGGTACACGAATCTCATCAAAAACCAGGGTTGATCAGGAAGGGTTTGCAGATCCTTCTCCACATGTGACAACCGTGCTTTTATTCTTATAAAAGACGTTTATTGAATATATCAAGTTATAAGATATGACGCAATAGTTGATTTACAGACGTAACGAAAAACAGCTAGTCTCATAACAATACTGAATTGAGTATATTATCAAAAGAAGATAACCGTTGTCAACTTCATTCAATTTTCAGTTTTTGTCATGGCGTTGTCAGTTTGTTTTCGACTTTTGAGTTTGAGTTTGAATGTACATTTTAAAATCTTTTGCCTCTCTTTCTCGAATTCATATTTTAGATTTAAATTGTAGAATTGAATACAAACTTTTGGTGTTAAAGGTGTAAATACGTAAGGATTGGTTCAAGTTCTCATAGTGTCAAAAAAAAAATTCTCTTTTAAATTAAATCGACATTTCTTCATATTCGTGTTATGTTACCATCACATTTACTATTATGCAATGATTTAAACCATCAAATATCCGATTTACATTAAAACACGTGTTTGTAATAATCATTTGAATAATTATAGCTATTTCTACATGTGCTATTGCAAATACTTGTAAATACACATCGCATTGTAAACCTACTGGTATGTTCAACTGCCATTAAGGACACCAGGGCAGTCATATGTATGCCTTAAACTGAAAACAATGAGATAAATGACAAAAAAAATATTATGGTATAAAAATAAGAAGATGTTGTATGATTGCCAATGAGACAGCTCTCCAACAGAGACAAACTGACGTAGAAGTTAACCACTATAGGTCGGCGTTCGGCCTTTAACAATGTGCAAAAGCCATACCGCATAGTAAACTATACATGCTCCAAATTACAAATGTAGAACAATTCAAACAAGAAAACAAACGGGCTGATTTATGTACAAAACAATGAACGAAAAACAAATATGGGGATAGCACATACGGAATTTGACAAGGATAAACATGTTTGCTAGCGCCAAACCCTCTATGTAACCTGGGACAATTGTGCAACAATAAAACATTAGAAAAACAATACAAATCAGTTGAAAAGGTTATCTAATCAAATTAATACAAAGAACAAACAAAATCCTCACAAAACAACATAAGACACTCGCAGTTACTAACAGCTAATTTAATATTTGCAGTCATTGCGTTTTGTTTAACATTGAACAGAAAATCAGTGTCAAAGATTGAAATTATAGATATTTAAGTATCTTATTCGAATTCAAAGAAACACTGGTCATGCCTTGACAATCATTTATTGTATTTCAAACGTCTTAACACAATCTTTATTCTCTGTTGCTGAAATAAAAGGGTTCTCAACTTTGTGTAATAGTCAATTAATACCATCGTAGAAGAGAAAAACAATAATATCAAAATGCACAGACGTTTTCAAAGAATTGATAACTTTTAAATGCAATCACATCATAAAAGAGAAAACAAGTTTTGATGAAGACGCTCTTAAAAAAGACAGTCTGGAAAAATAGAAAAGAAAATCGAATTTAAATACTTTCAAATGCAAACTGAACTGTCTTACACTTCAATAAGTACATATCTACATACTAAATGCTACAATTTACAAAATCTAATATTGATCAAGCGTTCCTGATGAAACAAATGATTAATTCCGATAAAATTGTAATTGCTTCCTTTTTTCAAAAGAAAGGGGGGAGGGGGATAAGGGATACAAACACTTTTCAAATTTTATTTGGACACTGATGAATCAGTGTCTTACTTTGCAATTTAAAATAAATTTGCATGAAAATTATTGAGGCATCGACATTAAATAGATCTTTATTTTGTAACAACTGTCAAGACTTGACAATTGAGAGAAGAATTAAAAATGTGTAATAAAATTAGCTTAAGGCTTCACTCAGACCTAGCAGTTCATAAACACTTGGTTGACCCTACTGCTGGTGGACTGTAAGATGTGTAAGTTCCCATGGGTATCATCATCTCATTATTCACTGCTACGGTATCGACATGATTTAAAACATACTTTACTGTACCGCAAATTTTGACATTTTTACCTATTATGTCTGTTTGTTTTGTTCACACATTGTTGTCAATATAATGAGAGGTTTAGCTAGCTATACAACCAGGTTTAATCAGTTATTTTCTACATAAGTATATGCCTGTTCCAAGTCAGGAATATGACAGTGGTTTTCCATTCGTTTAATGTGTTTGAGCATTTGTTTTTGTCATTTGATAAGGGACTTTCCTTTTTGAACTTTCCTTGGAGTTCGGTATTTTTGTAATTTTACTTTTTACTTAGATTCATTAAATTCAAAAATTAGCATAAATTTCTTATCTTATTAGATATTCAAGAGGTTGCAGCTGCTACTCAGAATTCGTTCAACGTCATCGGTGTCTGAGCAAAAATTCAATGAGCCAGGGTTTTGTCAAAGAACGCCTTGTCGTTTTTATCAAAAAGTTATTCGGAAAGTAACAAGACCTAAAATAGAAACATTCAGTGTCTTTTTCGCAAAATATACAAGGTAGTCTTGAGTTAAAGATTCTAAGTACTGACGTTGTTTATAATTTTACTTACTTTACAAGCTTTTCTTTATTTGTCCTCGTGCTATTATGTTTTTTTATGTTGTACTCGACTGATCAGTATTTATACAGCCCGGTATCGGGTTTTTTACTTTGAGTATTCTCAGCGCAGGTGGGTCCTGATGTGTAATTCGAACGCAAGAGGTAATTACATTATTGTTTAATCCTTGTATTTATATTATTATTTCTTTGTACTTTATCAAGAAAGTAAATACTGTATATGGTATGCACGATCAACTATCAACTACAAACACATTTTTATTGGCGTCTTTGTCAAATTTACTTTCAACTACATTTTTTTATATTGGCGTCTTTTTTAGATTTATTTGTAAGTTTGTTTGAATTTTTTATCAGTTGTGTTGCATGTTTGTGATATGTCACATAAACCTTTTATGTCTGTTTGTGTCATTCACCAAATTTTGTCAATATAACGAAACAATAAACAACTTTTATACAAATGGCAGGTTTAGCAAGCTTTAAAACCATGTTTAACGCAAAATTTGCGTTGGAAAATGCCTGTACCAAGTCAGGAATATGGCAGTTGTTTTCCACTTGTTCTATTGGTTATAAAAATTAGATTTTTCAGTTTACATAGACTTCATTTTATTTAGTTTACCTTACAAATACAAAGGGTGTTCGCTTAAACTTATACTTTGAATTGATATATTTCGTGCATCCGAAATTTCTATAGAGCTTTAAACGCCTTAATCTAAGAAAGCTTAGAGAAAAGGAAGTAAAGAAAATAAGTATGAAAGATCTGTCAAATGATCATGAGATAGGCAGTAAACATCACTATTTTGGTGCCAGCTGAATCCTTTCTCCTATTGCTGGATTTTACCGCTGCGTTGCAGATCAATGTATGGCATTAAGTTGATTTCCGCTCTTTGATCGGGTTGTTGTCTATTTGGCACATTTCCCGTTTCCATTCTTAGTTCTGTTAATTTAAGCGTAAACCGAGACACCGGAGATAAAAATAAACTGAAAAAAAATCCTCTTTTGCTGTTTATCCTCTTACACAACGTTTTATTATTCAGCGTCTGTGTACTTACACAAGAAGTTTGACATCATTTTTCCTCAGAGGAAGTCTCTTTTGGAACTCCAAATGACGGGATGAATATGAGGAATGAAGTTTAGACTTAAAGGAATAAAACCACTAATGCATAGCCCATTGTTTTCTTTGTTAAATTCTGCAATTTCGAGCATTAAGGGGTACTTTGAATTAAGTTCAAATAAAGTGGCAATCATTTCATGTCAAAACTATACCTTATTCTAAGTTGTTCTGAAAAATTCAACATATATTAGAGCGCACTGATTTCGGGAAGTTTGTAGTACAAAAACAGATGGGTGCAGTCCTAACCTGTACATCAAGTTAACCTGCGACATGATTTAGGACAGCTTTGACCAGTCCTAGGACCACAATCAAGGTAAAGGTTCTACCGAAGCGCCTTATTGGATATATTTTCACCAGGAAAGCTCAATGCCAAAATGTTAAAACCCTTAACACAGAGGTATTTGACAAAAAAGGAATTTAAAAATGATAACCTAATTCATTTCATGTGAATTTGCATGAGGAACATGGAACCTTAGTCTCATAACAATTTTTATTTTTATCAACTGAGAGTTTAAAAAAAAGGTTTGTTATAAATCATGTTTGCCCCGAAGCACTTAACACTGGGTTTTTGATTTTCCAACAGCAGACTTAATATACAGACGGGTGCAGTACTAACATGTACCAGTTCTAGGACCACAATCAAGTTAACTTCAAAAGCGGACTTGGTCCTAGGACTGTTTTTATGACTGCCACAACAGTTAACTTTGATACAGGTCCTCTACTATTATAAATTAACTTCGATACCAGTCCTGCAATAAGTTAACTTTATTTTTGACAACTCCGATCAAACCAGACCTGATCTCAAGTTAACTATTGGCTGGTCTGCTCAACACCAAATTTCCATGTAACCAGGACCGCTCTACATCGATTTATTAAATATTTCTAAATGTCTTTGTTTCTTGATATAAACAATGCATTTGTAATTAAAGTAGGCATAACACTTTGCTTCTTATACAAATTTCTCCGTGATCTGTCTTTTTATAAATAGAAAACGATTCTGGTTACACTGCATGATGGGAGGGGCAGCAATAAATAAATGAATGAATAAAGCAATTAATTAATAAATAAATAGATAAATAAATAAATAAATAATAATGTACTTAAATATATTTTCGAAAGCATCAATTCTCCTATTAGCTCTTATAGTTCACGGTAAATATACTGTTTGCGAATTAGCATTAAAAATATATAGGTAACGTCTACAAAAAATCAGCAGTTTTCATATCTCAGTCTGGTCGTATAACAAAAATTTCACCGCATCAACCAAAAATGAACATATTTGCATTTTATTATGTAAATTAATATAGCCACATAATAAATCAGTAATTTTATTTTACGTAAGGATGGATTGTAGAATACAAATGACAGCAATAAGGGAACACAATTACTACAAACATTTGTCTGCATCAATTGAGAGTGCAAGCATGTCCTCTTTTTATTCAAATAATTGAATTGTTACCAAAAATCAGTAGTTTTGATACCTCCGGCTGGCTCGTATAACAAAGTTATTTGACCGCATCAACTAAAACTGACCATATTTGCACTGTATTATGAAAATTTATATAGCTGCATAATAAATCAGTATTTTTTTGTTTACTCAGGATGGATACTTTAATATAAAAGACAGCAATATTGGAACACAAAGACTATAAAATTTTGTCGGCATCAATTTAAAGTGCCAGCATGTCATCTTTTAATTTAAAATATTGATTCGTCACAAAAAAAAATCAGTAGTTTTCGTATCTCAGGCTGGATAGTATATATCAAAAATATTAGACCACATCAACCAAAACTGACCTTATTTGCACTTTATTACAAAAATTTATATAGTTGCATAATAAATTAGACTTTTTCTAATGATGGTTTATATAATACAAATGATAGCAATATTGGAACACAATTACTACAAAAATTTGTCCGTATCAATTTTGCCAGCATGTCCACTTTTTATTCAAACAATTGAATTATCACAAAAAATCAGTAGTTTTGATACCTCAGGCTGACTCGTATAACAAAATAATTTGAACGCATTGACCAACAGTGACCATATTTGCACTATGAAAACTAAATAACCATATCATAAATCAGAAAATTTCCTAACTCAAGATGGATTGTAAAATACAAATGACAGAAATATTGGAACAAAATGACTTCAAATTTTGTCGGCATCAATTTAGAGTGCCAGCATTTCCTTTTTTATTCAAAATATAGTCTCGTCACAAAAATCAGCAGTTTTGATATATCAAGCTGGCTTGTATAACAAAATTTTGAATGCATCAACCAAAACTGACCATATTAGTACTTTATTATCTAAATTTATATAGCCGCATAATAAATCAGTATTTTTTTTAACAGAGGATGGATTGTATAGTAATAATGACAGCAATATTGGAACACAATAACTACAAAAATTTGTCCACATCAATTAAGAGTGCCAGCATGTTCTCTTTTTATTCAATAATTAAATCGTCATAACAATCAATAGTTTTGATACCTAAGTCGGGCTCGTATAACAAAATTATTTGACCGCATCAACCAAAACTGACCATATTTGCACTCTATTATGAAAATTAAATAGCCATATCCTAAATCAGTAAATTTGTTAACTCAGGATGGATTGTATAATACAAATGACAGCAATATTGGAACACAGTGACTATAAAATTTTGTCTGCATCAATTTAGAATGCCAGCATGCCCTCTTTTTATTCAAATTATAGTCTCGTAAAAAAAATCAGTAGATCTGATATCTCAGGCTGGCTTGTATATCAAAAATATTTGACCACATCAACCAAAACTGTCCATATTTGCACTTTATTATGAAAATGTATATACCTGCATAACGAACTTTTTGTTTTCTTTCAGGATGGATTGTATAATATAAATGACAGCAATATTGGAACACAATTACTACAAAAGAGTGTCGGCATTAATTCAGTGTGCCAGCATATATTCAAAATATACACTAGTCACAAAAAATCAGTACTTTTAATATCTCAGGCTGGCTCGTATAACAAAAATATTTGACAGCATCAACCAACACCATATTTGTACTTTATACTAAAAAGTATTACATGTATGAGGTGGTATCATCTGGGAATCGTTTACTGACTGACCATATTCATATTTATGATCATTAGCACTTTATAAAAATGTTATGGCCGCATCATTAATAAGCAATATGTTAACTCAGGATGGGTTGTATTACACAAATGACAGCAACATTGGTACACAATGACCATGATGACTACAAAATCTCGCCGCATCAATTTAGGGGGCAAGCATTTCTTTTTCTTATTCATAATATTAAACCGTCACCATAAAGTCAGCAGTTTTCATATTTCAGGACGGTTTGTATAACAAAAATATTTGACCTCATCATCCAACACTGACATGACTGCATTATTATATTTGTACTTTATAATGAAAAGTATGAGAAGGTATCATCAGGAAATAGTATACTGGTCGCGATCGACTGATTTTTTGTATATTATGTCGGTTGATTGATTGGTTGTTGGTAGCTAAACGTCCATAATCAATTATTTCATTCATGTTCAGGACGATTTTATTTTCTCAGACGTTATAGATATCATTTATAATCGGTATAGATGAATCTGCCGAAATTGACCAGATTGTTCATAACCATACAACACCTTATATATACGGCCACTATACAATTTTCGTTTGAACATTTCGTCAAAAACTCCAAGGTAAACAAGGTGAAAAAATCCATGTAATGTATATAATTATATTCAGGAGGAGACTGTAAAAAATGGGGATCGAAGAAACGTAAACAATGATGTTCCATCATATAAACATATTTTTCCATTGCGTTGGATAACCCTTCTATCCGCCTTCCAATCAAAAAAATATCATTTCTTTTATGATCGCTCCATGTGTATATGTCGATCAACAAGTGTGACATTTTATGGCCATTTTTTTATGTATATAAGAAAATAAAATGAAAAAAAGAAATGTTTAATGTGTATAATATGTGTAAATAGTACGTCACTAACGAGTATAGTAATTTGCTGTACTGGGAAAAAAGAACAATACGATTATTGTTTACATAATAAAAGCTAATGTCTAATAGGAAAAGTCTTAAGCACTTCAATCTGTCATAAGCAGACCAGTCCTTAAGTCTGGTCAGTAGCTGACCTTTCCACATGTCTTGTCTAGAACAGACCTGTCAACAGGTCTGGTCTGGGACAGACCTGTCAACAGGTCTGGTCTGGGGCAGACCTGTCAACGGGTCTGGTCTGGGCAGACCTGTCCTCAGGACTGGTCAATAGCAGACTTGTTTACAGGTCTGGTCTGGAGCAGACTTGTCAATAAGTCTGCGGCAGTCCTAAAAAAGCAGACATAAGTCTATTCTACAACAGATGAAGTTAACTTGCTTGTCTGCTTAACATTTCTTAAGTTAACTTTGAAGCAGTCAAAAAGTCTGCTTCAAGCTTACTTTTGTAGAGGTTAGGACTGCACCCATCTGTACTTCCGATCTGAACAACAGGGAAAATGTGCCCTACTATTATGATTTCTTATACTTTTTTTAAGAATTTTGAGATAAACTGTCAACAAGTCCTTGAGCTTTCATATGATACCAAATTTACCCAAATAATTTACTTATTGACTAAGTTACAGCTAATCGTAAGAACTATTTTGTTTCAAATTTGTACTACTTTCTGACTGGGCCCGAATTAGTGTTTCTATACCTAAAGCGCCAATGAATTAGACACCTTCTTGCCCTCCTTGCAAGAATGCTTGAAAAATATGATTTGACTCAGCATTGGTGGTATCGTGTTTGAAGCCAGCAACCCAACCATGAATGCCGATCCCTCTTCATTATTTGCTTTAAAGTTCCAAACGCATACTGCGTTAAGGCCTTGGAAAAATGTCTTTAGTTTTGTTGGTGACTCATCGACTTATAAAATTATACTTAATTACATGAGAAGCACTTGTTTAGAAAAGCAAAATGGCATATGCTGTGTCTGCTAGATACATACATGGAAGAAAAGCAAGATTGATTTTTCGGTGGTATTATGGACTCTCAGAGATGATAGACTGTTATAAAGCTTGGATTGTTGTAAACATTTATATATTAATTATCTATTAAATGAAATTTTGATTTCGTACTAAAATCTGGTCGTTTTGAACTATGCAACCAACAAAATCAAAGTTCTGAAGTATTTTACCATTGACTGTGTTTTTGTTAACTAAATACGAATGCTTGTAGACTATAATATTAATTGGTTTTTATCTATTTGGACCCCATCAAGCACATCAATTATGGAGACTAAATTATGAAGAATGAGGGCAATGAAATGCCGTTCACTCCTTCCCCTTTGAACATTACTGTTTGTGTTGTTATTACATACAAATAAGTATATGTAGTAGGTGTTTATGAAATGATTGCAGATTGATTTGTTTGAGAATATGTTTCTTTTGGTAAAAAATATTTTTCGGTCAAATTAAATCTGAGAACCAAATCGGGTCATTTCCTCAACTTCGAATAACGGCACGAATTCGTAAAATATCAGTTTGACACTAAACTAATTGTTATCCTGGTTAATTATCGGAATAATGAAGTTTGTTCTTGTGCTGCAAGTTATTACTGGAAATGACTCGTAGTGACAATTTTGCAAGTTTTTCAACTGAGTGACAGTACCTATAATTCCGTTTTAAATTTTATATATTAACCTTTCTACGTCGATTGTTATGGTATCTCGTATTTGTAAAAACCGTATTGTATAAAGCTGGAAAGCATCGTTATTTTAGAAAATCTACGTGTCTTCACATTTTTTGGGTTGACATTTCGAATACTACCCTTAACAGACCCATGGCTGTTAATTGGTTCAACATAAGTAAAAGTATCTGTACTTGGCTTATCCTTTAATAAATGGAAAAAAGGATCAATTAAGGAAGGCAGTGATGGCTTGGATATTTACGCAGAAATAGTAAAAATTATAAAATGCACCTGTTTAATTATAAGTATGGTGAGAGATCTGGGTCTAAATTGTTAGGTGAAATATCTCGAGGTAAATTGTTATGTGGCAGATCTCATTGTAAACTATTCGGTGACAGATGTCGGTGTAAATTATTCAGTGACAGATCTGGGTGTTAATTTTTCGGTGACAGAACTGGGTGTAAACCGTTCGGTGACAGATCTTGGTGCCAATTGTTCGGTGACAGATCTGGGTGTTAATTTTTCGGTAACATATCTGAGTTTAAATTGTTCGTTGACCGAACTCGGGGTTAATTGTTCGGTGACAGATCTGGATGGGTGCCATTTGCTTTGTTTCAGAACTAGGTGTAAATGGTTCAGTAACAGATCTGTGTGTAAATTGTTCACTGACAAATTTTTGGTATAAACTGTTCGGTGACAAATCTGGGTGTGAATTGTTCGGTGAGAGATCTGGATGTAAATTGTTCGGTGGCAATTCAGGATACAAACTAGTGGTTATAAATCTTCGTGCAATTACTTTTTGACAAATCCGGGCGTCAATGTTTGGTGCCAATGTATGTTGCTAATTGTGCCATTATTCTATGATATAAATGTCTTTAAGACCCTATAAGCAAGTTGATAAACGCCGACAGTAATTGAAAACAAATAATTGTAGTTGTGTGGTTTCAAAATTTATGTTTGAACTCTGAGATGCACAATACATGTAGTTTTGAAAATAGTTTTAAGTTGACAGAGTAGCACTCTGTTTGATAGATTAAATAAGTAAGACCACTACATAGAGAATCCTATAAGACCAATGACAGAAGATGCACACCCATTCTTGTTGTTCTTTAAAATGTATAATAAGGTGTTATAGAATATAGATTGGAATATAATAAAATATAGTATCAAAACTGTTATATTTCTTGTCCTTTATTTACAAAACATAAATTATTTCGAAGTTTTTATCAATTCGAATGATGCGACTTGGTAATAATCGCAATATTAGGAACTTGCATTATGATATCTAATACGGATATCTGTATGCAGATTTTCCTGAAAAGCAATAGTTAATCTCGAATTAATCTCTGAATTTAGAGTATCTAGATCTGGAAAAGGGCTGTTAACACACCAGTATAGAAACACATAAAAACTTAAATAAAAAAAAGTATGAAAACACAATGCATTTAAGCTCTTTAAATTGTCAGGGTCTTGGTGCAAAAGAGAAAAAAAAAACAAAGATTATATATGTAGATGAAAAATCAAAAATGTAATATCAAAGCGTTGGGACCTCACAATCAAAAGGAGTCTCAACCTTCATAAATAATGAGATAGATTGTAAATTTATAACTACATTCCAAGATGAGGAAGGCAGGTTGATCTTTTTAAATTTTGAAGTTGAGGATAGTATATATACTTTGATAACTGTTTATGCACCAAATATCTTCTTTTTTTTATAGTTAAAGATGTCATGACAAAAAACAGTTTAGGGATGGTCATTATAGGACCTTAACTATTATAGATAATAAGCATAATATGTCAAAAAAGTCCTTTAAACAGAAAATATATGTACCCAGTTTAACATAAAACTTTAATAAAATGCATAAGTTAAGTGATATTTGGCGAGAAATTCATGGTAAACAAATACTTGGAGACGAAACATTCACATCAATGAAGCATCAAGAATTGATTTCTTTTTAACTTGTCCTGAAATACGAACTCAAATAGAATCAACGGACATAAGACCATCCATTATAACCCATACAGATCATCGAGCAATATATCTTACGATAAAATGTAGATCACAACATAAAGAAAGGGATATTTTCAGATAAATAATAGTATTTTAGAAAATAAAGAGTATTAAAACTTCATTAAGAAACTTATAAAACAGTAAATATTACTTACCAATGATATTGGGCTTCAATTGGATCTTTTTAAAATAGAGGTGCGAGACTACACTGTAGCATTCTGTTAAAGGAAATCACAAAATAATGTAAAAGACATACATATTTTAGAAAATAAACTTAACAAATTGAATCAATGTATAAGTATGAAATGTCAAGAAGACGTTATTATCTATGTTAACGAAGAAATCAGTAGATTGGAAAATAAACTAAGTAATTTATATGAATCAAAAACTAAAGGGGCACAAATTAGATCAAGAACTAAACGGGTGTAAGAAGGGGAAACAAGTTCTTTTGGGGATAAGAAAAGGCTAGGCAAACAAGAAAAACAATAACAGCCCTTAAAGACAAAAATGGGGAGATACATAGAGATCCTACAAAAATATTACAACTCGAAGAGAATTTTATCAATATTCTAAAGTTCAAACCCTAACAAAACTTATTTTAAAGATTACATTAGGAATACAGAAACTGATCATAAATTAACAAATAAAGAAATTGATAGCATGTAAGGCCTATTAAGTATCGATGAATGCACAAAATTTCTATTTAAAACTAAACTTAATAAAGCCCTGGGTTAAGTGTAGAGCTTAACAGAGTGTTCTGGGAAGATCTGAACGAATTTGCTGTTAATACATTCAATTTCTCAAAAGGGGAGTTAACTTATTCACAAAAATATAGGGATTATTTCCCTTCTACATAAAAAAAAAATGACCCTCTCTCTCTAGATAACTATAGGTCAATTACATTATTAAATGTAGATTCAAAGATAGTAGCTCAGTCATTAGCACAAAGAATTAGTAAAATACCAACACAAATTATTCATGGGAATCAAAACGGGTATGTTAAAAATAGATATATAGGATATAACATTAGATAAATTCAAGATATCATTGATTTTGCAGAAAAATTCAACATAGAGGGCTTTACTTTTCTTAGATTTTCCAAAAGCTTTTGATTCTTTAGAGTGGGACTTTATGTTTTTAGCTTTACAGAAATTTGGATTCAAAAGTTCAATGTATAAATGGATTGAAGTTCTATATACTAATATTAAAAGCTCAGTTATAAACAATGGTTGGATTTCAAAACCTATAAGCATTTTTTGCTGAATTAGACAAGGGAGTTCATGCAGCGCGATAATGTCTGTAATTGCCATTGAAATTTTATAATGTAGGATAAGACGAGACCATGACCTCAAAGGCTTTGAAATTAAACTTGATGGCGGCAAAACTCACACATTAAAGATTAGTCAACTAGCAGATGATACCACTCTTTTTCTTAAAACAAAACAAGATATTTCGAAAGCTCTTAATACGATTGAAACATTTGGAACATTTTCAGGGTTACAATTTAACAAAGCTAAAACTGAGGGTGCTTGGCTTGGGAAACAAAAAACTGCAAAGATAAATATGAAAACAGTAACTGGACAAATATACCTGTAAAAAGCCTAGGTATATATTTTGGTCATAATAAAAAAGAGTGTCAAAAATTAAATGCACAAAAACTTTTAGAAATTCAGCAAAAATTATTCTTAATCGGAAAAAAAGAAACTTAACCATGATAGGGAGGATCACAGTTACTAAATAATTAATTATTCCTAGTATTACATTTTTAGCATCTGTCTCGACCATAGATAAAGAATATTTAAACCAGTTTAAAAAAATGATATATGATTTTTTATTGAATAATAAACGGAAAAGATAAAACGCTATGTATTAAGTTATGACAAATTAAATTGGGGATTAAAAATGATTAATTTAGAAAAATACATAAAAACTATAAAAAATAGTTTGGATTAAAAGATTAACGGCAGAGAAATTTTTAAACTGGACTATTATACCAAACTTTTATTTAAACAAATTTGGAAACAATCTTTTTATATTGCAAATGAATCTGGATAGTGCAAATTCATTACAAGATATATAAGAATTTCCAGATTTTTATCTTGATATAATCAAAGTTTGAATTAAGAATAAGAATTATTAAAAAAAAATAAACACCCAAATAACTACAGACTAATCCGCCAAGAAGTTATTTGGGGAAATCAGTTGATAAAATTTCAGAAAAAAACAATAGTATTCCAAAACTGGATAGATAGCAATATAATATACATAAATGATATAATTGATGAATGTATAAATTTAACAGAAAGTTTTATTAGACAAAAGCTAAATAAAAAGACAAATTAGATTAATGAATTCTTAAAATTAAATAAAACTATACCAAAAGAGTGGGTTGATATATTAGCTGAAAACTGTTCAAGAACAAGTTATGTACTAACCGATAATGTTTTGTATATTTATGACAAAGAAAACTTCAAGCTAACTATAAATAAATTAGAAACAAGTAAAATGTACAAAATATTAATAGAACAAGAGAAATAAATACCAATTGGCTTTGACAAATGAAAGAGACTACTAATTTTGAAAAACATAGAGAATAAAGCTCAAAATATATTAAAATTTGTTCATAATTATTTGAAAGAAAATAAATTAAAAATGTTCAGATGGAAACTCATACATTTTATTTTTCCAAACAAAGTTTTATTAAAACAATGGAAAATTTTTCAAAACTCTGACAGTTACTGTAATCACTGTAATATTACAGAAGATTACGAACACTTTTTTATTACATGCAACTTTCTTGTTTTGGGATTAAATATTAAATCTGTTAGAAAAAAGTTAAACTTGGAAAACACATTTTAACTCTGAAGAATTTTATTTGGGGTTACAAAATGAATGATATATAATACTACGATGTTGATTTTTTTTTCTCACAGTGATTATGTGAATGTTTTCATTTCACAAAATTCATTATCTGTCACAATTTAGAAAAAAGAATATTCATGTATTTTCTGTATTTAAAACAGAGCTTAGAAATGAGCTAATTCTACAAAACAAATATTTTAACACTGAAAGAAAAGGTATATTAGAAAAATATTTAGGCGTTTTTGAATTACATGATGAGTTAGTAATATTAACTTTGTGTATTAAATAATGTATTATCTTATTTCGTATATTTATTAAACTTACATATACATGTACATTGCAATATTTATATAATCTGGCTCCATGTATGTACAAGAACACAACACAAATGTTTTCGATTAGAGTATGCCTATCAATCTTTCAAATTATAACTGACTAACCTGAATAATAATGTAGATAATGCTAACATACAATCTATTCCAATATTGATAAAAAATAACCGTTATCCGGAAACACATGGAAATTGATAATTAACCATCCCAATCTCGGATGAGCTATGAAATTCCGATTATAACGCCAGATAATATAAATACTTTTTTATAATAAAACGGAATTATTTATCTATTGATGTTATATTAATTATTTTGTAAACGACTTACAATATGCAGTTTATCTACAAGAAGAATTCCTGAACTTCTGGTACTAATGAAACAGGGACCTTCACTGAGATAGCTGTGTCAGTTGAGTAATTGATAACAGCGTGTGCAATATTGTTGTTGAATAAACAAAATGAAAAATTAAGCTGACAGTTGCCTATCGATGCTCAAATCTCGCAAATCGACCATCTGTTTTACCTACTTGGTATCTTATTACTTTTGATTTGTTTTTATCTCTATCGATTTATGAGTTTCGAACAGCGGTATACTACTGTTGCCTTTATTTTTGTTACAAAGTGGAAAGGAGATTTAATAAAAGTCATAAGAGTCCTTGAAATTAAATTAAATGAGTATAAAACAACAATGAATTGATGTATGAAAAGATGAATTGCTTCACAAAAGATATGTCGTTGCATTATATCCTTTTTTGTAAGACTACTTCTGTTTATGAAATTTTAAATTGGCACGACGATTGCCACTTGTTGAGGAAAATTTACCTACTCCAACAGGATCATCTGACATTACCCCAGTTTTTTTTGTTGGGTTTCTTGTTGATCAGTTTGTAGTTTTTTTATGTTGTTTTGATCATGTAAGTTTTTGCCATGGTATTGTCAGTTTTTTTGCTTTTCACTAATGAGTTTAAATGTTCCCATGGTATCTTTCGTCTCGTATTTAGGATATTATGACTGTTTTATAGTGTTATCTTACATCACAGACTATTATAGACATGGAGTAGATTTTATAATTGTAGTGATTATACATGTCAAACATAAAGGACTAAAGCATCATGAACAACTGAAGTATAATATTTAACAGATGCATGATTATCAAAGTTGTTTGGAATCAAGTTACATGCATGTATACTTTTCTTATACAAATGATTAATTTACTTTAATAAATGTAGGACATGAATTTCTTTCGGTTGAAAAGAATTCGAAAACTATGAATACACTATCAGGAGACATTTTGTAATCAAAGGATTGAATAAATGACGTTTAATGGGTAATTCATGCTTAACACTCTGATGTTCAAGGAATTTCACCTACGCACCTTGCCTTGCTAGGCTCTTTTGATGACTGATACAATGCTCGAAGGAAAACACTTTAAGCAACATAAGGCACCATCATGAGGTACAACGAATCATACGGTATAGTATTCTGACAAAAAATGGTACGAAAATTTCATGGGACGGATGAGTAAACGAATACTTCCCCTTTTTTTAAATTTTCTTTGGAGTTCTGTATTTTGGTAATACTCTTTTAACACAACGCGTTTAATAGACTTTCATGAGTATATCACCTTCCTTCGGAGTAGGGGTATTATAACAATTACAATGTCAGTATTTATATCATCAATTTCAATTACTCAAGTAGAAGAACATATCAAAGCTACCATGCTTATAATCTGGAACGCTAGACGCGTGTTTCACCAACAGAAAACTCATCATTGATACTCGCATCTAACCAGTTGGTAGGCAAATTAAATACGATCAATGCTGAGGGTGAGGAAACCTTATTGTTTCGACAAATTTGAATTTTGATAAAAGGTAAATTTACAAAAAATGAAAAATATCAATGACATTTCATGTCGATTCAAAAATGCTGACTATTGGACTTTAGAATCCATCGGAGACGAAACGTCAACAATCAGTGGCATCAGATTAGCTGCCAAAATAACGCGTCTAATTTACTGACTTATTTATATAATGGGGTTTGATAGATCCGCATTCTGTTAACATAAGACTCATAAGTGATGCTCGGATTAAAAACAGTTGGAAGGCCAGATCAAATGCTAAGTTAAAAAGTGTAAAAGATAGAAATTCCGGCAAACAGGTGTGGTAAGATATATATAGTCCAGCTGATGCGTGCATAACTATGGAAGAATTGTGGGATTGATGATAAAAGCATGAAACTTTGCACAATTGTAGATATATAGATATGGTAGTCAATTTAAGATATGGACCCACTCTGAAAAATCCAATATCGCGGCCATTTTCAAGATGTCGTCCAACCGGTCAAAATTTAACAACCATGTATAATTTAGAGCAAATAATATTCAAACCAAAGCTTTTAAAACATATAAAATGTATTCCAACGTTTCTAGTAAGTCATGACGTTATATTAGACTTATTATTATTTTTAAAATGGCGGAAAATTTCAAAATGGGCACCATGTGAAAATGAACAAAACTTAGACAAAACTTTGCTATCGAATTGCATTTTGCAGTTCATACAATATTCTAGGGATTGCGTTACCCTGATATACAAGGATGCTGCTTGCAAGACGATTTTATCAAAGATCCCATATATGGAAACATTCGAACGTTTTCAGGACGCCATGAGGATTTGTTTGACCGTTACGTACCACCTGAGTCCTAAATGATAATGGATTTGTTCCACTTATCCTTGCCACAACCCTTTCTTTTTCCATGATTGTGATAACATCAAGATGATCAATAAAAACTATTAATCACCGTATTTCTACTTCAATAAGTAACATCACGAGTGGTACCAGTTCCGGAACACCTGAGTTGATTCCTAGTTTTGATTAAAAGGGACTCGTGTTGTTTATGCTTTCAATGATGTGTTGTGTGCTCTCTATTATTCAATGTCTGTGTTGTCAACCGCTGAAAGTCTTGTTGTTCCATCATGTAGGGATGGGAAACCTTATTTCATTTGAAACACTCATATTTCATCAACATTGAGATCATTTACATGTACGTATGGTTTTTACATGTTTTAAATTTTGATATTAAAAGAGATATGTATAAATCCACTATTATATGATATATGCCTAACTACTGGACTCATCATTATATTTCAACTAGAGCACCTAGGATGGTATCACTTGTAGAACAGGAACTGCTGACCCTTCTTGAGCACCTGAAATAATCCCGGGTTTTTTAGTGGGGCTTATGTTGCTCAATTTTTAGAATTTTGTGAACTGGTTTCTTGACTGCTGTTAGTCTTCTTTTTTGCGTTTTTATCCCAAATTCTCATCTGGTATTGTTTAACTAATGCTTTTTTAGTGCCAAAATATCTTTTCTATCTTTTTCATTATCTAAACAACAACACATGTTTAATGCAGTTTGCAAAATGTATTTTAAACAGCACCGTACGTAACATCATCGTCCTTTTGCATTTTAATCTACCTTGACATCCGTTTTATATCTGTCAGCCACACTTTGTTAGCTCATCACAAAATGCTTATACCTTTGTGAGAAATGTCTAATAAGGTATATGCCATCCACATTCACTCGAAGTAGCACTCTGTGTAAAAGGCCGAAACATCACCCCGCCTAAAGCTTTCACATGCTTTGAAAATGTCGTGTGTTTGCTTTTAAACCGTTCCTGTGGTTTACCTAATCACATTATATTATTTCAAAGGTGGATTGAAACTTGTAAATCATCATGGTCATTTCAAGACAAAACACCATTAAACGCTACAGGTGTGTATCAATTATTGATGATTTATCTGATTGTCCCACATTCTCCATTTACAAGTGTGTAATTCTACTAATGGTGGCTTGATCTTAATTTACCATTTTCAAATTAAGTTTGAACCACTTAAACTGTATAGTTTAATGGCATAATAACACGCACGGGTTCTGAAAGCCATAATGTGGATGGGAAAATACAAAAAACCAATGAATATAATGGAATCTTTATACACCCAAACATTCTTTGAATGTTACATAGTTTTCATCAGGATCTCGTTCCTCAATAAAAATTATGTCAGGATCTTTGCATAAGAATGAGAAGTACATCTACTGTAATCTCATGGAAATGTCTTGTTGCTGATGCATGAAAGTCTCAAAAATAAAAAACAAAAATAATCTGCTATTCATGAAGTCCTATTTTTCCTTGCCTGAACACTTGTTCATGTCCATAAAACGGTAATTATTAGATGTAAGTATGAAACGCATTGTTATATTTGGTTAGTATTAAGGATGTATCTTACTCTATAGTAATATATATATAAGTTATAGCAATGATAAGTACAGTTGTGCTGGTGAATAATATATTGATTAAAGTATCAGAGATTATAAGGGAATTGCATATATTTCAAAGCATAAGATTATGAAAAATATGCCAAGTAAGACTAAGAAAATGCTGAAACATTGAAAGTGTTGTACTATGTAACAATTCTTTAGTCGTAGTTGAACGCCTGTTGTTGTGAATAATGTCCACGGCTGCTGTTTTAAAACCACCAGGATTCGAGGAAGGAACCACATATTCAATGTTCAAAGTGGCATAGATGGAATCTTCTAGTACTGTAGATAAATAGATAAATGGATCATTCATAAACGACAAACGTAAACTGTACATTTGGTCATTTAGTACCTACTTACCTGGTCCTAGCATCCGGAAGAAGGCCTATATCCGTCAAGAGATGGTTTTATTTCAGTTTAATGTAATGTTAAGAAAGAAGAATAAAAAGAAACAAACAGAAGTAACTTTGAAATAATAGCGTCGTATTTGCCAGACAATGGGTTAAACGCGAGAAAGAAGACGTAGATACTCTTTCAGAATGGATTAAGGAAGTGAGGTCGTTGATACAAATCAGAATTAAAAAACTGAATGTGTCTATGAATACCAATGCTACATCAATCTTTATAAACCCAAATGTTGCAAAACACCTGTCCTACCTCCATGACAAATTTATTGTTGTCCCCGCAGATATGCCCCAAACAACATCGTTTTTGTGTGTGAATTACATAACATAAACTGCTTGCTAAATGAATTAGGTATTGGCAATTCACATGGAAACCCAACATATACACCTACGACACTTACCAAGGAGATAATCATGGGTCTGTTCTATGTTCCTTTGGAATTTCAACATAAGATGAAGAACTGGATCTTCCTGCACTCTATTGGATACCTAAACTACATAAGTGTCCTTACAAACAACGTTATATTTCTGGGTCTTCCAAGTGCTCCACGAAACCTCTTTCTAAATCATTAACATCAATGTTATCGGCAATCAAAGTCGGACTTCAAAGTTATTGTGAAACTACCTATTCTAGAGGTGGCTTTAATCAGATGTTCATCCTGCAATAGTATTAAAACATTTGACTTTTCTACACTTTACACAAGTATTCCCCATTCCAAACTAAAAGACAAATTGAAAGAGTTGGTCCTGCTTGTTTCATAAAAAAGAATGGCCCACGCAGATACATGTATCCTGTCTCAGGGAGGGATAAATCGTACTTTGTAAAAAAATCACTCTTATTCAAACAAAAAATTCTCTGAAAGTGGCATTATCAAGATGCTTGATTTCTTAATTGACAACATATGTGTTAGGTTTGAAGGACGTGTTTTTCAACAAACAATTGGCATTCCCATGGGAAACATCAATGCTCCTCTTCTAGCCGAATTGTTCCTTTATTCATATGCAGCTGACTTCATACAGGAACTTCTTAAGAAGAAAGAAAAGAAGTTAGCCGTATCCTTCAACTTCACTTTCAGCTATGTAGATGATGTTCTCTCACTAAAGAATACATAATTTGGTGACTATGTTGAACGCATCTATCCCATCGACTTTGAAATAAAGGATACAACAGATACAGTTAAGTCTGCCTCATATTTTGACTTACATCTAGAAATTGACAATGAGGGTCGGTTGAAAACAAAACTTTATGACAAAAGAGATGATATCAGCATTCCAATTGTGAACTTTCCATTTCTTTGCAGCAACATTCCAACAGCGCCTGCATACGGAGTATATATCTCCCAGTTGATTCGATATTCGGGGGCTTGTATTTTTTATCATGATTTCCTTGATAGAGGGTTGCTGCTCACAAGTAAGCTATTAAACCAAGAGTTATACGTGGTGAAGTTGAAATCATCACTCCGTTAATTTTACGGACGCCATCATGAGTTGGTTGACCGTTATAAAACATTCGCTTCACAGATGGCAACGGACCTGTTTTAATTGTCGTGACTACAATCCCGTCCCCATTTCACCGAATGCAACATACCGAATTAAACGTATTAATGAATTTGTACTAACATGAACAACACGACGGGTGCCACATGCGGAGCAGGAATGGCTTACCCTTCCAGATCACCTGAGATCACCCCCAGTTTTTGGTGGGGTTTGTGTTGCTCAGGCTTTAGTTTTCTATGCTGTGTTTTATGTACTTTTCTTTGTCTGTTTATCTTTTTGGGTTTTTGTTTGCCATGGCGTTGTCAGTTTATTTTCGACTTATAAGTTTGAATGTCCCTTTTATTTCGTTCGCCTCTCTTTTAAATATGCGAATAACGCCAGTTTTTATACGTGATCCCTTGTTGTATACTACTGTTCTGCAAGAATAGAACCGTAGTTACGATTTTTCTATACTTTCCTCACAAATCTTTTGATGTTTGGCTTTAGTATATTAATGTGGCATACACTTGGTATTATAGGGCACTTAGGTACATCAAAATAAAACACTTTGTAACCTTCTATAAAAATGTGTTGATTTTGATGTCTAATAGCGGCCATCTTCGGAAAAAACCGCCATATTGAAATTTAGCAAGTATTGATCGAAGCACCCAGCACTAATTTCTTGACAAATTTGAACTAATGTAAGGGATATTTTTTTATTTTGATATTGTGTGGCAGCCATCTTGGAAAAAGCCGACATATTGAAATTTCAAGGTAGGTTCATAGGTAATATTTTTTTGAAACCTCCAGCACTACTACCATGCCAAATTTGACCTTTAATGTGACCTTATATAATTGATATATTTGGATTTTGATATTTTATGACGGCCATCTTGGAAATAGCTGCCATATTGAAATTTCAAGATGGGTCTATAGCTAATATAGTTTGAATACCTAGAACTACGTCCATGCACAATTGTGTGCTTTTATCATCGAACTCATAATTTTGTCACCAATCTGCAGGACTAATATCAAAGCATCGATGCCCTTGAGTCCAAAAACCTTAGTTTTTCGGATGATTTTTGTTTTCATTTTTTTAGCAGAACTGACCACGTCATGTTATTCCATGTCAATAATTTTAGAGTTTTGACTACTTACGACGTGAAAACTTTTATCACGAAACTGTTAGCAGTATTTTCGATAAGTAACAGTTATGTACGTTAGCGCCACTTGTATATAAGTCTGACGTATTTAATTATTATCCTGCAATCTTTGAAGCGTGTTTATAACTATTATTTCAATGACACTGCTAGAGGACGTTTCGTTATTACTAGCTTGTTCAGCTCAAGTATGCTGATATCAAACATAATTGATTCAATCATTAACTGTCAATGTTCTGTCATAAAAGTTTAAAATCATTCAAAACACAAAGTGTTTTTCTTTCCCAAGGCATTGATACCTTAACGATATTTGGCACACGTACTCGAAGTGATGGTTTGCATTGCTGTTTAGCCCCTTGTATTCTTGAGTAAGCTTACAATTGTGTTGATTTGAGTCCAATTGATCAATCTTGTTTAGATGAAACGTGTGTATGCCTTATTAAATTATAAGCATACACAACTGTATTCTTTGATGATATTTTAGGTGACTGGACACAACTGTTATCAGTTAAATAGGGAAACAGGATAGTAATAACAACTATAAGGAAATTTGTTTGATTTCATTTTTATTCGATATTACATCATTTGATACTGTCAGGTAACTTTCTTCAAGCTACCATAGATGAATACACACGTCTTCCATGAGCGTTCGTTTACGTTCCTGTTTTAAAAAAAAACATATTCATAACATCTCATTATAGAATATGAAAATTTACTGAAACGCATGATCAATCTTGTCTCTTTCAAATTTGGGATGGCAATCAGCAAATTATAGAATCGAGTGTTCGAGTAATCGGTTAAAATAATGGGATTAGTAATATAAAAAAAAACAAACACCTGATATGGTCGAGGCCTTTTAAAGCATACGGTTTATGTTTTTCTCGTTGTTGAAGACAGTACAGTTACTTTTAATGGCTTACATCCACTCAATTTTAACTTTGTTGGGTGGTTGTCTAATTGACAATCATACTAAATTCGCTCTTTTTATATAGGTTACAATTATGTATTTAGGTTACCATGAACAATAGAAAAACACTTTCAGACACACATATCTGTGTTTGTGAACAATACAAGAACAGTACTTTTACACAAACTTGCAATTTATACACAGTGAATTAACTGAATAGCCTAGTAGTCGTGTGGCGTAAAAAATTGGAGAAATTGTATTATTACACAAACGTAAAAATATTCGACATTAAATTGATATTGAAAACAAAGCTCTTCAGTATCATTAAACTTTTTGATAAATAGTATAGCATTACGGTTTTCAAAACATACAACATGATTAAAACTGTATTATTATTATATACCTATTATTATCCACCTCCTCATCCATTTCCTCCACCATTATTGCCGGGCATACCTTTTGGTCCTTTTGGACCTATCGGACCTGCTGGTCCGGTTGGCCCAGTTGGACCAGAGGGTCCTGAAGGTCCTGAAGGTCCACTGGGTCCGACCGGACCAGATGGTCCGGCCGGTCCGGATGGTCCTGAAGGTCCACTTGGTCCGGTAGGACCGGATGGTCCTGCTTGTCCAGTAGGTCCACTTGGTCCAGAAGGTCCAGTCAGTCCAGTATCACCTTTCGTCCCTTGCATTCCTTTAGGCCCTGCTGGCCCAACAGGACCTGAAGGTCCAACAGGACCAGACAGCCCAAAAGGTCCTGGTGCCCCAGTCATCCCTTTTGGACCAGAATTTCCAGTTGGTCCTTGAGGTCCTGCGGGCCCAGAAGGTCCTGTTTGTCCATTCATTCCTTTTGGTCCAGCTGGTCCAGAAGGTCCAGTTGGACCATGAGGTCCGGAGGGACCGGTGGATCCAATAGGTCCAGTTGGTCCAGATGGTCCAGCAGGTCCAGATGGTCCCGACTGTCCAGCAGGTCCTGTAAATCCAATGAAACCCCTCGGTCCAGTTAACCCTTGAGATCCAACAGGTCCTGTTTTTCCAGGTTCTCCTCTATATCCTTTGGATCCGGGAGGTCCAGTACGTCCAGTTCGTCCTCTTTTTCCTATAGAAAATAAAACAAAATTAACATTATTGATTAACTATGAATAAAAGGAAATAGCGATTGTTTGGTTCACATTATATTCTTTTTGTTTATATTGAAAAATTGTTGAATACTTTCGTGCATTATTTTAAAATAAGTAGACAGAAAATATGTTTAAAAAAATATCACTTGACATTTTGTTATTTTGCTCAATTATAACTCAATATTCAGCAAGGGTTTTAGGCAAGCCATTTTTTTCCGAATTCATTCAAAAAGTTTGACACAACTGATTTATAAAAGAAATTGTAAAGTATAATTCCTAAGCGTAAACTCTAATCATAAACATATTAATTGAAACGCGTTATATATAAAATCTAGTTCGGGTCTATCATATTAATTTCTGATACGCCTTACCTGCAAGACCAATTCCTGGTGGTCCAGGCGGTCCAGGTAGTCCTATTTCTGAAAGGTGAAAATAGAAAGTTTTAAATTGATATTATTCTTTTCTTTCTTGAACTCGCCGTTTCGGAATCTAATGCATTATGGGTAATATTTTCAAAAGCGAACACCAAAACGCTGATTATTGGCTAACAACGTCCAAAACAATTGAAATTCAACCAATAACGTGATGTCGTTTTTATTTTGGTGTACGAACAATGAAATTACCCAGAATGCATTGGGTTCTGAAACGGCCAATTGACATTGTCATGTATAATGTTTTAATATGTACCTTCCTATCCTTTTTATGAGAGTTTTTGTTTTCATGTTATCAGTGTTTATATAGAATTCATCATTCATTATAAAAAGTGTTTCTATTAACAAGACTAAGACATAAAAATGCTCTGGCAAACTCTGTTTGTAATTGTAGGATCTGGGGTGGTGCTTTGATTTAACAGAGGACATACAAAATTATGTAGTCCTTCACATAAATGAATGTCGAAGTTAGACATATTGTACGAGGAATCGACATGAAGGTATGAATGGGGAGTTCTTCATTTATATATCTTTACATTATTAAGGCAAATTTTTCTATTTGATTTTTTAGATAATTTTAAACTATTATCCGCTATTCTTTAGATTTAAACACCCATTACTTTTTATTTTTTTATCATATTTTTCTTTTTCCCTAATTTTTTATTGTTCATTTTTCTGTAGGTTTGACCCATTATTATCTACTCTGTAAACCTCTCCAAAATCCCCCTCAATCCGGTCGTATAACGATTTCCGCTATAATTCCTCCTGGCGCTATCATTGACCACTACAAATTGTAAGAACAAAAGACCCATCAACAATATTATTGACCACTGAATATTGTTAGTACCAAAACTCATGAAAGAACCAACGTTTATAATTTGGCGCTACCACTGACGACTCCATGTTATTAGTACAGAAAAGCCTCAAAGATAACATTGACCATTATATTGAATAAATGTTAAAACTTCATCGGACATAGCATTGACCGCTCCACATTATCAGTATAATATTTCTACAATAATAGATACCATTGACATTATTATTTGTACTAAAAACCATCAAAGATCCCATGCTGATAATTTTTAATCCAGACGCGTGTTTCGACTTCATGGGGCTCATCACTTGCTGTCGAATCAAAAATAACTGAATATATAAGGGAGACAAAAGTCACAAAATTGGTAATTTGGTTATTCATCTATCTTATTATATACTAGTATTTGCATCAAACATGTACAAAACAATACCAAAATTAAAAAAGGAAAAGAAAAAACAACACGTACAAATATCGATTAATATTTCGGATAACAGATAACGGATACTTCATCAGTATTATGGTCCATGCTGATCAAAGTCACTCCTTATGCTCTTAATCACTACTACGTTGTACATCATGATTTCCTTGATAGAGGATTGCTGCTCACAAGGAAGCTATTAAACCAAGAGTTTCAAATGGTGAAGTTGAAGTTATCCCTTCGTAAATTTTACGGACGCCATCACGAGTTGGTTGACCGTTATGGAATAACCGTTTCACAGATGATATCGGATATGTTCCTTATGTCGTAACTACAATACCCTTCCCTTTTCACGAATGTGACTTACCGAACTAGACTATTTACCGGATTTGTAATAACATTAGCAACACGACGGGTGCCACATGTGAAGCAGGATCTGCTTACCCTTCCGGAGCACCTGAGATCACCCCCAGTTTTTGGTTGGGTTCGTGTTGCTTAGTCTTTAGTTTTCTATGTTGTGTCATCTGTACTATTATTTGTCTGTTTGTCATTTTATTTTTGGCCATGACGTTGTCAGTTTGTTTTCGATCTATGAGTTTGACTGTCCCTCTGGTATCTTTCGTCCCTCTTTTTGTACTTTAGCCGTTCATACGTTTGTAGAATGGCTGTTCTGACTATTACCATTCAGAATTTGCTTGATCCGATCGAAGATATAAACAATGACCTCCAGCGTTCAAGGTGAGCACGCTCACACGAGACAACAAAGAAGAAAAACTAAATTTGATTTTGTTAAGGGTCTTGTAAATATTTATTGTAAATACAGAATCCAAGATAATGCTACTATTTAAAACAAAGATTGCTATAAATTTTGTAGAACTATCCTTGTATTCGATTTTTAAACGGCGAATAAATTACTATTTTAGCATTGTATGTATGAACATCAAAATTATTTCATTTTTCCTTAGATGCTGTACTTGTACCTGTACAGGAAGTTTTATCTAGCACTAATTGTATATTTTTATTGTTGATATTCACCCCATATGTACCAAGTGTTAGATTAGTTTTATTGATATTAAAGAAATTTCTTGGTATTCCTAAACGGAAGATTTTATACACACAGAAGAAGAAGTATACTTAACAACAAAATTATTTTCATTTACCTGTGTATAATATGACGCAGGTTTCTTCAAAAGTGATGATTTTCTATAAATTGTTTGAAATTTCACAGTGATATCATACGTTAACTTTGTTTAAACCTGTGTATTTACTTTTGACTTTAATTATTTATCCCTTGTAAGTTTTTATTAACTGTGTATTTGCATTCAGGTGTCACAGGTCAAATTTATTCGTTCATTGTGTGTTAATTTACGTTTTTTGATTGGGTTAAGCCTTCCAATTGATATTTTATAGTGTGTTTTTCTATGTTGTGATGTTATACTATTGTTTCAGAGAAGAGAGAAGGTTTGGCACCATTAAAACGTTTAATCCCGCTGCAAATGTTTGCACCTGTCCTAAGTCAGGAATCTGATTACAGTAGTTGTCGTCTGTTTATGTAGTTCATACGTGTTTCTCGTTTCTCGTTTTTATATAGATTAGACCGTTGGTTTTTCCGTTTGAATGATTTTACACTATTAATTTTTGGGGCCCTTTATAGCTTGCTGTTCGATGTGAGCCAATGCTCCGTGTTGAAGGCCCTACCTTGACCTATAATGGTTTACTTTTAACTTGGATGGAGAGTTGTCTCATTTGCACTCATACCACATCTTCCTATATCTATGTGAACCACAGCGGTGTTATGATAACTCACCAACGACTTCATAAGTTTCACCTGTAAGAATCAAACATAAAACAATTCACCTTTCTGTTTAAACAACTATCTATTTGTCGGAATTCAAGTAGCTGTTTTTACATTTCTGTTCGATTGTCATGTTTACACACTCTATCACATGAGCCCGCCGGTCGAATAGGGACCACAATATATTGTATATTTGTATTCCGTAGTCGGCCTTCGGTTTAAGTAGCATGCATAATTATCCGTTCAATATGTCCGTGTAAAATATGATTATTTAAATTTTCGTCATATCAAAAGTGTATGAAGTAATTAATAAATAAAAAGAAACAGATATATATTGATGTTCAAAAATACGTTATTTTCATAAATTAATAATATTTCAATTTCAGCATGTTGAAAGGATTAATTGCATCCATCATTTCAGAATCGTGATACATTTGGTCAATTCGATTTAATTGAAAGAAGATATAAACACGTGATTTTGTTTTTGAATTTGATTGCCTGCAATATACAAATGCGCATTTTGAAAATATATTTGTTATACCATTTAGATATATTAAACTGACAGAGAGAAAATCACATACAATAACATCGCAAGAACAGATGCGTTGATAAACAAATATTAAAAGTTTTATAATCTCATATATAAGAGTTTTTGGCAGCTCAAACTCGGAGTTTATTTCATATATTAACGTTATGAATTGTGCATGAACACTTGATAATAATCAATTATGCAGGAGCATTTTGCATAATTTGTATACATAAAAATAAAACTTCAAAATTATGATTAAGTGAAACAATATCAATCACAACAAATACCACGTGATTTTATGATTTGGTAAATTCAAACTTATTTGATGCGAATCCACAGTCGTTCAAAATGTCACAACCGGATACAAATGCTCCCCATGCATACTAAGTTGAAAGTGATACAAAGGCGTTTAAAACAAATTCTTTAACTGATTAATAACTATTGATATCAAAACTGTTTAGCATAAGAAAATAATAAGTCCTATAGAAATGTTTTTACAAACATACAGATTACACACAGATAAATGTGTACTTTCAAATAGAGCTTCATTTTCAATGAATACGTATGTCACTCCGATCAGGAAACAGCTCTTAAAAATGGATCTCAAATTACAGGGAAACAAATGAATTTGTGAATAGACTGTTGTATAGCAACGAATTTATTTACCTTGGTTATTTCCTTGTCCATGATCGACATATACATAGTCTGTGTAGTCGACATTATATCTTTTCACTCGATCTACAACCTGTATTTGAATATAATAATATTTTAAATATCGTTATCAGTATAATTTGATATTATTAATCGAATATTTTTAAGGATTTGTGATTCGTTAAAACTTGATCACATGTACATTTGTATTTGCTCAGGTTGCACGCCAATACTGTTGTGTTTAGCTTTTCGTAGGTCAAAAACAGCATATTGCACAGGGCATACAGCATGTTACTAAAAATAGATTCTAGAAATCCCCAATTTTACATTGTTCATGCAATAGTTGTTGATTAATAATATAACAATTGTAGCCTTTGGTTCAGGTCAATACGAGGTTATATCGATCCAGAGAAGCATATCGACCTCGGACTTCGTCCTCAGTCAATATGCTTCTCTTACGTCAATATAACCTCGTATCGACCTCATACAAAGGCTATAATTGTATAATATTTTCAAAAGTATAATCAGAGGCCTATCATGAATTCGCCGCTTAGGAATTTAAAGGTTTGTAGGTCATTGCATTGTTCGTAACCAAACATGAAAGTGACATAACATCATTGGTTCGGAATATAAAGACTAGCGGGTCATAGCATTGTTCGTAACCAAACATGAAAGTGACATAACATCATTGGTTCGAAATATAAAGACTTGTAGGTCATTGCATTGTTCGTAACCAAACATGAAAGTGACATAACATCATTGGTTCGGAATATAAAGACTAGCGGGTCATAGCATTGTTCGTAACCAAACATGAAAGTTACATAACATCATTGGTTCGGAATATAAAGACTAACGGGTCATAGCATTGTTCGTAACCAAACATGAAAGTGACATAACATCATTGGTTCGGAATATAAAGACTAGCGGGTCATAGCATTGTTCGTAACCAAACATGAAAGTGACATAACATCATTTGTTCGGAATATAAAGACTAGCGGGTCATAGCATTGTTCGTAACCAAACATGAAAGTGACATAACATCATTGGTTCGGAATATAAAGACTAGTGGGTCATAGCATTGTTCGTAACCAAACATGAAAGTGACATAACATCATTGGTTCGGAATATAAAGACTAGCGGGTCATAGCATTGTTCGTAACCAAACATGAAAGTGACATAACATCATTGGTTCGGAATATAAAGACTAGCGGGTCATTGCATTGTTCGCAACCAAACATGAAAGTGACATAACACCATTGGTTCGGAATATAAAGACTTGCGGGTCATAGCATTGTTCGCAACCAAACATGAAAGTGGCATAACATCATTGGTTCGGAATATAAAGACTAGCGGGTCATTGCATTGTTCGCAACCAAACATGAAAGTGACATAACATCATTGGTTCGGAATATAAAGACTAACGGGTCATAGCATTGTTCGCAACCAAACATGAAAGTGGCATAACATCATTGGTTCGGAATATAAAGACTAGCGGGTCATTGCATTGTTCGCAACCAAACATGAAAGTGACATAACACCGTTGGAATATAAAGACTTGTAGGTCATTGCATTGTTCGTAACCAAACATGAAAGTGACATAACATCATTGGTTCGGAATATAAAGACTAGCGGGTCATAGCATTGTTCGTAACCAAACATGAAAGTGACATAACATCATTGGTTCGGAATATAAAGACTAGCGGGTCATTGCATTGTTCGCAACCAAACATGAAAGTGACATAACATCATTGGTTCGGAATATAAAGACTAACGGGTCATAGCATTGTTCGCAACCAAACATGAAAGTGGCATAACATCATTGGTTCGGAATATAAAGACTAGCGGGTCATTGCATTGTTCGCAACCAAACATGAAAGTGACATAACACCATTGGTTCGGAATATAAAGACTTGTAGGTCATTGCATTGTTCGTAACCAAACATGAAAGTGGCATAACATCATTGGTTCGGAATATAAAGACTAGCGGGTCATAGCATTGTTCGTAACCAAACATGAAAGTGACATAACATCATTGGTTCGGAAGATAAAGACTAGCGGGTCATTGCATTGTTCGCAACCAAACATGAAAGTGACATAACACCATTGGTTCGGAATATAAAGACTTGCGGGTCATAGCATTGTTCGCAACCAAACATGAAAGTGGCATAACATCATTGGTTCGGAATATAAAGACTAGCGGGTCATTGCATTGTTCGCAACCAAACATGAAAGTGACATAACATCATTGGTTCGGAATATAAAGACTAGCGGGTCATAGCATTGTTCGCAACCAAACATGAAAGTGGCATAACATCATTGGTTCGGAATATAAAGACTAGCGGGTCATTGCATTGTTCGCAACCAAACATGAAAGTGACATAACACCATTGGTTCGGAATATAAAGACTTGCGGGTCATTGCATTGTTCGTAACCAAACATGAAAGTGACATAACATCATTGGTTCGAAATATAAAGACTTGCGGGTCATTGCATTGTTCGCAACCAAACATGAAAGTGACATAACATCATTGGTTCAAAATGTAAAGACTTGCGGGTCATTGCATTGTTCGTAACCAAACATGAAAGTGACATAACATCATTGGTTCGAAATATAAAGACTTGCGGGTCATTCCATTGTTCGCAACCAAACATGAAAGTGACATAACACCATTGGTTCGGAATATAAAGACTTGCGGGTCATTGCATTGTTCGCAACCAAACATGAAAGTGACATAACACCATTGGTTCGAAATATAAAGACTAGCGGGTCATAGCATTGTTCGTAATCAAACATGAAAGTGGCATAACACCGTTGGTTCGGAATATAAAGACTTGCGGGTCATAGCATTGTTCGCAACCAAACATGAAAGTTACATAACATCATTGGTTCGAAATATAAAGACTAGCGGGTCATTGCATTGTTCGCAACCAAACATGAAAGTGACATAACACCATTGGTTCGGAATATAAAGACTAGCGGGTCATAGCATTGTTCGTAACCAAACATGAAAGTGGCATAACACCGTTGGTTCGGAATATAAAGACTTGCGGGTCATAGCATTGTTCGCAACCAAACATGAAAGTTACATAACATCATTGGTTCGAAATATAAAGACTAGCGGGTCATTGCATTGTTCGCAACCAAACATGAAAGTGACATAACACCATTGGTTCGGAATATAAAGACTAGCGGGTCATAGCATTGTTCGTAACCAAACATGAAAGTGGTATAACACCGTTGGTTCGGAATATAAAGACTTGCGGGTCATTGCATTGTTCGTATTCAACATGCAAGTGACATTATTGGTTGGATTCCTTTTGTTTATGCCGTTTTTAACCAACCAAATGTTTTGGTGTACGCTTTCGAAAAAAAAACACAGAATGCATTAGATTGAATGGATATTGCATTGCAATTTACTATACGTTTATTTTTTTTTTTCTTCTTTAAAGTTCAATGGTTTATTTGATATGATACACAATGTGCTATTTGCAAGTTTTCATTTGGACCAATTTGACGTTTTCATATCGTGTAAGGTTGCAATGTTATTATAGCTATCATTTATAATTTTAACAATTGAAAACTCCTTCTCATTCAAATTATTTTCATGTTTTCTTGGAATGTATCTTCTCTCTCTGTTCTTAGAGATCGTCCAAAGAAATATATACAACAACCATAACGAAAATTCAAATACACTTAAAAATCGGGTTAAAACTCCAATTTATTTTTTTAACAGTGTATGTAATTCTATAGGGGAAATCGTAATAGATATTCTCATACTCTCATAATGGAAGCAGGATACCCGTAAACGATATTAGTTTTTATATTTATTGTGATAATACCAGAGTACATCTTTTTTTTTCTCCACAAGGACAAAATTACCTAAGATGTATTTGGCAAAACCTTCCGGAATCTTAGGTTATCCGTGCTGTTCGACATCGTACTTCATTTAGGCTTTGATCTTTATTAATTCGAACGTTACTAGTTAGTTAATAGTAAACAAAACTTTCGACTGGCGTACAAAGGTATCAGCCTATTATATTTTTTTTTGTATAGTAAAACTGTTAAGGATGTTCGCTACTCTGTTTCAAAATAACAAGCTTTTTAAAAGACTGTTATAAAATGATAGTATATAAATAAAGGAACTAAAAAAGCAGAACAAAATGAAGGGTCCGTGTGCTTGTTTTCGAGATATAAGCCATTGAAAACTTGGCGGGAAATGATTCTCTCTAGACTTTTCATACATTCAACATTGGTACCTTTTTTCAATCAAAAACTATGAAAAAATAACAAGGATTTTATAAGATTTTCAAAGATGGCATTTTAAACTATATGTAATCAAATTATGGGTAAAAAGTAGGGGTTAGTGGGCAAAAAAATTTAATGGCACTACATGGATAAAACTAGAGGATTCCGAATATCTGGCAAAAATTCAAAAACAAGAGGAGCAAACATCCTTAAATGCAGAATGAATGTACCAAATGTATTACTATCATTACATATCAGATTGAGTTTCCCTCGAGTAATTGAGTTTCCCTCGAGTAATTGAGTTTCCCTCGAGTAATTGAGTTTCCCTCGAGTAAAATCGTATTCAAGCGTTAAGGACAGGAAAAAAGGTATTGCTTGAAAACAGAAATGACAAATATATACGCTAAAGAAGAAAAAACACGATTTGCTAAGAAAAGATCAAACCTCGTTTGTCTCTTGTGATCCTGTAAGTTTGCCTGTAAAAATAAATGATTACACAATATATTTTAAAATCACTAAATATCAATAGTTATCTTTCATGGTATTGGAAACACTTTCCCTAAGTATGATCAAATAGTTAGAGAGGCTTAATGTGTTAATTATTCGTTATAGAAAATAAAATGGAAAAGGAGATTGTGTCAAAGAGATAGCAACCCGACAAAGAACATACAACAGATGAAGGCTTAATTATTTGTAATCTTGTGCACTACACGTGATTTAAGATTAACATTGATTAGGTAAGCAGTGACCTAAAGATTAGAAAGCTCGCACCTAAACACGCTTCAGAACAGTATCGTAATGGGCCAAATTGAAAAGCCAACACAGTTCAAGGCCAACTTTACCTGAAGAAGAGTTATACATATATATATAATATAATCAAAATCTCTTAAAATGAGGATAATAAAAACTCTTTAAAATAATCTGTAGTAGAGGCTTTCCGCGTAAAATATTAGATAATATGATATAAAAGTTAGATATGTATGTAAAATCAAAATTCAAGAGTCAATCCTAAATTGGGGTAAACTTTATGGCCTTCCAAATACCGCTTCGATTCCTAACATCTCTGAAGAGACATTATTGGCGAAATCCGGATATTGTGTGCAAATGTTTGCACCTCATGTTTGCGCTATACCATCTTTTCCGGAAGTTTATTGTTTTCTGTTTGGTATTAAATTAATGAATAGGATCCATTTTGTTACATCTGGTGATCCGTTTATTTGGCAATCGCCATGACAGTCAGCAGGGTTTAAGAACATCCGTTGTTCGACCTGTTAGTCAAATGCGTTTTGTTAAAATATGCTTTTTCACTTTTTTGGTCTTTTGGAAAATGTTATTTGTGCTGTTTTTAGACCCCTCTCCCAAGTAATTTGTTTTTCATGTACACGTATAAAAATTGCGGTTTTTATCCAACGCAATCATAGGTTTGATTGTTGTTTTCAATTTAGACTTGTATATATGTATACATATCTAAATAAGATACAACTTTATGACAGACATTCTCCATCGGATGTGGTTATACAGGGCTAACACCATAATATAGTTATAATTCGTCTCAAATTTAGCCCAACAATGTTAGATTGTTATTCCCTCAGCGGGATTCGAACCCTTCTTTTTATGACATCGTGACAACACCGCCTGCACCGTGTCCAGCATCCTAGACTACTCAACCACCTAGGCTACGTTAAAATATAGCTTTCAGTGGTCGATGTAATGCCTTTCCAGTTCGGCTTTATCTAGGGTGGTAACACAGTACATGATGTATAGTGGCAGGTAAATAAAACGTTGTTTTCAATTTAGACTTATTTATATATAGTCAGCAGGGTTTAAGAACATCAGTTATTCGACCTGCTAGTCAAATGCGTTTTCTTAAAATATACTGTTTCACTTTTTTGGTCATTTGGAAAATGTTGTTTGTGCTGTATTTAGACCCCTCTACCAAGAAATTTATTTTGCATGCACACGTATAAAAATTGTGGATTTTATCCAACGCAATCATAGGTTTGAACGTTGTTTTCAATTAAGACTTGTTTATATTTTTTCGTTTGGGCTTTTATTATATTTGCTTTCGGGTTTATATGATCCGTTCATCCTATTTTGACTCCTCAAAATTCAAGAGTCTATCCTAAATTGAGGCAAATTGTATGGCTTTCCAAATACCGTTTCGATTCTTAACATCACTGAAGAGACATTAATTGTCGAAATCCGGATATGGTGTACAAAAACCTTTGCACCTTTTGTTTGCGGTATATCATCTTTTCCGCAAGTTTATTGTTTTCTGTTTAGTATTAGATTTATAATTAAGATCCATTTATTCCATCGGTGATAAGTTTATTTGGCAATCGCCAATGGCAGTCAGCAGGTTTAAGAACATTTGTTGTTCGACCTGTTAGTCAAATGCGTTTTGTTAAAATATACTTTTTCACTTTTTTGGTCTTTTGGAAAATGTTGTTTGTGCTGTATTTAGACCCCTCTAACAAGAAATTTGTAGGACTCAAATCTATGGCGGGTTCCATATCTATGGCAGATTCCTAATCTATGGCAAATGCAACGTTACAAAAGCCAGACAAATCAGATCTATGGCAGATTTTTGTTTTCTCCTAATCTATGGCATATCTTCAAATTGCAAAATTTTCCGGGAAAAAGAGTGACATATAACGTCACAATTGAATAACGCCATATTACATCGTCGCCGCCACTAAGGGAACGACCATTTTAGACTGGTTCCCGATCGCAATATTCAGTCTGTTACACATATACCAATATAACCTCGTGACAGCGTATGGCTATCAGCTAAAACCTGGAACGTAGTACCGGGAACCAGGATACGACCATTTCAAGTTCAAAAAAGGGGGGTGGTATGTTTTTTTCCTAAAAAAAAATATTCTGATCCCCAATTTGATGAAAAAAAAAATATTCTGATCAAACAGATGACAACAAAAAGTATTCTGAATCTACATTTTCCCCATACCTTATAGTGTTAAATTTTGAAAAAAAATTGATTGATATAGCTTCACAACACTAAATAAAAAAATTTCTGACTCAGAAAAAAACACCATAACCCCCCTTGAAGTGAAATGCTTGCTCCCTATAACGATGGCGGAACACATAGATTTGAATACCATTCCAGATGAAGGTAAATATATTTCCCTCTACAACAATTTGCACATGGTGTGTGACAAGATGTGACCTATTATCCGGAAGAGGGACAAAATGTGCTGTACCGCCCGAATCCCGCTATTAATAAGGGCACCGCTGTTTTCAGTGCCTGAAATTTTAGAAAAAGGAGTTATAGTAAATATTTTAGCGTCTACAGCTAGCAAAGTTGATAAAAGTGAAAAATCAAATTGCTGGATAATAATTTGATTTAAATCGTCATCAAATAAAAAAGATGTTTTAATGATGAAATAGATATTATGTGAAAAGTCAAACTGTTCATTTTTTTTTATGAAAATAACTGTGTTTCTTGTTTGTTAAAAGACTTACTATAAGTTGGTTTAACTTGAATGGGTTAAACAGGTACCATGCACAGATTAATAAATGCTTATTTTTATGTATTAAGGTATATGATTTCACCGTTTACAATATTTTATGGTTGCTATCACGATTTGGTTGACCATTATGGAATGTTTATCACAAAAGTTTATAGACATACTCCCGTTGTCGTACATTTCAACTTGTTTAAGACAAGTCATTGGTCGTATATGTACTGCATTGTTTTTCATTTGCATAAATCTGCCATAGATTTGGAAACAACAAAAATCCGCCATAGATTAGGAAATTACAAAACTTGCCATAGATTAGGATTGTAACAAATCTGCCATAGATTTGGGATGACATGACGTCATATTTGCCATAGATTAGGGATCTGCCATAGATCTGGAACCCACCATAGATTTGAGTCCTACATATATATAAGAAAATTAATATAAGATGATGACAGTTTCAATTCATCACTTTTACTAGCGCTTTCACTGCTTTCACAGATCTTCAGGTAATGTGACTTGTATACATAAATGTTATAAAACAATTGATTGACGTTAACAATAGTATGACGTTAACAAATACAAGGGAGACTACTAATGTCATTTTAAAATTGAAATAAAGTCTTTAAAATGTTTCGTAAAAATTAAAACATTATTTATCATTTAATCCCGGGTTGAGAATGTTTATGAATAATTCTTCTTTCTTCTTCCGGAGAAAATCATTTTGACGATTGACCATATACAACGGAAATATTTTAAATCGTCCATTAGAACAACGATGGAAATGGTCGTTAGCCCTGATGATTGTTAAATCTTCATGGTTGGTTTGCTGTCTATGTACAGTCATTCTAGTCCGCAGTTCTATTTTTGTCTCTCCAATATAAAATTCCTCATAATTTGAACATATGAGAGAATAAATGACGTTTGAATTTTTACAAGACATATTTTGTTTGACTGTGAAATGCTTTCCATTTTTGAAGTAAATTGAACTTTCTTCTATTAAATCTGGACATGTTATACATCGTTTATCGGTACATTTTCTAACAATAGGCAAAGTTTCATTAAAGTCGAATTTTGAAGATGTTAAATATCGTTTTAGACTTTTTGACTGTCTTTTACTGTTGATAATCTTTTTTTTTTTTTTTTTTCTTTTTTTTTTTGGAGAGACAAAAACAGAACTGCGGACTAGAATGACTGTACATAGACAGCAAACCAACCATGAAGATTTAACAATCATCAGGGCTAACGACCATTTCCATCGTTGTTCTAATGGACGATTTAAAATATTTCCGTTGTATATGGTCAATCGTCAAAATGATTTTCTCCGGAAGAAGAAAGAAGAATTATTCATAAACATTCTCAACCCGGGATTAAATGATAAATAATATTTTAATTTTTACGAAACATTTTAAAGACTTTACTCTAATTTTAAAATGACATTAGTAGTCTCCCTTGTATTTGTTAACGTCATACTTTTGTTAACGTCAATCAATTGTTTTATAACATTTATGTATACAAGTCACATTACCTGAAGATCTGTGAAAGCAGTGAAAGCGCTAGTAAAAGTGATGACTTGAAACCGTCATTATCTTATATTAATTTTCTTATATGTTACCAGCATACGGATTCTATTTGACTTTTTTCTATATATATATATATATATAATGGTAAGAACTTACCGTGTATCTTTTCCGTAGATCTAGAATCACCCTGAAGAGCAAAAAACGCTGCTAGGCAAAACCATAAGCACATATATGTTGACATTTTTCAGTCTGAATGCGTCTATTGCAAAATACTCCCAACTGATCAGTTTAAATACTTCTTTTTGTCAATAAGATTCTTTTGTAAAACATGCATTCTTTTGAAAAATAATCATTTTTAAGTTTTAAGCAACATGTTTCTCTTTGTTTATTCATTAAGAACACATTTTCTTAAAATCTTTTTTGTTATCAAATATTTAATGAATTATGCACAACATTTAAACATATAAAATGTATTGCTTTGAACAAAATAACAAATTGCACGAAAAAATCAAAAGGTACAACATTAAAGAATCAGGCATCAAAGAGAAAAAGTAGGCAGTCTGTTTTTAATGTTAATGATATATAAATGCTTTATTGTTTGTTCTTTAGATTTTTAGAATCTTTGATGTATTGATGGTCCTAAATTTAACATTGATTGTGGCAAATATTTATGTATTCATTTATTGTTCTATTGATATAGGTCGCTTACTAGCAGAGTCACATTGACGTTCACATTATCAGATATCATCGCTGAGGACTGGGGTTGCTACCCAACCACTATGAGTGGAGTGATTTTAAAATGTATTTCGTTTACCGTCAGTCATGGTTTCCGCAACTTCTGAAAAGAAATCAATACCAGGCTTGTATTGTGGTACACCGGTCGCGCGATTCGCATAAACCATTCACTAATTTTATAACAAACTTATTTTTTACTTTCATAACTTGAAAGCATGTAACAACGTAATGCAAAACGTTTCATATTTATGATTGAGTGTTTGTTTGCGTATTTTATAACAAATAATTATGAATTCAATAGCAGGTTATGAATTGCTGTATTTTTAAACGGGCATCCAGCTATCTTTTTTTTAATTATTATTAGTTGTGATTTTAGGTTGAACTTCTATAAATATAGACAATGCAATTTCCCATAGGAACTCCTTTCATGGCTAAAACTGTGCCACTTTTACTATGAAGTTTCGTAAAAACATATATCCTAGAATGGAAAGTTCATATGCACTACTATTTGTTTCAAAGATCAAATCATAGGGCTGTGTGGCATATTTACAACATGTATATGCCCCGAACTTCTAAGAGTTTAAACTTATACTAAATTCTGTACTACCCCTCCCATCACTTTGGGTCTTCCTCACTATTCAATTTGGCCGCTATCGATGTGTATTGATACCGGTACCATTTCCAACTTATGTCTCTATGAGATCAAGTATAGAGATCATATCTAGGAACCAGTACGTAAACAAAACAAAAAATATCTCCCAAAAACTTTATACTTGTTTGGCTTTCTAACTATTTTGATCTGAGTGTCACTGATGAGTCTTATGTAGACGAAATGCGCGTCTGGCGTATCAAATTATAAGCCTGGTACTGTTGATAACTATTGGGAAACAGCTGTATTTACAAAGTGCAACCTAACACATAATAAACATTTGTATCTCTTATGAAATTGATAAAACGAATCACCTCAAAATGACTTCAAAATTAGAAATGCTTGTTTCAAAAAGTATTTTGGTGCAAAATTGAAGTGAATAGTTTCAGTTTCCAATGAAATTGTGATTTTTTTTTTTCTATTCTATATCTTGTCAACAAAAGAAAAAACTGTCCGACATAGCGACAGGCAGGCAGACACACAACCATAAAGATAGATCGACAGATCATGCACGTTCACTGAGAAAAAAAAGAAAGACAACGACAAAAAAGGCTTGTACAATATAGAACAATAATACCTAATATGAACGATGTAAATAGAGATTACAAAAGCACCATCAAAAATAATCCACAAGCAGAATACATCATGCAAATAAGTAATCCTATATTGAAGAATAACTTGAAAGTAATCATGAAATATTTAAACATGAGCTCCAGAAAAGGAAAACCAAACTAGAACAGCGAATGAAGATGATCGTTAGATGCAACAGACTAATAGATTGGAAAAGAAAAAGGTAGGCACAAAAGGTCAGTTCATTGCTAAAGTCTATAATTCATCGGGCATGCAGCAAACAAACATCCTACGAAAAATGAACACGATTAAACCTAAATTGATCAAAACAATCAGCAAATGGCCCACCAAAGTGACAGTATGGAAACACAAATCATGAAAGTTACATTATTTTTATTTTTTACTGATGCAATTGATGAGTAGAAAAACTAAATAAATAATAATATAATGCAACTTCCAATACTCTATTACAAACAAAATATAGAAAATCACATAAGCTTATTGTCATTTTTTCTATTTATAGCAATACATATTAATTTATTGTTAATGGTTTTTTAATAAGCAAATATTTTGACCTCAAAACATGAAAAAGATTTTAAGAAAATTAAGAAAATTGTCTTTTGATTTTAATTTTGAGATATTTTTTTGTTGAATTTGATATCGAAAGGATTTTCATCTCATAAACAATAATTAATACTTAAAACATTTCCAATTTTGGTTTTGATTAGGCATGTCTTTATAATTACTCAAAATATGCCAACATAGAAGTGTTTAACCATATATAGGTATCTTTAAAATGATCAATGTTCTGAAATCTGTAAATTTAAGTATTGTTAAATACTTACAGTAATTAATGTGACCTTACGATAATGTGAGTTTTGAAATGATTGAAGGAATTGTTGAAAATGCGCAGCAGTAAAATAAATGCAAAGGAAATTGGTCGTATCTCTTTTCGTTTGAGATTCAGACAGAATCGATTATATCATATTTCATCTAAACAAAAATTCTTTATTGTGTTCTTTAGAATTGTATGCGACTATCATACAAATGAGAGGTTTAGCTAGATATAAAACAAGGTTTGATCCACCATTTTCGACTTAAGGAAATGCCTGTGCAAAGTCAGGAATATGACATTTGTTTTCCATTCGTTTGATGTGACTGAGGTTTTGATTTTGCTATTTTGAAAAGGGACTTTCCGGTTTGTATTTTCCATGGAGTTCGGTATTTTTTTAATTTTACTTCTTTCTAGTACACTCCAGGATCCTCCTTGATATCCCAGTCCTACTAATATATATTGGAATTCTGTACTGGATTTTAGTAAGTATAAATCAGAATTCCAATTTTTAATAATCAACAATATAATTTCAATTTGTACTAGGAGGATTCTGGATCGTATTGAAATTCAATTTGCCTTTTAACATACACAAGATCAAGATGCTATGATAAGAGAGAAAGGAGTTCAAATAAACATGAATATGCCATCAAGATACATTGGATCATCTTTAATATAAACAGAACATATCCACATTAACAACTCATTAAGAAGTTGGATCTGTGCTGCCTATAATAACGTTGGGTTTTAAACACTATTGATGCATATAGGATTGTAGCAGAAAACATTGACGATGAAAACCAAGAATTGGGTATGCTTGCTCGTAATTTTTAAAAACATGCATATATAATTTTAAAGCCCTTTTGAGGGGATTTGTTTGAGCAGTTTCATAAAGATTCAAATATTTAAGATGTTTTAATCAAAACACAAAACGCAAGAGAAGAAAAGATAGCTTGACCCCTTTTTAGAAATTCTTAATCTGCTATGAAATTCATAATAATATGTTTACAAAATACGCATATAAACACTCAATCATAAATATGAAACGTTTTTGACTTAGTTGGTACATGCTTTCAAGTTCTGAAAGTTAATAAACAGTTTCTTATCAATCTAGTTAATAGTTTTTTTTTTCTTAAAATGTCCTGTACCAAGTCAGGAAAATGACCATTGTTATATTATAGTTCGTTTCTGTGTGTTTTACATTTTAATGTTGTGTTTTTGTTGTGTCGTTGTTCTCCTCTTATATTTGATGCGTTTCCCTCAGTTTTAGTTTGTAACCCGGATTTGTTTTTATCTCTATCGATTTATGAGTTTCGAACAGCGGTGTACTACTGTTGCCTTTATTTAGGCGAAACGCACGACTGAAGTACCACATTACAAGCCTGCTATTCTTTTTTTATAAATATATTGCGGAAACAATCACTATCCATACTGCTCTTATATGGTTGGGTAGCGATTAAACGATGATATTCGATAATAAGCTTGTTAAGAAATGTGAATAATAGACTCTCCTAGTAGAAAATAAAATAACAATAATACCGAACTCCGAGGAAAATTCAAAACGGAAAGTCCCTAATCAAAGCTCAAACACATCAAATGAATGGATAACAACGACTGTCATATTGCTGTCTTGGTACTATACTAAATAAAGATAAATGAATACATTAATAATGGCAACAACTAATGTAAAATGTAGGACCAGCAATAAATCAAATTAGACAAAGTTTGAATAGTTATAGTGAAACAAATGAATACTTTCTGGACCAAAAACTCTAACAATCTAAAGTACAAACAATAACGCATTTATTTATCGTTTACATTAAACAGGCTGCCTACTTTTCTCCTAATGCTTGATTTTTTAATGTTGAACCTTTTGATGTTTTCGTTTACTTTGCTACTTGATTTTTTTATTGTTGTACCTTTTGATTTTTTCGTTTGCTCTGTTTTAATTTTTCACGGCAATACATTTTATAGGTTTACATGCTGTGCACAATTCATTAAACTTTATAGCACGAAAAATATGATTTGAGAAAATGTGTTTTTAATGAATACACAAAGAGAAACATGTTGCTTAAAACTTAAAAATGATTATTTTTCAAACGAATAAATGTGGTCCAAAAGAATCTTAATGTTAAGAGGATGCATTTAAACAGATCTATTCAGGAATAGACTCAGTCAAACTGAAACATGTTTGTGCCTACGGTATTGCCTAGGAGCGCATGTTGCTCTTCAGAAAGTCATTAGAGTTTTAATTTACCTCGATTCGAGAGCTTTAGATAAGATATATATAAATATATAAATATTCATAATTACTCTAGATATCAGCACAACAATGTTAAGTCCGCAAATTTGCGGAAGCAAATGTTTGGTCTTTCCTCGCCGGGATTCGAACTCATGCTATTGAGATATCGAGAAAACACCGCCTGCACTGAGTCCAGCGCTCTAGACTACTCGGCCACCTAGACTGAACTAACATGTCAGCTTTCGGTGGACTAGTTTTACCTCTCCTCGTCAGTGGAATCTAGAGTTGTAACGCAGTACATGATATAAAAGCATGAAGATGGAATTGATTGCAGATTAGCTTAATTATCTTTCATAGAGGATCGTAAGATGCAGTCACAGAAATAATTATTTAATTAAGTACGTCTCAACAAGTGACAACTCTACGACAGATCCATCTCTTGGACCAACAGTGAAGGTGATACACGGCTGAAAACACATGTTATATTGAATTTCATAATTACTCTTAATATTAGCACAACAATGTTGATCTTCTTCAGGTAAAGTTGACCTTAAGTTGTGTAAAATAAAACACAAATGTACGAAGATGAACAGCATGGGGACTTAAAATCCAGAAAAGTAATTTTATAACAAAACATTTGAGAGTCTTAATCTGTTTCTTTAGTTTATTAAATGGTCGTGATGGTTGTTCAGTACGTTTCTATTGATGATCTCAATGAACAGAACAGTACTTGAAAATACTCAACTGAGATAGATTTTTCAATCGTTACAATTATAAAAAAAAATAAAATAACAAAAATACCGAACTCCAAGGAATATTCAAAATGGAAAGTCCATATCAAATGGCAAAATCAAAAGCTCAAACACATCAAACGAATAGAAAACAACAGTCTTATTGCTGACTTGGTACAGGGATTTCCTTATGTAGAAAATGGTAGATTACACCTGGTTTTATAGCTAGCTCAACCTATCAGTTGTATGACAGTCATATAGAATTCCATTATTTTGACAACAATGTGTGAGCCAAACAAGCAGACATAATAGGTAACAATGTCAAAAATTGGGGTACAGCAGTCAACATTGTGTTGTAATATTAATCCCTATGAAAAAAAATAACCATTTCAGAAAAATTAAATGGCATATAGACACTCTACAGACAAGAAATATAAGCAAAAAAAGGATGACATGAATACAAAAAGACTATAGCACAATAACACAATAGATACCTAACCACGCTAAAAGTATATTACCAAAAATTGACTAAACAGTAAAGGTTAAAAATATACAGAGACAAATTGTTGCTGCTAAGTTCGGGGAAGTTTATAATTTCAAAAGTAAAATCATCTCGTTTGTCATAGATTCTGGTACTGAGATAATCAAATTCGAAGTATAAGTTTACAAATGAGGCGAAGGAAGCCATGTCTGTTGTTTCTTTGATTTTTATTTCTTGAGAATAACTTAATGGAACCCAATCAGAAAAGTTTGGATTGTTAATGGAAATAACATCATCAATATATCTAAATATAAATTTGAAATTAATTGACCAGGCATCTTTGGTCTTCGTGTTTTTGATAAGTGTCTGAATGTAAACAAATTATTGAAAAAGTCTGCCTACAAATTTAAAAAATGTGTTGTCAATTAAAAACTCCAGCTTACTGATAACTTGTTCCTCTGCGTAGCATGTTTAATTTTTTTGTTCACTTTTAACAAAATATGCCGGATGGTATCCAAACGCATCAAATATATAGCTATATAGGATAATGACTACAAAATTTTGTCAGCATCAATTTAGAGTGCCAGCAAGTCTTCTCTTATTCGAAATATTGACTCGTCACAAAAGAAAGCATTCTACTATGTAACTTGGCAAAGACGCATAATAAATCCGTATTTTTTTTTATATCAGGATGGATAGTGTAATACAAATGACAGCAATATTGGAACCAAATGATAAAATCAATTTAGAGTGCCAGCATGTACCTTTTTTTATTCAAAATATTGACTCCTCACAACAAAATCAGTAATTTTGATACCTCAGGCAGGCTCGTATTACAAAAATATTTTACCGCATCAACCAAAACTGACCATATTTTCACTTTATTATGAAAATGTATTCAGCTGCATAATTAATCAGTAAATTTTTTCAAACTCATGATGGATTTTATAATACAAATGATAGCAATATTGGAACGAGATGACTACAAGATTTTGTCAGCATTAATTTAGAGTGCCAGAATGTCCTCTTTTTATTCAAAATATTGATTCGTTACAAAAAGTCAGCAGTTTTGATACCTTAGACTGGATCAACAAAAACTGACCATTTTTGTACTTGAAAATTAAAAAGCCATATCATTAATCAGTAAATTTCTTAGCTCAGGATGGATTGTAAAATACAAATGATAGCAATATTGGAACACAATGACTCAAAATTTTGTCCGCATCAACTCATCACAAAAATCAGCAGTTTCATATCTCAGGCTGTCTCGTATAATAAAAATATTTGACAGCATCAACCAAAACTGACAATATTTGCACATTATTTTGTAACTTTATACAGCCGCATAATAAATAAGTAATTTTTTCATGTAAGGATGGAGGGTTTCATACAAATGCCAGCAATATTGGAACACAATGATTACACAATTTTTTCCTCATCAATTTGGAGTGCCCGTATTTCCCTTTTTATTCGAAATATTGTCTTATCACAAAAAATCAGTACTTGTGAAACCTCCGGTAGGCTCTTATTACAAAAATAGTGACCGCATTAACCAAAACTGACCATATTTGTACTTTATTGTGAAAATGTGTTTAACCGCATACTAAATCAGTATTTTTGTTAACTCATGACGGATGTTATAATACATATGATATCAATATTGGAACGAAATTACTACAAAATTTTGTCAGCATTAATTTAGAGTGCCGGAATGTCCTTTTTTTATTCAACATATTGACTCGTCACAAAAAGTCAGCAGTTTTGATACCTCAGACTGGATCAACAAAAACTGAACATATTTGCACTTTATTGTGAAAATTAAATAGCCATATCATAAATCCGTAAATTTCGTAGGTGAGGATTGATTATAAAATACAAATGATAGCAATATTTATACACAATGACTACAAATTTTGTCCGCATCAATTCGTCACAAAAAATCAGCAGTTTCATATCCCAAGCTGACCATATTTATACATTATTATGTAACTTTATATTGCCGCATAATAAATCTTTTTTTTTTTTTTTTCATGTCCGGATGGATAGTATAATATTTATTCAAAATATTGATTCGTCACAAAAACATCTGTAGTTTAGTAACTCTTGCTGGCTCGTATTACAAAATTATGTCACCGCATCAACCAAAACTGACCATATTTGCATTTCATTATGAAAATTAAATAGACATATCATAAATCAGTAAATTGTTTAGGTAAGGATGGATTGTAAAATACAAATGACAGCAATATTGGAACACAATTACTTCAAAATGTTGACGGCATCAATTTAGAGTGCCAGCTTTTTATTCAAAATATTGACTCGTAACAAAAAATCAGTAGTTTTAATAACTCAGGCTGGCGCGTAAAACAAAATTATTTGACAGTGTCAACCAAAACTTACCATATTTGCAATTCATTATGAAAATCTATTTAGCTTCATAATAAATCAGAACATTTTTTAACTCAGGATGGATTTTATAATACATAAGACAATAATATTGGAACGAAATGATTACAAAATTTTGTTGGCATCAATTTTAAAGTGCCAACATGTCCTCTTTTTATTCAAAATATTAACTTGTCATATTTCAGGATGGTTTGTATAACAAAACTGTATGACAGCACCATCCAACACTGACATGACTGACCATATGTGTACTTTATAATGAAAAGTATGGGAAGATATCATCTGGGAATAGTAAACTGATTGACTGTTACCATATTATGTCTGTTGATTGTTTGGTTGTTGGTCCAGGGGCAAATATTTCATTCATGTTGATTTCGAGTTTATTTTGTCGGACGTCCCATATATCATTATTTATAATTGGTAAAGACGAATCTGCCGAAATTGAAGAGATTTCGTCGAAAATAGAATCGTAAACAAAGGCAAACAAGGGGAATTACGATTCAAATCCAATGGAATGCATAAAATTCTATTTAGGAAAAGACTGGCAAAAATGGCACAGCAACGTACACAATGATGTTTATATCCCATCAAATTAAAATACTTTTCCAATGCTTTCCGCCTTCAAATTGAAAACAAATCTGATAGCTGCATCTATATATGTCGATCAACAAATGTGAAATTGTATAGCCATTATTTTATGTATATAAAAATATAAAATGAAAAAAAGAAATAGTTAATGTGTATAACATGTATAAAGATTCACTATCGAGAAAGTAAGGTGCTGTACTGGAAAACAAAATACGATTATTGTTTATAAAGCTCAGGTCTGATATGAAAAGTTTTTAGCAAACCTGTCCACAGATCTGGTCCTGAGCAGACCTGTCCTCGGCTCTGGTCTAGGGCAGACCTGTCCTCAGGACTGGTCAATGGCAGACTTGTCCACAGGTCTGGCTTGATCAGACTTGTCATTAAGTCTGCAGCAGTCTTTAAAAAGCAGACCTAGGTCTGGTCTACCGTTAATGGAGTTAACTTGTTTGTCTGCTTAAAATTTTCTTAATTAACTTAGAAAGCAGTCAAAAAGTCTGCTCCAAGTTAATTGTTGTACAGGTTAGGACTACAACCATCTGTACCATTTGTATTATGAGAAGCATTGTGGATTATTTCATGTATTTCTTAAGGACGATTTTTCAATTCCACATTGGTAATTGGGGTATACAGGGTTGAAAAATCAACAGTTTTGATAGAATCAATTTCAGAGAACGATCTAGATATGAAATTACCCAGACGTTTTTTAGAGTTTTTTAGAATCCACATATGGTTAATACCACTAATCGAGAAGATAGTTTCACAGTTTTTCTGAAGACCCTCTTTCACTGTGGACGGACTATTTGTCACTCTAATGGACAAATCCTGTCGAACATTTTTTATTGAAGGAATGTTTTTAAACGCCTTTTCATCACTTTCAACTTATAACGGATGGGGCGCAGCTTTGTATCGAGTTATGACATTTTGACCGAATGTGGATTCGAATCAAATAAGTTAGAATTATAAAAATGATAATATAGCTTGGTATTTGTTTTCATTGATATAATTTTACTTAATCATCATCATTGGAACTTTTAATGTTTATGTATTCAAATGATGCATAATACTCTTTCGATAATGACCACGTGTTCATGCACAATTCATAAAGTTAATGTATGAAATAACCTCCTAGTTTGAGCTTTGTGATATGACATTATAAATTTTTGATATCTTAAATATGTAAATACACGTATATAATTGTAAAGAATTGCTATGGAATTTTTCAAGTACCACAAGGTTACGTATCTCAAATAATGTGTATTGCACGTGTTTCTATGCACATTTTGTAATTTGTTGGACGAAATTCTTTAGTCCCTAAGATCAACCCGGTTGTGTGGTGAGGTTTTTGTTGCTCAGTATTTAGTTGTCCATGTAATGTTTGGTATTATATATGTGTATCGGAATGCATTGCTTTTGTTTAAGAAGATGTGATATGAGTGCCAATGAGACAACTCTCTATCCAAGTCACAATAATTGAAAAGTAAACAATAATGTTCTTGTGATTGAAGACGCCTATCCTATCTACGCAGCTGCTATTGCGATGTTGTTGTATGCGATATAATGATATATACGTTTTTTTCTCTCCAATACTCATTTGTCGGTTTGGGAATAACGATTTATTTTCAAAATACTCATTTTTATATTGCATGCAGTTAAATTCAATATCAGAAACACGTGTTTATATTCTCTTTCAATTGATATCGAAATGATCAAATGTATCACGATTCTGAAAAGGTGGATGCAATTAATCCTTTCGGCATACTGAACTTGAAATATCATTAATTTATGAAATTACGTATTTTTGTTCAACGATATACATGATATAGTTCTGTTTCTTTTTATCTTTTAATTACTTCATACACGTTTAATATGGCGAAATTCAACATAATTATATTTTACACGAACATATTGAACGTTATTTATAATTAGTCGTTCCCATAACTCGAAAAGCTACCAGGGTGTATAAATTCAACATACTGTGGTCCTTTTTGCGACCGGTAGGCTCCAGTGATATAGTGTGTAAACATGATACTCTTAATATGTATAAACAGCTACTTGAATTCCAATGAATAAAATAGTTGTCAAACAGAAAGGTGAATTGTGTTATTTTTCATTTTTACAGATGAACATTATGAGGTCGTTGGTTAGTTATTATAACACATATTCACATACATACAATGCTAACATAGTATTTAAATCGCCGTTTAAAAATCTAATATATGGATAATGCTGCAAAATAAAAAGCAGTCTTTGTTTTAAATAGAAACGTTATGATGGCTTCTTCGTCTTCATCAAAGACCCTTAACAAAATCAAATAGGGGTTGTCTTCTTTATTGTTTTGTTTGAGCGTGTGTTCCTCGAACCTTGTGTTTCATGGGTTCGATCTCCAATTGGATCAAGCCTACACCATAATGATAAAACTCAGAACAACCATTTCACAAACGTATGAACGACCATAGTACAACGTAGTAGTGACTAAGAATATAACGAGTGACTATGATCATCATTGACCACCACACTACTTGATCTAGTGAGAGAAGGAGAAAAATTGCCTCTATAACATTTTAGATAAAACAAATTTAAAAAACACGTTGGCACCAAATGGGCAAATGAAAGGCGAAGTTCAAATCGCGAGTGAACAGTTATATTACCAATTTTGTTGTGATATTTGTCTCCCTTATTATTCAGTTATTTTGATTCGACCGAAAATGATGAGCCTTATGAAGTCGAAACGCGCGTCTGGCCACCAAATTATAAGCATTGCATCTTTGATAAGTTTTAGTACAAATAACTATGAGTGGTTAATGATATCTATGATGCGTTTTAGTACTAATAATATGGAGTGGTCAATTATATTTTGCTTGCGCATTTTGTTTAAATAATATACAGATAATATAAAGTGGTCACTCGTATCTTTGATGTGCATTAGGTACAAATATTATACGCGTAATATGGAGTGGTCAATGGTATCTTCGATGCATTTTTGGTACCACTAACATGGAATGGTCAATGTTATCTTCGAGGTTTTTTTATCACTAATAATCTTGAGTGTTCAAAGGTAGCAAATTATAATCAAAGGATCTTTGAGTAATTTTGGTACTAATAATATTGAGTGGACAATAGTATTGTTGATTGGTTTCTAATACTAGCAATTTTGAGTAGTCAATGACAGCGCAGGAGGATATATAGAGCGCAAATCGTTATACGCCCGAATTTCCGAGGTTTTTGAAGGAGTTTATAGAATAGAAAATAAAGAGTTGAATCTGCACAAAAATGAAGAACAAGACCGAATAATGGGTGCTAATATCTAAAGACATAATAGTGAAAAATTACTTAAAAATCGAATAGAGAAAAATCACTCAATGAATTGTAAACTATGTATAGGAAGAACTCCCCATACAGACCTTCATGTTGATTCCCCAGTCTATATTTCTAATTCATGTTTTTGAAAGATTTCTTAATTATGAATATCCGATGTTTAATTCAAAACACCACCTAAGATCCTACAATTATACAAATGGTTAACCAGAGCATTTTATGCCTATGTCTTGACAATAGAAACACTTTATATAATGAATGATGAATTCTATAAAACACTGGCAGCATTATAACAAAACCTCTCATAGCAAAACTAGATTGACAGGTACATTTTTGAAAACATTATTCATTACAATGACATTTAAAGAAAGAAAAGAACAATATAACTGATCAAACAAATTATATTTACCGTACTATAAATAAATGTGATTTACCGGGAATAGATTGTATGTATAACGCGTTTTAATTTTTACGTTTGAGATTATAATTAACTTTTATATTTTAAAATTATATTATACATTTTTTTGTAAATCAGCGGTATCCAAATTATTACATGTAATCGAACAAAATCGCTTGTTTTAACAATTGCTATATATTGATTATACATGTAGCAAAATAACACCCATTTTTGATTGATTTGTTCATATTTTTGTTGTCTTTCAATGATGCATGACATTATTAAATTATTTAAGGAATTACTGTAACATTTTTTAGGTTAATTTCGAATAGACAGAAAAAATATTACAGTCTTTCCTTATAATTTAATTCTAAATTACATTTTTGAGGAGCAAATCATGAAAAAACATTGATGACGTCACGGTCACATGACAAAATTATGTCTATGAGCTGATAAACAAAAAGTTTAGCCAATCAGAAGACGTGTTATATGCAAAATCAAATTATTTCTTAATAAAGACATAACAATATATATAATAATATATAAGTAAAACAAACAACCAGTTTTTTTTTTCATTTATTCATTGTTTATCAAATTGTACTCATTTCATTCAAATTTTATAGGACGAAGTTTACCTTCCAGATCCAAGGGATATAGAGGAAAACATGGGAAAACAGGACCTACTGGATCTCTAGGTTTAACTGGACGTACCTGTTTTAGAGGTCACATAGAATTTTCGGGACCAACTAAATAATCAGGACCAACCAGACAATCGGGACCAACCGGAAAATCGGGACCACATTGACCTGCTGGACTATGCTGCCCAGTGGCAAAACAAAGAAAATCTCTAACACCTGGGTCATAAAACATATAATTAAACCTACAATGGCTATGATTTAATTATTATAAAGATCATTTATATAGAAGAAAAACACTTTTCATGAATTTATATGTCAAACTAGTAACTTCATACATACAATTTTTGCAAATTTGGCTTTGTTAAAACATGTCATAGCCATATGCTAGATATATAATAGGAGATGATAATGTTGTGACAAAATTTCTAAACTGACCGTTTGATGCAGAAATTGTGAACCTTTTTTTTAGAAAAAAAAGGCATACAGTAACATGTGGACTGGATACAGAGTCAGGATTGGATACTATGTTCAATCTTGAATGTTGGAACGATTTACTAATAAACTTTACACTTATAGTATTCTGAAACCTTTAAATTTGTTATCAGAGTAGTTTCATACAGTTTCCAGGCATTTCATGTAAGAAAACATGAAAAGCACAAGCTGAACCTTGCCTGCGGATGCAGGATTTTCTCGCTCTGTTGAAGACCCGTTGGTGGCTTTGGGCTGTTTTCTGCTCTTTGGTGGGGTTGTTGTCTCTTTGACAATTTCTATGTGTTTTTGTAGCAGTTCCGTTGTTTTCCTCTTATATTTGATGTGTTTCCCTCAGTTTTGTTTGTGATCCGGATTTGTTTCAGTTCAATCGATTAATGACTATTAAACAGCGGTCTACTACTATTTCCTTTATTTGACAAATTCATCGTTTCCATTCTCAATTTTACATAAGGTAAACTGACAACAAATAAAGTTTTGTTTTCCAATTCTTTGAAAATTAAAACAGGGATGAAGGTATTAAATGTACTGTAAAAGAAAAGTTGGAGTACATGCATTGAATTATCTTAGGCGATCATTTTGACATATAAGTATTGTTGTGAGAAAAAGTTTTCAAGATTTTTCTATTTGAATAAATTTTAGTGAATGTTGCACTTTGTAAATACAGCTATTTCACAAACCACGCCTCTTTTGGAGAGATATTTAATATCCATTGATAGTTTGTCTTGTTTACCAACTTGTTCCACTATATGATCTCTATGTTACATCTCATGGAGACATAACTTGGAAATTTTACCAGCATAAATACACATGGATAGCGGCCAAATTGAATTCTGAGGAAGACCCAAAGTGAAGAGAGGGGTAGTGCAGAAATTATAACAAGTTTAAACTCTTCGAAATTCAAGGCTTATAAATGTTGGAAATATTCCGCACAGCCTTATGGTTTGACCTTTGAAATACAAGAAATGCATATGAAAGAAGTAAAATTACAAAAATACTGAACTCCATGGAAAATTCAAAGCGGAAAATCTCTTATCTAATGGCAAAATCAAAAGCTAAAACATATCAAATGAACTTTCTCATTCTATTCCCAAATGAATCACCTGAAAATCATTCAAAACCCTAAAAACTTGGTCTTTTTACCAGTCACACTGAAAACCATCAATCGTATGAGTACTACTCTGACGGATCAAATTGGAAATCCCATCGATCTCAGAGGTGAACACTTAATTAACCATACTCTTTCATCTTCGTGAGGTAAAAACACCTTAAAGGGAGATGTTAATTGGAGTAATATGGAATCAAATCAAATTGCAGATAAATTAAATGCTTGCCCAGTCATGAGATGCTATTGGTGTGTTTCAAAAATTGCCGCAGAACATGTGATATGGTGTCCCATCAGTAAGAAGTACAAATTTAGTTATCTCACACTTTGGTCAGGTCGTAAGATTCGCCATAAAATCTTTGATACTAATGAGTATATTGTAACAGACCCATTTTGTTCATTTGAATGTTGTTCAGCTTCATCAAAGAAAATTAACATTTACAAATATGTAAAATCTAAAAAGATGTTAATGGAAATATTTAGAAAGGCACACGAATCGATAAACCTTGACGCATAGAAGTAAATTAACGATATTTGGGGGTGATATAAAGTATCCTAAAATATCAAAGAAAAGCTTTGGATGATGATAACATCAGTGACATAGAGTTTACAGGTATTGTTAGATGCTACTTTTACTATGATGAAAAACAAACATTGCGACAACCTAGGTAGGACCTTACTGCCCATGCGCCGTAAGGGAAAACGTTCCATCACCACTACACACATCACTCTGCTACAACTTTGTGATATGCTCCGTTAGGTGATGGAACGTTTTCACAAACACCACTATCAAATAATTTCTAACCAAGCAAAACAACTAAAATATCCTTATCATTTCCCCTTCTCTATTTTTCAAAGAAAGTATTTTACTTTTTCCAAACTTTCCATCTATTTCTATCACCTCTAAAATTTTGTAAATTGTGATGAGTTCTTTCCATTTTAAAGTTTCTTGATTTTGCTCCTGTATCTTTTCCTCAAAGGCGTTGTCATTTATAAAATCATCTTGTAAGAAAGCCATATTTTTATTAGCAGTTGTCATTCTTTCATTTTTTTCAATTTTGGATTTCATATTACTTTTATCAACACCTCTTTTTTAAGTGTTCTTACCATTGTTTAAAAAACCATAATTATACCGTGGGGGACTGTCGCTTTCAATTAAATCGGCTAACGTCCTTCCATTTCCAATATTACTACTCTTATGTAAGTCTTATTTTCCCATAATTATGTATTTACTTATAACAACACCTTTTATTTATTTCAATTTTTTAAAATGTTTCTACCGTTTTGTTATAAAATGCCATCATGTTGTATATATTTACTTAATAACTAATTCAAACGCTGTTCGTTTACCATTTTGTGTTGTTTTTTGGAGGTGAAATGCTAAATTTCTACTATAAAATAGGCCATTTAAGAATCTTAAGGATTATGGGTTATTTTATTGTTCGTACCCCAAAATGAAAATAATGTCACGTCATTGGTTGAAATTAAATTGTTTAGGATGCCTTGTATTGTATAAAGTAAAATAACAAATATACCGAACTCAAAGAGAAATTCAAAACGGAAAGTGTTTTATAAAATGGCAAAATCAAAAGCTCTAAAATATCTTACGAACGGGAAACCACTGTCATATCCCCGACTTGGTACAGGCATAACCTTCTGTAGAAAATGGTGGATTAAACCTGGTTTTATAGCTAGCTAAATCTCGCACTTGTATGACAGTCACATAGAATTCCATTATATTGACAACAATGTGTGAGCAAAACAAACAGACATAAAGGTAAAAACGTCTAAAATTGGGGTACAGCAGTCAACATTGTGTTTCCCTCAGTTTTAGTTTGTAACCCGGATTTTTTTTTTCCCAATCGATTTATGAATTTCGAATAGCGGTATACTATTGTTGCCTTTATTAATCACTATACAAACCAAATAACTGTTTATGATGCGTTGTGTTGTATAAACGTGTCCGGTTGGCTTAACAAAAATCCCTTTGAAATGTTATATCAAACCTAGAATTATAATTGATGTGTTTCGCTCAATTTTAGTTTGTTACCCGGATTTGTGTTTGCTTAATCAAATTATGACTATTGAACAGCGGTATTTTACTGTTGCCTTTATTTATCTAGCACGACAAGCTTTATGGGCGACATTTCTTGAATAATCAAATGTAACATGCGAATTCCTCATTTTCAAAGACTTTTTATTCAATCCTCTAATTGCAAGATGTCCCTTGCCAGTATATGCATATTGTTTTTTTAATTCTTTTCAACTGACAGCGAAAAGTTGAATGTGTCTTTATATGTGTTAAATTGAGTTTCGTTTTATATCAATATCTTAAACAGAGAATACAGATCATTCCTTTGCTTGGCGTATCCACTGTCCTTTTAAATTGAATTTAGCCAAACAATGGTTAATGTTGTCATCAGGAAAAATTAGATTTATCATTTTTATAAGCATTACCATGCTCAATTTAACTCGGTTCCAAACATTTATGAGATTCATACATATCTGTAAAATGTTACTCTTCAGTTGCTTATAATAATTTAGTCTTTATGTTTCACATATGTCATTATTACCATTTTTAAATTTACTCCAAGTCTTCGATTTACGAAAACAACAAAACAGTCGATTTACGAGATAACATCATCGGTAGACTACCGTCGCCTTCATTTATTGCAAAAAAAAAGAGAGAAAGTTGTACATGATTAAATGATGTATTTCTATGTGTTCCAATTGCGTCACTTTCATAGCAGACTTGTTCCTGCATTGTAAAATGATGTATTTCTATGTGTTCCAATTGCGTCATTTTAATAGCAGACTTGTTCCTGCATTGTAAAATGATGTATTTCTATGTGTTCCAATTGCGTCACTTTAAAAGCATACTTGTTCCTGCAATGTTAAATGATGTATTTCTATGTGTTCCATTTGCGTCCTTTTAATAGCAGACTTGTTCCTGCAATATTGAATGATGTATTTCTATGTGTTCCAATTGCGTCCCTTTTATAGCAGACTTGTTCCTGCATTGTTAAATGATGTATTTCTATGTGTTCCAATTGCGTCACTTTAATAGCAGACGTGTTCCTCTATTGTTAATAATCAAAATCTAAAAAGACACAAACCGTTAGCCTACTTATATAATTAATAATTATCTTATCATACGTATTACATTTACCAAAGGGAACTTATACTTTACATACATCAAATGAAAACAGTAGTAATTGTCCTCTTCTATATTTTGATATACGCTTTTGACAAAGGAAACTGTATACAGACATTGTCAAAAAAATAGACGGACTTTCATTCCAAATTGTTAATTTAGAGTTTTTGGACAGCGATTGTTCTTTTGTCCCTTCTTACGTTGTGTATATTCCTTAACTAGTTCTCTATTTCCATGTCTGTAGTGACATTTTATATATTACTAAACGTAATCTTTGGAATACTGGTAAAGTATTAAGTCATTTATTTCGTAACCACACATTGAATATCCCTTTTGCAGCTTCCGCCTCTCTTTACTTTTACTTATATCTTTCATAGATTAAAAAAAAATGGTTAAGAAGTTTGACTAACTGTTTTGTTTTTGTTTGTTTGTTTTGTTTTTTTTTTTTTTAGTTATTTCAAGCGGCATGTCTATACCTTATTTTTTCGGCGATGTTGTTTATAGAGCTTATATATTTAGATTGCGATAAATGTAAATTTTCTATCCTTTGAATAAACTTATTTTTTAATGTTAAGTCATTTCTAGTCGTTTCGTTTGTTTGTATAGAAGAGCTTTTAGGTTTGTCAGTTTTTATGGATTCGGTTTTTCTGTTATTACAGTTTTTGCAAAACAGTAATGAAGACTTATGATACTACAGCCTGTCTGAAATATGTTCTTATGTTTTGGCATTGCACAAGGTCATGCTTTTCTCAGGCTGTTTTATTAACATTCATACATTAAATCTGATTGGAACGTGTGTCTTGAACTAACTCATTGCGTACTTTTATTTGTAAATATTAACATCTTGGCCGGGGGGGGGGGGGGGGGGGTGGTCGGTTGTGTTGCTGTGTCTTAGTTTTCTATGTTGTGGTTTGTATACTGCTGTGTGTATTTGGTCGTTTTTTGTTTTTTTGTCATGCCATTGTCAGTTTGTCTTCCACTAACGAGTTTGAATGTCCTTGTGGTATCTTTTGTCGCTCTTTTTCAAACTAGCTTTAGAAGACTGTCGAACAATAACACTTTATCGATTCGTTTAACCTATTTCCTACAGGACTTTATCTCTTAATTATGTTTCTGAAATTATGAATGCTACATTTTATACAGTTTTCTGCTACCAGTTTTATGTTTGGATTTCATTACCTTTTTGATAATGTCAGAAATTACCGTTTTATTGCAAAGTTTTCCTTACTTTGATTTATATATACTTTGTTGGTCTCTTATTGGTCTCTTATTGAGATATAGCTCTCGACGTGTTTAAGTCTGCGGTTCCTTTATGCTCTAGTTCAGTAGTATACATTAATAGGACCCAATTAGAAACGTTCGAATTGTAAATGGAAAGAATATCATCAAGGTATCTGTATTTGATATTAAATGATCAAGCTTCTCAATTTTTGTGATGTTGATCCATTCATGTGACGCGCAGTTTATATTTCGTTTGTGGTGTCCTGGTGTGCCGTCGTAAATTCATGGGAGGTTTCCGTTGTTATTCTGTGGTTAACATGTTGTAATGTACTATTATATTATTTATTTATGTATATCTGTTTGAGGAGTGTTCTGGCGTGTATTTGTACTGTGTTCCTGTCACGTAGTGTTGTCATTTTAGCTGTAAGTTTTTAACATTGCCATATACGCGGGAGGTTTGGCTAGCCATCAAACCAGGTTCAACTTACCATATTTTCTTAAAGTGTCCTGTACCAAGTCAGGATTAAGGCAGTTGTTATCTGAAGCCCGTTTCTGTGTATGTTTGCGTTTGCTTTTGTTGTAGTTCAGTGTTTCTGTTTCCCTCTTTTTTTAAAGTTTGTTACATGGAGTTGTTTTTGCTTAGTCGAATTGTTACTACTGAACAGCAGTATACTAGTTTTGCCTTCATTTCTTTCATCTTCTTGTTTTTTTTTTGTTTTTTTTTTGTTTTTGTTTTTGTTTTTTTTTTTGTCTTGACCAGCGCTACTCCATCACCCCTATCCTGTCATCTGTTTTTTTTTTTCTACTGGTATACTTGTCGTGTAAGGTATTCTAGCTCTATGTAGTGGTATTGTTTCGTATGGAATCAATAGTCTATGCTTTTGTACGTACAGTCAATCACAATGTGTATAAGCATGAGACAGGCAACCAAGTTCTGAAGGAGCCCATTCTTTAAATTGTGGACCGGATACAACTAGTATCAGTATAAGTGGGGAAACGGGATAGTAATCAATAAAAATAAAGATTTGCTTTTTTATACGATATTACTTTAATTGATACTGTCTGCAAACTTTCTTCAAAGATTGATAGTCTAGCGCACACAAACACACATAATCCAGGAGCATTTGTTTAAGATCCAACTCCAGGAGGTTTAGTAGGGCCATCTGTTTAAACAAAAACAAAATTATGTTAAAACAAGGAAGAACTGTATCATTACACGTTCGTAAAAGTTTTCACTATTGAATTGATATCCTATACGAAGTTCTTCCGTATTTGTTTGGACCTAATGATCAATTGTATAGCATTACGGTTTTGAAAACAGACATTTATTTCAGTTTACCATATGATTACTAGTATCACATTTTTTATACAATGAATTCTATTTACAGAGTTCTTGTGCATTCAGCATTAAAATATTCAAATACAAATAAGTATTGTAACCTCTCTTACCAATACTTCAAGGTGGTCCTCCAGGGGCAGAAGGTCCAGGCGGTCCTGAAGGGCAAGTACTTCCAGGTGGTCCTCCAGGGGAACTACTTCCAGGTGGTCCTCCAGGGAAACTACTTCCAGGTGGTCCTCCAGGGGAACTACTTCCAGGTGTTCCTCCAGGGGAATTACTTCCAGGTGGTCCTCCAGGGCCAGTACTTCCAGGTGGTCCTCCAGGGCCAGTACTTCCAGGTGGTCCTCCAGGTGGTGTACTTCCAGGTGGTCCTGCAGGGCCAGTATTTCCAGGTGGTCCTCCAGGGGAACTACTTCCAGGTGGTCCTCCAGGGGAACTACTTCCAGGTGGTCCTCCAGGGGAATTACTTCCAGGTGGTCCTCCAGGGGAACTACTTCCAGGTGGTCCTCCAGGGGAACTACTTCCAGGTGTTCCTCCAGGGGAATTACTTCCAGGTGGTCCTCCAGGGCCAGTACTTCCAGGTGGTCCTCCAGGGGAATTACTTCCAGGTGGTATTCCAGGGCCAGTACTTCCAGGTGGTCCTCCAGGGCCAGTACTTCCAGGTGGTCCTCCAGGTGGTGTACTTCCAGGTGATCCTGCAGGGCCAGTATTTCCAGGTGGTCCTCCAGGGGAACTACTTCCAGGTGGTCCTCCAGGGCCAGTACTTCCAGGTGGTCCTCCAGGGCCAGTACTTCCAGGTGGTCCTGCAGGGCCAGTATTGCCAGGTGGTTCTCCAGGGGAGCTACTTCCTGGTGGTCCTGCAGGGCCAGTACTTCCAGGTGGTCCTCCAGGGGAACTACTTCCAGGTGGTCCTCCAGGGGAACTACTTCCAGGTGGTCCTCCAGGGCCAGTACTTCCAGGTGGTCCTCCAGGTGGTGTACTTCCAGGTGGTCCTGCAGGGCCAGTATTTCCAGGTGGTCCTCCAGGGGAACTACTTCCAGGTGGTCCTCCAGGGGAACTACTTCCAGGTGGTCCTCCAGGGGAACTACTTCCAGGTGGTCCTCCAGGGGAACTACTTCCAGGTGGTCCTCCAGGGGAACTACTTCCAGGTGGTCCTCCAGGGGAACTACTTCCAGGTGGTCCTCCAGGGGAACTACTTCCAGGTGTTCCTCCAGGGGAATTACTTCCAGGTGGTCCTCCAGGGGAATTACTTCCAGGTGGTCCTCCAGGGGAATTACTTCCAGGTGGTCCTCCAGGGCCAGTACTTCCAGGTGGTCCTCCAGGCCCAGTACTTCCAGGTGGTCCTGCAGGGCCAGTATTTCCAGGTGGTCCTCCAGGGGAATTACTTCCAGGTGGTCCTCCAGGGCCAGTACTTCCAGGTGGTCCTCCAGGTGGTGTACTTCCAGGTGGTCCTCCAGGTGGTGTACTTCCAGGTGGTCCTCCAGGGGAACTACTTCCAGGTGGTCCTCCAGGGGAACTACTTCCAGGTGGTCCTCCAGGGGAACTACTTCCAGGTGGTCCTCCAGGGGAACTACTTCCAGGTGTTCCTCCAGGGGAATTACTTCCAGGTGGTCCTCCAGGGCCAGTACTTCCAGGTGGTCCTCCAGGGGAATTACTTCCAGGTGGTCCTCCAGGGGAATTACTTCCAGGTGGTCCTCCAGATCCAGTACTTCCAGGTGGTCCTCCAGGGCCAGTACTTCCAGGTGGTCCTCCAGGACCAGTACTTCCAGGTGGTCCTGCAGGGCCAGTATTTCCAGGTGGTCCTCCAGGGGAATTACTTCCAGGTGGTTCTCCAGGGCCAGTACTTCCAGGTGGTCCTCCAGGTGGTGTACTTCCAGGTGGTCCTCCAGGGGAACTACTTCCAGGTGGTCCTCCAGGGGAACTACTTCCAGGTGGTCCTCCAGGGGAACTACTTCCAGGTGGTCCTCCAGGGGAACTACTTCCAGGTGTTCCTCCAGGGGAATTACTTCCAGGTGGTCCTCCAGGGGAATTACTTCCAGGTGGTCCTCCAGGGCCAGTACTTCCAGGTGGTCCTCCAGGTGGTGTACTTCCAGGTGGTCCTGCAGGGCCAGTATTTCCAGGTGGTCCTCCAGGGGAACTACTTCCAGGTGGTCCTCCAGGGCCAGTACTTCCAGGTGGTCCTCCAGGGGGTGTACTTCCAGGTGGTCCTGCAGGGCCAGTATTGCCAGGTGGTCCTCCAGGGGAGCTACTTCCTGGTGGTCCTGCAGGGCCAGTACTTCCAGGTGGTCCTCCAGGGGAACTACTTCCAGGTGGTCCTCCAGGGGAACTACTTCCAGGTGGTCCTCCAGGGGAACTACTTCCAGGTGGTCCTCCAGGGCCAGTACTTCCAGGTGGTCCTCCAGGTGGTGTACTTCCAGGTGGTCCTCCAGGTGGTGTACTTCCAGGTGGTCCTGCAGGGCCAGTATTTCCAGGTGGTCCTCCAGGGGAACTACTTCCAGGTGGTCCTCCAGGGGAACTACTTCCAGGTGGTCCTCCAGGGGAACTACTTCCAGGTGGTCCTCCAGGGGAACTACTTCCAGGTGGTCCTCCAGGGGAACTACTTCCAGGTGGTCCTCCAGGGGAACTACTTCCAGGTGGTCCTCCAGGGGAACTACTTCCAGGTGTTCCTCCAGGGGAATTACTTCCAGGTGGTCCTCCAGGGGAATTACTTCCAGGTGGTCCTCCAGGGGAATTACTTCCAGGTGGTCCTCCAGGGCCAGTACTTCCAGGTGGTCCTCCAGGCCCAGTACTTCCAGGTGGTCCTCCAGGGCCAGTACTTCCAGGTGGTCCTGCAGGGCCAGTATTTCCAGGTGGTCCTCCAGGGGAATTACTTCCAGGTGGTCCTCCAGGGCCAGTACTTCCAGGTGGTCCTCCAGGTGGTGTACTTCCAGGTGGTCCTCCAGGGGAACTACTTCCAGGTGGTCCTCCAGGGGAACTACTTCCAGGTGGTCCTCCAGGGGAACTACTTCCAGGTGGTCCTCCAGGGGAACTACTTCCAGGTGGTCCTCCAGGGGAACTACTTCCAGGTGGTCCTCCAGGGGAACTACTTCCAGGTGTTCCTCCAGGGGAATTACTTCCAGGTGGTCCTCCAGGGCCAGTACTTCCAGGTGGTCCTCCAGGGGAATTACTTCCAGGTGGTCCTCCAGGGCCAGTACTTCCAGGTGGTCCTCCAGGGGGTGTACTTCCAGGTGGTCCTGCAGGGCCAGTATTGCCAGGTGGTCCTCCAGGGGAGCTACTTCCTGGTGGTCCTGCAGGGCCAGTACTTCCAGGTGGTCCTCCAGGGGAACTACTTCCAGGTGGTCCTCCAGGGGAACTACTTCCAGGTGTTCCTCCAGGGGAATTACTTCCAGGTGGTCCTCCAGGGCCAGTACTTCCAGGTGGTCCTCCAGGGGAATTACTTCCAGGTGGTCCTCCAGGGGAATTACTTCCAGGTGGTCCTCCAGATCCAGTACTTCCAGGTGGTCCTCCAGGGCCAGTACTTCCAGGTGGTCCTCCAGGACCAGTACTTCCAGGTGGTCCTGCAGGGCCAGTATTTCCAGGTGGTCCTCCAGGGGAATTACTTCCAGGTGGTTCTCCAGGGCCAGTACTTCCAGGTGGTCCTCCAGGTGGTGTACTTCCAGGTGGTCCTCCAGGGGAACTACTTCCAGGTGGTCCTCCAGGGGAACTACTTCCAGGTGGTCCTCCAGGGGAACTACTTCCAGGTGGTCCTCCAGGGGAACTACTTCCAGGTGTTCCTCCAGGGGAATTACTTCCAGGTGGTCCTCCAGGGGAATTACTTCCAGGTGGTCCTCCAGGGCCAGTACTTCCAGGTGGTCCTCCAGGTGGTGTACTTCCAGGTGGTCCTGCAGGGCCAGTATTTCCAGGTGGTCCTCCAGGGGAACTACTTCCAGGTGGTCCTCCAGGGCCAGTACTTCCAGGTGGTCCTCCAGGGGGTGTACTTCCAGGTGGTCCTGCAGGGCCAGTATTGCCAGGTGGTCCTCCAGGGGAGCTACTTCCTGGTGGTCCTGCAGGGCCAGTACTTCCAGGTGGTCCTCCAGGGGAACTACTTCCAGGTGGTCCTCCAGGGGAACTACTTCCAGGTGGTCCTCCAGGGGAACTACTTCCAGGTGGTCCTCCAGGGCCAGTACTTCCAGGTGGTCCTCCAGGTGGTGTACTTCCAGGTGGTCCTCCAGGTGGTGTACTTCCAGGTGGTCCTGCAGGGCCAGTATTTCCAGGTGGTCCTCCAGGGGAACTACTTCCAGGTGGTCCTCCAGGGGAACTACTTCCAGGTGGTCCTCCAGGGGAACTACTTCCAGGTGGTCCTCCAGGGGAACTACTTCCAGGTGGTCCTCCAGGGGAACTACTTCCAGGTGGTCCTCCAGGGGAACTACTTCCAGGTGTTCCTCCAGGGGAATTACTTCCAGGTGGTCCTCCAGGGGAATTACTTCCAGGTGGTCCTCCAGGGGAATTACTTCCAGGTGGTCCTCCAGGGCCAGTACTTCCAGGTGGTCCTCCAGGCCCAGTACTTCCAGGTGGTCCTCCAGGGCCAGTACTTCCAGGTGGTCCTGCAGGGCCAGTATTTCCAGGTGGTCCTCCAGGGGAATTACTTCCAGGTGGTCCTCCAGGGCCAGTACTTCCAGGTGGTCCTCCAGGTGGTGTACTTCCAGGTGGTCCTCCAGGGGAACTACTTCCAGGTGGTCCTCCAGGGGAACTACTTCCAGGTGGTCCTCCAGGGGAACTACTTCCAGGTGGTCCTCCAGGGGAACTACTTCCAGGTGGTCCTCCAGGGGAACTACTTCCAGGTGGTCCTCCAGGGGAACTACTTCCAGGTGTTCCTCCAGGGGAATTACTTCCAGGTGGTCCTCCAGGGCCAGTACTTCCAGGTGGTCCTGCAGGGGAATTACTTCCAGGTGGTCCTCCAGGGCCAGTACTTCCAGGTGGTCCTCCAGGGGGTGTACTTCCAGGTGGTCCTGCAGGGCCAGTATTGCCAGGTGGTCCTCCAGGGGAGCTACTTCCTGGTGGTCCTGCAGGGCCAGTACTTCCAGGTGGTCCTCCAGGGGAACTACTTCCAGGTGGTCCTCCAGGGGAACTACTTCCAGGTGGTCCTCCAGGGCCAGTACTTCCAGGTGGTCCTCCAGGTGGTGTACTTCCAGGTGGTCCTGCAGGGCCAGTATTTCCAGGTGGTCCTCCAGGGGAACTACTTCCAGGTGGTCCTCCAGGGGAACTACTTCCAGGTGGTCCTCCAGGGGAACTACTTCCAGGTGGTCCTCCAGGGGAACTACTTCCAGGTGGTCCTCCAGGGGAACTACTTCCAGGTGTTCCTCCAGGGGAATTACTTCCAGGTGGTCCTCCAGGGCCAGTACTTCCAGGTGGTCCTCCAGGGGAATTACTTCCAGGTGGTCCTCCAGGGCCAGTATTTCCAGGTGGTCCTCCAGGTGGTGTACTTCCAGGTGGTCCTGCAGGGCCAGTATTTCCAGGTGGTCCTCCAGGGGAACTACTTCCAGGTGGTCCTCCAGGGGAACTACTTCCAGGTGGTCCTCCAGGGGAATTACTTCCAGGTGGTCCTCCAGGGCCCGTACTTTCAGGTGGTCCGGCTGGGACAGTACTTCCAGGTGGTCCGGATGGTCCAGGGCGTCCAATTTCTCCTTGTGGTCCTATGGGACCAGTCGGCCCAGAAGGTCCCGTTTCTCCTTGTGGTCCAGAAGGTCCCGTTTCTCCTTTTAGTCCAGATGGTCCACTCGGACCAGATGGTCCAGATAGCCCAGTTGGCCCAGGTGGTCCCGAAGGTCCTGAAGGTCCACTTGGTCCGGTCGGACCAGATGTTCCAGTTGGTCCAGGAGGACCATTTAGTCCAGAAGATCCAGTAGATCCAGTATCACCTTGCTTACCTCGCATTCCTTTAGGCCCTGACGGACCGCTAGGACCAGCAGGTCCAACAAGTCCAGGCGGCCCAGAAGGTCCTGTGTCCCCAGTCATGCCCTTGGGACCAGAATTTCCACGTTGTCCTTGAGGTCCTGTTGGCCCAGAAGGTCCTGTTTGTCCATTCATTCCTTTTGGTCCAGTTGGTCCAACAGATCCAGCTGCACCTGGAGGTCCAGGTACACCAGGATGCCCAATATTTCCCATTGGTCCAGGTAATCCAATAGGTCCAGATGGTCCAGAATGTCCAGTTGGTCCTGAAAATCCCATTAAACCTCTAGGACCGGGATTTCCAGCTAATCCTTGAGATCCAGGAGGTCCTGTTTCCCCAGTCATGCCTTTTGGACCAGAATTTCCAAGTGGTCCTTTGGGTCCTGCTGGTCCAGAAGGTCCTGTTTGTCCATTCATTCCTTTTGGTCCAGTTGGTCCAACAGATCCAGCTGCACCTGGAGGTCCAGGTACACCAGGATGCCCAATATTTCCCATTGGTCCAGGTAATCCAATAGGTCCAGATGGTCCAGAATGTCCAGTTGGTCCTGAAAATCCCATTAAACCTCTAGGACCGGGATTTCCAGCTAATCCTTGAGATCCAGGAGGTCCTGTTTCCCCAGTCATGCCTTTTGGACCAGAATTTCCAAGTGGTCCTTTGGGTCCTGCTGGCCCAGAAGGTCCTGTTTGTCCATTCATTCCTTTTGGTCCAGTTGGTCCAACAGATCCAGCTGCACCTGGAGGTCCAGGTACACCAGGATGCCCAATATTTCCCATTGGTCCAGGTAATCCAACAGGTCCAGATGGTCCAGAATGTCCAGTTGGTCCAGAAAATCCCATTAAACCTCTAGGACCGTGACTTCCAGTTAACCCTCGAGATCCAGGAGTTCCTCTATATCCCTCGGGTCCGCGAGGTCCTGTTCGTCCAGTATATCCTCTTTTTCCTATAAGATATGAATGAAATGAGCACAATTGACTAGCTATGAATAAAAGGAAATACCGGTTGTTTGTTTTATTTCTATATTTTTTGTCTTTCTTGAAATATCTTTGAATACTTTCATGCATCATTGAAAAAAGTGAAGATAACAAATATGTGCAAAACATCAATCGAAATTGTATGTTATTTTGCTACATGTATAACTCAATATTCATTAAGCAAACGATTTTCTCCGATGATCTTCCAAAAGTTGGACACGGCTGATTTTAAAAAAAATGTTCAGTATAATTTCTAAGAGTTAATTCTAATCCGAGATATATAATTTGAATCACGTTATACATAAAATCTATTTCAGATCTATCATATTGATGTCTTACCTTCTGGTCCAGGTGGTCCAGGTGGTCCAGGTAGTCCTATTTCTAAAAGTAGACAATTGTTCTATCAGTTTTATATTTTTCTTTTCTTTCTTTAATTGAAATTGTAATATATAATGTTTTCAAATTTCTACCTTCCTGGCTATTTTTGTATGTGCCAGTTCTTATGATCATGTTATCCGTGTTTATATAAAATTCATCATTGATGATATAAAAGTAAAATAACAAAAATACCGATCTCCAATGAAAATTCGAAACGGAAAGTTTCTTATTCAATAGCAAAGTCAATAGCACAAACACATCAAACGAATGGAAAACAACTGCCATAATCCTGACTTGGTACAGGCATTTCCTTATGTAAAAAATGGTGGATTAAACCTGGGTTTGTAGCTAGCTAAACCTCTCACTTGTATGTCAGTCGCATAAAATTACACTATATTGACAACAATGAGTGAGCAAGACAAACAGACATACTAGATAAAAATGTCAAAAATTGGGATACAGCAGTCATTGTTGTGTTATAATATTAAACACTGAACAAACTATGTCAACAAAGACAAAAAAATGTTGATTAACAACGTCAGTACCTAGAATCTATACTTCAAGAATATATGTATTATTTGTGAAGTTCACACGAAACATTCATGAACAAGGTCTTGGTATCGATTAACTTTTTTAGAAAAAGGACGAGACATTCTTTGACATAACCGTGGTTCATAAACTTTCTGCTCAGACACTTGTGACATTTTATAAAGTCTGAGTAGAGCTGCAAGCTCTTGAATACCGAATGAGTAAGAAAATGTATATCCCATATGCAGGTAAAGTTGGTATATTGCTGCTAAGGTGGCAAAAATTTATAATTTCAAAATTCATTCGTCTTGTTTGTCATACTCTGGTACTGAGATGACCCCTTATATCAAATTTGAGGTATAAGACTTAAATGAGGTTGGAGAAACCGTTTCTGTTGTTTCCTTAATTTCTAGTTCTGGAAGATATATTAATATGGAACCCAATCAGAAAAGTTTGGATTGTTGATGGAAAGAACATCATCAATATATCTTCATGTGAAATTAAATGATCTGGCTTCTTTGATCTTCTTGTTTTTGACATGTGTCTGAAACAACTCCAACTCATATAAAGATAAGAAATTGTCGGCAAGGAGAGGCACACAATTCGTTGAAAATTTCTACCTCCAAATTCAACAATAAGAAACTCCAGCATACTGATCACTTGTTCCACGTTTTGACATGTTTTACCTTTTTGTTCACTATTAACAAAATATGCCATATGGTATCTTAAAGCAATAAATTTATAGCGTATGATACCATTTGTAAATTGAAAAGAATTGTGGATTATTTCCTTTAGAAGATTTTTCAATTTCAGATGGGGAATGGAGGTACAAAGGGTTTTGATAAAATTAATTTAAAAGAAAGATCGATATTCAAAAGTATCCAGAGGTTCTTTGGAATTTTGTTATATCCTTATATGGTTAATACCACTACTCGAGTATACAGTTTCACAGTATTTCTGAAGACCTTCTTTCGCTGCGGACAAAATTTTTGTCAATCCAATGGACAATTCCTTCGTACAACATGCAGATGAGCTGACAATGTACCGTTGTTTGTACGGAATATTGTAAAGCTTACGTATTCAATACAAACAAGGTAAGTCCTCAGATTTGCTGTCTCATCCTTGTCAAATGATATGTTTTTGTATGTGGTATTACCTGAGTGCTCATTTATTTCAAAGTCTTTTAAAAGTACTCGTAGTAGTACGATTAACAAACAAAATCAATATTAAGTGAAGCTTTGTTCGCAGGAACAACAACAAATTCATCGTAAAGAGATAATAGACATTTCACAGCTTCTTTGTCTCTGAATACGGACTTTGGTCGATCATTCACACAATTTTTCAACTTTTGGACTCGAAGTTTTATCATAGACCTAATTGCTTTAACCCATTCTTACAATGTTTCTAGTTCCATTTCTTCACATTTAGCCCGTTCTCTGGCGTAGTCCTCAATAGAATCTTTAATCATTTTGAAGTTATGGTTCCAATTGAAGGGTTGGGGTTTTCTTAACTTAGGACCTTAATGTGTTTCTGCTGTCAAGACTTAGACATAACAATGCTCTGGTAAACCTTTTTTGTAATTGTTTGCTTGGAATTAAACGGAGGATATACATACATGTAGGATATATATACATACATTTAGACCCCTCTAACAAGAAATTTGTTTTGCATGCACACGTATAAAAATTGCGGTTTGTATCCAACGCAATCATAGGTTTGAACGTTGTTTTCAATTTAGACTGTTATATTTTTTCGTTTGGGCTTGTATTATATTTGCCCTCGGGTTTATATGATCCGTTCAATCTATTTTGACTCCTCAAAATTCAAGAGTCTATCCTAAATAAATGTAAATTGTATGGCTTTCCAAATACCGTTTCGATTCCTAACATCACTGAAGAGACATTAATTGTCGAAATCCGGATATGGTGTACAAAAACCTTTGCACCTTTTGTTTGCGGTATACCATCTTTTCCGCAAGTTTATTGTTTTCTGTTTAGTATTTAATCTATAATTAAGATCCATTTATTACATCGGTGATCCGTTTATTTGGCAATCGCCATTGGCAGTCAGCAGGGTGTAAGACCATTTGTTGTTCGACCTGTAAGTCAAATGCGTTTTGTTAAAATATACTTTTTAACTTTTTTGGTCTTTTGGAAAATGTTGTTTGTTCTGTATTTAGACCCCTCTAACAAGAAATTTGTTTTGCATGTACACGTATAGAAAATTGCGGTTTTTATCCAACACAATCATAGGTTTGAACGTTGTTGTCAATTTAGACTGTTATATTTTTTCGTTTGGGCTTGTATTATATTTGCCTTCGGGTTTATATGATCCGTTCATCCTATTTTGACTCCTTAAAATTCAAGAGTCTATCCTAAATTGAGGTAAATAGTATGGCTTTCCAAATACCGTTTCGATTCCTAACATCACTGAAGAGACATCAATTGTCGAAATCCGGAAATGGTGTACAAAAATCTTTGCACCTTTTATTTGCGGTATACCATCTTCTCCGCAAGTTTATTGTTTTCTGTTTAGTATTAAATCTATAATTAAGATCCATTTATTACATCGTTGATCCGTTTATTTGGCAATCACCAATGGCAGTCAGCAGGGTTTAAGAACATTTCTTGTTCTACCTGTTAGTCAAATGCGTTTTGTTAAAATATACTTTTTAGCTTTTTTGGTCTTTTGGAAAATGTTGTTTGTTCTGTATTTAGACCCCTCTAACAAGAAATTTGTTTTGCATGTACACGTATAAAAATTGCGGTTTTTATCCAACGCAATCATAGGTTTGAACGTTGTTTTCAATTGAGACGGTCATACATATAGATATGACATCCTTCACAAAAAAGAAGACGACGTGAGACATATATACTTGTGAGTCAACATGATTGTCAGGGTAGGAATTGTTTATTTTTTCAGTTTTTAAATAAGTTTTCTCTTTTCGATTGTTTAGGTAATGTTTCACTATTATCCTCTCTTCTTTGTATTTTAGCAAGCAGTCATCTTTATCCTTAATGTTTTATTGTTAATTTTTCTGTAGATTTGAATAATGATTCTCTATTCTGTAAACCTTTCAATACCCGCCCACATTGGGTCGTGAAACGATTTGCGCTATATATCCTCCTGGCACTACTAATGACTTCTCCAAATCATAAGCACTTAAAAACCATCTTAATACATTGATCACTAAATATTATTACTACCAAAACGAATCAAAAATGTCATTGATCACTCCAAATTATTCGTACTTAAATCTTTTTAAGGATCATTGCTTAAAATTTGGCGCTGTCATTGACCACTCCATATTATAAGTACTAAAACGCATCATAGATAACACTGACCACTCACTATTAAAAGTAAAAAACACATCATATATAACATTGACCACTCCATATTATTAGTACTAGAACGCATTTTAGATAACACTGACCACTCACTGTAATGAGTACAAAAACACATCAAAGATACCATTGACCACTCCATATTCTAAGTAAGAGAACACATCATAGATAGCACTGACCACTCACTATTGTAATTACAAAAAACGCATCAAAGATACCATTGACCACTCCATATTATTAGTACTAGAACGCATCATATATAACATTGACCTATCACTATTAAAAGTAAAAAAAACGAACCAAGGATACCATTTGCCACTTTATAGTATTAGTACTAGAACACATCATAGATAACACTGACCACTACATATTATAAGTAATAGAACACATCATAGAAAGCACTGACCACACACTATTGTAATTACAAAAATACATCAAACATACCATTGACCACTCCATATTATTTGTACTAGAACACATCATAGATAACATTGACCACTCACTATTAAAAGTAAAAAAACCATTCAAGGATACCATTTGCCCCTCTATAGTATAAGGCCTAGAACACATCATAGATAACACTGACCACACACTATTATAAGTACAAAAACACATCAAAGATAACATTGACCATTCCATATTATAAGTAATAGAACACATCATAGATAGCACTGACCACTCACTATTCGAAGTACGTACAAAAACAGATCAAAGATACCATTGACCACTCCATACTATTAGTATTAGAACGCATCATAGATAACACTAACCACTCACTATTAAAAGTAAAAAAACACATCAAGGATACCATTTGCAACTCTATATATTAGTACTAGAACGTATCATAGATAACACTGACCACTCACAATCATAAGTACAAAAGCACATCAAAGATACCATTGACCACTCTATAGTATAAGTACTAGAACGCATCATAGATAACACTGACCACTCACTATTATAAGTACAAAAAAACATCAAAGATCACCATTGACCACTCCACATTTTTAGTACTATAAGGCATCATATATAGCACAGACCACTCACAACTATAAGTACAAAAACAAATAAAAAAAACTAGTGACCACTACATATTTTTAGTACTAGTACGCATCATAGATAACGCGGAGCACTCAATATTAAATGTAAAAAAAACACATCATAGATGACATTGACCACTCCGTATTATTAGTACTAGAACGCATCAATCATAGATAACACTGACCACTCACTTTTATAAGTACAAATACACATCAAAGATACCATTGGCCACTCTTTATTATTATTACTAGAACGCATCATATATAACACTGACCATTAGCTATTATAAGTAACAAAAACACATCAAAGATAACATTGACCACTCCACATTATTAAAACTAAAACGCATCAAATGTTAAGAAGAGTCCTTAAGCTGTGATGTGCTTGTGAAAAGATTGTTTATTATATGACTCTCTTTGGAGCACACGGACTAGAATGCAGACGATTTCATAATTTCGTTCTTACAAATTTCCCTGTAGTATTTTCGTTATACCACAACCACATTGTTGGCTGTTTAGTCAATGTCAGCCGGTAGAAACACAAATCGCTTTGCGAGTAATTAAAGTTTGTTTTTTATTCTATGCATTCTATAAATAGGCGTAATACATGCAGTGTGTTTTCTTTTATCTATTTCTAAGTCACTTACAAAATGTAATATATCCACAACTTTCATAAAATTGAGAATGGAAATGGGGAATATGTTAAAGAGACAACAACCCGGCAAAAGAGCAGATAACAGCCGAAGGCCACCAATGGGTCTACAACGCAGCGAGAAAATCCCGCACCCGGAGGTGGTCCTCAGCTGGCACCTAAATAAAAATGTGTACTAGTTCAGTGAAAATGGACGTCATACTAAACTCCTAAACATATAAACATATAAATGAACTAAAATTAAAAAACTAACAAGACTAACAAAGGCCAGAGGCTCCTGACTTGTACATATATTTGAAAAACAATCAAGATATTTTTTATCGGATATTTTCCGTTTACACCAATTTTTGCAGTTCGATGAAATATCGTTTTTTATGACCCGAAGACAATGTTTCCAATCTATTGTGGATGAAAGATGATATTTTGGTCCTTTCCAAAACAATTTTAACCTCTCGATTTTATACGATATTGAGGTTCCCCGTAGTAACATAAACATAGGGATCATTTCCAAAATTCGACGATTCACAGTCTCATGTTAGATGAGTATTATTTTCTACACTGACGTCTAATGTTTCTGACTATCATTTAAAATAAACTTTTGCTGAGCATTGTTGTATGTAAACAAAATAATAGGTGGTTCTGTGTTATCAAAAAAGGGAGGTATACAGTTTTGAATAGTAGAGTCATTAAATATACTAGCCAATCACAGCCTTTTGGTGAACGCTTCTGTAAACAATACAAAGAACGCATTAGATTTTGAAACGGCCAATCAATTTCTATTTTAGCATTGTATGTAAATGAACTAATGATGTTATAAGAACTCTTCAATCAATTTCTATTTTAGCATTGTATGTATGTGAACTAAAGGTGAAATAAGAACTCAACAATCAATTTCTATTTTAGCATTGTATGTATGTGAACTAAAGGTGTAATAAGAACTCACCAACGACTTCATAAGGTTCATCTGTAAGAATAAAAACAATTTACCTTCCTGTTTGTATATCAGGTTTTTCATCGGAAATCAAGTTACTTTTTTATACATATCTGTTTGATTTTAATATTTATACATTCTATCACATAAGCCTTAATTGCAAACATCGGCGGTTGCAGTTTTCTTAATTTGCAGATGTATTTCTACTTGTATATATGTGATATATAGTTGATTGTTGTTTATTTTTTTCTGTAAAGAATGGTCGTCCAAGATGATAGGCGGGGATTTTGGACTGCCATTAGAAATCGATTATGCTAAAAGGATCAATTGCATGCACCATTTTAGAATCGTGATTCATTCGGTCAATTCAATATGATCGGGAAAAAATTATATGAACACGTGATTTGGACACTGAATTTGATTGCATGCAATATACAAATACGCATTTGAAAATTCATTCGTTATTTAATTATACAAAACCGAGAGAAAAAAATCGCATACAAAAACATCGCAAAAGCAGGTGCCTGGAAATGATAAGCGACTCCAATCAAATAAATACATATAAGCAAAAAGCAACGCATTCTAAATATACATATATATAATATCAAACATTACATAGAAAACAAAATGCTGACCCCCACCATAAAACTGGGTAGATCTTAGGTACTCCAGAAATGTTTCAATATGGTCCGACAAACCACAAAATGGTTATAAAAACACGTGCAATACACATTATTTCATACAATTACACTTAACCTTGTGGTACGTTCAAAATTCTACAGTAATTCTTTACAATTATATACATGTATTAACATATTTTTAATTATTAAAATTTTTATGATGTTATATCATAGAATTTCGGCAGTTAAAACTCGAGGTTGATTTCATATACTACTGTTATGAATAGTGCATGAACACTTGACACTTTGACAAAAGTAAAGATCACACACAGATAAATAAACTCATCATAGATACCAGGTTTGAAAATTTGTATTCGAGCCAGACGCGCTTTTCGTCTACAAAAGACTCATCAGTGACGCTCGAATCAAAAAAGGTTAAAAAGGCCAAATAAAGTACGAAGTTGAAGAGCATTGAGGACAAAAAATTCCTAAAAGTTTTGCCAAATACAAAATGTGTTCTTTCAGCTAGCGTTACATTTTCAATGATAACATATGTCCCTCAAATATGGGAACAGCTCGTAAAAATGGATCTCAGATTACAGGGCCACATAGGGAACAGATTACAGGGCCACATAGGGAATTTGTAAATAGATTATTGTATAGAAACAAATTGATTTACCTTGGTTATGTCCTTGTTGATGGTCGACATAATAATCTGTGTAGTCGATATTATATCTTTTTACACGATCTACAATCTGTATTTGAATATTACATATATTTTAGATAGCATTATTCACAATTAATCCTTCTTCTGTAAACTGAAGATCTCCTCTAGTTAGCTGTTCTTTCGAATTAAATGTTATTCTAGAATGTTTAGCAAATTGATACTAAAATAATTAAAACTAGGCGTCAGAGTTACTGTGAAACTACCCAGTACTCTAGGTGGTGGTGTGAATAAATGTGGATACTAAAATAATTAAAACCCGGTATCGGAGTTACTGTGAAACTACTTAGTACTCTAGTGGCGGTATGAATAAATGTGGATTCTAAAATAATTAAAACCAGGCATCAGAGTTAATGTGAAACTACCTAGTACTCTAGGCGGTGGTATGAATAAATGTGGATTCTAAAATAATTAAAACCAGGCATCAGAGTTTATGTGAAACTACCTAGTACTCTAGCGGCGGTGTGAATCAGATGTGGGTACTAAAATAATCAAAACCAGGCATCAGAGTTAATGTGAAACTACCTAGTACTCTAGCGGCGGTGTGAATCAGATGTGGGTACTAAAATAATCAAAACCAGGCATCAGAGTTAATGTGAAACTACCTAGTACTCTAGCGGCGGTGTGAATCAGATGTGGGTACTAAAATAATCAAAACCAGGCATCAGAGTTAATGTGAAACTACCTAGTACTCTAGCGGCGGTGTGAATCAGATGTGGGTACTAAAATAATCAAAACCAGGCATCAGAGTTAATGTGAAACTACCTAGTACTCTAGCGGCGGTGTGAATCAGATGTGGGTACTAAAATAATCAAAACCAGGCATCAGAGTTAATGTGAAACTACCTAGTACTCTAGCGGCGGTGTGAATCAGATGTGGGTACTAAAATAATCAAAACCAGGCATCAGAGTTAATGTGAAACTACCTAGTACTCTAGCGGCGGTGTGAATCAGATGTGGGTACTAAAATAATCAAAACCAGGCATCAGCGTTAATGTGAAACTACCTAGTACTCTAGCGGCGGTGTGAATCAGATGTGGGTACTAAAATAATCAAAACCAGGCATCAGAGTTAATGTGAAACTACCTAGTACTCTAGCGGCGGTGTGAATCAGATGTGGGTACTAAAATAATCAAAACCAGGCATCAGAGTTAATGTGAAACTACCTAGTACTCTAGAGGCGGTGTGAATCAGATGTGGGTACTAAAATAATCAAAACCAGGCATCAGAGTTAATGTGAAACTACCTAGTACTCTAGCGGCGGTGTGAATCAGATGTGGGTACTAAAATAATTAAAACCAGGCATCAGAGTTAATGTGAAACTACCTAGTACTCTAGCGGCGGTGTGAATCAGATGTGGGTACTAAAATAATCAAAACCAGGCATCAGAGTTAATGTGAAACTACCTAGTACTCTAGGCGGTGGTATGAATAAATGTGGATTCTAAAATAATTAAAACCAGGCATCAGAGTTAATGTGAAACTACCTAGTACTCTAGCGGCGGTGTGAATCAGATGTGGGTACTAAAATAATTAAAACCAGGCATCAGAGTTAATGTGAAACTACCTAGTACTCTAGCGGCGGTGTGAATCAGATATGGATTCTAAAATAATTAAAACCAGGCATCAGAGTTAATGTGAAACTACCTAGTACTCTAGCGGCGGTGTGAATCAGATGTGGGTACTAAAATAATTAAAACCAGGCATCAGAGTTAATGTGAAACTACCTAGTACTCTAGCGGCGGTGTGAATCAGATGTGGATTCTAAAATAATTAAAACCAGGCATCAGAGTTAATGTGAAACTACCTAGTACTCTAGCGGCGGTGTGAATCAGATGTGGGTACTAAAATAACTAAAACCAGGCATCAGAGTTAATGTGAAACTACCTAGTACTCTAGCGGCGGTGTGAATCAGATGTGGATTCTAAAATAATTAAAACCAGGCATCAGAGTTAATGTGAAACTACCTAGTACTCTAGCGGCGGTGTGAATCAGATGTGGGTACTAAAATAATTAAAACCAGGCATCAGAGTTAATGTGAAACTACCTAGTACTCTAGCGGCGGTGTGAATCAGATGTGGGTACTAAAATAATTAAAACCAGGCATCAGAGTTAATGTGAAACTACCTAGTACTCTAGCGGCGGTGTGAATCAGATGTGGGTATTAAAATAATTAAAACCAGGCATCAGAGTTAATGTGAAACTACCTAGTACTCTAGCGGCGGTGTGAATCAGATGTGGGTACTAAAATAATTAAAACCAGGCTTCAATATTTTCAACAGTATAATCAGATGCCTTAATCTCCGGCGCAGAGATCATATCCGTTCCGTTCAATACTTCGTAACACTACACTCAATATGACCTCGTCATATTAAGTGTAGTATTGCGGAGCATGTACGGAACGGATATGAACTCTGTGCCGGAGATTGCAGATGCCTATCATGATTCACCACTTCGGAATCTAAAGGTTTGTAGGTCATTACATTGATCATAACCAAGCATGAACGTTACATTACATTGATCATAACCAAGCATGAAAGTTACATTACATTGATCATAACCAAGCATGAAAGTTACATTACATTGATCATAACCAAGCATGAGAGTTACATTACATTGATCATAACCAAGCATGAAAGTTACATTACATTGATCATAACCAAGCATGAAAGTTACATTACATTGATCATAACCAAGCATGAAAGTTACATTACATTGATCATAACCAAGCATGAAAGTTACATTGCATTGATCATAACCAAGCATGAAAGTTACATTACATTGATCATAACCAAGCATGAAAGTTACATTACATTGATTAGATGTCTTTTATTTATGCCGTTGTTAGCTTACCAAATGTTTTGATGTACAGTTTTACAAACAAAAACGGTAAATTGAACGATAATGTTGTTAAATGAATATTGCATTGCAATTTACTATAATCAAGTTGAGATTTTTCTTCTTTAACGTTTCAATTATTTAATTGGATGTAATGCACAATGTGCTATTTGCAAGTTTTCTGTTAGAGCAACTTGATGTTTTCATATTGTGTAAGGCTGCGATATTATCATAATCACCCATTTTATAATTTTAACTTTTCAAACTCCATCTCATTTTTTTCAAGTGTTCTTGGAATGTAATTTTTTTTCTGTTCGTAGAGATCGTCCGAAAAAACATTTTTAACAACCATCACGAAAATAAGAATGAACTGAACTTAAGAAAAGGGTTAAGCTTCTAAAATCTTTTCTTACAATGTATGTAATTTTCTAGGATAAATATTTTTTTCTTCGTAAAAATTTAATCCCATACTGTCATTATGGAAGCAGGATACCCGTTAAACTATATTGGTTTTTGTATATGTATGTATGCTACGTTTAAGCGACCTTTCATTAGATGCACCACCATGAGTTATGGTGTAAAGAACGACATTTAGCGCACTGTATCGGCACAAATTTAATGTGAGCATTGGCCTACCCAGTTCTCCAGCCTAGCCGTGACGGGACTTACTTCCAGAAAGTTAACCTTCCCCAAAACATAAATAAATATAATGCAATAAAACATACGAACACACCCACTCGCCTGATTTTCTCATCCTCACAATATAAAACGTGCAAAATATGTACAAAATGAGAAATATGGTCACCCCGGATGCCGCCCAAATGCCGGGAAACCGGTAAGGACATACTTGAATTCCAAACCCATACCGCTAAATGCCCAGCTGTATTATTTGTAGAGGAAAGCCGATAATCCTTCGATACAGGATCTCGGAAAGAAACTACCGATCAATAAGGGGAACAGCTAAATCAATCAGACATCAAATAGATTGGTCTGATAGTTTCCCACAGAGAAACTACTAATGCCATCTGACCACATGTCTCAAACGAACCTGAAAAGATCTGCAGAAACTTTCCTCAAAAAAAACAATAATAATCTAAAACTTAAAATATGCGATGTAAGGATAATACAATTATCCATGAAACCATTTTGACGAAACACTTTCAATGATGTTAAAGGATTCTCTGCAAAAACTTTCTTGTCCGCTCTCATCGGCATGCTTTATTTATATTTGTGTGCATCTTTTATTTTCTACTCAGGACATAAAATACATTAGCTGTATTTGGCAAAACCTTTCGGAATCCTATGCCATTCATGCTGTTCAACTTTGTACTTTTGTAGGCTTTAAACTTTTTTATTTGAACGTTACTGGTTAGTCATTTGTAGACGAAACGTGTGACTGGTGTTAAAAGTTATAAGCCTAGTATCTTTGTTGATTGTTTAGTAAAACCGTTAAATGCAGAATGTATGTATTTATGTATCAATTGTATTGCTTTCATTACATATCAGATTCAGTTTCTCTCGAGTGAAATCGTATTCAAGCGTTCAGGACCAAAACGAGTTGGTATCGCTTGACAACAGAAAAGACAAATGTATATGTTTAAGAAAAAAACACGATTAACTACGAAAAGACCAAACCTCATTTGCAACTTGTTGTCCGGAAAGTTTGCCTGTAAAAATAAAAGATGACATGATATAAATTAAAACCCTAAATATAAAATAAATATAAAAAAAAAGGTAAAATCACAAAAATACCGAACTCTGAGGAAAATTCAATCGGAAAGTCCCTAATCGCATGGCAAAATCAAATGACAAAACACATCAAACGAATGGACAACAACTGTCATATTCCTGACTTGGTACAGGCATTTTCAAATGTAGAAAATGGTGGATTGAACCTGGTTTTATAGCGCTAAACCTCTCACTTGTACGACAGTCTTATCAAATTCCGTTATATTTACAACGATGCGTCAATCTGTTTATTATTTGTTATAGAATAGAAAATTGAAACGGAGAATGTGTCAAAGAGACAACAACTCGACAAAGAGCAGAAAACAGCTCAAAGCTTAATTATTTGTAAGCATGTACACTACACGTCTTTTTGGAATAACCGAGATCAGGTAAGCAGTGACCAAAAGATAAAAGAGCTAGCATGTTTTAACACGATAAACAACATTACAGAAATGATCCAAATTGAAAAACCAACACAGTTTAAGGTCAACTTTACCTGAGGACGTTTGGATTTAAGTTGCAGCACAATTTTATAAATATTATGAAAACGGAAATTTACCAATAACATATATCGCTTAATCAGAAGGTACCCTCGCTGACTGTTAGACCTACAGCAGAACAATTGTTATTCCAAATATCCTCAATGGTATCTCGGTATGTATTGTAAAAATGTATGTATAAATTTTCAAGAACAACTATTGCATAATCTTTGTAAAACGTCACCAGCGTCTGAGCAGAAAGTTGATGCACCAGGGGTATGTCAAAGAACGTCTCGTCCTTTTTCTAAAAAAGGTTCATCGGAAGGAACCAAGACCTTGTTGATAAATATTCCGTATCAACTTCACAAATAATACATGATGGTCTTGAAGTATAGATTCTGCATACTGACGTTGTTTATCATCTTAACAACGTGTAATATTGTTCTTTCATTTGTCTTTGTTCTATTATTAATATTACTTTTACTGTTTGGTTTGTTTTCTGTGATATCCATTTGACGTGGCTAGGTACTTATACATTCCGTCAATGTGTTTGTATTATCTTTCATTTTTGCTGGTGTGTTTTGTATATGCGACTTTTTGTGTTTCTGTAGTTCTTATAACGTGACTCTGTACTTTAAAAGATCCCGTCATTATGTTATTGTTCTATTATATGTCATTGTATTATTGTTCTATTGAAAATTTGAAAATACTTTGAACGACAAACGACAAATTTATTTTACTCCTGTAGTGGTATTAACCATATGTGGATTCTTAAAAATTCTAAAGAACTTCTGGACAATTTTAAATCTCGGTCTATTTCTGAAATTAATTCTAACATAACTTTTGATTTTTTAACCCTGTATACCAACATTGCACATGTGAAATTATAAAATTGTTTTGAATAATCATTGAATGACAAAATTTCTTCTTATGTGACGTTTACATTTTCTGACGTCAGACACGCGAAGCAATGAAAGAGGGACGAAAGATACCAGAGGGACAGTCAAACTCATAGATCGAAAACAAACTGACAACGTCATGGCCAAAAATAAAAAGACAATCAGACAAATAATAGTACAGATGACACAACATAGAAAACAAAAGACTAAGCAACACGAACCCCACCAAAAACGGAGTGATCAGTTGAATTAATATGTTGTGCGACAGAATGCGATTTTTTTCTACGAATGAATTTAAAAGAAATATTTGATAAAGCGTATCGTCAGTCTCCCCTACGTATATAAATTTATGACAATATTTACTTTATATTAAATATATGAAAATATTGAAATTGATAAATTCATAATTAATAATTGTTTGCGATGCTTTACAATCACGAATATTTCAACGTGAAAGACATCCCAAAAATCAAAACTCGCATACTTGTATTAAATTTTGTGTATGCAGCGTTTCCGAAAATTAAAATGATTTATCTCGCGTGTTTGTCCATTGTACAACAGTTGTAAATAACAGCATTCAATCATTATTGAATTCACAGTTTGAATAGAGAGTTTTAACTTGGAGAAACAAATCTTTTTTCAAATTATTCAAATGAATTAAACTTGTTTATGGTTTCATTATATTGACGATATTCCTGTTTAAAAGGTTAACGTTAAAAGGATAAATGTATACATGTACATATTTGCAAAGATAAAAGTAAAAATAAAGAGATATATATACAAGTCACAAAAATGGTCATAATTTAATTTTGGACCTGCGTGTATGCAATTTTCAATAAAGATATTATTCATCGAAAGAATCTAAAAAATAATTATCAGACATGAATGTAAATTCAATTTTTTGCCGTTTCCCCGGTTCGAAACATTGATTTATGATTAGACAGCAAACTTTTGATTGTGATATTTGCCTAACTACATAATCGAACGTTATTATTGTCTCTATTAATATTCATACTCAAATCTAAACTTGTCTTGAGTTGAGTGTAACACCATTTAAAACTATTCAACTAAAAAATTCATTTGATTTTTTTTTTTATATAAACTTATATATGTTTCATTCGAATTGTGAATTAAAAAATCAAATACAAAGTTCTTTGTTTTTTATAAACCCAAAATAAGTAGATATTAAGCAAATAAAATATTTGTTTCATATGTTTGTGTCATTCAATTAATTTGAAAAACAATATTTTGTCATATCGGGGCCGTTTATAGCTAACTGTACAATATGGTCTTTTGTCATTGTTGAAGGCCGTATGGTGATATAAAGTTGTTGCTAAAATACACGTCGTTTGTATTTTATTGTTGTCTCAATGGCAATCATGCCACATCTCCTTAGTTTGTATAAAAAGAATCTTCCTCACAATCTTATATTAACATTGAGATTAAGTTTTAAAACTTTTGCATGTACGTTAATGAATTAAAAAAAAGATATAGGATTTGTCGTTATTGAAACTCATTAATGTTTAAATTGTTTAATGTTTCATCAAATTTTATAATGACAGGGTTTAGTAATACAAATAAATAGAAAGTAATAGAAAATGAAAGGATATGGAGTAAATGTACATGGGACAAAATCGCACAAAATACATAGAAAACATAGAAAATTATCAATGAACAGGGCTTTTATTCCTGTTCTTCATCTTGACAGTTGATGTAGGGTCTTCAACAATGAACGAATCATTCATACCCTACAACAAGGTCAAGACGGCCCCTAGCGTCGACTTAAGCGGTACTATTGATAAAAATAAATCACAGTTCACCTTCTTTCTCCCACCCGTCTCGGAACGCAAACTTGTGCGATGCTTGTGTACGACGGTTCTCCAGTCGAAAGCTCTAGGGATACAAGAAAAGTGTAGTAATTGTGAAAGACATCGATCGCCGCTAAAATATGCCTTGAAGTAACACATCTCGGGTGCGGTCAATGAATTACATAATTTATAATTACGGGCGAGGTTTTTCAACATATATTTGTCATACGTTGCCCAACAAAAGACCAATAATTTCGAAACAACAAATGATAGACAATACATATAAAACTAAAAAACAAATGATAGACAGCACGGGCACATCGAAATATATGTAAGAAAACCTAGCAGTTTAAAATAGTATGAAAGGGCAATATACAAAACAGATGACCAGACCAGTATTTTGAAGAAATTTAACCAAACATGAAATTTTGACGGTGTATTAATTTGAGAAATTCTCACATGAACAAGCACACCATAACTGTAAATATTATAAGAGCATACACCTCAAGCACGGGGAAACGTTCTACTGCCTCCACACAGCACTAGAGAAAAACTGTAGAATCAATAGAAAATGAAAGGATATGGAGTAAATGTACATGGGACAAAATCGCACACAATACATAGAAAACATAGAAAATTATCAATGAACAGGGCTTTTATTCCTGTTCTTCATCTTGACAGTTGATGTAGGGTCTTCAACAATGAACGAATCATTCATACCCTACAACAAGGTCAAGACAGCCCTTAGCGTCGACTTAAGCGGTACAAAAGATAAAAATAAACCACAGTTCACCTTCTTGCTCCTCACCCGCCTCGGAGTAACAATGCTTAACGGGTGCTACATGTGGAATAGGATATAATTACCCTTCCTCAACACCTGAGATCGCCCCTGGTTTTTGGTAGGGTTCGAGTTGCTCTGTCTTTAGTTTACTATGTTGTGTTTTGTATACTGTTGTTTGTCGTTTTGTTTTTATTTTATTTCCCATGGCGATGTCAATTTATTTTCGACTGATGAGTTTGAATTTCCTTTTAGTATCTTTCGCCTATCTTTTTCATTGATACAGATAAAAGGCCTTGTTTTTATATATATATATATATAAGAAGTGAAAAATATCAAAGGTAGAATCAAAACACATAAGACAAAATCATGTCAAAAAGCGACAAACGACAAAAAGTCAAACAATAGTCTACTTAACACTACATAAAAAACTAAAGGCTGAGAAAGACCGAGTAAATCTCAGAAACTCGACTTAAATATTTGATGATATGACATGAAAGTTTGATATATATAGAAAGGTTAGAACTTACCGAGTATCTTTTCCGTATATCTAGCATCAGATTGAAGAACAACTAGCGCTACTAGCCAATACCATAGGCCCATATATATTAACATCTTTCAACGTGACTTCGTTCAATGCAGAATACTTCTAAATGATCAGTTTGAATGCTGCAATTTATTAATAAGATTCTTTTGTAAAACATTTATCCTTTTCAAATAAAAGAATTTTTATATTTTAAGCAACATGTTTCTCTTTGATTATTTAATAAGAACACATTTTTCTCAATTTGATTTTCGTTTAATAATATTAAATGAATTATACACAGCATTTAAACATATAAAATGCATTGCCGCGACCATTATAACAAAGTAAACAAGCAAATCAAAAGGTACAACATTAAAAATTAAAGCATCAAAGTAAACAAAAAAAAAATCAAAAGGTACAACATTAAAAATTAAAGCATCAAAGAGAAACGAAGGCAGTCTGATAAGTGTAAATGCTTTATTGTTGTTACTTTTGATTTGGTCAAGAGGGTTCATTTGTTACAATATAAGTATTCAAACTGAAGTTTGATATTTGATTTATTGCTTGTCCTACACTTTACATTAGTGGGTGCAGACATTCATGTATTCATTTATTTTTCTTTTAATATTTTTCACTTACTCGGAGAATTCATCATTCAAATTTCCTGAAAATTACATTATCCAATAATATCGGTAAGGATAGGAATTGCTACCAAACCACATAAGAGCGGAGTGGAGAGTGATTGTTAAAATGAAATTTCGTTTACCGTCAGCTGTTGTTTCCCCAAATTCTCAAAAAACAAATTAAAAATATACCAGACGTATAATGTAGTACACCAGACGCGCATTGCGCCTAAATCATTCACTAAATGTATAACAAACATTTTACTTGAAAGCATATAACAACTTAGTGCAAAACATTTTATGTTGATGATTCAGTGTTTTTTTAACGTACAAATGTATTTTTTAACAAAATATTATGAACTCCATAGCAGATTAAAAATTGGTCTATTTCTATCTATTCTATTGTGCATTTTGTATTGTGATGAAAACATCGTCAACATTTGTATCTCTTACCAAATTGCTAAAAACAAATCACCTTAAAATGGCACTATAATTACATGAAATAAGAATTCTAATGCAATTATTTTGTATCAATGGTTCTGATTGGATGACAATAAGCGTAAAATTCCCTATCACCCTGTCTGTAACTAAGGAAGCCGACATTTTGAATTCCTGAATGTATTGACATGTAATTTTTTCAATAATAAACAAAAAAAAACTCACATTTTGCACCTAGAAATCTTCTTTTTATCATATTTTATTACATTTTGAAGCTGACAAGAAGCCAGAAAACGCCCAGTGTTTACGTTTGATGCCGGAAGCATACCTATGACGTCAAAGAAGATAACATCATTTCGCGGAATTTTCGTTTAATGAAAATTTTGCACTGAAATAATGACTAAAATTGAATGATTTGTTTTTTTTTGCATTAGAATAGAGATAACTGTATTTGATGCTTTGCGGACGTCCATCGGTAGTTTTATTGTCGCAAATTTCCGTTTACCTGTCTCCGCTCCGCGTCGCCAGGTAAACTAAATTTGCAACAGTAAAACTACCGATGGACGTCCGCAAAGCTTCAATTTCAATACAGTTATCTCTAAAATTGCTGGTATTTTGGTGCATAATTAATTATAAGGTGAATAGTTTCGGTTTCAAATAAGATTGGTTGTATTTGTTTTTTCTGTTCTGCATCTTGTTACCGACATACACACAGGCAGAAAGACACACAGTCATACAGATCGACCGACAGATCATGCATGCTCACAGAGAAAAAAAGATAGTAGCACAAGTAAAGAACATGAATGATTACTATATATGTTTTACGTGACGTTTACATTTTCTGACGTCAGACACGCGAAGCAATGAATGTGGTTTTTAATTTGATAGATGCTTTTGTGCTTTTTTGTAAATGATTGTTTGTTTTGATATTGTAACACAGTGATGACTGCTGTACCCATATTTTGATTATTTTATTTATTATGTCTGTTTTGTTCACGCATCGTTGTAAATATAACGGGATTTGATGAGACTGTCGTACAAGTGAGAGGTTTAGCGCTATAAAACCAGGTTCAATCCACCATTTTCTACATAGGAAATGCCTGTACCAAGTCAGGAATACGACAGTTGTTATCCCTTCGTTTGATGTGTTTGAGCTCTTGATTTTGCCACTTGATTAGGATTTATATCTATAAATTGACTATGAGGGTCGGTTGAAAACAAAACTTTACGACAAAAGAGATGATTTCAGCTTCCCAATAGTGAAGCATTGGGAAGCTGAAATCATCAATTCGTAAACTTTACGGACGCCATCACGAGTTGGTTGACCGTTATGGAATATCTGTTATATAAATGATATCGGATATGTTCCTTATGTGGTAACTACAATCCCGTTCCCTTTTTACGAATGTGACCTATCGAATTAGACGTTTTACCTTTATTTGTGACATTTTTACCAATTGTGTCTGTTTGTTCACGCATCATTATCAATATTATTAAATTTGATGCGACTGTCGTACAAGTGAGAGGTTTGGCGCTATAAAACCAGGTTCAATCCACCATTTTCTACATTTGAAAATGCCTGTACCAAACGACAGTTGTTGTCCATTCGTTTGATGTGTTTTGTCATTTGATTTTGCCATGTGATTAGGGACTTTCCGATTTAACTTTCTTCGGAGTTCAGTATTTTTGTGATTTTACTTTTTACATATATGAAAATGCTTCAAGCCTCCCCCAAGAGCCAAGACCATAAGATGGTTGAAATAAAACCGCAGAAAAAAATCAAGCAACATTACAGATGTCCAATATCTAAAACAACAGCTATTATCTATGAAGAATAAACTATCTTGAAGATATCAATAAGACCGATATCAATAATGGTTATTTAAACTAAAAAAAAGTATCTAGTCAAGAAATACAACTTGAAGTACGGCTTGTACAATGTGAAACAACTATGTTCAATGATGTTAATTGAGATTACATGTGCACCATCGGCATATCACAATGATCAAGAACTATGAGCATACAGCATTTGTACAGAGGAATTAATGACATTTTTTGACATTTTCTATTTATGTTTATAATATATTTATGAGCAAGTATTTTGTCTTTAAATCATGAAACAGATTTTAAGAAAATAATTCTGAAAGCAAGAAAAATTTTGATATATATTAAGTTAATTTAGGCGAAATGCGTGTCTGGTGTACCAAATTATAAGCCTTGTATCTTTCTAGTGTTTAGAAAAAAGGTGCGGAAAAAACCGGATTGTAAACGAAATACTATTTTAACAATGACCCTCTATTCCGCTATTATAGAGTAGGGTAACAATTCAACTCTTCAGAGGTAATATTGGGCAATGTGATTTTGGTTTTGTAGAAATGTGAATGATAGACTCTCCTATTAATCAAATCAAGTGAATAAATAATTATCTGTATCAACTTATGATAAATGAAGGACCAGCTATAAATTGAGGATCCAACTTCAGTTTGAATGGTTATATTGGAGAAAATGAATACTTTTTTTTTCCGCACTACAAAATCTAAAAATTCGAAGTAACACCAACAACGAATATACCTATCATTTCTATTAAACAGACTGCCTTTCACTTTGATGCTTGATTTTCTAATTTTTTTATTTGAACTTATTTTTGTTTACTTGGTTATATTTTTCACGGTTATTAATTTAATGTGTTTATATGCCTTGAATAATATATTTAATATTTTAAGTTGAACATTAAGTTAAGAAAATGTGTTTTAATGAATAAGCAAAGACAAACATGTTGTGTAAAATATATGAATTCTTATTTTTCAAAAGGATAAATGCTTTTCAATATAATGTTATTGCTAACAAGGCGTATTCAAACTGATCGTTTTTAAGAATCCTGCCTCAGGTGCAATCACATTGAAAGTTGTCGATATATATGCATGATATGTGTCTATGGTATTGCTTCACAGGACTTGTTCATTTGCTGTTGCTCTTCAGACTGATGCTAGATCTAACGAAAAGATGATCGTTAAGTTATAACCTTTGTCTATATCTAACTTTTATTTATATCATTCAATTGTTATTTGGAGTTTTGTATACTATTGTTTGTCTTTTCGTCATTGTCGATTTCGATTCTCTCTCTTGCTTTTTTCGCCTTTTTTTATATTTAAACCTTTGTCGTCCGTCAGCCTATTCATTTACCGTGGATTCTTTTTTCTTAAAATAACGCTTCTTAAATCTGTCACTTAAATGGACTCACCAAAGTATATTCAATTGTTTCCTTTGTGTGCCTTATTTCATTAAGTTTGAATTGGCTAATTTACTGATTTCTGTTCACTAATAGAATTAATTTAAAAACTTACTCTTAATTTTTGTAATTTGTATATGCCATCACTGGAAATTGAACCTCCCTGAAATCTGATATGTGAGACTGGCATAAACGCTTCGACGACACCTCTCGGCTACAAATGGGTTTTAATTTAAATGTCTATATATATATATATTTTTACAAGTCTAAATTGAAAACAACGTTCAACCCTATGATTGCGTTGGATAAAAACCGCAATTTTTATACGTGTGCATGCAAAACAAATTTCTTGGTAGAGGGGTATAAATACAGCACAAACAACATTTTCCAAAAGACCAAATGAGTGAAAAAGTATATTTTAACAAAACGCATTTGACTAGCAGGTCGAACAACTGATGTTCTTAAACCCTGCTGACTACCATTGGCGATTGCCAAATGAACGGATCACAAGATGTAACAAAATAGATCTTTTAATTATTTATTACCAAACAGAAAACAATAAACTTGCGGAAAAGATGGTATACCGCAAACACGAGGTGCAAAAATTTGTACACCATATCCGGATTTCGACAATTAATGTCTCTTCAGTGATGTTAGGAATCGAAACGGTATTTGGAAGGCCATATAATTTACCTCAATTTAGGACAGACTCTTGAATTTTGAAAGAGTCAAAATTGGATGAACGGATCATATAAACCCGAAGGCAAATATAATACAAGCCCAAACGAAAAAATATAAACAAGTCTAAACTGAAAACAACGTTCAAACCTATGATATCGTTGGATAAAAACCGCAATTTTTATACGTGTGCATGCAAAACAAATTTCTTGGTAGAGGGGTCTAAATACACCACAAACAGCATTTTCCAAACGACCAAGATGAGTGAAAAAGTATATTTTAACAAAACGCATTTTTATATATTTATATGAACATTTGATACACATCGGTACATCGGACCTACAGGGCTTGTACCTTTATGTATACACTGCATGAAAACATGCATTTACATCAATTTTGGCAAGTATGCAAATGTTTGTTAAAGCTAAGTACTTTTCTGCCAGATATATTTACGGACTTACATATGTACTGATAAATGTATCATACCTTTAATATTATTTAACTGGTCTTCAAAGATATGTTAAATAGAGCAATTTTTTTTCCATAGCTTTTCACATATTCTAAAGATATGTAAAGATAAGCCTCATATTTGCATTTACTATCCAGGGTATAAAAGGTAATCAAAGATACAAATTTACAAAACTTCTTTATACTGGTGTTGGCAGTTTTGAGAGACCGCGGTTTATGAAAAATTTGCAGGTACAGTAAATATAGATAAATATTTGTGTAGAATTTGCAATCCTTTGGCTATGTATTTCATGTATGTAAAGGTAAGCATTTTATTTGCGAAAACTTTCTTGCATTCAAGTGTGTTTCAGAGATATTAATATTTTCTAAATATATTTACAGTGGTATGTATAGTATAGAGAGACCGCAGTTTACACGACATTGATAACCAGGGTAAATGCTGTCAAGTATTTGTGTTATATTTGCAATCCTTTGTCTGTGTAGTTCAAGTATGTAAAGTTGTGCGTTTTAATTACGAAAACTTTCTTGCATCAAAGTTTATTACAGAGATATTAATATTTGCTAAATATCTTTACAGAAGTATGTAAAAATATGCATTTTATTAGCGAAAACTTTCTTGCTTCAAAGTTTGATACAGAGATAATCTTAGTTATCTTGGTGTAATCAGGGGTGTACTGAATTTTACACCGGTGTGGAAAATTCATACACCCTGAGGCGCAGCTGAAGGTTGTATGCATTTTCCACACCGGTGTAAAATTCCGTACACCCCTGATTACACCAAGATAACGAATTTATTTCTTTTACTCATTTTAAACCGGGATGTAAAATTGAAAAATGCTCATGAAGAATTCCCAGTGCAACATTTTTTCAACACGGATGTTGCTGCGCATTGTCAAATATTTTTTTTTTATTTTTCTTTATTTTCGGGAAAATTGGAAATTTTTGTGTATTTTTAATTTGGGGAAAAAAATATTTTTATTTTTTTTTTTCTTCTTGATTTTGGCAAAATTTTTATTTTTTGGAATTTTTGGCAAAATTTTATTTATCCCCGGGTGAACAAGGGTGGGGTGTTTATTTACATCATGGTAATTAACCAATCAAATTGCAGGATTTTTGCTGCATAAGAGATTATGATATTTGAAGCTCTCTTGGTGTAGAAAAGATAAATCTAAAGCAACAAGAATGGACTATTTTCTTAAAGGACCCGCAGTTTACAAAAACTGTACTTCCTGTGACATAGGGCCAATAGTTCTACAATATACCGATCATAATTGTGTTTCATTAAAAATAAATATTAATAGAGGTTTTAAAGGAAGAGGGTACTGGAAATTGAACAGTAGTATACTAGAAAATGAGGACTATGTGAAAAGAATTTCTAATTTGATAACCGATTATAAAGTACAAACTTTCTTGATCATGACATACAATGGGATCATTTTAAAACCGAGGTAAGAGATTTTTCAATTTACTATTGCAAATCTAAAGCTAGAGAGAAAAGAGATAAAATAGATATTTTAGAAAAAGACTTACAAAGACTGAATATCCTAGCTAACACTATAAATAATGATATAACTAAACTAACATTATTAAAAACAATAGAAAAACCCAGAAGAAGAATTATGAAAGATTTACTTCGAAAAAATAAAGGGTAACCGATTTAGATCTAGAGCAAAACGGGTGGAAGAGGGTGAAAACAACTCAGTTATTTTCTAGGACTTGAGAAATCTAGGCAAAGCAAAAAAACTATAACACAATTATATGATGAAAAGGGGAAATAACTAGAGATCAAAATGAAACTAAACCGTGCGTCAGGATCAGATGGGCTAAATGTAGAATTTTACATAAAATTTAGGTAGGAATTAAAAACTTTGATAGTGTATACATTTAATTATTGCTACACTAGAGGACAATTATCAAACACACAAACAATAGGTGTTATATCCTTAATTTATATAAAACATGACCCTTTGTCACTTGACAACTATCGTCCTATAACACTTTTGAATTATGATGTAAAACTACTGGCATATGCTCTGGCACAAAGACTTAAACCTTTACTTAATTAAATTGCTAACTTTTTATACATTGTGACTTAGATGGAGAGTTGTCTAATTGGCACTCATACCACATCTTCTTGTTTATATTTTACACACTGATCAAAAAGGATATATAAAGAACAGGTAAATTGGCTTCAATATGAGACAGATGCAAGATGTTATTGACTACTCAGAAAATTTTGAAATAGATGGAGCTGTTTTATTTTTAGACTTTATCAAAGCTTTTGACTCTCTTGAGTGGAATTTTATGTTAGAAACAATAAAAAAAAATTGGTTTTAAGGAAAGTTTCCTTAAATGGATTCAACTTATGTATTCAGACATTTAAGGATGTATAACTAATAATGGACGGGTTTCTATTCGTTTTAAAGCATTTTGTGGATTAAAACAAGGCTGTCCATTATCTTCGTTACTCTTCTTTGTTGCTGTAGAAATAATGGCAATCAAAATTAGAGAAAATAAAGATATAAAGGGATTAGAAATAAAGCTAGATACCAGCACTCATACCCTAAATATATGTCAACTAGCAGTTGATTCCACTCTGTTCTTACATTCTAAACCAGACATCACAGTAGCTTTAAATTTAATTGAAATATTTGGCAACTTTTCTGGTCTAAAACTCAACAGAACTAAAACTGAACGAATATAGCTAAGCAAATTAAAACACTGTAAAGAAAAATTTGAAAATATTAACTGGTGTAATAGTCCAATCAAAAGTTTGGGAATTTACCTTGGGCATAATAAATTTGAGTGTCAAAGACTTAATATCGAAAAACAAATACTAAAATGTGAAAAAATAATAGCAAACTGGAGGAAAAGAAAACTAAGTTTATAAAGAAAAGTAGTAACTAAATCTTTAATTCTACCAAACTTAACATATATAGTATCAAACACTGTCATACCAAAAGATTTTCTACAAAGGTTCAAAACCATCATACAATTTCATATGAAATGGTGAAAAAAGAGATAAAATTAAAAGATCAACACAAAAAAGGGGACTGAGAAAAATAGACATTGAAATGTTTATTAACTCCATACATATAGGTTGGATAATAAAACTATTTGATAATAGAAAGGACAATTGGACAGTGATCCCAAGATTTTAATTAAATAGAATGGCAAATAATTTAATAATTTTTTAAAATGAATCTGAAAAATATAAATGATCTAGATAAAACAATTTTAAAAGTTTACAAGAATTTTACAAAGATTTAATTAAAACTTTGATTAGTTGTAAAGGAGGAGCATCAACATATCCACAAGACTTTCTGCAAATAAGAAAACAGTTTATATTGGGAAATATTTTTATCAAACTAAATGGAAAATGTCTATTCGTTGACGAATGGGTAAAAAGCAACCTGTTTTTTTTCTAAATGATATCATAGAGAAAGAGGTCAAATCGCAGAGAAATTTATACTTTCTAAACTGAAAAATAAACAGGATTGGACCAGGCAGATATTTTGCACAAAAAAGCAATACCAAAACATTGGCGTAATACAATAAGTCAAAGATAATTCAATTAAAACCAATGTTGATATTCATAAAACTATAAATAGTCTAAAAATCATGCTCAACAAAGAAATCGATTCTAAAATAAGTTCAAAACAAATTTATAATATTATTATAAATGACAACAAACCAGATAAACCAATAGGAGTTATAATTCGGGAACAATTGTTTGCCAAAAAATCAAATTTTAAACTAGAAAATTGTTTTCACTTTATTTTTAACTACCTACCTGAAAGCAAACTGAAAATATTTACGCGGAAATTAATTCACTTCATTCTACCATGCAATGACTTACTAGCAAAATGGAAATACTGTCAGATAATAGATGTAATCATTGTAGTATAAAAGAAAATACTATAGACACTTTTTTTCTATCTTGCAGCTACAATACTGATTTTACATAAAAAATATTAGACCTACTTAATTTCTTAGGTTTAAGTAAAAGCATTCTAAATATGGAAAATAATATAGTTTGATATAAAATAAATGACGAAGCATACCATGAATAATAACGACAACAGTAGTATACCGCTGTTCAATAGTCATAAATCGATTAAGCGAAAATAAATCCGGGTCACAAACCAAAACCGAGGGAAACACATCAATTATAAGAGGAAAACAACGGAACAACAGAAAAACTGAACTGCAACAAAAACAAACGCCCACTTAATTAACTACCTTTTAACAGTATTTTTTTTTCCATCTACAAATCATATTATATCTCTGAATCAAAAAGGAAAAAGATAGATATTTTAAAAATTGTTGAAGTTTATAATGTTATTAAAAGAAAAAATTGAAAATTAAGTACAAAAACCCTCAACTACATAAAACAATCATGAAAGTTTTAACTTAAAATATATACTGAAATAGATTTATGTATTACCTAAACAACGAGTATGTCACATGACTCGAGCATGTCAGGTGACTTAGATATATATGTACCTTTCCACACCAGACACATGTTTATAAAAGAGTTATGGTATTATATTCATATACTTATTTTTATTTTCTTTTAACTTTGTGTTGTATATTTGGATGTATGTATAATCATGTCTACCTGCGTATTTTGTATACTTTAACAGAACTATACAAGAAGTTCTAATACCTCAAAGTCTAAAAAGCAGCAAGACATTTTTAGTGCAAACTTAAGCTTTTGCTACAAAAATGAATAAGATTATAATTAACTTACCTGTTAATATACGACAATTTGTTTATATATATTCCGTAAACATTCAATATAATCCAATTATGTACTGGCTTCCGAAGCTGCATAAAACACAATACAAACATAGATTTATTTCGTCTTCAAGCCATTGTTCCACTACTAAAATGTCTATTCTATTTACTAGTACACTTGGCACAATTAAAAACCTAGTAATAAATTGTTCAAATAAGGCCTTTGAAAATAGTGGAATTAATTACTTTTGGAGTGTCAAAAAATCGTTTGAAGTACTTGATAAATTGCATGCTTTGATTGGTGATTTCGAATCTGTTCAAAGTTTTGATTTTTCTACCCTATATACCACTTTGCCTCATTAAGAATAATTCACACATCTAAGTAAATGGGCATTTAAAAAGTCAGAATGCAAATATATATGTTCAAACTTTTTTAAGTCATTTTTCAGTAACAACAAAAAAAGAACTATGTTAATTAGACCTGCTTTGATACGATAACTGCACTTGAATTTTTACTAGAAAACATTTTTGTTCGCTATTGAGATTCCGTTTATCGTCAAGTTATTGGAATTCCAATGGGGACCAACTGTGCACCACTTATTGCGGACCTGTTTCTGTATTGTTATGAGTTACAATTTATGACTAAAATCAGCAAAGACCCATCGAAACAACATCTGATACAAAAATTTAATAACACTTTTTGATATTTGGATGACATTTTGGCTCTCAATATTGACGACTTCAGTATATACACTAAAGAGATTTATCCTGTTGAACTGACTTTAAATAAAGCTAATACTAACAATGAACACTGCCCTTCCCTAGATCTTGATGTCTATATCTTTAACGGGAAGCTTAATACCAAAATTTACGATAAAAGAGATGATTTTTCATTTCCTATTGTTAACTATCCATTTTTAGATGGTGACGTTCCCTTGTCACCATCTTATGGTGTTTATATATCTCAACTTGTTCGATTTGCTCGTGTATGTAAGAACGTATTTGTTTTAACGAAAGAAATATCTGTATTACTGAAAAATTATTGCATCAGGGTTTTTCGATATCACAAACTAGTCAAAACATTCACTAAATTTTATAATCGGTACAAGGACACCATTCATAAAATAAATATAAATCAACATGCAGACATCTTATACGTTCAGGCATTTCGCATCCAATCTTTTATGGTAATATTCTATACAAAGCACAAAAATGTCGTCATTCACCTCAAAAGCTAACCAAACCTTTAAATAGATCTAGACATATTCAAAAGGGATATAGTTACGATACTGTTGTCAGGTCATTAAAGATGGCATATTTTGGAATTAATATTAATTCACTCATAGGGTCTTTGCATCGGAAATAAACACATTTATTCTAAAACAAGTTGTTGGCATGATACGGGTTATGTTCTACTCATATATTTTATGATGGTATGATACTTAACCCCTTACGGGAGGGATTGTGCTTGATTTTCATATGATGAAGACATAATTTTTCAATCAGTTTAATTGAGGTCTGGAGCTGGCATGTCAGTAACTGCTAGTAGTCCTTTGTTAATTTATTATCATTGTCATTTCGCTTAGTTTCTTCTGTTACCTATTCTGACATCGGATTCGGACTTCTTTTAAACTGTGCGTATTGCTGTGTGTTTGTTTATTCTACATTGGTTAGAGGTACAGGGGGAGGGTTGAAAACACAAAACATGTTTAACCCCGCCGCATTTTTTTGCGCCTGTCCAAAGTCAGGAGCCTCTGACCTTTGTTAGTCTTGTATGTTTTTTAATTATAGTTCATTTATATGTTTCGGAGTTTAGTGTGACGTCCATTTTCACTGAACAAGTACACATTTTTGAAGGCCGCCTCCGGGTGCGGGATTTTCTTGCTGTGTTGAAGACCATTAGTGGCCTTGGTCCATTTTCTGCTCTTTGGTCGGGTTGTTGTCTCTTTGACACATTCCCCATTTCCATTCTCAATTTAACTATTTGAAAATTTTACGACCATGCACTTACATAAACTTTTTCAGATTAGGTTGTTTGTTTATAATTATGAATACCCTGATATTATAACACAATAAACAAAGATCTTGAGTGTTATCTCCTGCATTGGTGTTATATTTTTTACTTATATGTAAATGAATCGATGTTCCTGGCTAGGGCGCTTAGCTTTCGAATCAACCAATTTCATAAAAGGGGAGTAGATATTTATTTCTTACAGGGTTGTTCTAATCACGCTAATTTATGAAATAAAACCCAGACGATGTGAAGACATGACAAAATAAAAGAACAAATGAGGCTATCAGAGCAAAAACAAAAAAGAAATAAAACGGTAACTAATCAGTACAATATAATGAGTACAACAAACAGTTAAAAGATCAAGATGTGTATATCTATACTTCACATGCCTATAAATAAACAACACAAACGCAAATATAAATCTGCCGACAGTCCGCCGTATTTGATGGATGCCGGATATAATATCATAACAAATACACTTTTTTTATAACCCAATTTTTTTAGTGTAAACCTGTATCCGACGACAATGCACAAGCCTATCGCAGGAAAAGGGTGTTTGAACCTTACCAGAATTTCGTCTTGTGAAGAGAAAAAAAATAAATCAGCGGCTCTTTTCACAAAAAAATCTTAAGAGTAAAAATACTCGTAAGTCATACACATTTCAATATAACTTACGATCAATTTTAATCGTAAGATTTTTTGTGAAAAGAGTCGCAGGACCTCTTCTGGAGATATTCTGTAGAAAAAGCAATAAAACAAAAATTCAATTTGCCGTCGAATATAGCAGAATTTTTTATGTTGGATGACATAAATGAAATTTACGATGATTTTTATTAGAAAATTTAGTTACGTCAGTTCATTCGGTAGACATGACTGTTATAGTGTTCTCTGTTTTGGCATTGCTGTGATTTTATAATAAGTGTAGAAACAACAAAAATTGGTTGGGAGAAATAGCTGTGCTCTTGGTGTTTTTCTTTATGCTTTCCTAACTTAATTTAGCGAAAGAAATCCGGCTTAAAGCTCCGACCATTCAATTTTCAGGAATAATCTTAAACTGTACAAGAATTTGTTAATGTTTGTCTGGTATATGATCGAAAGAGACATCTTGTCTATCAAATTGTTTTTAAAGTAACCAAACTGGATTATTTTTGTATATAAAAGATATCGTAGAGTTCTCAAAACCTTTTTTTACTGGTGGTCCTTGAAGAAAATTTGCTGGTCCTAACTATTATTTCTATTGCAAAATATCAAAATTGTGCCGGTCCTTGCAAAATATCGATGGACTAGACCTTCGGACCGCCACATTTCGAGAATCTTAATTGTATATGTATACAAGGTATAACAGAAGCCCATTACTAGAGGAAGTGTGCAAGCTGTGCTTTATAGTAATGCGATCACGATGTCCCCAAAATCAATGGAAAGCGTCATAGGTTGTTCTACTAAATCTAGTTTTATAACTATGGACTCATGGGTAAAATATTATCAGAAAACAGATAACTGCTAATTAATCTCCTTTTGTTTTTGATAAATCGGATCAGTATGTGAAAATGAATAAAGCCAACAAAGATTCAAGTAAATGATATATCCTCCTTTCTTTTATATATAATATATACGGAGGCCGTATAAATCAGACAAGTGCAGAAAGGGTTATCAGGAAAAAGTCATATGCGATCATATGCGGGACGCTTCACTAAATATGGGTGGAAATACTATTGTTAAATATGGTATCTGCATTCAGAAAATAATATATAGAAATTTTATTCTTTTCGAGATATAAAACATTAAATATTCGGAAAATAAAAGTACAAAGGTATGGAATACACATCAAAATGTCAGAAAAAAAACTTCAGTATTTTGATTTAAATCATTTATTTCTTTAAATCATGTCTTTCCAACTCCCTTTTAAATTTGTGTTATATACTACGAAAATGAAGGAATCTGATCTGTATCTCCTGTCAGACGTCCGAGGCTAGTACGAGGCGTTCGTGAATATGCACACATTTGCACATCCATGCTTAGATACACATGTATGTAGACATACACAAGTGTAAAACTTGAGTATGAACGCAATACACACGCATGCAAATTATGCATTGACTTAACGTGCATGATCGTACCCCTTGGTTCAAAATTGTAATTGCACATATATGCAAATTTACGCTTCGTGTTTTTCGTACATATGAACGTAAAATAATAGTAGAATACTACGTTGTTTTATACACCAAGCTAAGAAGTAGTGGTAAATAGTTCTTTATTTGTCCGTCTGTCTGTCCATTAGGACGTCAGTAAGTCACCTTGGTTTCCGGATACTAAATCAAATACTTCAATATCGTATTGCAATCTTCCTTGGATATATGATCACAAATGAGAGGACGACGTCTGAGGTCATATCAATTTAAAAAAATCGAATGTAATGCAAGAAGGAGTTACGATCTATTTCTCTGGAACATAACACGGTGTTTAAAACCAAATTTTCAAATATAAGAGGACAATTCCCTTTCCATTTTGAAAGTACAATGCCAGCGGGCAAGGTCATTGTAACTAAATAAAGACTGAAATAAGTACAGAAAAATACAATGTTTTCGAATAATAACCCCATAACCATAAATTCACAAAAATATGTACACACTGATCACATTGGTCTAAAATCTTTTCGGCTTATTTTTACAGTTTGCTCTAATGTTGTACTGCTACACTACGTACTTTTTTTTTCGTTGGGACATCACCGAAATTGCACTCATCATTGGTAACAGGACGGTTGCCACAATTGGAGCAGGATCTGCTTACCCTTCCGATACCCTGAGATCATCCCCGGTATTTGGTGAAGTTCGTGATGCTCAGTCTTTCTTTTTCTATGTAGTGTTTTGGGAACTCATTTGTATTTTCGCCGTCTATCGTTTTTTACCATGGCTTTATATAGCAACTATAGGTCACCGTACGGCCTTCAACAAAGGTTATCTATGGTTTTACGGTAGGGATATCAACAGTTTTCAAGAAATCTAACAATAATTATATGCAAGGTCGGAATAAATTCCCGGGAAATAAAACATACGGTGGAATAGAAAGGTCTTATTAAGGCAAATAAGTTTATATTGGTTAAGAATCGAAACAATTTCTGTCATATTCAACATTTTATTATATGATGGGACAGGGCATGATTTCCTGGGTCAAACCCTTAGTTGCAAGGAAAAGGCCTTGCCATGGCTAACAAGAAATATATGGTTTGGGGTGGATATATTATATTAGATTATTTGATCTTGAAGGTCAAAGGCAGGGGTCATCTTCCACATTGCGTGACACATCGCCTTGAGATGCTGCAACAATAAGCCAAATACCATAAGCCTACGTCAGAGCAAAAAAAGTTATGTTTCTGACGGAAAAATGTATAAAAAAAATATTTGAACCTTGAGGTCAAAAGTCATGGTCACATGAAGGTCATAATGATAGCGTAATAACATTGAATGGTTCCATTTGTCCGTGTTTGCAAAGGTAATGATTGTTTGTCTATGGATTTCCCATTGAGGGCACACAAATTTTTGATCTTTCGAACTATGGTTACTCAGATACTTTTCTTTAATCCTTGGCGTATAGTTATCTCATTTTATTTAAACTGCACTGCACTGGACTTTTGGATAAACTTCTTTCAAAGTGAACATGTCTGTCCCAATAAATGTTTGATTCATTTTAATATTTTTGATAGCGAAATAATCAATATTTTGAAATGCATGGCATTCAAAATTCTCTCCTGTCTGTTGATAAGATATAAGATATAATAAGACATACAGCTTTATTTAAAGTCGGTATATGCAAGACAACTACAAAATAATCTCTGAAGAGCTATTACAACCGACTTTACTTATATATATATAGATGTTTTTTTTTGTTATTTGTGTCGTCAGGTTGCTGACTTATTGTCGTATGACCCGGCCCACAATTATTACTTTTTCGATAGTGCATCAAATACAGGAGGATTAACATTAACTCTTAAATACAAAATACATAAGTGTTAGGACCAAAGCATCCTCTTTGTTTGGTATTTCTGGTCTCCTACATCTCTAAATATTAAAACTAATGTGTCTATTCATTCCCCTCTTAATTCTTAATACAATTTACAAGAAGATGTGGTATGAATGCTAGCCACCAGCTCAAATGACGAAGATAAAATCAATTACATGTCACCGTACGGACTTCAACCATAATAAAAAAAAAACATACCGTATAGTCAGCTATTAAAGGCCTCGATATGAAAAATGTAAAACGATTCAAACGAGAAAAATAACGGCCCAAAGTACACAATACAATTAACGAAAAAACAAATATGAAAACTTATGGGTTCTCAAAAGGGGTGAGATGTTCCAATTTTTTAACTGAGAATACAATATAATTTGAAAACAATACGATTCCCAAACCAACAGAAATATTCTAATTTACAAATACAAGATTTGATTTGATTTGATTTTTGGTGTTTTAACGCCACTTTTAAGCACCGCTTTTGGGCTATTTCGTGGCGGCCAGTTTTTATCGGAGTCGGAGTGCCCGGAAAAAACCACCGACCTTCGATAGGAAAACTGACAATCCTAGTCAATTGGAGTCGAGTGCACCCGCACGAGCGAGGTTCGAACTCACAACCTCAGTGTTGACTGGCTAGTGATTACAGTAGTAACTACTTAGACCACTCGGCTACCGAGGCCCCTACAAATACAAGATGAGCTACGTATATTTTATATCAATGTTGTTAGCCAACAGGTCACTCCTGTGAAGTAAAATATTGTGAATCTAAATAATGAATAATAGTATACAAACTACCATCCAAATCATATATGATCTATATTCAAGCATAAAAAGAAGAAAATTGGTCTAAAAGAGGGACGAAAGATACCAGAGGGACAGTCAAACTCATAGATCGAAAACAAACTGACAACGTCATGCCCAAAAATAAAAAGACAAACAGACAAATAATAGTACAGATGACACAACATAGAAAACTAAAGACTAAGCAACACGAACCCCACCAAAAACTGGGGGTGATCTCAGGTGCTCCGGAAGGGTAAGCAGATCCTGCTCCACATGTGGCACCCGTCGTGTTGCTTATGTTATTACAAATCCGGTAAATAGTCTAATTCGGTAAGTCACATTCGTGAAAAGGGAAGGGTATTGTAGTTACGACATAAGGAACATATCCGATATCATCTGTGAAACGGTTATTCCATAACGGTCAACCAACTCGTGATGGCGTCCGTAAAATTTACGAAGGGATGACTTCAACTTCACCATTTGGACCTCTTGGTTTAGTAGCTTCCTTGTGAGCAGGAATCCTCTATCAAGGAAATCATGATAGGAAACACAAGCCCGGGAATATCGTATCAATTGGGAGATATATACTCCGTATGCAGGCGCTGCTGGAATGTTGCTACATAGAAATGGAAAGTTCACAATTGGGAAGATGAAATCATCTCTTCTGTCGTAAAGTTTTGTTTTCAACCGACCCTCATTGTCAATTTCTAGATGTAAGTCTAAAACTAGCAAAAAGGGCCAATACTATACTGAATGAAGCTATTGACTTGACGAAAATATTTCACCTAAATCTTTAAATTTAATGTATTTTTATATGATCTGAATCAATTGACAATGTTTATCTTGAAAATATACATGATAATCCATAACACATGGCCACGGTTTAAGAGTGTCTTATATAGTGTGTTGTAAATCTAAAAAAGTGAGTGGATAATCAACTAGTTATAAACTCTGTTTAATTCTTGTGGGATCACGCTGACTCTTGTGAATCGGGCTATATTGTAATTCTTTCGTTGGGCCCCAGGCTCCACATTTAAGGCCCCGAGCTTCTTCAGGCAATGATGTTGGACTCCGGGCTCAAAGACTAGAAGTAGGGATTCGGGGTCAAGATGCGTGCGTTCCGGGTTCCGAAAGGTACCGTGGGGTCTGTACATTAAAGAATAAAATGCTAATTAATTCAATAAAAAGAAATAAATGTGTACGTTTTATACACAGATATATCACGGGATAATAAAATATCATAGTGACAAAAATTATTGCAGCCGTTTATGGTCATGTACAACTAAAATAAATATAGGAGGAAGCATTTAATTGACTTGTGGTGGCATTGGTTGAATCTTGGAACCTTTAATTAGTTTGAGAAAGTATATTTTTTTGAAGGAGGAATCATTAGAGATCTTTTTATGTGAAAGTAAGGGTCACACCTGGCATTTTTTGTTCACTCCTTTTTTATTTTTGACCGCCACAACCCTGATGATTTTTGTCAAACGTCGAAGGCTGATTTATTTCAATAGTTTAGCCTTTCCCATATTATAAAATATCAAAAAAATAGACTCAAATTTCATCATATAGAAAACATTTCAAAACTCGAACTATATTTGATACATGTTTATAACTATATAGGATGCACTGTATATTTGATACATTTTATAACTATATAGGATGCACTGTATATTTGATACATTTTATAACTATATAGGATGCACTGTATATTTGATACATGTTTATAACTATATAGGATGCACTGTATATTTGATATATTTTATAACTATATAGGATGCACTGTATATTTGATACATTTTATAACTATATAGGATGCACTGTATATTTGATATATTTTATAACTATATAGAATGCACTGTATATTTGATACATTTTATAACTATATAGGATGCACTGTATATTTGATATATTTTATAACTATATAGAATGCACTGTATATTTGATACATTTTATAACTATATAGGATGCACTGTATATTTGATACATTTTATAACTATATAGGATGCACTGTATATTTGATACATTTTATAACTATATAGGATGCACTGTATATTTGATACATTTTATAACTATATAGGATGCACTGTATATTTGATACATTTTATAACTATATAGGATGCACTGTATATTTGATATATTTTATAACTATATAGGATGCACTATACATTTTATAACTATATAGGATGCACTGTATATTTGATACATTTTATAACTATATAGGATGCACTGTATATTTGATATATTTTATAACTATATAGGATGCACTGTATATTTGATACATTTTATAACTATATAGGATGCACTGTATATTTGATATATTTTATAACTATATAGAATGCACTGTATATTTGATACATTTTATAACTATATAGGATGCACTGTATATTTGATATATTTTATAACTATATAGAATGCACTGTATATTTGATACATTTTATAACTATATAGGATGCACTGTATATTTGATACATTTTATAACTATATAGGATGCACTGTATATTTGATACATTTTATAACTATATAGGATGCACTGTATATTTGATACATTTTATAACTATATAGGATGCACTGTATATTTGATATATTTTATAACTATATAGAATGCACTGTATATTTGATACATTTTATAACTATATAGGATGCACTGTATATTTGATACATTTTATAACTATATAGGATGCACTGTATATTTGATACATTTTATAACTATATAGGATGCACTGTATATTTGATACATTTTATAACTATATAGGATGCACTGTATATTTGATACATTTTATAACTATATAGGATGCACTGTATATTTGATACATTTTATAACTATATAGGATGCACTGTATATTTGATACATTTTTATAACTATATAGGATGCACTGTATATTTGATACATTTTATAACTATATAGGATGCACTGTATATTTGATACATTTTTATAACTATATAGGATGCACTGTATATTTGATACATTTTATAACTATATAGGATGCACTGTATATTTGATACATGTTTATAACTATATAGGATGCACTGTATATTTGATACATTTTATAACTATATAGGATGCACTGTATATTTGATACATTTTATAACTATATAGGATGCACTGTATATTTGATACATTTTATAACTATATAGGATGCACTGTATATTTGATACATTTTATAACTATATAGGATGCACTGTATATTTGATATATTTTATAACTATATAGGATGCACTGTATATTTGATACATTTTATAACTATATAGGATGCACTGTATATTTGATACATTTTATAACTATATAGGATGCACTGTATATTTGATACATTTTATAACTATATAGGATGCACTGTATATTTGATATATTTTATAACTATATAGGATGCACTATACATTTTATAACTATATAGGATGCACTGTATATTTGATACATTTTATAACTATATAGGATGCACTGTATATTTGATATATTTTATAACTATATAGGATGCACTGTATATTTGATACATTTTATAACTATATAGGATGCACTGTATATTTGATATATTTTATAACTATATAGAATGCACTGTATATTTGATACATTTTATAACTATATAGGATGCACTGTATATTTGATATATTTTATAACTATATAGAATGCACTGTATATTTGATACATTTTATAACTATATAGGATGCACTGTATATTTGATACATTTTATAACTATATAGGATGCACTGTATATTTGATATATTTTATAACTATATAGAATGCACTGTATATTTGATACATTTTATAACTATATAGGATGCACTGTATATTTGATACATTTTATAACTATATAGGATGCACTGTATATTTGATACATTTTATAACTATATAGGATGCACTGTATATTTGATACATTTTATAACTATATAGGATGCACTGTATATTTGATACATTTTATAACTATATAGGATGCACTGTATATTTGATATATTTTATAACTATATAGGATGCACTGTATATTTGATACATTTTATAACTATATAGGATGCACTGTATATTTGATACATTTTATAACTATATAGGATGCACTGTATATTTGATACATGTTATAACTATATAGGATGCACTGTATATTTGATATATTTTATAACTATATAGGATGCACTGTATATTTGATACATTTTATAACTATATAGGATGCACTGTATATTTGATACATTTTATAACTATATAGGATGCACTGTATATGTGATACATGTTATAACTATAAAGGATGCACTGTATATTTGATATATTTTATAACTATATAGGATGCACTGTATATTTGATACATTTTATAACTATATAGGATGCACTGTATATTTGATACATTTTTATAACTATATAGGATGCACTGTATATTTGATACATTTTATAACTATATAGGATGCACTGTATATTTGATACATTTTATAACTATATAGAATGCACTGTATATTTGATACATTTTATAACTATATAGGATGCACTGTATATTTGATACATTTTATAACTATATAGGATGCACTGTATATTTGATACATTTTATAACTATATAGGATGCACTGTATATTTGATACATTTTATAACTATATAGGATGCACTGTATATTTGATACATTTTATAACTATATAGGATGCACTGTATATTTGATACATTTTATAACTATATAGGATGCACTGTATATTTGATACATTTTTATAACTATATAGGATGCACTGTATATTTGATACATTTTTATAACTATATAGGATGCACTGTATATTTGATACATTTTTATAACTATATAGGATGCACTGTATATTTGATACATTTTATAACTATATAGGATGCACTGTATATTTGATACATGTTTATAACTATATAGGATGCACTGTATATTTGATACATTTTATAACTATATAGGATGCACTGTATATTTGATACATTTTATAACTATATAGGATGCACTGTATATTTGATACATTTTATAACTATATAGGATGCACTGTATATTTGATACATTTTATAACTATATAGGATGCACTGTATATTTGATATATTTTATAACTATATAGGATGCACTGTATATTTGATACATTTTATAACTATATAGGATGCACTGTATATTTGATACATTTTATAACTATATAGGATGCACTGTATATTTGATACATTTTATAACTATATAGGATGCACTGTATATTTGATATATTTTATAACTATATAGGATGCACTGTATATTTGATACATTTTATAACTATATAGGATGCACTGTATATTTGATACATTTTATAACTATATAGGATGCACTGTATATGTGATACATGTTATAACTATATAGGATGCACTGTATATTTGATACATTTTATAACTATATAGGATGCACTGTATATTTGATATATTTTATAACTATATAGGATGCACTGTATATTTGATACATTTTATAACTATATAGGATGCACTGTATATTTGATACATTTTATAACTATATAGGATGCACTGTATATGTGATACATGTTATAACTATAAAGGATGCACTGTATATTTGATATATTTTATAACTATATAGGATGCACTGTATATTTGATACATTTTATAACTATATAGGATGCACTGTATATTTGATACATTTTTATAACTATATAGGATGCACTGTATATTTGATACATTTTATAACTATATAGGATGCACTGTATATTTGATACATTTTATAACTATATAGGATGCACTCTATATTTGATATATTTTATAACTATATAGGATGCACTGTATATTTGATACATTTTTATAACTATATAGGATGCAATGTATATTTGATACATTTTTATAACTATATAGGATGCACTGTATATTTGATACATTTTTATAACTATATAGGATGCACTGTATATTTGATACATTTTATAACTATATAGGATGCACTGTATATTTGATACATTTTATAACTATATAGGATGCACTGTATATTTGATACATTTTATAACTATATAGGATGCACTGTATATTTGATACATTTTATAACTATATAGGATGCACTGTATATTTGATACATTTTATAACTATATAGGATGCACTGTATATTTGATACATTTTATAACTATATAGGATGCACTGTATATTTGATATATTTTATAACTATATAGGATGCACTGTATATGTGATACATGTTATAACTATATAGGATGCACTGTATATTTGATACATTTTATAACTATATAGGATGCACTGTATATTTGATATATTTTATAACTATATAGGATGCACTGTATATTTGATACATTTTATAACTATATAGGATGCACTGTATATTTGATACATTTTATAACTATATAGGATGCACTGTATATGTGATACATGTTATAACTATAAAGGATGCACTGTATATTTGATATATTTTATAACTATATAGGATGCACTGTATATTTGATACATTTTATAACTATATAGGATGCACTGTATATTTGATATATTTTTATAACTATATAGGATGCACTGTATATTTGATACATTTTATAACTATATAGGATGCACTGTATATTTGATACATTTTATAACTATATAGGATGCACTGTATATTTGATATATTTTATAACTATATAGGATGCACTGTATATTTGATACATTTTTATAACTATATAGGATGCAATGTATATTTGATACATTTTTATAACTATATAGGATGCACTGTATATTTGATACATTTTTATAACTATATAGGATGCACTGTATATTTGATACATTTTATAACTATATAGGATGCACTGTATATTTGATACATTTTATAACTATATAGGATGCACTGTATATTTGATACATTTTTATAACTATATAGGATGCACTGTATATTTGATACATTTTTATAACTATATAGGATGCACTGTATATTTGATACATTTTTATAACTATATAGGATGCACTGTATATTTGATACATTTTTATAACTATATAGGATGCACTGTATATTTGATACATTTTATAACTATATAGGATGCACTGTATATTTGATACATTTTATAACTATATAGGATGCACTGTATATTTGATACATTTTTATAACTATATAGGATGCACTGTATATTTGATACATTTTTATAACTATATAGGATGCACTGTATATTTGATACATTTTATAACTATATAGGATGCACTGTATATTTGATACATTTTATAACTATATAGGATGCACTGTATATTTGATACATTTTATAACTATATAGGATGCACTGTATATTTGATACATTTTTATAACTATATAGGATGCACTGTATATTTGATACATTTTTATAACTATATAGGATGCACTGTATATTTGATACATTTTTATATTTATATAGGATGCACTGTATATTTGATACATTTTATAACTATATAGGATGCACTGTATATTTGATACATTTTATAACTATATAGGATGCACTGTATATTTGATACATTTTTATAACTATATAGGATGCACTGTATATTTGATACATTTTTATAACTATATAGGATGCACTGTATATTTGATACATTTTATAACTATATAGGATGCACTGTATATTTGATACATTTTTATAACTATATAGGATGCACTGTATATTTGATACATTTTTATAACTATATAGGATGCACTGTATATTTGATACATTTTATAACTATATAGGATGCACTGTATCTTTGATATATTTTATAACTATATAGGATGTACTGTATATTTGATACATTTTTATAACTATATAGGATGCACTGTATATTTGATACATTTTTATAACTATATAGGATGCACTGTATATTTGATACATTTTTATAACTATATAGGATGCACTGTATATTTGATACATTTTATAACTATATAGGATGCACTGTATATTTGATATATTTTATAACTATATAGGATGCACTGTATATTTGATACATTTTATAACTATATAGGATGCACTGTATATTTGATACATTTTTATAACTATATAGGATGCACTGTATATAACTATATAGGATGCACTGTATATTTGATACATTTTTATAACTATATAGGATGCACTGTATATTTGATATATTTTATAACTATATAGGATGCACTGTATATTTGATACATTTTATAACTATATAGGATGCACTGTATATTTGATATATTTTATAACTATATAGGATGCACTGTATATTTGATACATTTTTATAACTATATAGGATGCACTGTATATTTGATACATTTTTATAACTATATAGGATGCACTGTATATTTGATACATTTTATAACTATATAGGATGCACTGTATATTTGATACATTTTATAACTATATAGGATGCACTGTATATTTGATACATTTTTATAACTATATAGGATGCACTGTATATTTGATATATTTTATAACTATATAGGATGCACTGTATATTTGATATATTTTATAACTATATAGGATGCACTGTACATTTGATACATTTTTATAACTATATAGGATGCACTGTATATTTGATACATTTTTATAACTATATAGGATGCACTGTATATTTGATACATTTTATAACTATATAGGATGCACTGTATATTTGATACATTTTATAACTATATAGGATGCACTGTATATTTGATACATTTTATAACTATATAGGATGCACTGTATATTTGATACATTTTATAACTATATAGGATCCACTGTATATTTGATACATTTTATAACTATATAGGATCCACTGTATATTTGATACATTTTTATAACTATATAGGATGCACTGTATATTTGATACATTTTTATAACTATATAGGATGCACTGTATATTTGATACATTTTTATAACTATATAGGATGCACTGTATATTTGATACATTTTTATAACTATATAGGATGCACTGTATATTTGATACATTTTATAACTATATAGGATGCACTGTATATTTGATACATTTTTATAACTATATAGGATGCACTGTATATTTGATATATTTTATAACTATATAGGATGCACTGTATATTTGATATATTTTATAACTATATAGGATGCACTGTATATGTGATACATTTTATAACTATATAGGATGCACTGTATATTTGATACATTTTATAACTATATAGGATGCACTGTATATGTGATACATGTTATAACTATAAAGGATGCACTGTATATTTGATATATTTTATAACTATATAGGATGCACTGTATATGTGATACATTTTATAACTATATAGGATGCACTGTATATGTGATACATTTTATAACTATATAGGATGCACTGTATATTTGATACATTTTATAACTATATAGGATGCACTGTATATTTGATATATTTTATAACTATATAGGATGCACTGTATATGTGATACATGTTATAACTATATAGGATGCACTGTATATTTGATACATTTTATAACTATATAGGATGCACTGTATATTTGATATATTTTATAACTATATAGGATGCACTGTATATTTGATACATTTTATAACTATATAGGATGCACTGTATATTTGATACATTTTATAACTATATAGGATGCACTGTATATGTGATACATGTTATAACTATAAAGGATGCACTGTATATTTGATATATTTTATAACTATATAGGATGCACTGTATATTTGATACATTTTATAACTATATAGGATGCACTGTATATTTGATACATTTTTATAACTATATAGGATGCACTGTATATTTGATACATTTTATAACTATATAGGATGCACTGTATATTTGATACATTTTATAACTATATAGGATGCACTGTATATTTGATATATTTTATAACTATATAGGATGCACTGTATATTTGATACATTTTTATAACTATATAGGATGCAATGTATATTTGATACATTTTTATAACTATATAGGATGCACTGTATATTTGATACATTTTTATAACTATATAGGATGCACTGTATATTTGATACATTTTATAACTATATAGGATGCACTGTATATTTGATACATTTTATAACTATATAGGATGCACTGTATATTTGATACATTTTTATAACTATATAGGATGCACTGTATATTTGATACATTTTTATAACTATATAGGATGCACTGTATATTTGATACATTTTTATAACTATATAGGATGCACTGTATATTTGATACATTTTTATAACTATATAGGATGCACTGTATATTTGATACATTTTATAACTATATAGGATGCACTGTATATTTGATACATTTTATAACTATATAGGATGCACTGTATATTTGATACATTTTTATAACTATATAGGATGCACTGTATATTTGATACATTTTTATAACTATATAGGATGCACTGTATATTTGATACATTTTATAACTATATAGGATGCACTGTATATTTGATACATTTTATAACTATATAGGATGCACTGTATATTTGATACATTTTATAACTATATAGGATGCACTGTATATTTGATACATTTTTATAACTATATAGGATGCACTGTATATTTGATACATTTTTATAACTATATAGGATGCACTGTATATTTGATACATTTTTATATTTATATAGGATGCACTGTATATTTGATACATTTTATAACTATATAGGATGCACTGTATATTTGATACATTTTATAACTATATAGGATGCACTGTATATTTGATACATTTTTATAACTATATAGGATGCACTGTATATTTGATACATTTTTATAACTATATAGGATGCACTGTATATTTGATACATTTTATAACTATATAGGATGCACTGTATATTTGATACATTTTTATAACTATATAGGATGCACTGTATATTTGATACATTTTTATAACTATATAGGATGCACTGTATATTTGATACATTTTATAACTATATAGGATGCACTGTATCTTTGATATATTTTATAACTATATAGGATGTACTGTATATTTGATACATTTTTATAACTATATAGGATGCACTGTATATTTGATACATTTTTATAACTATATAGGATGCACTGTATATTTGATACATTTTTATAACTATATAGGATGCACTGTATATTTGATACATTTTATAACTATATAGGATGCACTGTATATTTGATATATTTTATAACTATATAGGATGCACTGTATATTTGATACATTTTATAACTATATAGGATGCACTGTATATTTGATACATTTTTATAACTATATAGGATGCACTGTATATAACTATATAGGATGCACTGTATATTTGATACATTTTTATAACTATATAGGATGCACTGTATATTTGATATATTTTATAACTATATAGGATGCACTGTATATTTGATACATTTTATAACTATATAGGATGCACTGTATATTTGATATATTTTATAACTATATAGGATGCACTGTATATTTGATACATTTTTATAACTATATAGGATGCACTGTATATTTGATACATTTTTATAACTATATAGGATGCACTGTATATTTGATACATTTTATAACTATATAGGATGCACTGTATATTTGATACATTTTATAACTATATAGGATGCACTGTATATTTGATACATTTTTATAACTATATAGGATGCACTGTATATTTGATATATTTTATAACTATATAGGATGCACTGTATATTTGATATATTTTATAACTATATAGGATGCACTGTACATTTGATACATTTTTATAACTATATAGGATGCACTGTATATTTGATACATTTTTATAACTATATAGGATGCACTGTATATTTGATACATTTTATAACTATATAGGATGCACTGTATATTTGATACATTTTATAACTATATAGGATGCACTGTATATTTGATACATTTTATAACTATATAGGATGCACTGTATATTTGATACTTTTATAACTATATAGGATGCACTGTATATTTGATACATTTTATAACTATATAGGATCCACTGTATATTTGATACATTTTTATAACTATATAGGATGCACTGTATATTTGATACATTTTTATAACTATATAGGATGCACTGTATATTTGATACATTTTTATAACTATATAGGATGCACTGTATATTTGATACATTTTTATAACTATATAGGATGCACTGTATATTTGATACATTTTATAACTATATAGGATGCACTGTATATTTGATACATTTTTATAACTATATAGGATGCACTGTATATTTGATATATTTTATAACTATATAGGATGCACTGTATATTTGATATATTTTATAACTATATAGGATGCACTGTATATGTGATACATTTTATAACTATATAGGATGCACTGTATATTTGATACATTTTATAACTATATAGGATGCACTGTATATGTGATACATGTTATAACTATAAAGGATGCACTGTATATTTGATATATTTTATAACTATATAGGATGCACTGTATATGTGATACATTTTATAACTATATAGGATGCACTGTATATGTGATACATTTTATAACTATATAGGATGCACTGTATATTTGATACATTTTTATAACTATATAGAGTGCACTGTATATTTGATACATTTTATAACTATATAGGATGCACTGTATATTTGATACATTTTTATAACTATATAGAGTGCACTGTATATTTGATACATTTTATAACTATATAGGATGCACTGTATATGTGATACATTTTATAACTATATAGGATGCACTGTATATGTGATACATTTTATAACTATATAGGATGCACTGTATATTTGATATATTTTATAACTATATAGGATGCACTGTATATTTGATACATTTTATAACTATATAGGATGCACTGTATATTTGATACATTTTATAACTATATAGGATGCACTGTATATTTGATACATTTTATAACTATATAGGATGCACTGTATATTTGATATATTTTATAACTATATAGGATGCACTGTATATTTGATACATTTTATAACTATATAGGATGCACTGTATATGTGATACATTTTATAACTATATAGGATGCACTGTATATGTGATACATTTTATAACTATATAGGATGCACTGTATATGTGATACATTTTATAACTATATAGGATGCACTGTATATGTGATACATTTTATAACTATATAGGATGCACTGTATATGTGATACATTTTATAACTATATAGGATGCACTGTATATGTGATACATTTTATAACTATATAGGATGCACTGTATATGTGATACATTTTATAACTATATAGGATGCACTGTATATGTGATACATTTTATAACTATATAGGATGCACTGTATATGTGATACATTTTATAACTATATAGGATGCACTGTATATTTGATACAGTTTATAACTATATAGGATGCACTGTATATTTGATACATGTTATAACTATATAGGATGCACTGTATATTTGATACATGTTATAACTATATAGGATGCACTGTATATGTGATACATTTTATAACTATATAGGATGCACTGTATATGTGATACATTTTATAACTATATAGGATGCACTATACATTTTATAACTATATAGGATGCACTGTATATTTGATACATTTTATAACTATATAGGATGCACTGTATATTTGATACATTTTATAACTATATAGGATGCACTGTATATGTGATACATTTTATAACTATATAGGATGCACTGTATATGTGATACATTTTATAACTATATAGGATGCACTGTATATGTGATACATTTTATAACTATATAGGATGCACTGTATATTTGATACAGTTTATAACTATATAGGATGCACTGTATATTTGATACATGTTATAACTATATAGGATGCACTGTATATTTGATACATGTTATAACTATATAGGATGCACTGTATATGTGATACATTTTATAACTATATAGGATGCACTGTATATGTGATACATTTTATAACTATATAGGATGCACTATACATTTTATAACTATATAGGATGCACTGTATATTTGATACATTTTATAACTATATAGGATGCACTGTATATTTGATACATTTTATAACTATATAGGATGCACTGTATATGTGATACATTTTATAACTATATAGGATGCACTGTATATTTGATACATTTTATAACTATATAGGATGCACTGTATATTTGATACATGTTATAACTATATAGGATGCACTGTATATGTGATACATTTTATAACTATATAGGATGCACTGTATATGTGATACATTTTATAACTATATAGGATGCACTGTATATGTGATACATTTTATAACTATATAGGATGCACTGTATATGTGATACATTTTATAACTATATAGGATGCACTGTATATGTGATACATTTTATAACTATATAGGATGCACTGTATATGTGATACATTTTATAACTATATAGGATGCACTGTATATGTGATACATTTTATAACTATATAGGATGCACTGTATATTTGATACAGTTTATAACTATATAGGATGCACTGTATATTTGATACATGTTATAACTATATAGGATGCACTGTATATTTGATACATGTTATAACTATATAGGATGCACTGTATATGTGATACATTTTATAACTATATAGGATGCACTGTATATGTGATACATTTTATAACTATATAGGATGCACTATACATTTTATAACTATATAGGATGCACTGTATATTTGATACATTTTTATAACTATATAGGATGCACTGTATATGTGATACATTTTATAACTATATAGGATGCACTGTATATTTGATACAGTTTATAACTATATAGGATGCACTGTATATTTGATACATTTTATAACTATATAGGATGCACTATACATTTTATAACTATATAGGATGCACTGTATATTTGATACATTTTTATAACTATATAGGATGCACTGTATATTTGATACATTTTATAACTATATAGGATGCACTGTATATTTGATACATTTTATAACTATATAGGATGCACTGTATATTTGATACATTTTATAACTATATAGGATGCACTGTATATTTGATACATTTTATAACTATATAGGATGCACTGTATATTTGATACATTTTTATAACTATATAGGATGCACTGTATATTTGATACATTTTTATAACTATATAGGATGCATTTTATAACTATATAGGATGCACTGTATATTTGATACATTTTTATAACTATATAGGATGCAATGTATATTTGATACATTTTTATAACTATATAGGATGCACTGTATATTTGATACATTTTTTATAACTATAAAGGATGCACTGTATATTTGATACATTTTTATAACTATATAGGATGCACTGTATATTTGATACATTTTTATAACTATATAGGATGCACTGTATATTTGATACATTTTTATAACTATATAGGATGCACTGTATATTTGATACATTTTTAAAACTATATAGGATGCACTGTATATTTGATACATTTTATAACTATATAGGATGCACTGTATATTTGATACATTTTATAACTATATAGGATGCACTGTATATTTGATACATTTTTATAACTATATAGGATGCACTGTATATTTGATACATTTTTATAACTATATAGGATGCACTGTATATTTGATACATTTTTATAACTATATAGGATGCACTGTATATTTGATACATTTTTATAACTATATAGGATGCAATGTATATTTGATACATTTTATAACTATATAGGATGCACTGTATATTTGATACATTTTTATAACTATATAGGATGCACTGTATATTTGATACAGTTTTATAACTATATAGGATGCACTGTATATTTGATACATTTTTATAACTATATAGGATGCAATGTATATTTGATACATTTTATAACTATATAGGATGCACTGTATATTTGATACATTTTATAACTATATAGGATGCACTGTATATTTGATTCATTTTTATAACTATATAGGATGCACTGTATATTTGATACATTTTTATAACTATATAGGATGCACTGTATATTTGATACATTTTATAACTATATAGGATGCACTGTATATTTGATACATGTTTAATCTTCGATCACAATCTTTGCAATTTTGCAGCAACATAAAGACTTTTGATTTTTCTACGCTTTACACTTCTATTCCCCATGCTCAAACGGTTGAAAGATCGACTTCACCATATCTCATTAAACAGAGCTTTTTCTATAATAATAATGGGAATCGTAGATACAGTTTTCTTGTTTTGGGTTACAATAATCATATTTTGTGAAGAACCACGCTGAATCTACCAGAAAATATACTGAAGATGATATTATCAAGATGTTGGACTTTTTGATCGACAATATATTTGTTTAGTTTGGAGGATTTATATTTCAACAGACAGTCGGTATTCCAATGGGTACTAATTGTGCACCCCTACTGGCCGATTTGTTTTTGTACTCGTATGAAGCAGAATTCATTCAGAACCTTCTAAAAGACAAAAAGAAAAAGCACCTTGCAAAATTCTTTAATTTTACTTTCCGATATATTGATGATGTCCTATCATTGAATAACCCATATTTCAGCCAATACTTACATCTCATATATCCCAGTGAACTTGAAATTAGGGATACTACTGATACTAGAAGGATTGCTTCATACCTTGATCTTTTCCTCAATATTGACACAGATGGACGACTTCACACGAAAATCTATGATAAACGGGACGATTTCAACTTCCCAATTATCAATTTCCCATTTCTCAGCAGTAACATACCCTCTGCCCCTTCGTATGGTGTTTACATATCTCAGTTGATACGTTATGCTCGTGCATGTTCACACTATACGGACTTCATATATATACAGGAGTGTGCTCCTAACGCAGAAACTGCTCCAACAAAGTTATGAGGAGGACAGATTAAAAATGACACTCCGTAAATTTTACGGACACCATCACGAATTGGTCGATCCATACGATGTGTCTTTGTCCAAACTAACTAAGGACATTTTTACCACGTGTTAGATTGTGGTTTGACATTACGTCGTCTGATCTTTTAATTACCGAACGTGACTTATTCCCGATTGTGACTGTTTTGAAGGGTGTGAACTCGCATTGCTATAAGACGTGTCACGGTACCTTTCTATCCAAAATTCATGTATTTAGTTTTGATGTTATATTTGTCATTCGCATCGGATTTTGTCAAATGTCTTATCGTTTGTAGTTGTAAATCTTATTTTTTTCTGTTGTATTCGTGTGTTATGGTAAAGATTATTAATCACCCAGTTCGTTAATTACATTTTAGTTTGGGTCAACTAAATTTATACGATATATTTGGTTTACAGTTTGATTAAGAAGAAACACCGACATAGCTAGATAATACTATTAATTATCTTATTACTACCACATTTTATATTAATTAGTATTGTAATATTCATTGTTATTGATATATGTTATATGAGTATTATAAACCAAATCTTGAATTCTATCCTAATTCTATCCTATTTTGGGGAAATTTCAGAAATTCATATGCGACGTCGTCACCTTTTTTTTTTGCGTTGATCTCTTTGGCTAACTCGGCTGTGAATTTTTATGTGCTGGTTTATGTTGTTTTATGTATCCGTTTTTATTCTGTAGTTAGTCACCACTTCGGTGTTGTCATGTATATCTATTGTATAGTCGTTTTTATAAATTTACTGTTTGCAAAAGTATGAATTATTCTGGATACTAGGGATTTTCTTGTCCCAGACATATAACCTTGGCCATGTTTGGCACAACTTTTTGGAACTTTTGGTCCTCGGTGCTCTTCGACTTTGTGCTTGTTTTGGATTTCGTACTTTTTTTATCTGAGCGTCGCTGGTTAGTCTTGTGTGGACTAGGCGCGCGTCTTGCGAGTTGGGTTTTAAACCAGGTACCTTTTGTTAGCTATTATTCGTATGTTTCTCTGTCCTATATGTTCTCCCATTTATTTATATTGTAGTCCTGTCATGTAATGTTGTCATTTTAATGTCATATTTGCCATAAAAGCGGGAGGTTTGGCTAGCCTCAAAACTAGGTTCAACCCACCATTTTTTTTTTTCTTAAAATGTCCTGTACCAAGTCAGGAAAATGGCCATTGTTATATTATAGTTCGTTTCTGTGTGTGTTACATTTTAATGTTGTGTTTCTATTGTGTCGTAGTTCTTATATTTGATGTGTTTCCCTCAGTTTTAGTTTGTAACCCGGATTTGTTTTTTTCTCAATCGATTTATGAATTTCGAACAGCGGTATACTACTGTTGCCTTTATTTATAACTATATAGGATGCACTGTATATTTGATACATTTTATAACTATATACACTGTAAAAATGGTGTTTAGATCCTAAACACATTTCTAAGCACATATTTTGTGCACTTTTTTTTACATGTTTAGATCTAAACGTGTCTCAGTACAATGTGTTTAGGATTGTGTTTAGAATCGTGTTTAGCTTAGAAAAAAGTGTTTAATTTCTAAACACTTTCATTTTTAAACACATTAAAAGTGTTAAAATTCAAGACATGTTTAGATATTATGTGCTTACTGGGAAATGTGTTTAGAAATTAAACACAATCCTAAACACGTTTAGATCTAAACATGTAATACAAGTGTTTAATTTCTAAGCACGACTTTTACAGTGTAGGATGCACTGTATATTTGATACATTTTATAACTATATAGGATGCACTGTATATTTGATACATTTTATAACTATAAAGGATGCACTGTATTTTTGATACATTTTATAATTATATAGGATGCACTGTATATTTGATACATTTTATAACTATAAAGGATGCACTGTATATTTGATACATTTTATAACTATGTAGGAAAACGGAGTTATGTTCCATGACAAATGTTTAATTAACTTTTCACTAATTACTTAATCCTATGTTCAGTTTTATCTTTGGTATTTAATTTATAATAAGATTGTCTATAATTGAAATCTTTTAGTTATTCAGGAGTAAGTTGTTATAATTTATTAATAAGTTGTTGTACTTCCAAATTTCTTATCATACCTTAATTTATAAACTTTCACATATATATATTACGATTGCCGGGTTATTTTTAAATTTGTCTACAGACGGGTTTCCTATCTGAAATGGTGAAGCTTTCCACTCTGCTGGTAAGTTAACCTGGTCTGTTCTAAACGCTCAATTTATAGATTGATCCATGTTTATTTAGAGTAAATTTAAGTAGTCTAAATTGCTCCTTGATACCTCTCTATTTTGATATTAGTTTACATTGCTAAATTATACTCCCCGTTTACTGTTGATACATTTTCGTCTACATTTTTTGATACTACTTTACACTTGTTGAATTTGCTTGCCTTGTTGTATTTTGTTAATAAAAGTTTATTGTTGAAACAGCATTAAGTCTCTTTTAGCTCCAGATAGAGTACAAATAAACATACAGGATAAAAATAGAAGTCTGAATAGAGAACACCTTTAAAAATACAGAGTAAATATATAGAATACAAGTTATCAACAGCATACCGGTTTGAGTTTAGTGAGTTGAGCTATCACTGGGCATTCGTCAAGCTTAAATGCATCATACATTGAGGCCGTATCATAAGAACCTTGCAAACCTTATCCAATCGAACCCCTCCTATTACATTTTGGTCCCGCGAGGCGGATAAGGTTTTTGCAAATACACAAGGCAACAAATTAGTATTTTGATTTGTATTGAGAATTAAATTTTGATATCAGATAAAATGGATCGATCTAACCCCTTGCATGGTGCATTCAGTCAGGAAGACTATGGATCTGATGAAAAAGATGGTAAAGTACAACAAGTGCAAGAGACACAAAGTAAGTGTTACTTATATGATAGTGATCATTCAGTTATCCCAGATAGTAAACACACATCTACTCCATATAGGGAAGAATTATTTGGTAGAGCTAGAAAAAACGCATGGTCCAGTGGATCTGGAATACAATTAGAATATTCAAAAGCTCGACCTACATGTGCTTACATTACTAGTGAATCTGAATCCGAATGTGAACCTCGTTATGGAAGACAAACAAGGTTGAATAAACTTCCTAGGCCTGAATTAAGTGAGATCACAGAAAAAGAGAGCATATATCCGGCTTCGAGTCAATACAAAAAGACACAGTCAATTCAAAAGCCTATGAATTATTTAGAAAGTAGCTTGACAGCTGGTGCGAGACCAAAACATACAATAAAGAATGAAACAAATCGTAATACAATGGCACAAACACACGATAATTCAGAGTTCATAAAACATGCTATGCCTCCGCATAGTTCACATTATATGTATGAAGACCATTATATAGGTACCAAAGTGATCCGACAGTTAAGACTAGAATTTGATGAAAAACCCCCAAAACGGCAAATCCAACATTTAGATGGTGACGCCAAAATTTTGTGGACCCAATGGCCGTCGTTAGAAATTGTCGATGGACTACTTTATCGGCAAATAGAAAATAAGATAGGTCAAAACATCCTACAGTTGGTTGCTCCAAAAGTCATTCGTGACAGAATTTTTAAAGAGTTACATGAAAATAGAATCGCAGGTCATTTCGGACGGGACCGTACATTATCGAGTATACGGCGGAGATTTTATTGGCCTGGTATGTCGGATGCAGTTAAACGATGGTGTGCCAGTTGTGACTTATGTGCACGCGTTAAACCTGGACCAGGTCTTGGGAGAGCTGCTTTGCGCCAGTTTGAAATAACGATGCCATTAGAATGTGTAGTGATAGGCATTTGTGGACCGTTTCCTGTCACGCGGGACTCGAATGAATACATCATAGTCATCGGAGACTATTTTACTAAGTGGAAGGAAGCCTACGCCGTACAAAATCATACTGCATTGGTAGTTGCGGATAAAATAGTAACAGAATTTTTCTGTCGATTCGGTTGCCCCATTCAAATTCATAGCGACCAATGACGAGAGTTCGAATCGGAATTGTTTGAAGCTATCTGCTATAAATTAGGTATAGACAAATCCCGAACTACTCCGTACCGGCCACAATCAGACGGGTTAATAGAGAGATTTAACCGAACGTTAAAACAGTTATTGATAATGTTTAGTCATGAAAATCCGACCGACTGGGATGATCACTTACCTTATGTTTTGATGGCATACCGAGCTACCGAACAGAGTAGTACGAAATGTACCCCAAACCTCTTAATGTTAGGCAGAGAGATCTGGTGTCCAATAGATTTAATGGCAGGTCCCCCACCAGACAGAGCAAACGTTGCGTGTCCAATTCAATATGTTGAATGGGTAAAGGAAGCAATGAGTTGTGCATTCGAATTCACGCGTGAAAACCTCAAAACTGCTGCTAAAGTGCAAAAGAGAAATTACGATAATCGTTTAAAAGAACGAGAGTTTGATATCGGAGATTGGGTGTGGCGCTGGTATCCCCCAACAGCAAAGCTCAAACTAGGCCTTGGTTGGACTGGGCCTTACTTAGTTATAGAATGCACTGTTTTTACGTATTTTCAACACACTTTTTTCAATTTAAATGGATGGAAAAAAATATTGCAGCTTTTGATAATAGAAAGAGAAATATATCACGTCTGGATGAATACGTTTACGTGAATAATTTGAATTAAACAAAAATCCATTTCTGGGGTTCTTTGATATGCAGAATCTAACTAATGTCCCATTTTTGTTAATCCAGTCGTTATATTTCACTCACTACGATCACTACGGACAATGACCATAAGGGGGCGCTGTAATTATTCGAGTTACATTATTGTTAAAAAACATTGTACTCTCACATCTTTTTTAAGTGTCTGCCAGATGTAATTATTCCTGAACGTATACATCTTATTATCTTTATAGACTTGCTTATCTTTATTTTGATTGAAAGCTTAGTTATAACTTTTCGCCATTTTCATCTCACCTTTCTTGTCATATTTTAATTTGTGTATTGATATGATTATATCTATTGTGTTAATTAAGGATGTTTGCTCCTCTTGTTCTTGACTTTTTGTCAGATGTTCGGAATCCTTTGGTTTTATCCATGCAGTACCAATAAATATTTTGCCCGCTAATCTCTACTTTTCTTTTTGTAATTTGATTACATATAGTTTAAAGAGCCATATCTGAAAATCTTGTAAAATCCTTGTTATTTTTTCATAGTTTTTGAAAGAAAAACGTTGATAATGTTAAATATATGAAAAGTCTAGAGAGAATCATTTCCCGCCAATTTTCCAAAGTCTTATATCTCGAAAACAAGGTCACGGACCCTTCATTTTTTTCTGCTTTTTTTGTTCCATTATTTATATAGTGTCAATTTATAACAACCTAATAAAAAGCTTGTTATTTTGAAACAGAGTAGCGAACATCCTTAAGCGCAGTTCTAGTTTTTAGTCCAGGTATTTAGTCACATTTTGTATCAGCATTCAGTTTATTTATTGATTTTAATTATTGTTATACAATAGATAGTTCTATATCAGATTATCATATAACATGATCTATATGTGTTTTTGTGTTTTTTTTCTACTTGAGATGCGTGCAACCTTTAATATTTATCAGCATGCAATAACTGCAAAAATGGTGTGTATTTATAACAAAACAAAGTGTTTTGGATAATTAGAACATTTAAAGTACTATTATGATATCGGTACAAATTAAATTAGTTGAAATTTAAATAAAAATTTATACCATAAATGAGAGATCTAATGAATTATTCGTCGATAATTATTTTAGTTCTTGCATGCATAAAACATACTGAATGTATATTTTAACAGACAATAATACTAAATGGAAACTTTTAAATAATTAAAAGCATCAGCATGAATATTCATTTTTAAATCAATTTATGACACACGGGATATCAACAATTTGTGACAGGACAAACAGGACATAGAAAACTACCACATAGTTTATTTCTAGGATTTAAGGTTTTCTGTGGAAGCTAGCTGATCGTTTTATGTTTCGCTATTATATAGCGACAAACCTTCAGGAATGACTTCGAGACTTTTTCGCAAAACATGACCAAGTTAAGAATTAATCGAAATATATTGACTTCCAGAAGTTCGAGTTTTGACTCATGCATTGAATTCATATTTTTCTCGAAATTTACTTTCTTGGTATAATAAAATGTTTTCAAAATGACCTTAAAAGGGACCATTGTTTTACGACCGGAGAAGGGCATATAACCATTCATATCTTAACTTACTGAAAACTAAACTTTAACATATGATTTACTGTAAATTGGTATCCGAAAACATGGATCATGCCGGATTTTGTTGGAAAACGTTCATTCGGTTCATCAAAGAGGAAGACGATTGAGCACCAATATTTTAAAAAAACCTGTTGTTGATTGGAAATTAATAAAAATCAAATAAATTTATACAACTACGCCCAAACACCTTTTGGAGGCGGGCTTCAGCTGACTCCTAAACAAAAATGTATACTATATATAGTTCAGTGAAAATGGACGTAACACTAAACTCCGAAACATATAAATGAACTAAATTTAAAAAAACATACGAGACTAACAAAGGCCAGAGGCTCCTGAGTTGGGATAGGCGCAAAAATGCGGGCATAAATCCTAAATGTAAAATATAAACATACCCATGAGAAACTGACTAATCGACTCAATTAACTACAATGCATTGCGGGCTTTTCATATTGAATCACGGAATCTCACGTATATTTTTATTTCTTCATCGAATGTCATAAATGTAATTAATATATCATAATCTTGAATTTGATTGCTCAGATTTTAAAAATTGTGCTCTCCGGTTTCAGCATTAGACTTTTGTTCTATTGTTATGCACTGTTCTTGTGAATTCATTTCACGTGGAAATATGGAAATAAAATAAAATTGTCCAATATCCAGTAAAAAGAAAGAAAAGAAAAGAAATTTCACTTTTGTTTGTGTTATTCGTCTCAAAATAAGGCTTTTGATTTAACAAGGTGTGAATGTAAGACTAGAAAAACAAAAAAATAAGGATGAATGAATGAAATTGTATTCTCATAAACGAATTAACACAATTACAGAGACAATACGTATTTACATTAAAAAAAATGATAGTGCTATGAATAATGTATGTGGTAACACTAAAAAAAATATTTTGTCACTACCTCCGTGGGTCTGCAGTATTTAGCTTGAGTATTTATTGACAATGACCCTTGCAATGACAGAAGTAGGAAAAAAACCGGCAAAATATATTCTGTGCCATAAGAAAGATTTGTAAGTGCATTTACGGATATTTGACCATCGCTTTCCTTATCATGTTAACGATATAATTGAAAAGTTCTTCCCGTTTTTGAAATTTGAATGCAAGTACGACTACTTATCGGATTGGTCACGGTCCTTTGTTTGCTGTCTCGTTAACGATTGACTAAATTCAAATGATATTTATCCATTATATTAGTGGTTATAGTTCGAGTATTTCAAACACTATTTTCTAACAATAGCAACAATTATTCGTTAATCTGAGCATATAATAAATACTTTTTTTATTATATACTTAGTAGTAAATACAGGTAAATTGTATGTGTAATACAATCAATGACAACCGTGCTCTATCAGCCATCCGTGATGATATCGATATCAGTCACGGTTGCAAAAGTTTTATCACACCCCTAAGTTGTATGACGTCACGTCATCGATATCAGTCACGGTTGCAAAGGCTTTTTCAAACCCCTAATCTATATTACGTCATGTCACGTCTAAAAAACATCCACTTTGGGTATATAATAAAGTGTATATGATATGGCTTTTTCAATATCACATCTGTATCAACCCGAGACACCAATATAATCCAAAGAGCTCTGCTCGAGGGATTATATTGGTTGAGGGTTGATGCGGTGTGTGATATTGAAAAAGCCATATAATTAATACTTTATATGATGGTCTGTAAATATAATCACATCAGACGAAAAGGTAAGATGAAATCGTTTTCCTGCAATCTGTGTAAAAATGAGTTGCATTTTATTAAAAACACGTGTTCTTGGCAAATTGTAAACAGTCCATCATGCATTGTAACTCATTCGATGAATTTGTCAATGTTTCTCTATAACAAAAAAAAAAGAATATCTATGAATTATTCAATATATAAGTCTTTAGGACAACATTGTTTGTTAATTATGATATTGTTTGTTCTGCCTTTTTGTTTACACTATAGTCTCATCTTTCCTTCCTTTTCTTATTTTTATACCATATGTCTGTTTTGCCTATCGTCACAGTATTTTTTTATCATACACCATCTTTCTTTTTCTTTTTATTTTTTGGGTTACAATTAGAATTTCATAAAAACATGGCAAGGCCAGAAATCTCAGGGAAAACTTGCTATAATTGGTTTTTGGTACATTTTCGAAAATCTCAGAGTATTGTTCTGTAATAATTTGAGGAAACAGCAGTTTAATGATGTTAAAATCTCGTAAATCGATTTAGAAGAAAAAATACAAGATAACATAGAAAACCTGATGGAATAACAGGAACACTCTAAATGAGTGCTATCGGCTTGTCGATAGAGTAAGCGTCTCCTACTACTTATGCACCATGCTCGGATTGTCGATAGGATAAGCGTCTCTTACTATTCATGCATCATCTATCAGGCTCGGATTGTCGATAGAGTAAGCGTCTCCTACTGTTCATGCATCATCCATCATGCTCGGATTGTCGATAGGGTAAGCGTCTCCTACTATTCACGCATCATCCATCAGGCTCGGATTGTCGATAGAGTAAACGTCTCCCACTATTCATGCATTATCCATCATGCTCGGCTTGTCGATAGGGTAAGCGTCTCCTACTCTTCATGCATCATCCATCATGCTCGGATTGTCGATAGAGTAAGCGTCTCCTACTATTCATGCATCATCCATCATGCTCGGCTTGTCGATAGGGAAAGCGTCTCCTACTCTTCACGTATCATCCATCAGGCTCGGATTGTCGATAGGGTAAGCGTCTTCTACTATTCATGCATCATCCATCATGCTCGGATTGTCGATAGGGTAAGCGTCTCCTACTCTTCATGCATCATCCATCATGCTCGGATTGTCGATAGGGTAAGCGTCTCCTACTCTTCATGCATCATCCATCATGCTCGGATTATCGATAGGGTAAGCGTCTCCTACTATTCAGGCATGCATCATCCATCATGCTCGGATTGTCGACAGGGTAAACGTCTTCTACTATTCATGAATCATCCATCTTGCTCGGATTGTCGATAGAGTAAACGTCTCCTACTATTCATGCATCATCTATCATGCTCGGATTGTCGATAGGGTAAGCGTCTCCTACTATTCACGCATCATCCATCTTGCTCGGATTGTCGATAGGGTAAGCGTCTTCTACTATTCATGCATCATCCATCATGCTCGGATTGTCGATAGGGTAAGCGTCTTCTACTATTCACGCATCATCCATCATGCGAATCAACATAGTCGAATTTTCACAATCTGGAATAGAATATAACCGGTTTATTACAGATCAGACTAGAAACTAATGATCAAAGACAGAGAAAACATGCCGGTAGCAACTTCAGATATCGACATATTGCTTCGTTCAAATAATTTGTGATTTGACCGTAAAACTTATGTAGTATCTATTTCAATCGTTTTAACAAATAGATCTGTTGGAGCAATTTTCTTGTGCAAGGTGCATATCCATGTGAATGATGTGAGAGCTTCCACGAGCGAAACGTATTAACTTGTCACTATCTTACAACAGAGAAGGGGGTTTGTTTCAGCTGAGAAATGGGAAGTTGGCAATTGGAAAGTTGGAATAATCACGTTTGTAAAAGATTCGAGTTTGAAGTCGTCCATCTGTGTCAATATCGAGGAAAAGATCAAGACCTTCTACTTTCGGTAGTATCATTACTATTAAGTTCACTGGAATATATGAGATGTAAGCACTCTTTGAAATGTGAGTTATTGAGTGACAGAACATCATCAATATATCTGAAAGGGAAATTAAACAACTTTGCCAGATGTTTTTTTTTCTTTCTCTCTTTTGTCCGTGAGAAGGCTCTGTATTAATTCTGCTTCATAAAAGTACCAAAACAAATCAGCCAGTCATGGTGCACAATTAGTACATCAAGTATAAACAGTTATATTATTTGGAAATGAGTAATTATAGTACTAAAATAATGTTTCACAACCGTACACAGGCAAAATTTGCTCACATGAATTTCACGTGGGATTCACTTCAAACGAGCTTATACATGAAACTCACGTGAAAATTTTCATATGAATCTCACGAATCTCAAGTGAAATTTTTCACATGAATTTCACGTGAACTTTACAAAAACAAAAATTGGTATTTTTCATGGCTTTGATTAAATTTGAAAATTTAGATGTTATTTGAATTACGTTATTTGAAAAATTCACAATAATTTCACATGAAAATTTTCACGTCAAATTCACGTGACTTTCACATGAGATTCACGTGAAACTCATAAAAACTGATTTCACGTGTGTTTCACGTATAAGCTCGTTTGAGGTGAAATTCAAGTGAATTTCACGTGAGATTCACATGAATTTAAATTCACGTGAATTTGATGTGAGTGAGATTTCCCCGTGTAAAGGTTTTAATTCAACAGAGAAGCGGAGATATGTTTTCGCCTTTTTTAAACGAAAAATAGTATTATATATAGCTTATATATACAACCAAGTAGATAAGGTTGCCAATAACACCGTTATTGTTTGACGTAAATTTTGTATTGGGGCTCTGCAAAAAGAAATCACGAATTCACCAACATTCCAACTGACCTAATTTTCGGAATTTTTACAACCATAAACTTTTAGCTACTCCTTTAGAAACAGAACCAAATAAAATGAACCTTCAAACTATGTACTATCTTCCGAAACTGCACAAAACATCTAAACAAGTATATAATTAATTCGTCTTCAAGCCGTTGTTCCATTACTAAACTGTCTAGAATGCGAATACATTATGTTCAGACTCTTTTAGTTTGTTTTGTTTTTTTATAAGTAACAACCAACAAAAGAACTATATTAATTTGACTTGCTTTGATATGATGAATGTACCTGCATTTTTACTAGATAGCATTTGTGTTCTCCATGGGGGTTCCGTATGTTGTCAAGTTATCGGAATTCCAATTTGGACTAACTGTGCACCTCTTATTTTAGACCTGTTTCTGCATTGTTACGGGTTACAATCGATGACTAAAATCAGCAAAGACTCATCGAAACATCATCCGACACAAAAATTTAGTAACTATTTTCGATATTTGAATGATATATTGGCTCTCAATAATGACGACTTCAGTATGTACACTAAAAAGGTCTATCCTATTGAACGTATTTAAAAGAAAGCTAATACTAACAATAAACACTGCCCTTTCCTGGATCTTGATATCTATACCTTTAACGCGAAGCTTAACACTAAAATTTACGACCAAAGAGAAGTTTTTCTTTCTTATTGTTAATTATTAATTTTCAGACGGTGACGTTCCCTTGGCACCGTCTTATGGTGTTTACGTATCTCAACTTGTTCGATTCGCTCTTGTTTTAACAACGTATATGATTTTAACATTTTGGTAGGGTTGTTGTTTCTTTGACACATTCCCCGTTTCCATTCTTAATTCTATTATATGGTCAAAACAAAGATTCATCAGATTGGTATACAAAGTTAAGTGGATAGATAGAAATCTCAAACAACCAACCAGTTTTTATAAACCCTACCAAAACGAGAAAAACAGCCCAAGACCGACTCCAATGTTAGAATAGGTAACAGAAGAAGCTAAGCAAAATTATAATGATCAACACAAATTAACAAAGGACTACTAGCAGTTACTGACATACCAGCTTCGGACCTCAATTAAACTGATCAAAGGATTATGTCTTCATCATATGAAAATCAAGCACAATCCCTCCCTTTAGTCAAAAACCAAAGTCTTTATTCAGATAACTATCAAAATGTTAATAACCCAAAACATAAAGAGAAAGTTCTATAAACTTAATAGAAATATATAATTTAACAGACCCCTTTAACGAAAGTTTGCGAGGTTTAAAACGATCTACATAGAGAAAAGATTATTCCCATTAAACAAGCAAGATTAGATTTTAAGACCTTAATCAAAATGTATATGATTTCGAAATTGCAATAGTTATAGTTCTAATCATTCCACATTAATATTACATTTGAGAATGAATGATTTTATTCTTTGAATAGGATAATGAAAATTTAACAACTTTTTTCAGATAAATTATTTTTGTATGAATTTTTCATCAATTAATAACTCTTTTTTTATGTATTATTACTGAAATAAAAGGAAAAACTATGTCATATGCTTATTTTAGAAGAGGCAGGAAAGAGATAAAGAGCAAAAATGTTATCAGAAGAAATTCAAAATTTAGAAGAAAGCATCTTAACAGAAGAAATATGACCAGAAAAAATATGAGAATTGAGTGTTTGTCGTTTGTTAATGTATATATCTGTGGTTTTTTTTTTCGTTTAATGTTGTGTTCCTCGTTTAAATTGTCTTACATTTGTCATGTATGGTTCATTTACAGCTTGCTATCTGGTATGGGTTTTGATCATTGTTGAAGGCCGTATGGTGACATACGGTGACCCTATAGGTGCTTACTTCTCTGGTGGAAAGTTTTCTAATTGGCAATCATACTACATATTCTTATATTTAGATTTATATCTCGATTTACTTTGTGTTATTTCTTTCATATTCATTCGGATAAAAGGAGATGCGGGTACACATCAATGAGACAGCAACACAACAATAAAGATAATCGAAAGATAGCTAAGGTCGGCAGCTTACAGTCTTCAGTAATGGAAGTTGTTTATACAACATGTCGAATTCTTAATCAAAAGTCATAAATAAAGCAGTAAGGTGAACCTAATAAAAGTTCAGATAACGAAACATATTCAGATAGGACTGACTAGGTTCATAATTTTCAAAACTTGGGACAGGGAAATAGATTAGCAAGTAAAAATAACTGAAATCCCCTGATTATATTACAACATTAAACTTACAATGTGTCAAGGTAAATGATCAGAGATAAAACTAGTTTGTCAACATTACTGGGTTACCTGGATGATAAAATTATGTAATCAAACTTGTGTTCAAGTTGAGTAATACCTTTTTATTTATTTGTTACAAATACATTATTAAATTGAATAAGTCGTGAGGTCTCAGCCAAGAACTGAACATCAATGTGAGAACCGAAAAAGACTTCGATTTTAGACCGGACGTCGATTTGGAATCTTACTCTATCATGACCTCCGATATAACGTGTATTATGGACCGGTCGTCGATATGAGTCCTACATATATGTTATATTTATTATATTTTAATATATGTTTTTGTTGTTTTTTATTTATCATTATTTTTTTTCTCTTGTTCACCTTTCTCCGATGGATATATGATAATGAAGTAACGTATATTTCGGAATTTAAATTATTATCAGGTACTAACCAGTTCTATTCATGTTATATACTATTAACTGTGTTTGGATTCACATGATGATTGATGCATTAATAGCAGGAGACTCTTATCTTCTTGATGTACCTGGACTAGTTCATTTAGAGTTTACGCGACTTCCTCAGTTTTTTTCTTTTATCTTGATTTGTATATTAAAAACGAATTTACGAATGTTGAACATTGGTACACTACTGTTGCCTCTAACTGTAGTAAGTGACTTTGCTTTTTGCATTCATTGAATGTCTTTGATACGGTGTATTAATGTGGAATAAATTAATAACGACCCTTAATATCTGGAATATTTTCATCTTGGAATTCGCAGAATTGTATGGGCTTGTCCTTTTTTTCCTAGATGTGGTTTGAAACGGCCCATCAACCAATCTCTTATGCGGGACTCAAATGACTCTAGTTTTGTAAAAGGATTGTGAAACGTACCTTTTCCATCATGTGTCAAGATTTTGAGGATATTACACGGTAACTGTTATAAGTGTTTAAACAGTCGAGCTTTGAAATAGTCGGGGGGGGGGGGGGAAGGGGGGCATTTGGGGGCACTAAATTCAAAGTATATTTTTCTAATCATTGTCCCCTAGACTGTTTTAGGTAATCGGTTCAATGATTTCCGAGGGTATCAACGGCCCAGTAGTCAGCACTTCTGTGTTGCTATGAAATATCATTGATATTGTTATATTTATAAATCAAGTGCCTACAAAACTTTTAATTGTTCTAAATACTAAGGATTTTCTTTCCAAGAAATAGATTACCTTAGATGGGATTCGTACTTTATTTGGCCTTTTAACGTTTTTGATTCGAGCGTCACTGATGAGTCTTGTGTAGACACGAGTCTGGCGTACAGCATTATAAGTCTGGTATCTCTGATGAGTTTATTCAAACGACCCTGGTGATCGACAATCATAATCCTAGCTTGGTGAACGCTCTTTCGAATAAAAGTGGTGAGAAAAAACAAGTTTTACAGCCAAGTCAAATATCGGACACGAATGCCTATAAAATGAGGAGATGTGGTATGATTGCCAATGCGATAACCATCCAACAGAGTGCAACATAATTATGTCCAAATGAAGAGGATTAAAGAAACTGTCGCTCACAGGTCACCGTACGGCCTTCAATAATAATAAAAACCCATACCGTATATATATTCCACTGGCCATGGGTAAGTAATGAGGAATTACACGTTTTTGAGCATGATATACACGTCATTGAGCATGATATACAAGTCTTTGAGCATTATAAACACTATTTGAGCATGATATACACGTATTTGATCATGGTATGCACGTATTTTAGCACGATGTGCACGTATTTGAGCATGATATACACGTATTTGAGCATGATAAACACGTATTTGAGCATGATATACATGTATTTGAGCACGTTTTTATGCATGATATACTCGTATCTGAGCATGATATGCACGTATTTATGCCTAATATTAATGTATTTGGGCACGTATTGGAGCATGATATATACGTACTTGAGCATGATAAACACGTATTGGAGCATGATATATACGTATTTGATTATGAAATGCATGCATGATATGCACGTATTTGCGCATGATCAGACTCACCTTTGCAATAATGTTACAGCTCATCAAGTTGATGTTCTTATTGCGTTTCAATCCAGGTTAGGAGTATCCAGTGTTTACAGGTTTTTGAGGGTTTTTTTTGGAGGGGGAAGCAAAAAAAGATGATAACAAGGTATGATAATTCTTTTATATAAATGAACAAATAACAAATTTAAATAAACGCTTAATGTATGTACAGTGAGGTAATATGATTCAGAATAATATATATATATATACTTCTGGTATAGAATCACTAATTCGGGAAAGTAATACATATTTCACACAAAATAGTTTCTACTAATAAAGTTACTTTTATAATATGTAAAATATTTTGATAATTTTGGTATGAAATGAAGGCTATATGACCTGTGATTACTGTTGAACCCTAGTTGAATGTTTATTTTTAATAATAAAAAGGTAATATGAGATTGAAATAGAAGTGCATATGTTGTCTGTTTCTGATGTCAATTTATATAAACTGAAGACAAATTGGTGAATTTTACATAGAAAGCAGAATAAATAGATGTTCTTTTATATCTATAAGTGTATGTTCGTGCATTTATATATTTCACAAGGTTAATTAATGTGTAATGTCGGCCGTCATAAACTTAAAAATAGTAATATTCTAAAATTATAAAGCTAATAGGGACCTGATTTGGTCTATATCTTTACATATGAGTCTGCATATAAATTTAAGCCAAATAATCACCTTGACATACTACTACTATCTTTAAAATACGTTTATTTTTGTATAAATTTCTATCAGCAGTTAGATTAAGCTTTATAGAATTAGGATATAATTTAATGTTAATTTGACAACATGAAATTGTATTTGACACATATTTCATGTAGTATATAATATATATCTGTTGTTGCTTTTTTTTTGCTTGATTAGGGTAGATAAATGTCTAGATTAAAATAGAATAAAATCCGTTCGTACTTTGCCAAAAATTCGTTTATATCGTTTATAATGGGTCACCCAGATAATGTTAAGCTACAGGTTGTGCTAAAATGTTTGCTAGTGATAATACTTGAAAAAAAACACTTCTGTGTAAATACAAAGAAAACTCAATGAAAGAATATAAAACAAAAACAACAAAATAATAAGAACAAAGCTCTTATGATATGCTTTCAGAAAATAAAACGAAATATTAGGGTCACCATACTCATTTTCTTGCTGCATATCAAAATAAGTATATTTACAGTTTATTCCTCTTTAAAACTGAATTATCTGAGATATTTCCCCTGATATTACAAAATTTTCATAAATATTAATCAATGATACAATTTTCTGGGTTTTTTTTAAATGAATATAACAGTATGATTAGGTAATAAAAAAAACGGTTATTTTCAAATAAATTCCATTTCTGCATCAAATTTATCTAATTTACGGAAACTCATTTTAGATCACAAACTATTTTAGATCAACCTTAACTGATGTTTAATGCAAAAAAAATTAAAAATATATACATTTGCAAAAATACTTTCTTTTTCAATATATAATGTAGTATTCAACAAAAGCATTTGTGAAATATGTTTTTGTATAGAACGTCGAGAATAACAGTTTGGAAGGCAAATATTATTAAATTAAAACCCTTAAAAAGTGTTCAATATCAATGAATGTACAAATAATTTTCAATATGCTATGCTGCCTGAAATGTTTAAAATATTAATCTCAAATGGCCACATCAATTTGAATGGTCACCATTCCAAACTTAAGTCTGCTTTACTCCACACGTATTTTCCTCCGCGTTTAAAGAACATTTTCTCATCAAAGCCACTGAATAACAAAGCATTGTCCACGCCTACATCCAGTATGGATTTAGAGGGATCTTTGTTGCCTTTAGTGCAGTCTAGAAAACGCATCTGCAATAACAAAGACAACTGAATATATAGTTTTTCCTTTACTCTTTGCTTTGCATCGATGCTGCTAATTAACATTAAGTCATGGTTATATACATGCGTTTAAACTTTCTTTTATCTTAAAGAATCGAATGATATTTGTTTGTATAAATCTGTGACAATGTGTTTATAATAGTCTCGGAGTAAATGAAGAATAATGTAAATAAAAACGATATTATCACAGAATAGTGCATTAAATCTCACTGACTTGACCATTAGGTTGATTGACTTATTTTTGGGGGTTTAACGCCACTTTCGGCACTATTTTCTATTTCGAGGCTGTCAGTTTTTACTAGTGGAGGAAACCGGAGTGCCCGGACAGAACCACCGACCTTCGGCAGGAAAATTGGCGATCCTAGTGAATTAAGAATGGAGTTTAACACAACTGCCACGTGCATTTTATATATATAAATGAACATATGATATACATCGGTACAACGGACACACAGGGCTTGTACCTTAATATATACATAATAGGCAATCGTATAGTATATAAGTTAATAGCCGCGAGGTTAGCATGGTGAAGATCAAAGAGTTAAAGAGTCAAGTTAAAGGTAGGGACTTGTCGGTTTAGGTTAGATTCCCTGTACTCTCTTTGTTGTCCCTATTCTTTAGCTTTTTCTGGGTTTTTTTTTCTTATTTTGTATGTAATTGTGGATATTTTTGTAATAATAGCGATTTTTACCGTTTATTTTTGGATTATTATTGGTTATTTCACATATTTGAAACGAAAATGATAACATTCAATTTGTCCATTTTTGTTTTATAAATATAGTAAGACTACATAATTTTACAAATGTTTATTCGCAAATTCATATGCGAGTAAATCGTGATGTGCCTAGAAGTAGGCTTCTTGCTAGAAATTTCGGTAACATACTTATTATATATACTTTATATATGCTCTTTGGTCAGTTGTTGTCTCTTTGACACATTCCCCATTCCCATTCTCAATTTTATTAGAAATAAGTTCGAAAATGTCTTATTTTGTAAACACAGATAATACTCAGATGTCTGATAATTTAAAGGCAGACGTGTTGTGTTATATTTGTATTTTTCTAACCAATTAGTTGTGATCTTATATTTAGTAATGCATTGTTGAGCAAGATACCATGGTTATCTAAACTCACTTACAATACCTTCTAATTAAGAAAAGGCTTTAATTTTGAAAAGACATTAACACAAAAGTTTAAATCATAGATACAATGGATAAGCGTTGATTCATGAAAAACAAACCATTCGCCCTCCGAGCTCATGGTTTCTTTTTCAAGAATCAACGCTTATTCATTGTATCTATATTACGTAATACATATATAAATATATATCGCTGTCCGATTGATGACTTTTTTATTTCAAATTCTTTTCTGAAACTATTTCGCCAATTTCATGTGAAGAAATATTGGAAAAATATATGTTTCGTTTTGCCCAGACTGAATGTAAAACGTGAAAACCAGAGGCAATGGTTGATACTGATCGGTATGTTTCTACTGGTGGATGAAAGCCCGGACAGAACCACTGACAGGAAAACTAGCAATCCTAGTCAATTAAGAATGCAGTTCAACACACTAATTATATTTGATAGTACATGGCAAAATGGTATGAAACATGGTCATTCGAAGAACGGGTGTAAAAAATTATCATTTCCTGCCAATTGGGTTCAAATAATGACGCCAATGATGCCACAAACGTACCCAAGGAATCCTAGATGAAATAATTTGTCCCACACTAAACTACTTACCTCAATAACCATACAGAAATATTAAATATTTAACATTGTATACATTAACATAAATAATGGTAATGAAACCCCCAGAACATCCTTCAAACTCCTTTTATTAAATACTAGCATATAGTATATAGCATATATTAATTTGTATAACCAGAAAACTTACATATTCGTCCAGGATAAGGTAGGAATTCCTCATCTGAAATATAAAATTCACTATACATAGAGTCATTTATATACTTATAAATGGTTAAGTAGTTCCTGTCTTACATTGGGCAAATTAAAAACATCCCTTTTGTTGTAAAACTTAGTTCTCGACCGACTTTTTTTGGATTTAATATAAAAAATAATAAGACGATGTGGTACGATTGTCAATGAGACAAAGATTCAATATAGACCAAATTACGAAAAAGTTAGCTGCTAAAAGTCACCGTACTACAGCCTAGCGCTATTTGGTGTATTCTCCAAATTTCGAATTTCTCAGTGAAAGGACATCTTCAATATAGCGTAATGGACATTTTAAGAATAATGCAAGCTTTTTTTCATTCTCAAGTCGACAAGTAGAAAGGTGCAGTTGGTTCTCGTGGGAATGACATTACTGTCAGTTTAAACCCACGTCTTCCACAGGTAACTAATAAGTTGTCAATAAAAAAAATATAGTATTTTGATGATGTCAGATTCACAGATTGATTGGGTCGCATCAGAATATTTTTACAAAGTATGTTTTGTCCATTCCTAAAACAAGATATATGTATATACATTGGGCATCCTATTTTATGAGACATAGATGAACGAACGCGATATGTTTTTAAAAAAACAGTGTCAAGGTTAGAGAAGTCAATCGTTTTTTGCATTATTGCCTAATGAGAGGGACTTTCATTGCCAGTACTTTTACGGAACGTTTCATGTTTTAGTATGTACAATTTTCATACCATTCCTAGAGTAGGAGTTTCAAAGTAACCCTAAAGCCGGATTTTCATTCCTGAAAAAAATAGGTATTTATGATATGGTAAGATATTTCGTGTGCCTTTTGCAGATCAAGCGATATAAAGACACTTATAAGTAATCCGGGTAATCCAGTACAGTGATGGAAGGATTAATACCGTCTCCTGTCATTCCTCTTTTTATAATGTTTGAAAGTTGACAATTTTGGAGATTGCATCATGACAAGAAAACGGAGGATTTGTTTATTAGCATATATACCATTACGCCGGCTTCTTGAACCAAACAAAATAAAGGCATTACATGGAAAAAATAGCTGTGGTAAACTTCGGTTGGACAGTTTGATATTCCGGATGAAGGTAAATCCAGAAAGTCGTTTCGAACGCACCAAATTCATTAAGCATTAATTATTTATTCATTTACTACAAGGATATTTTGCGGACACATTCACTAAGTTAGATATTGAAACTTTAATCATCTGATAAAAGGTGTGATAGTTTAGGTGAAGAATTTCATTGGTTTTTTTTTGGGATAATTCCTGATAAACCTTAGAGAAAATTTTATTTAAATATTATTTGTATCTTTTAACATATCTTTCCCGTGTTGTTTTGTCGGCCGGATCGCAAGGTGATGTAACAAATCAAAGATAAGTTGGACAGAATTATTTAACATAGGAATACCAACTAAAAAAACTTACAAAATCGTTAGATTCTGGCACTAAACAAGACACGGGATTATGTCTGGTCAGGAATTTTCTAAAATCGTCGTCTGACACAACAAAAGACTCTGCATGCCTGAGGGCATCACTTCCGGCATTCTCTCCTCCAATCAAAAGACACTGAAACACCTGAAATAAATTTTAAAACGAAATATGTCGTAGTAAATTCTCATACGGATCATGGTTGATATCTCATGAACGTTTACATGTAAACATTTCATGGGCAATTATTTATTTTCCATTTGTTATATTACCTCACTATATTTTATTTTTATACATCTTTTATTTTAATATAATCTAATTTTCGGTAAAGCAGGTTGATACTTAAAAGGCTTATAATTTTAGTAAGCTGGACGCGCATATTTTCTACACTAGACTCCCAAAATGGCGCGTAATCAAAATAGTACGTATAATTTAATCGTAACAACTGGAATATGATGTTAACTTTATCAAATTTGACATATGATGGTTGGGATAGTTATTGTTTCAATGTGGAGATTGAAAAAGTGGTACCACGTGACATTTTTCTTTACACAAGCGAATTAAGCAATGTTATTTACACCTAAAAAAAAGTCGACCAGGCTGTTCTAGTTTGACCCCTCACTCTGATGAAAACCTACCGAAAGGTGACATAACCCATCTGTTGATGTTTTCAAGCAGACGATGTTGAATTGATCAAACACTGCATTGATTGCTGACGTAATCACATGACGTTTGTGTGTAAAATGAAATGTGACACGGTGAAACGGACACGGGATACGGAACAAAAGTAATGAATGATTTGCTCTTCAAAACATTCGGTATTGAGCAAACATGATCAAACATGTTAAGGAATACGTCAGAAGCACTTGAAATTAAAATCGGAATCGCTATCATAAATCGAAATAAATGATGTTATAAACACTAAAGCACTGAATAAAGGTTTTGGGTCTATATAGAAATAAGAAGATGTGGTATGATTGCAAATAAGACAACTCTCCACAAGAGACCAAATGACACTGAAATCAACGACTATGTTCATTCAATTTAGTTTATATTAATAGTAAAGAATCTGTAATCGGGTCTCTTTGGTCGGGTTGTTGTCTCTTTGACATATTCCGGCCCCATTTCCATTCTCAATTTTATTATTAAAGTTCAAGATATTTCAAATTGTTCAAAATATAATAGCCGACTTTTTTCAATCATGTTCTACGTCACCCATGCATTTCCTATCTTACCTTCCGGCGACAAGGATTCAACTCGTGTATGGGTTCTGTCATGTTTATTTCACCCTTGCCTTCCCTATCGTACCTTCCAGCGACAAGGATTCAACTCGTGTTTGGGTTCTGTCATGTTTTATTTCACCCTTGCCTCCCCTATCTTACCTTCCAGCGACAGGGATTCAACTCTTGTATGGGTTCTGTCATGTTTTATTTCACCCTTGCCTCCCCTATCTCACCTTCCAGCAACAAGGATTCAACTCTTGTGTGGGTTCTGTCATGTTTTACTTCACCCTTGCCTCCCCTATCTTACATTCCAGTAACAAGGATTCAACTCGTGTATGGGTTCTGTCATGTTTATTTCACCCATGCCTTTCCTATCTTACCTTCCAGCGACAAGGATTCAACTCGTGTTTGGGTTCTGTCATGTTTTATTTCACCCTTGCCTCCCCTATCTTACCTTCCAGCGACAGGGATTCAACTCTTGTATGGGTTCTGTCATGTTTTACTTCACCCTTGCCTCCCCTATCTTACCTTCCAGTAACAAGGATTCAACTCGTGTATGGGTTCTGTCATGTTTATTTCACCCATGCCTTTCCTGTCTTACCTTCCAGCGACAAGGATTCAACTCGTGTATGGGTTCTGTCATGTTTATTTCACCCATGCCTTTCCTATCTTACCTTCCAGCGACAAGGATTCAACTCGTGTATGGGTTCTGTCATGTTTTACTTCACACTTGCCTCCCCTATCTTACCTTCCAGCGACAAGGATTCAACTCTTGTATGGGTTCTGTCATGTTTTACCTCACCCTTGCCTCCCCTATCTAACCTTCCAGCAACAGGGATTCAACTCTTGTATGGGTTCTGTCATGTTTTACTTCACACTTGCCTCCCCTATCTTACCTTCCAGCGACAAGGATTCAACTCTTGTATGGGTTCTGTCATGTTTTATTTCACCCTTGTCTCCCCTATCTTACCTTCCAGCGACAAGGATTCAACTCTTGTATGGGTTCTGTCATGTTTTATTTCACCCTTGTCCCCCCTATCTTACCTTCCAGCGACAAGGATTCAACTCTTGTATGGGTTCTGTCAAGTTTTACTTCACCCTTGCCTCCCCTATCTTACCTTCCAGCGACAAGGATTCAACTCTTGTATGGGTTCTGTCATATCTTCCTCTAGGTTGTAGGTATTGACAACTGTATTAATCTTGAAAGCAATCTGTTAAAATGTTTACATTTTGTTATTAAGAAGTTAACAGGAATATATGAATTCGTGTTCAGAATAAACTGTTCATTTGTTTCTATGCTCCTAGGTTTTAGTGGGTTTTTTGTTTTTGTTTTTGTTTTTTTTTATGGATTTTTATTTATCTTTATTTCTTTTTTTCCTTTTATTCTTTTTATTATGGGAGGAAAAGGGGGGTCTATTAGTGCATGCTTTATCTTCTCTTATTATTCTGTGGCCTTCTCTGTTATGTTTTGATGTGTTTTCTTTTTCAGATATATGGTATATTGCTACAAAATCGAGAAATAGGTTTCTCAATTAAAAAGTTTATAAACAAAACTGATTAAACTATTAAGTTGTATCGTTAATGTTGTAGTTTTCTAGAGGAAATATATAAATGAACAACTTCCGGCACAGAGACCATATCCGTTACGTTCTATACTACGTAATACTACACTCTATATATGTCATATTAAGTAAAGTATTGCGCTAACATGTATGGAACGGATATAAACTCTGTGTCGGAAGATGATAAATCAAGTACATGGTATATCAAGATATGTACTTTAAGCTTTAAATGAACATTGTTTACTGAAATGAAAATGAAAACAAATTAATAGAAGAAATCGTATGGGTTAAAAAACAAAGGCAATGGATGTTCAAATAGACTATGAGTGGGTAGATATTTTGAGATTTCTTTTCATCACAAAATATGTAACCGCTCATGCTTAGAAAATCCCTTATATAATAAATCTTCTTGTAACTTTTAATTTTTATATTTTATTTCTTGATATGCTTAAGAATAACGTTTATTTTGAAATAAGCAGGATAAAATGCAATGGGTTTTTTTTAAAAGACATAAACAATATCTTCTCTCTCAAACTCCTAAAAATCTGACAAATAAAGGTTCTAAGCCTAATTCTATAACTGAACCGTTTGGTCATGCAGTCATAAGTCATGGCAAACACCACCCCAAACATTGACAAAAGGCAAATTGAGTGACTATGCTTCTGAGTATTTGTTAAAAGGTAAACAAAATTTGTAAATACACTATACAGGACAGTGGTATTGTGACAATCTAAGAGGAATGCATTCCAAGTTAAAGAAATACGTAAAAGCTGAACATAGTTGTCTTATCCGTCTAATTGAGGACATTGAGCTAATTCAGCTGTATGTTAAATGTCCAGTGGCAAATTAAATGCATATTCAGGGCAAGAATATGTTAATGTAGTTCACAAGATAAAAGTCTACAGGAAGACATGTCACGTACCCTAGCCGGACACATTATCCCGACTCCGAGCCGACCAGTTTTTGCTGTTACTCTGTTAATGCAGCGTGCTTAACAGAGAAGCAGCAAATGACAATTTTAAAGTCTTTGGTTTGACTCGACCGGAGTAATCAGCTGTAAGAAAAACTTTCCTGATGTCGACAACTTTAGTATGATACAAGTGGAAAAGGTGCTTTACGAAACCAGAAATAGAGAGACTTAAAAATAAACTGACACATTTAAAGATCACGAAGAACAGAATGTTTTCCAACATTCAATTATCTGATGCTGTCTCCGACTTACTTAACTTACTAAACTTTTCAATTCAAAGTTTTATTTAAAGTCAATATTCAATAAACCTCATAAACACAAGCTCTACTAGTGAGCTTTTCAAATCGAAACTTGGGACTAGATTGGCAATATCATGTCATGTCATATATGTTGTTCCTGCATAATAATAGTTCCTACATTTTAGTTTCTCAATAATTTCTAAGTTTATCAAAGTACAATTTGAGAGATGTATGTTATGAATCATGTCAGTAACGAAGCACTAACTACTGGGCTGATAATGCCGTCGGGACTAACAACTCACCAATAGCGGTATCAACCCAGTGTTTTAAGAAATGGAAAAAACCACTATATATATTGTATGCGTTCTGACGCCATTTTGGATTTAATGTCAAATTACCTTATACTGATAACACCATTCTCTAACTTGTCTCAGAGACTGCAGATGATTTTTGTTTCCTTGTTGTCGACCAATTGTTTCATTAACATCAGGATTAAAGCTATCACAAGACACCGCTAAAATATCCAGGTATTTACCTGCAAAGACGTTATAATTAAATTTTGACAAATTAATAGATTTTATCAATATTTTTAAATATTGTGTAACCATTTTTGGTCGCCTTTTTATTTGGCTATGCATGAACAGGTGTTAGCAAAGCAACACCTATGCCTCTTAACATTTAAAAAAAAATACTTTGAAATACTTTATTAATATTTTGTATACAGTTTAGAGGATAGTTCAGGGTTGTATGTGCACGACAAGGACAAACTCGAGATGAAATGCTCATTTCACGATGAACAAAAAAAATAAAAACTAGCTTGAATAGACGTTGCTTTTCCAAACGTTTCACTGCTTTCCAATTATTTACTTCTTTTAATGCTATATATACATTTTCTATTGAAGAAATCATGTGACCGATAGGATGGAGAAGGTATGATATCAAACATTAAAATTTAAACACTAAACATATTAAATGATGGAATATAAATGTCGTATTTCATACCTGGCGAGGACACTTTCTTTAAGATAAGTTGTGAGTAAATCAAAGTTCTATAGTACCAAATCTACCTTTGATCGACAATTTTTCAATGTTAGATTAGTCGCACTTTCAAGATAAAACTATTAATAAAAGGTAATATATTGATATAAATACAAGGAGATTCGGAGTTTATGGCAATCAGACAGCACCCCAACGACATCAACATAAAAATATATCTAAAGGTCACCAGAGCTCCAGATAAGAGTTCACAAATTGGGGTTTTTACCCACCATTTTTTATTTAATTGAGTGAAATTGTTTTTCAATTGCATTATTAATTCCAATTCACCCCTCAAGCAAATATCAAATTGGGTTTTTCACCACCAAGCTCATCAACGTATTGGGTTTTTTCATCAACACAATATTGAATTTAGTCATGTTATAATTACATTCTATCAAACAGAGATGTTCATCCATCTTGTTAATAAAATATGTTTCTTTTAAATGTGATAGCTATTTTATTTGGTTTATACACTGACGAGCAATTGTATGTTTAATCTGTGTCCGGTTTCAACACAGAGTTTTGTATTTTCCATAACTTATATTTACTGGTGGCACTAATAGGACAGTACCTTAGATTACCGTTCTAGAGCACATATGATCACCATTCAGTTTATTTAGGGTAGGTGTGGCTAATAGTTTTCAGATTTTTATGTAATATTTGTGAACATTAAGTGATGTAAGAAAGTGTTGCCAGTCCCTATCACCTGTTTTCCAGACCTACTTAAAAAAAATAAGTAGCTCCCAGATTTAAGACCCTTGACCAGGTTTATAGGGTGGTTTAATGGCTGAGACCACATTCAATTTACAAATAATCCCGCAACATCAAATAAATAAATGACAATGGTGTACTGCACTTGCCAATAAGACAACTACATGTATCTTAGGCATACAGAACAATAGACCAAAAACAAAGAAAGTGGCAAGCTACATTTACATTAAAACTAATATGTGTGTTCACTCATCAACTAAAATGAAATGTATATTATATATACACTTAAACTAAAAATAAGCAATTGTTTCGTTTAATTTTATTTACATAAATCTGGGTTTACTTGTCCCTTATTAGAACTTTTGGTTTCCGATGCTGACTTCATATAAGTGATTTGGCCTCTTCTTCTTCTTCCGGTAAGCGGCCACCGTCAACTGGTTGACTATTCTGCCACATTTTGGAGTGAGCGCATGAAATATTTTTGAAATTTATTAAACAAAAAGAGAATGGGTGCAATTTAATATATATACAGGTGCAATTAAAAACATGGCATTTAATCTAATGACGGAGCTGAGCCTTGAAGGATTCAGGACTCAGGGCGGAGACAGTAGAGTTGGGCAAGGTGTTCCACTCTCTGATTGTTCTGGGATAGAACGACTCCTTCCGTACAGTTGTTTTACACGATGGTATTCTAAGTGCCTTTTCGTTATTATTTCTGGAAGGGCGTTCATTCGGTATTAGCTTACTGGATGTATCGATTTTGACAAAGTTGTTTTGTAGCTTATACATCATTATTAAGCGGCTATGTTTCCTTCGTTCTTGTAGGGTAGACCATTCAAGATGTTCAAGCATGCTACTAACAGATGAGGTGTTGTGATATCTGTTAGTAACATACCTTGCTGCCCGTCTTTGCACCATGTCCAATCTGTGGATGTCGTTTTGTTGGTATGGATCCCATACTGCACTAGCATATTCTAAAGTAGGCCTGACGAGGGACATGTATGCTTTTTCTTTAATTGACTTGTTTGAGATGTTAACATTCCTTTTTAAGAAGCTAATGGTGTTGTTGGCTTTGGAGCAGATGGAGCTTATGTGTTTCCCCCATTTAAGATCTGATGAAATAGTGCATCCCAGGTATTTAGCTGATGTTACATGTTCGAGGTTATGGCCATGTAGTGTGTAATTGTACTTTGATGGAGTTCGCTTCTTGGAGATGGTGAGTACATTACATTTGTCTGGATGGAACTTCATAAGCCATGTTGTTTCCCATACAGCCAGTTGGTCAAGGTCCTTTTGTAAGTTTGCGGCATCTGCATTGGATGAGATGGTGAGATAAGCAATAGTGTCATCAGCAAACAGTCGTACAGTTGATTGAATCCCCTGGGGCATATCGTTTATATAAAACAAAAATAGGCTAGGTCCCAGGACGGATCCTTGTGGTACGCCGGACTCTACAGGTATGGAGGTCGATGTTTCACCCTCTACAACTACTGACTGTATTCTATCACTGAGGAAGTTGTTTATCCACTCATTTGTTTTACCGGTTATCCCATAATGCTTCAGTTTGTGGATGAGAAGGCTATGACTAACCTTATCAAATGCCTTGGAGAAGTCCATTATGAGACAATCTGTTTGTTTCCCCTGATCTAAGTTTTTAGTTACATCATCAATAAATTCAATCAGTTGTGATTCGCATGATAATCCCCTTTGAAACCCATGTTGAAGTGGATACATGATGTTGTGAGTATCTGCATGAGACATGATATGGCTAGTTATGATGTGCTCCATTAGTTTACATGCTATGCAAGTGAGAGAGACAGGCCTATAATTTATCGGATCGTATTTCTTCCCTTTCTTATACACTGGACAGACGTTTGCAGATTTCCAAATACAAGGTACTTCGCTTGTCTGATATGAGCAGCGGAATAATGTTGTCAGTATTGGTGCTATATGTAATGCAAGTTCCTTTAAGACTCTTGGTGTTATATTGTCTGGCCCAGCTGCCTTATTTGGATTAAGGTTATTTAGTAGTTTGTACACACCATTTTCTGTTATATTGATGTCCAAGATTTGTTCAAAGTTTCCGGACATGTTACACTGTTCTTGAGATTCTTTTTCTGTTATGGTGGTTTTGACTGAAAAGGCTTTCTGAAATTGGCCATTGAGTATGTCTGCTTTTTCTGTTGGCTCTGAATGTAAAGTTCCATTTGATTTTAGAGGTGGTATTTTACTCCCATCTGACCTTTTGTGTTTTATAAAGGTCCAGAACCTTTTCATACAGTTTGGTCTTTCTTGAGGTTTAATTAGGTCTGGTGGTGAAACTATACTGTCGATGTAATTCCAGTAAGCTTTCCTAATTTCTCTCTGTGTACGACGCTTAAGTTCTTTAAATTTGTCTCTATCTCCTCCATTACCCGATTTTTTCATTCTTTTGAACCATCTGTCTCTTTTTCGTATGAGACGCTTGATGTCAGATGTGATCCAGGGACTACCATCCTTTTTCCTAGCGGTCTTTTTCGGTACATTTTTTTCTATGCTCTCTTCAAGTTTGGTTTGGAAGTGTGTCCATAATGTATTTACTCCTGCCTTTTGTTCATTCATTAGGGTGATATCATGGTGTAAATTATTCATATCTATTTTCATAATCTCCCAATTTGCTTTTCTATATAACGGTATAATCCTTGGTTTTTGAATAGATTTCCGGGGGTTTAGATTAACTTCTGTGAAAACGATTTCATGGTCGGAGAGCCCAGGTAAGGTTTCAACTCTCATGAAGCTTTCAGGATGATTTGTTACAACAAGATCAAGAGTATTGGGTCCTCTGGTTGGTTTATTTACAAGCTGTGCCATCCCATTATCATCCAATATATCAGCAAATTTTTCATGATTTGTTGCACATTGGGTGTGCATCTTGATCTCTTTGTTAGTCCAATCCCAGCCTGGTAGGTTGAAATCACCAGCTGATATAATGAATGCATTTCGTATTTTACTGGCTCTTTCAATGCTTATTCCATATTCATTATATCCCTTTTCGTTTGATGTTTTGGGGTTGTAGTAACTAGATAGATAGACAGTTTTATGCCCGACAATTTCCATCTTGCACCAAGCAATTTCACAATCAGTTTGAAGTTCTGGTACTGATGAAGTGATGTATGTGTCTTTGACGGCAATGAGTACTCCCCCTCCACTTAAGTTTCTGTCATTTCTGTAAATATTGTACCCATCTGGAAAATATTGCGAGTCTTTTATTGATGAATCAAGCCAGGTTTCAGTTCCAAAAATTATATCTGGTTTTGTGCTTTCAATAAGATTTATAAGTTCGCCTTGTTTGTTTCTTATTGACTGGAAGTTGACATTTAATACTCGAATAGTCTTAGGATTTGAATCTTCTTGCTCCTTTTTCTTTTGTGTTTTCCGTTCTGGTGTTGAAGTATGTAATGGTTTTATGATGCTAGATGTTGGACTGCTGATGGATATATTTGATAGTATGCTGAAATGATTTGAAGTGCTGAATACCAAAGAATAGCAGAAGGTGGAGTAATTTGGACAATTACACATAATGCAATCCCATGCAATGGCGGAGTCATTCACATGTTCTAGGTAGGACTTAGTAAGCATAGCCTGGCAACTGATGTGGTACCATTGGTTGCATGTATCGCATACTATACCTCGTTCTTGCCATGTAACTGGTTGGTCGCATGTGCCACATGGATATACAGTTCCACTGGTGTTTGAACATTCAGGTCCAGGGTTAAGATTTACATCGTTTGATATAAGAATTAGTATCATTGAAAGATAGGTGAGATGGTTTATCATTTTACGATATATTAATCTTCTCTCATTCATACTAAGTATTTCAGTTCTAATGTTGTCAATGATGGTAAAATGGTTTATATACTCTGGGTTGTAGTTGTTAATAATGGTAAACATATGCTCCCCTTGTTTTGATTTTGTCAAAATATTTTGTTGGTCTGTTATTTTGGCTAGACATAGTTGGTATCCAAATGACAATAAAAATAGAAATATAATTAGTTGTGACATCTTTGGGCTGTGTAAGAAGGTGGTGATAAGATGAACCCACCTACACACCTTTCTTAACTTCCACTTGACTGTCGAGCTGTCAGATTTCTATTTCGTATTTGCCGCCATTTTGTTCTTTGTTTACATAGGTAACCGCTTTCTAACTCAGGATTTCGTTGTTGATTGATGTTGGTTGGTCCTAACTTTTATGTTGCAATGAATGTAATAGATAATGGAACACCTTTACCCAACTTACATTGATTTAAATAAATTTTACAAAGGATACAAATAACTTTAGTAAGACTTTTCTTGGAGAAAAAAAGTCCTTTCATGTTCCAACTGATTTAGTTCTGACGAGTTCTAACCCTGTTCTCGTTAAGGCACGAAAACACGCCATTGTAATAACACTAGCTGGGTCTTGTTTTCATCAGAATTCCTCAGCTCTCAAAAAAGAAGCATGCTTCTATTCAATATTTTTACCGGAAATCTACTTTCGTTTTAATTCATTGCTAAGTGTAATGTTAAATCCCGAGCAATACGAAAAGAGTTATGACGACATGACTAACGCTAATTGATGAATGTTCCGAATGATCGATGTTGACGGATGTGTGTAGAATTCGAAAGAGAGGAAAAATTCACCAATTTGTTTATTGTTTACTGCATCTCTTCACAGATTTACAGATTTATATTGTTTTGAACATTGTATTTATCCATGAGTGACCCTATAGAAAACTTTTTTACATTTTACACAAAAGAAAGGATTTTCACCTGTGACACTTTTTCCCGCCATTGAAAATCCCGTACAAAAAAAAAACGAAAAAAAAACACCAAACTTTTGTAAACAAACGAAAAAGTTTCATGCTTGCTGGCTTATTATAACCATCAATAACATTTGCTAGATAGCTTTATATATATTCATATAACCTGCAGCATCATTATTATATTATTTCTGTGTGCTTTATTTTCCTGCATTTATGTCCGAGATAAAACTTGAAAAGTTCAGTAACAAACCTATCATTGAACCTTAAGGTGTGAAAACCTATACACCAATTATCTATTCAGACAGCAAAGGCACATACCTGAGAGAGAACATTTTCCATCCACTCCAAGAAAATATTGTATGGAAGTGTTTCAAAGGCTCAAAATCTCGTGATTCAGTAAAGTGGCTCGAAAAGAACATCAAATCTTTAGTACTTAAATACAATAGAATCTGGCTATACATTTGGATAGGTACTTGTGACATAACAACTTTGGACCGCTCTATATTCCTCATAAACTTAACTTCCGAAGACACGTCTGAGATCGTAGAGCAAATCACAACAAATTTTCAGTTAATAGTCCAAATCATATCCGCATATCCTCAGTGTAAAGTAACATTCCTTGAAATACCAATATATTCCATAAGAAAGTGGAATTATTCTCATGCTCATATGAACCCAATTGAATTTCTGGAACAGGACAAAATTCTTGATACCCAAGTCTCAGCTCTAAATTCTAGTATCAAACTCTTAAATACTACTCTCAACAATTTTTCGCCAGACTTCTCGTACGATTTATACAGGACTTCAAGATACAGTACACATACGGATAAAGAAAAAGGGCTACACAAAACCAGGAAATATTTAAACACAAATCTATACAGGGACGGCATCCACCCAACTCCTCTTTTGGCAAAAGTCTGGTTAAAGAAATTCACGCTGAGAATTATAAGAGACTGCTGGATCTAAACTAAAATCGTAGACTCTCGGTAAGTGTGGTTGTTCCGCGCTATACCTAGCATCTAAATTATTTACTTGTAAGTCTACAAAAGAAAATACGACATTTATCTACTAGGTCAGTGTGGTTGTGCCGCGCTATACCTATCATCATCAAATCAGATATAACCAGCCATCAACTATCCTACAAGATTAATCCATGTTATAACAAAAACTGTATGAGTCTGTAGATATACTTATGTTTAAAAGTAGTTCGTTTAAACAATAAATGCTGAGCTAACAAGTTTACATTTTATATCATCTGGTAAGTGTGGTTGTACCGCGCTATACCCAGTAATCATAACTATAGTAGCATAACTGCACACATTGGTTAATAAAGTATATTTCCACTTTATCTTCCTGATCCCTGGTAAGTGTGGTTGTACCGCGCTATACCTTGTCATTTAAGTAGAGGATAAGGAAATCTTGGCTGACAAAGCATACTCCAGTATTTCTTCACAAAGTAAGACCAAACAAACAAATTTCCCCTGGTAAGTGTGGTTGTGCCGCGCTATACCTTATCAAAGTTGTGTTATAGCAAAACCTGGGTTTGCAAAGCATATCTCAGTTTTCTTGGTCGTGGGTAAGTGTGGCTGTACCGCGCTATACCGCATCATTTAAATAGTGGAGTAGCAAAATCTTGGTGGACAAAGCATCTCTTTCATATATTATCTAAATAGCAAACAAAATTAACTTGTTAAATCTCACCTGTTGTAAGGGCGGTTGATCTGTGCTATAACTTATCATAGAAGGAAAATAACAAAATCTTGGGCTGAAATCTATCTAAAGAGCAAACACGCACAATTTATCCTGGGTAAGTGTGGTTGTTCCGCGCTAAACCCTCTATAAAAACTTTTTTGATTAAAAACAGCACTAGCATAAAATGGCAAACAGTAGCACTAGTAATGAGGTGGGCAATAGTCAGTCTCTATCACTGCGTCGCAGTCAAAGATCTAATACAAATCTAAGGAGATCGGATCCAACACCAAATCATGTTGATAATAAAATACCTACTTTTCAGAAAGACTATCAACTCAATGTTAATAAGGCTATCAGCAAGAAACTATCAGGTTGCTCAGATTCTATGATCAGATATGAAATGAAACAAAAGAAAAATCTTTGTATTCAACTTAACACATCATCATATCTAATCTTTAAACAAAAGCTTTTTGATATACTAGAGGGGGGTGGCTTTTTAGAACACTTTTCAGTCTTAAAAGAGAGAGTAAAAGATAAAAAAGGCCATGAAATAGAGATAAGGCTTAAAGTATCTGCCCAAAAGCATGATCATGCTAAGGCATACCAGAAATATACCATAAATTTATACCACTCACAGTCATCTGCACTAGTTAATGGACCCAAGGCAGACTTATTTATGGAAACTATCCTCCCGCAAATTGAAAAATTTCTGTCACAAAATGAAGACACTATTTGTGATATGAACAACAAAATTACTCAAGTGATAAGTCACAGCAATGTTGTCAGAAATCAAACTCATGATCATGACAGTGACCAAACACACACAAAGGGAGCTTCATTTATTGACTCCCCGTGTCACCCTATAACATCGAAATCTGATCTAGATCAGGAACAAGAATATTTATGTCCAGTATGCAATGGTAAAGCAGATAAAGACACCATAGAATGTGAAAGTTGTGATCACTGGTTCCACTTTAGCTGTGTTGGCTTAACAAAAGGCAAGGTAAACAAGATGTCAAACGTACCTTACATATGCAATGGTTGTAATGAGAACGAACTTTATAATGATGACCGTACGTCGCATCTAAATCTTGGCATATTACCTTCACTAGCAAAAGCCCATGAAAACCAACCTTCAGGCTCATTAATTAAAACATCAACCACCGAAGTTACCAAACCAAATTCATCCACTATGAGAAAAAGTAATCCAATCTTGTCGAACCACTCAAACCAAGCTGAAAGTGTTAATGACCAAATGTCAACCAAAGAGTATAGCAAGAGCAAGAGTGACCAAACTGCACTTGAGAATTGCATGTACATCAACACTCCTGTTGACCACTCTGTTGCAAAAGAAACAATCAATATTCCGATTGACCAAATTCCTTTCGAAGAAACCACCAATATTCAGTCTAAAGTAACTTCTATGAAGGAAACCAATAATACTCTGAACAGCAACAATAGTATAACTATAAATAAAATAGCAAAAACTTCTAACTTGTCAACTTCAACAAAACCTAAAACCACTTCAAGACCAAAAACCGGTACAAATAACCGGGATATGGAGCTACATGGTTACGTAACAGAATTAGAACAAAAGCTAAAGGACCAAGAGAAAACAATAAAACTTCTTCAAAAGAAAGAATCTTTGACCAACAAAACACAAAATAGCAGTTACGATGCAGAAGGGCATATCCACAACAGCATGGATCCCAACAACCAAAATCAACAAATTAACCAGAATTGCCATAGAATAGATCCTTTTAACATATATGAAAGGATGCACCATATGGAAATACAGGCCTTAGAATCTCGAATTAGAGCAATTGAAGTTCAATCAACCCAAAATTTATCCATCTGCTCTGCGCTAACTACGCAAATGGCCTTACAGATACAACAGAGTATGGCCACAATGAACCATCAAATTAGGCAACTAAACCAACAAAATCAATTTGCCAACCACCAACCAACATGGACCCAACATACCAACTTTAACAATCAAGGTCCACACTTGTTTCAACAACAAAATCAATTTCTCAATCCTCAACCAACATGGACCCAACATCCAAACTTTAACAATCCAGGTCCACACTCGTTTCAACAACATCCAAATGTCCATCTGTTTCCCCAACCTCCAGCTTACCTTACCAACTTACACATCCTCCACCAATTATTCAACATACAAGACAGCCGTTTCCTCCTCATTTCAATGCCATGCATCAGCTCCCTCAGGCTAACATACTTAACAACTCAAATTTTCAAAGAAATGATCGTAGTCACTATGCAGCTTCATCAACGAAAACTCATCCAACCTACCACAGGCAAAACGATCAAATACCGAAAAATCTATCAGATGATTCGCACTATCAAGAAAAACCTGTTCAAAAAGAATTGAACAAAGCGAAAACTCAATACAAATCTGATCAAATGAGTTCCAAAATCAATCAAAAAGAAAGAGCTGAGTACAACACCAACTCAATACTACTAGCACAAAGTATGGACACTGAACTGGCAACAAATACAGATGAGGCGAAAAGTCCAAAGTTGCAAATGGACATTGAACTGGCAACTAATACAGATGAGGGGAAAAGTCCAAAGTTTCAAAGTGTAAAAAAAATCTGGTAAGGAAAAGAGAAATATAATTGCATTGACTGACAATTCTGTGACTACGACTACTTCAACCAATATCCACCAATCACCATCCTGTGAAATAGAGCAAACAACAAAAGATATAGGAGCCTCATGTAGTGTCGATAGCACATCACAGAATTTTTTAGAACTTCCCGGCCTAAGGAAACAACCACCAGACAACAAATACACGTTTCTTTCTTACAGCCAAACCACGAGAGATTAAAAGTAACCACTTTCAATGAAGGGGTCAAAACCAATCAAAACTATATTTTAAACCTACTTAAAGCACAGGATACAATTCTGTGTGCTCAAGAACATTGGCTTTGGGACTATGAGAAAGGAAAACTGGATGAATTATTTCCAAATTTTAATAATTACATAAGATGTCATGATACATTCGATCCTATTGTAAATTTCCAAGCACCAAGGGGACAAGCGGGTATTGCTATCTTATGGCCTAAAAAGTGGAACGATTTAATTAGAAAATTGCCAGAAGGCAACGAAAGAGTTATTGCCATCTCTATTCAGACCAAGGATCGACAAGTTTGTATTATCAACTCATACCTACCAACTTTAAATACAAACTCAGTAATAAAATGTAGGGAAAAACATGCAAAAAAGTTGCTAACGATTAGTAAGCAGAAACACAGGATATGGGACCTACATGGAAGAAAGAGAGGTGAGGACACTTGTTTTTTGGAACTGAAGGAAGCAAAAAGAAATGTTAGAAAAAGATTACGGCAAGAGAGAGCAGCTGAATGTAAAGAATTTTATAAAAAACTGGAAAGTGAACCCAACTCTAAAAATTTCTACAGATTAATATGCAGAAATACAAACAGCACTAAAGAACTTGCTACAACCATACTATATGATGATCATGAACTCACCGATCCAGAAGAACAAAGGGAGGCAATGGCAAAATATTTTCAAAATTTAGCAACACCTAAGGACAATCCTGACTTTGATGAAAATTTCCTAAAGAACTGCCAATTCCGCTGTGAAATTATAAAAGAAATCTGTAGCTTATCTGATTTCAGTTCAGACAAATTCAACCCCGCCGAAATTTCAGAGGCAATATCAAATCTGAACAATGGAAAGGCATGCGATGAATATGGGCTTTCTGCTGAACACTTCAAATCTGCTGAAGAGGTTTTTGTTCCGTATCTTGTTTCTCTATTTAATCAAATTTTGGCTGAGAAAAAAGTACCAATCCAATTCAAAACCGGTATTCTTAATGCAGTATGCAAGAAAAATAAAGATGACAAAATACTTGATAACTACAGAGGCATCACCGTCTCGTCAATTATTGGAAAAAATTTTGAACATGTTATCCTTAATAGAATACTTCTGAAATTAGATAAACAATCAGAATTACAATTTGGCTTCACAAGTGGCCTCTCACCAGCAATGGCAGCACTACTAGTCTCTGAATCGGAACTTATATCAAAAAATCAAAAATCTAAATTAATTTTTGGACTTCTGGACTCACAAAAGGCATTTGATGTTGTTCATCATGATATTCTTCTCGACAAGTTATTTGACCAAAATATTGATCCAGATATTTGGGAAATCATTTTTGATATGTACAACAACCTCACCTCTAAAGTTAAATGGAAAAACGGATTTAGTAACAGCTTCCCTGTACGGCAAGGAGTCCGCCAAGGAGGAATTCTATCCACCCATTTGTACAAACTGTACATTAACGACCTACTTACAGAACTTGAAGAGAATGGTATGGGCCAGTACATCGGCACAAACTTTACGGGATGTCCAACCTGTGCAGATGATATTATACTTTTGTCATCAACTGAAGAAGAAATGCAATCTATGCTAGATACATCTAAAAGATACTCAGACAAACATAGATACAAGATCCATCCAACCAAAAGCGTTATAATTAATAAATATAGTAACTCAAAAACAACGAAGAGTGAAGTTCAATTCAAACTCGATGATAAAAACATGCCATCAGCTAATCAAGGTACACATCTGGGTATCATAAGAGCAATTAAAGACCAAAATAAAACAAACATCCAGGACAGAATTAGCTTAGCCAGAAGGACAGCCTATTCTCTTATTAACGTTGGAGTACATGGTACAAACGGATTAAACCCTAAAACTTCTTATATGATATACAGAGTATACGTTCTACCAAGGCTACTTTACAGCCTGGAAGTTCTGTCACTAAATAATGGGGACATTAAGTTGCTAAGAGATTTCCACGTGAATTTTTTGAGACAAATACAAGCTCTTCCCTCACGGACAGCAATTTCAGCAGTATACTTACTCTTGGGTGCGCTCCCCATAGAGGCAGAAATTCACAAAAGAGTTCTTAGCCTGTTCCACTCCATCTTTTCATCTAACAACGAGAATCTAAAAAAGGCTCTAGAGAGGCAATATGTCCTGCAAACACATGAACTAACTTTCCTTAACAGAGTAGCAGATCTTTTATACATGTATAATCTTCCTCCATGGACTTATCTGAAAGATCAATTGCCATCAAAGTTATCATGGAAATGCAAGGCAAGAGAAGCAATAAACAACTACTGGAAAGTGAATCTTCAAAGGGACGCCAATAGCAAAACAACACTAAAATTTCTCTGTATCCCTAATTTAGACATTGGAAAACCTCATACTATCTGGAATAGTCTACCACCAAATATTGGCGAACACAGGAAAGCAACAATAAAAGCAAGGCTATGCACAGGGACATATATATTTCAATCACAGAAAGCTCGTTTCTCAAATATTAACCTTGATGCAACTTGCCAAATTTGTCAACTGGAAGAAGAAGGTATCATCCATTTTCTCACTCGCTGTCCCGTTCTGGAAGGCATACGCAGAGAATCTCTAAGTGTTATCAAAAGAATTACCATCAGTAAAATTGGACTAGGAAACTGGAATTCCAACTTTCACGAGAGAACTTGTATTGCCCAACTAATTTTGGATTGTCAGCAACTGGCTCTAAACAATATTCTCCCTCATGATGACCTTTTTCTTAATTCAATAGAAGAATTAAGCAGGAACTTATGTTATAGACTCCATCTAAAAAGAGTGTCTTCTCTTAATGTCTAGTTGTCATAAGGTCAGTGTGGTTGTACCGCGCTATACCTTAAACAACTATCTTCAACTTCATAAAATAAAATATGGCTTTTTTCTCCAATCTAAGGAATAATCATTTATGCTTCTTCGACAGTACAACTAGGTCAGTGTGGGTGTTCCGCGCTAAACCTAACATCAATCTTTTACACAGAATTAAATGCTGCAAAAATCTAAATGTTTAAATCTTCATTTAATTTAGGTTAATATGGCTGTTCCGCGCTATACCTTCAATTGCTTTCTTTAACTCCGTAAAATGAAACAACTGAAACAACGTTTATCTTTAATCTAAAGTCATCATAAAGGTTTTTGGGCAGAGCAACTAGGTCAGTGTGGGTGTTCCGCGCTAAACCTATCAATCCTTTACGTAAAATTAAATGCTGAGAAAATCCATGAAATTTTAGAATAACTGGTCAGTGTGGTTGTGCCGCGCTATATCTATAGTTGGAATAAATATACATGTTTACCGTTAGCTTTAATACCCAGTAGCTTCACATATATATATATATATAACAGATAGATAATGGCTATGCATAATTAGATCGCTTAGGACATATAAGCTTATATGCATGATTTTATTGATTTTATATCGCCTAGTAGTGCTCATAGACAGATGTAGTAACTCCAGCATGTAGCAGGCAGGAAGCTGAAAACTCGTTATTTTTTTACCTTTAAGTAACATTGTTTAGTGAATGTAAAGATTTTTTACTATAATGCATGCCCTGTAAATAATATTCAAAACTTTTTTATTTTTAAAAATTTTATTAATAACTTTTAAACTGTGACCCATTTTTAATGTACATAAAAGTTATTATTAGTATCTTTGCAGGGATTTAACTGTACATAATGTTATTTTTAAATAGTTAGGTATTCACTTAATAATTTTTTATAAGGATTAACCAACCTTAATTCAGTAAGGTTGGTGTACTCCAACTATTGGAGGAAGATATAGAGGAAAGAAGAAGAATTGGATAAAGACAGAGAAGATCGAAATGTTTTCATCACCACGTGTACCTTTAAGCAACGGAAAATTTCAACAGGGACCCTTTCAACGCTCTATTTTTAGAACGAAAGGACATTTCCGATTTTCAATATTACAAAAATAGATTTACGCGACGACTATGTAATAGATAAGGGTAAATAGCGCACACGATAGCGACTAAAAGCGTTAAGAACTCATGGTTTTGACAAATTATTGGGTTTTCCTTTGCATGAATTGGGTTTTAGAACGCTGCAATGGGCACTTGCAAGCATTGGGTTTTCCATTATTTTTATTGCGTGATCACACACATACGCAGCTTATCTGGAGCTCTGCGGTCACCATAAATTCAACAACAAATAAGTGTCTACACTAAATGTCAAGGTCAAAGTCATTCGACAGAAAAGTGTCTTTACTGTATGTCAAGCGCTACGTTACCCAACCGGTATGTGTCTGTACTACATATCAAGCACTATGTCTCCCAACAGATAAGTGTCTGGACTATATATCAAGATATAAGTCAACCAACTGATAAGTGTCTCTATTATTTGTCAAGCCCCAAGTCGCCCAACATATAAGTGTCTGCAATATATGTCAAGCTCTAAGTCACTTAACAGATAAGTGTCTGGACTATATGTCAAGATCTAAGTCAACGAACTGATATACTTTACTATATATCATGCACTAATTTACCCAAAAGATACGTGTTTGGACTATATATCAAGCTCTTACTCGCCCAAAAGATAAGTGTCTATATTATATGCTAAGCCCAAAGTCGCTCAACATGTATATTTAAGAGTCTATACTAAATCTCAATCCCTAGGTCGCCCAACAGATAAGTGTCTGTAATATACGTCAAGATCTAAGTCACTTAACAGATAAATGTCTATACTATATGTCAAGCCCCAAGTCGCCCAACAGATAAGTGTCTATAATATACGTCAAGATCTAAGTCACTTAACAAATAAATAGACAATAATAGTGTACTGACTTGACATATCAACGATATAAGGATGAGGCTTAGAAACGGGGAAATGCGAGGCTCTGCCGAGCTTTTTCCCCGTTTCGGGCCGAATCCTTATATCGTTGATATGTCAAGTCAATACACTATCATTGTCTCTATACTGCAATCTAGAAAAAAAAACATTTTCAATTGTTGTTTATTGTGTTATTGTTATTTATTTGATTTAAATATTGGGAAAAATCCCCCTTTAAAAAGGCCTCACATCTGGCGGAGAAATATACAACACAATGAAATGTACATTACCTGTTGAAACCAATCGGTGATGAAAGAATTCGTTTGAGTATGGACTAAAATATCAACAATAAGCATAAAACATGATGATTTATAGGTTTTAAACAAAAGATATTAACAAGTGATCGAAATATGTTTTTCCAACAATTGTAAAAGAAATAAGTTTGAGTCGTTCCACGCTACAGGTTGAAGCGGTCGTCATGAATATAGACAATAATAGTGTATTGACTTGACATATCAACGATATAAGGATGAGGCTTAGAAACGGGGAAATTGGAGGCTTTGCCGAGCTTTTTTTCCCGTTTCGGGCCGAATCCTTATATCGTTGATATGTCAAGTCAATACACTATCATTGTCTTTATACTGCAATCTAGAAAAAAAAACATTTTCAATTGATGTTTATTGTGCTATTGTTATTTATTTGATTTAAATATTGGGAAAAATCCCCCTTTAAAAAGGCCTCATATCTGGCGGAGAAATATACAACACAATGAAATGTACATTACCTGTTGAAACCAATCGATGGTGAACGAATTCGTTTGAGTATGGACTAAAATATCAACAATAACCATAAAAAATAATGATTTATAGGGTTTAAACAAAAAATATTAACAAGTGAAACACTTTTTTCCAACAATTGTAAAAGAAATAAGTTTGAGTCGTTCCACGCTTCGTTGTATACATTGGACACAAGGACAGGTTGAAGAGGTCGTCATGAATAATTAATTATAGTTCCGGCTCTACTATTTAAATATTCATGAGGAAAAGTGATATCGGGTCAGTAACTGTATATGATATAGAAATATACAGTCAACGCATGTTGACTGCTCAAATAGAACGAGTGCAGTATATAAGTGTCTATACTACATGTCAAGGTCTAAGTCAACCAACAGATAAGTGTCATTTCTAAATCGGTCAAACTCTAACTCGTCCAAAACACAAGTGACTTTACTATATGTCAAGCCCTAAGTCGCCCAACAGATTAGTGTCTTTTCCATTTGTCAAGCCCCAAGTCGCCCAACAGATAAGTGTCTATCGTATATGTCAAGGTCAACTTAGATATCTATTAGTCGAAAAAACATAATTGTACATTTGCCTAAATATTTGATTGATTGGGGTTTGGTTAATGTCCAGTGGCAATATTTCATGCATGTTTAGGACGAGAAGAGTATATTGAATCTGTGTTACAACATTTTCGCTAGCCAAAAGTTACGATCCAGTTCCCTCCTGTGGGGGACTGGATCGTAACCCTTGGATAGCGAGGATGGTGCTACAATGATTAATGACCAATTTCCATGAAAAGTCAACATCTGAAAGTTGTACTGGAATATTAATGAGTCTAGTATACATCACATTTAATACTTCACAATAATTTATCCATAAAAGTGGTAAACATTATTAATGAAGACAGATTTAATACACCGTTGCAAAGTAATAATGCTTTTTTGGATGCGGCATCCGCAACAAACATGAATAAACAAAGCTTTACTTCCAACAGAGTTTTGAAAAAAGTACAGATTATCCTTCTCATCTTATCCGATAATTTTTCAAAACTTTTCTTAATGTACCAAAAAAACAGCAGTTTATAACCAACTTTGGCATTCATGAGTTGGTTATATGATCATAAATTGTAAATGCCTTTTTTTTTTTTTATTAAAAATGCCATAATATTGTTAGAGCATGAAATTGCACGTATGAAATTGTTATGTTATAACTGTTACCAAAGATCATGAAGATGCATGAAAGCCTTTTAAAATTATATAACTGTTGTGAAATAAATTCAGCGGAAATTCATCTCGATTCGTTATATGTTATCTATTCAGTCATCTAAACAAAGGATGCTGATGTTTAACTATTTCCTTCGATCAGTCATCAAATCAAAGGATATTGTGTTTCCTTAACTTTTACTATACATGTATTTTCAAACAAAACTATTGATTTCGTTTTTCTGTTCATATTCGCTTGATAAATTTGTGTATTAATCATAACTTCTTACACATGCATCGATAGACTAAATACTATATTTGAATTAATTAACTAAAATCAATATTTTGAATTTATTTTTAGTCCTTCAATGTAAAACGTGTACTGTGTAACATACAATTACTTGTAAAACTCCTTCAAATAGAACTGTATGATATGGTATGAATGCCCTTTACCGTCAGGCGTCAAATGGTCATTTTCGGCTACCGTTAGCGTCAAATTGGTTAAAATTTTACCGTGATTCGTCAAAATATCCTTATCGTGATTCGTCAGAGGTCTCAACTAATAATTTTTACCGTTATTTTTGAAAAAAATTTAACGTGATTCGTCAAAATCAGTCGAATTTTTTATCGTCTTAAAGAAAGTGTACAATTTATAGTCATGCACCAAGAATTACCGTTAACGTCATATGGCAAGATTTTTTTACCGTCATTCGTCATGAAGGTATCCCCATTATGACCCTCCTGTGTGGGCTATTCTTTGATTGTTCAGTATGGAACGCCACAACTGCCTTATGATAACGATAATCATATCATTAAGTGTTGACATATAACATGAAGCACATTTTCGATACTATAACGACATTTGACTATATACTACTCTGTCAATTTTCTATATCACTAAAATAAATTTATATACTATATAGACGTTTTGATATAACATGAAGTTACCTTTTCATACTATTCTGTCATGTTACTTTGTCATGAAGATATTCTTTTATACTATGAAGACATCTTGATATAACAAGGAGCCTTTTCATACTGATTTGTCATTTTACTATACTATTCTCTCATATTACTATCTTACGACGACAAAGTCGTCTACTACAAAAACATCTTGATATAATATGGAGCCACCTTTTCATACTGTCTTATCACCTCACTATGTTATTCTGACAGATTACTATATCATAATGATACATCTTTATACTATAAAGACGTATTAATAAAACAGTAATGATGACCAAGGAATATAAAAAAAAATTGCCTCCACCCCCTTTATATATGAAAAAAGTCAATAAGTCTGGAAGAAAAAATCAAAATTTCCCCCTAAATTATACAGACCATTAGACTATCATTATAACAGCAGTGTAAGTTTGAAGTTTACTTTCATAGTGATAAAATTCTTAATTTTTAATTTGATAGTTTTTGCTGTAAAGTTCACTTATTCAGGTAATAAGCGGAGAAAAAGCAAATACCAATTTTAAAGTCTTTGGTTTGACCCGGCCGGATTTCGAATCCACGACCTCCCGCAATCGTGGCTGACACGGTACCACGAGCAAACAAATAGAGAACAATAGGCAAAAAAATAGAGAATGATATGGGGTGTTAATTAAGATATGAAGAATGGAGATTAATTGGCAAAACAGACAAAGAATAGAGACAAATAGTCTAAAATTTTATCAAATAAAGACATAAAGGACCCCGCATCCAGTCTCACATGTATATTAAAATGTTATTCATACTCACCATACTTTTTAAACCATTTTTCTGTAACCAAACTTCCATTACTAACAATAGTCACACTCGGCAGTGCCAAATCTTTCTTACAAAATCTACAGAGTTCACCAACATAGTCGCCACGCTTAACTACAAAAGGTTCTCCACCAGAGAAGTTCATTTTCTCCATACCTGCAGGATTTAAAAAAAAGTATATGCTAAATACAAACTTGGAAATTTAGTTAGCCACCAGACTGACATATCATTTGGTCCCACCTCCTCCACCCCCTCCCCGCCCTCCCTAAAACAGACAAAAATGTAATTTATATGTAAAATTATAGTCAAAATATGTTCCTCTAACTCCTTATTCTCAGGAGCGCCCCCTTTACATCAAATTCTGGATCCGCGCCTGACATCTCCTTAGGCATGGACTATTTGACTTTCGGGGGGAGGGGGGGGGTTGTTTTTTTTTAAAATAATTTGGCCTCTATTTTGACCAAAAAAAATAATCTGGCCTATTCAGTTGCTAAAAAAAATATTCTGGCTTCATGTCCTATTCCTTTGTCTTTACAAATGTTGAAAAAAAATATTCTTGCTTTGGATTGACAAAAAAAAAAATTCTTGCTCGGTTTGCATGATAAAAAAATATGGCTTGATATAAAAACCCAGCCTCCCCCAGAAAGTCAAATGGTCCATGCCTTATCTTCATATTTTTTCCAAGGGCTAGTTATCAGATAACCTTTACATTTAAATGAAGTTCCTTGAAATTAACAATGAATGAACTGTATTCGTTATGTTCCAAGTATGACTATAAATAAGGAAATGTGGGGTATGTATAAATGAGACAGCAACCCAACAACAAAATAACCTAACACATGTAAAAATGTTTTCATATGTTTTAACTTTGATTAGTAACACTCTGATTCCAAAACTTGAAATGCCTTTTTTACCGCGTTAATAAAACTTAAAAGAGTTATTCGTTGGTTCAAAACTACATAATTTTTTCGACAAACAGTAATTCATTTTCTTAACTTCCTTAAAGTTCTCAAAGAACCAATCTGTTTTGAAGTATGGTAGCTACATTAATGGTACATTACATATATAAATGTAGAAGTTATCCATACATAGATATAAGAAGATGTGGTATGAGTGCCAATGAGACAACTCTCCATCCAAGTCACAATTTGTAAAAGTAAACCATTATAGGTCAAAGTACGGCCTTTAACACGGAGCCTTGGCTCACACCGAACAGCAAGCTATAATGGGCCCAAAAAAATGGCTAGTGTAAAACCATTCAAACAGGAAAACCAACAGTCTAATCTATATAAAAAACGAGAAACACTTATGAACCACATGCTCTTTCAAGTCCCTAATTCCTCCTGGTAAGTTGGTTTAAAAATTACATTTCCGTTTACATTGTAAGACTATGTCTAGCCATGGATAAAAAAGGGGATCAGTCTTAATCTCGTCGAGTTTTATTTGATTGTAAACATAATTCTAAAAAAAGGATTTTAAGTTCCCCGGGTCCCTAACCCATACCCTCCCCCTTTCTTCTGAGTTAGCTACTCCAACTATTTCTTCATCAATCATGATAAAGGTGGTTGGGCGATGTAAGAATTTCATCATTTTTTGCCTTAAAATTATTGAATTTTCTTACCTTTTTTCTTCAGTAATTCGAGTCCTCTTTTAGCTTGTTCCAGTGGGAGAACAAACGATGTCTTAGCTGTGTGGAAACAAAATCCACAACTATAGTTACATTGTCGTGTGAAATGATAGTTCACACTTAAAGGTTTTACATTTGATTCACTTAGCGGGATCCATTCCTCTGCTGATTTAGTCTTTCCATCATTTTCCTCCTTGCGTTGGTCCGATTCTCCTACCGAAATATTGACTGTAGATATCTTTCTTTTTGGTGCATATTTTCTTGCCCCTATTCTCCGCACCACGAAAGTTGCTACTAATATGAAAACTAAAACAAATAAGCAAGAAGCAGCAATAACTGTAAGAAATAATTCCATTTTGTTTAAAAACCTGTTTTACGGCATACGAAACAATGTATATTTATGTCATTAAAACTATGTCTTGACCTGGAAATTCTCAACCATTTTCAAAAAATTGTGAATTTAGCAATATGATATGAGTATTTTTAGTTAGTGTTGTAAACCACTACATGTAGCAATACTAATTATCTAAATGACGAGTCTTATTTGATCATAAACCGACACATATAAAAGCACATTTTGAATATTATACGAGGAAATTATACGGTAACATCTGGAACTAATATAGTTCAACTTCAATGTAACATTCAAATTGAAAGTGAAAGTACAATTGCTATCAAGTTTCTGAAAAATGTACTTCCGACTTGTAACGTTAAACATCTATAAAATAAAATGATATCAGTTCTTATTTACTAAATCATATCAACTTTCAACATGTTTAAAGAGTCTTTTTCGACAAATCAGTCAAGGTGATCTTGATAAATGCATTTAAAGAGTACAAAAATCAAATCGTTTATCTATAAAATATTTTCTTCGGTCCATAGGTTGATATATTCGATTCTATTTGTAGTTGTTATTAAGAACGTGTATAATAATATATGACATACATTTGATTTCAATTTTTTATTTGTTTATGTTGTTATGCAATAAAGAAAAGGCTACCTTTTATTAAAATGCTTATTAATGTACTTGAGATAGTACAGAATGATGTTGCTGTTTAAGTCAAACGTTTATTTTTTTTAATATGTTTCAATCATGTATGGGAAATCAAAATACGTTCTCAAAGAAACGACTTATTGCTATGGGGAATATATTAGTGAGGGTGGTAAAGGAGGGAGAGGGGTGCTTGCACGGAAAAAACGTGAAATAAGACATAATTTCACGTAGAACGTGAAATAATTACTGTCATGAACGTAGTACGAAAAATAAAGAACCTTTTGTGACTGAGTCACTGTCTTCTTGTATATATAAAATCTCTGTTTTACTTGTTACTCCCGATTTAGTATACACATTTATGATGTAAATGGTTAACGGCTTTTAAAAAAGCATTTCTGGACGATTCCTGCCAAGTATTTGAATTTTATTTGAAAAATACCGAGCACGCAAAAGAGCATTTAAAAATCACGATGCACGTAAAATTAAATAAGCAGAACACGTTGAACGAGGCACCTGTCTTGCACGACTGAACGTCAAATAAAAAAGTAAAAACACGTTGAACGTGAAAAGAAAAACGGCGATCACGTTGCACGAAAATAACCCTTTACCACACTCATTAGTGTAAATATTCATGAAGATTTATGGAAAATCTGTATCTAATTTTATACAAATTATTACAAGTGTTGACACAGATCAGTGCGGATAGTGCTGTGATGACAATAGTTGCCTGTTTCATATTACTAGGGTTTAAATTATCATTACTTTTATCAAGTTACAATCATTGTTAATGTGTTAACAATTGGTCTAGATCTTTTATGAAATGTGCAAATTTGAGAGTAGTATGTAATTCATGTGTAAATAGATATAAGATGTGGTATGAGTGCCAATGAGACAACTCTCCATCCAAGTCAACATTTATAAAAGTAAACCATAATAGGTCAAAGTACGGTCTTCAACACGGAGCCTTGGCTCACACCGAACAGTAAGCTATAAAGGGCCCCAAAAATTACTAGTGTAAAACATTCAAACGGGAAAACCAACGGTCTAATCTATATAAACAACGAGAAACGAGAAACACTTATGAACCACATCAACAAACGACAACTACTGAACATCAGATTCCTGACTTAGGACAGGTGCAAACAAATGCAGCGGGTTTAAACGTTTTAATGGTACCAAACCTTCACCCTTTTTCTGAAACAATAGTGTAACATCACAAAATAGAAAGACACACTATAAAATATCAACTGAAATAGCTTAACTCAATCAAAGGACATATTAACACCAGTGAACATACACTGAACAAATAAATTTGACCTATGATACAATGTAAATACAAATAAATAAACTAAGGGAAGAGTAATAAAAGTAACATGTTATATCGGTATGAAATGTTAAACAATTTAAGCAAAACAATATCCTCGAACAAAAATATCAGCCATTTGCAATTACTTTTAACACAAGTAAATGAAAATAATTTTGTTGTTAGGTATACGTGTACAGTTCCAATAGAGAAAGGAAATTATTTACAAAACAAATAATTTTGATGTTCATAGTACGAAGTGAACATTTATAGTAATACCAAACACTTATCAAAGCTGGTATATAGACCAGATATAACCCTGAATAACTTTAAATAACAAAAAAGCATTACAATTAGTATCAACAGGTCAAATAAACAAGAAAGTACGATTTGAGAGTACTAAGACTTTTCATGTTAATATAGAAAATTATGTGTTTTATCATATTTACGGCTGTATTCTCTAAAAATACTATATTTTTGTTTGATTCATTTTTTTCAACTTTGACACATAAGGGGAGATAACTCAGATAGTAGGGGAGATAACCCAGATAAAGTAATTCTTATAATAGAAAGTGATGTGAATTTACTTATTATAATATGTAGCAAGAAAACAAGTCCGGTGACCCCATTTTTTCTTTTTCTTATCTGAAAGCATGTTATAAGAGCTATCTTCTCACATTTTGTCTTCAAATTCTATGTTGTAGTTTTCTTTTTAGAACACAAAATTGGATTTTCCATGCATAATCTGTACAAAATCTGACAATTTTGCACAACCTGTAGCGTGAAAAAAAGTCCGGTGACCCATACTTTTTATTATATTTTGGAAAAAAGCATGATACAAACTACATGTTGACAAATTATTAAAAAATTCTATGGATTTTAGTTAAGACCCCCCATCCACCTTAAATGGAATCGTTTAGTTTGAATATTGAACGTTTGTCTAATTTCGGTTTTGGTTTGTTTATGGTGGCACGGTAGTATTTCCTGGCCCATGGGGATAATGATAGCCTTTTTAGAATTTTCACCACTTTCCAACACCGCCCAAAATTATACTGAAGTACTTTCAATATAATATTCAAAAATTAATTTGAATATGTATGACAACCGTTTACTTTTTTGCTATCTTTATAAAGCTAAGGCCATTATTGCTTTTATGTCTTTTATCATGCAGTGAATACAAAATTAAAAAAAAATCTTAAAAATTCATTTTCACCTGTATGTAAAATTATTTTGTATTTTTCTACACCTGATTCATCCCTTAGTTTGGGAAAGAATTTTCAGTAGATACTGTATTTTTTGTCCAATCATACTGTTCAGATACATTGACTTCAGTAGGGTACACAAAAGAGCAACCTAAATTCCGGGATGTAAATACTACAGTGTAATACCTTAACAAAGACATAACAAACTTGAAACCAGTCATGACACTTATGATGCATAGACTTCTTCATAGGAAACATATATTACAATAAAGACTACTAGTATTTCTTACCCCCAAAAAATAAAAAAATTATACCCCTACCCCAGCTGGCTGATTTTCTCTATTTTTTCATCTTACCACTTTTACTTAAGGAGTGAACAAAAACCAAATATATACTGTTTCAAATAAGCACAGAAGTAAATAAATGGTGATACACGAGGAATTATTGGATTGCTAACTCTATTTCTAGTTAATCTGACTGAAAGAAACAATATAAATACCAAATCATGAAAAAAGATAGTAAAGTCCGTTCCACATTTTACAGCATGCCTTACGTTCCTTTAAGCATTTTCCAGATTATGTAGGCAACATAACAAGATTCTTAAGATGGCAGCTGTAAACTATTGTTCTAAAATCTTTTTGACAATACATGTACTAGAATATATCTCTAAGTTGGCTGTTTGTCTCTTTCTCATGTATGCATTAAGTCAAATTATGTCTCCTTTCATAATCAGTTTACCTTTTTTGTGCTTTTCAGGGTCAGAAAATCAAAACAATTCATTGCATTTGCATAGAAAATAAATAAACTATCTAATCTATCTGACATACAATGATAATCACATTATTTGTCCAAGACAATTGTTCGCACCCTTTTTATAGGTTTTGTGTTTAATACATTTTTAATCGTGTTTAAGTAAATGTATTGCTATCAATAAGTTTTTTTGTATTGTTTCCTTTGGTGTTTTAGTTTGTTCCTTTAGTGAGATCCCCCCCAGTTTTTGAAGGGGTTCGTGTTGCTCAGTCTTTAGTTTTCTATGTTGTGTTTTGTGTACTATAGTTTGTCTTATAGTGTTTTGTGTACTATAGTTTGTCTAATAGTGTTTTGTGTACTATAGTTTGTCTAATAGTGTTTTGTGTACTATAGTTTGTCTTATAGTGTTTTGTGTACTATAGTTTGTCTTATAGTGTTTTGTGTACTATAGTTTGTCTAATAGTGTTTTGTGTACTATAGTTTGTCTAATAGTGTTTGTGTACTATAGTTTGTCTTTTAGTGTTTTGTGTACTATAGTGTGTCTAATAGTGTTTTGTGTACTATAGTGTGTCTTATAGTGTTTTGTGTACTATAGTGTGTCTTATAGTGTTTTGTGTACTATAGTTTGTTTTATAGTGTTTTGTGTACTATAGTTTGTCTTATAGTGTTTTGTGTACTATAGTTTGTCTTATAGTGTTGTGTGTACTATAGTTTGTCTAATAGTGTTTTGTGTACTATAGTTTGTCTTATAGTGTTTTGTGCACTATAGTTTGTCTAATAGTGTTTTGTGTACTATAGTTTGTCTAATAGTGTTTGTGTACTATAGTTTGTCTTATAGTGTTTTGTGTACTATAGTTTGTCTAATAGTGTTTTGTGTACTATAGTGTGTCTTATAGTGTTTTGTGTACTATAGTGTGTCTTATAATGTTTTGTGTACTATAGTTTGTCTTATAGTGTTTTGTGTACTATAGTTTGTAGTCTTATAGTGTTTTGTGTACTATAGTTTGTCTTATAGTGTTTTGTGTACTATAGTTTGTCTTATAGTGTTTTGTGTACTATAGTTTGTCTTTTGTGTACTATAGTTTGTCTTATAGTGTTTTGTGTACTATAGTTTGTCTTATAGTGTTTTGTGTACTATAGTTTGTCTTTTGTGTACTATAGTTTGTCTTTTGTGTACTATAGTTTGTCTTATAGTGTTTTGTGTACTATAGTTTGTCTAATAGTGTTTTGTGTACTATAGTGTGTCTTATAGTGTTTTGTGTACTATAGTGTGTCTTATAATGTTTTGTGTACTATAGTTTGTCTTATAGTGTTTTGTGTACTATAGTTTGTAGTCTTATAGTGTTTTGTGTACTATAGTTTGTCTTATAGTGTTTTGTGTACTATAGTTTGTCTTATAGTGTTTTGTGTACTATAGTTTGTCTTTTGTGTACTATAGTTTGTCTTATAGTGTTTTGTGTACTATAGTTTGTCTAATAGTGTTTTGTGTACTATAGTGTGTCTTATAGTGTTTTGTGTACTATAGTTTGTCTTTTGTGTACTATAGTTTGTCTTTTGTGTACTATAGTTTGTCTTTTGTGTACTATAGTTTGTCTAATAGTGTTTTGTGTACTATAGTTTGTCTTATAGTGTTTTGTTTACTATAGTTTGTCTTTTGTGTACTATAGTTTGTCTAATAGTGTTTTGTGTACTATAGTTTGTCTTATAGTGTTTTGTGTACTAAAGTTTGTCTTTTGTGTACTATAGTTTGTCTTTTTTGTACTATAGTTTGTCTTATAGTGTTTTGTGTACTATAGTTTGTCTTATAGTGTTTTGTGTACTATAGTTTGTCTTATAGTGTTTTGTGTACTATTGTTTGTCTTGTAGTGTTTTGTGTACTATAGTTTGTCTTATAGTGTTTTGTGTACTATAGTTTGTCTTATAGTGTTTTGAGTACTATAGTTTGTCTAATAGTGTTTTGTGTACTATAGTTTGTCTTATAGTGTTTTGTGTACTATAGTTTGTCTTTTGTGTACTATAGTTTGTCTAATAGTGTTTTGTGTACTATAGTTTGTCTTATAGTGTTTTTCTTTTTTAGCCATAGTGTTGTCAGTTAACAGTCTTATCAATGTAAAGAAACTCCAAATGATAACTCTATTTCAGCTAAATATGGGGGCCAATTTCACCTTATTAAAATTATTTCATATTTTTCTTCACCTGATTCATCCCTTAGTTTGGGAAAGTATGTTCAGTAGATACTGTACTTTTTGTCCTATCACACTGTTCACACACATTGACTTAAGTAAGGTACACAAAAGAGCAACTTAAATTCTGGAAAAAGGTAATTATTTAATTGATTAAATATATTCTAAATAAGAATCACTATGAGAACCCGAATAAGGTTGCTGGGAGTATTTGGTATATAGGTTGAACGAACGCACTGGGTAATAGGTACGTTGTTACAGCGCATAGGCGACTTTGCGATTATAGTGCACTAGTAGAGCATAAGTCAGAGAGTGTACTGGTTTAGCAGTGTACAGGCGAAACAGACCAGATAGTGCACAGGTAAAGCATTGCATTCAAAGGTCTGATAGCGCACATGTTAGAAAGTGTACTGGTTGCTGCACGACATATACGGACTGTGCAAAGTCAGGAACACGTCCCACACATTGCTAGCGGCAAGTACATGATAGATATTTAAGACACAGTGCATCTTCAAATATCCAGAGGTAAACTCTGGAACGATACCCAGTAGTCTCTACACCGAGTACGTGACAGTACTTGTTAGATTAGTGTTAGCATGTTTGATCTTGGACGTATCATATTGTACTACATAATACTTCCATTGTTTGACAAACTTTTCCCCGGTAATTTATGCATGTATGTTCTATATCATTTGGTCTCTGGTGGGGAGTTGTCTCAATAGCAATCATACCACATCTTTTTATATATTTATTTCGTAATCGAGAGTACATGTACATTCAAATATAAAGATTCCTGTCAAGTTTGGTTCCAGTTGGCAAGACAGATTTTGCAAATGATTTAAATGTGAAAAGATTAGAAAATACCTCACACGACCCTTTGGTCTAGGTGAGCTAATAGATGCAAATTATATATTTGTCTTGTGTAATTTTTATTCTTTCTTGGGAGATATTTTTCAGCCTAGACTACCAAGACTTAAGTGATATAAGAAATATTTTATGTAAATATGGTTTTCATCTTGTGTAGCTAACACAAATATTTAATAATGTTGATATATTTATACATGAGCTAAAACACCTTTATTTCTGATGTTAAGGCATTTTTTTAACAATTCATCTAAATTCATACTTTATATATTTGACAGACATATTGCAAATTGAGATAGACCTGTTCATCAAAAATATATAACTTATATATGTAAATATCGTTTCTCAATATAGAGACAGACATATATTATAATGAAGATAGAGAAAATAGGTTATGTACTATGTGCAATAGCAAAACTATTGAAGACGAATACCATGTTACTTTAAAATGTAATATGAATAGTGATCTACGAAAACATTAACACATGCCATGGGCAAAATCTCTTTGTCCTTTCTTTGCAATAATCTGGATAATGAACAACAACAATCATGTTCGCAGTAACACAAGATTGATTTGGTGTTAGTAACACCAAAACGAGAAAAGGCACTCAGCGTACCACCAAACATAACCGACGTCAACAATAAATACAGACACTGAGAACGAAAATAAATGATATCACAAAGCAGTATAGAAGGGCAAATGAGGAAGAAAGAGAAGGGTTGAGCTAAGATCAATAATGTCGGAGAGAAGAAACAATCTACAAAAGCAGAAAGAATCAGAAAAGCAAGGAGAGAAAGAGGGAAGTAGAGATCAATATTTGTTTCCAACCCATACAAGTTTACCAAAGCAACACTAGACGGAACAAAGGCGGGATCGATACATCACAAAAGAGGAAGTGGAAGGACATCTATCACAGACACAAAGCGACGAAAGGCAGTGGGAACTTCTAAAAAACTGCGAAAATATAGAAAATATGCCAGAACCAGACCTACCAATGAATATTAAGAAACCATCATGGAAAGAAGTGGCAGATGTAGTGAAGAAAGCTAGGTCTGTATCCGCACCAGGTCCAAATGGCATCCCGTATAAGGTCTATAAAAGTGTCCAAAGATTTTGAAACACCTGTGGAGGCTACTGCAAGTGGTATGGAGGAAAGGAAAGATACAATTAATCTGGTAGAAAGCAGAGGTGTGTTTTATCCCAAAACAAAAAAAAATCAGAAGACATCACACAATTTCGGATAATCTCCCTCCTAAATGTAGAAAGAAAGATCTTTTTCAATATCATGGCTAGAAGGATGACATCATATATGACATATGTAGACACTTCAGTACAGATGGGCAGAGTACCAGGATTCTAAGGATGCACTGAACATACAAGTATCATTTCACAACTGATTCAAAAAGCCAAAGTTAACAAGAAATATCTTACAGTAGTATGGTTAGATTTGTCCAACGCCTATGGCACAATTCCACAAATGCTGACACAGGAGTCACTAGACCATTACCATATTCCAGACCACTTCAAGAGAGTTATAAGAAGTTGGATTGAGCTGCGGTTTACAACTAGTACATTTACAGCAACATGGCAGAAATTACAAAAAAGAATAGTTACTGGTTGTACCATCTCAGTTATCTTGTTTGTTTTAGGAATGCATATGATAATTAAATCTGGAGAGAGATAAACTAGAGGCCAAAAAACTTCCACTAACATTAGGCAACCACCCAATAGAGGGTTCATGGACGATTTAACTACCACTACAGATACCAATGACCAGGCTAGATGAGTATTAAAGAACTTGGAAGAAACTGTATCATGGGAAAGGATTGCTTTAAAGCCAAAGAAGTCTATAGCTCTAATAATAAGGCAAGAGAAGAGCACACACCAAGCTGAACTAAACGTGCAAGGAGAAGTCATTCCATCAATAATTGACAATCACATCAAGTGCTTAGGAAAGTGGTTTGATGAATCTTTAAGTGACAAGAACAATATCAGGAGAATCGAACAACAAGTATCAGTGGGAATGAGGAACATTGACAAGACATGTCTACTAGGAAAATTAAAGGCATGGATATACCAACACGGACTCCTGCCAAGGATATCATGGCCACTTATGTTGTACGAAATTACATTGACAACAATTGAGAAGCTTGAAAGAACCATCCACCAAGTTTTACATCTGTAGGGCTGTACAACAGGACTATTAAGTTACAGCTACCATTAACATCTATAGTGGAAGAATTTAAAACTCGTCTTATATATTGAACAAATCTAGAGAAGACAAAGTACGAACATCAGGTGTGATAGTGAAAACAGGACGAAAGTGGTCGTCCTCCAAAACAATTTCAGAGGCAGAGAATAGATTGAGGCATAAACATTGTAAGAAGAGAGCCTCGGTACATCGAAAAGCTGCTGCTGGAAAAAAACGCTAACACTCAAGAGACGAAGTCTAAATAAAAGAGAGATGAAATCTAGAGAAGAAGGAATCAGACAGGCAAACACAGTAGAATAAGGAGGCCAAGATCCCTGCTCCAGATGGGAATTAGAACAACAATCCCTTTCATGGTCAGAAATATAGCGATATTCTCAATTGCAACCACAGTTCCTTCTAAGAGCAGTATGTGATGTGTTACAAACACTTAAAAATCTGCCCAGGTGAAACCTTTCAGCAACACGATTACCCCTTGTGCGGAAACAGAGGAACTCTATAACATGTACTTTCAGGATTCAATATCGTTCTAACACTGGGAAGATGTACATAGCGACACAAGCAAGTACTCTTTAAACTTGCTGAGGTGATAAAAAATAGAGGAAAGAAGCAATACACATAAGAAACAAACTTATCAATATGTGAAAGAGGGGAAATTATGTAAGAAAAGTAAACAAAACACGTCGGGAATGTTAAACCAGCCAAGAGACTGTCGGATAGAAGTATATTTAGGAAAGAAGCTGCAGTTTCTTGATATTGTACCATCAAATACAACATTTATTTAAATATTAAGACTGAACAGAAGTGCGGTCACTTCCATTTTAAAAAACCGTCTAAAAATTAGCACAAATGCTAAAATTGTGAAGATTTCAGTAATTTTACATAATTAACTGATGCTAGTGCTACATTTATCAGTAAAATACGGAAAAATGAAACTAAACATTTTCAAAATTTGCTCTGAATACTGTATTTTTGTTATATACAATCTTCTGTCCAAATTTCCTAAAATTCCATGAATGTTTGACAAAGTTATTGATGCATAAAAAAAACTTTAACCACAGACTGAACCTAAATGTTGACGTCGACGACGGATTCTAGTATCGCTATGTCTCGCTTTCGTGACATAAATGTTGCAGACTCGACAAAAATCAAAGTTTTTAGTGGTGAAATGGGACTTTGTTGTCCAATAAGTAGCTGTTAAAAGCACTAGAACACTGTCATTGTTCTATTCACAAAAATAACCCACCCACAAACCTCTAAGTAGTGTATGAAACGATTTACAACGGATTGACCACCAAGGCGGTCAGCCGCCATATTGGAAAAAAGGCAAATCCAAGTAACTATTTCTTAACCAGAATAATATAAACACAACCAGCAATATATATCTATAAATTTATAAAGCACATATTTACCTTCATCCCCAACCCCAGCCCCAATGTAATTAACAATCCTTGTGAACATGTCTGAAAAGAAAATCCGAGACTACTTGCAAACCCTAAGATCTTCAACAGTAGGGAAAAGGTTCTTGAGACCCGTCATACTTTCCGACAAAATAGTGGTCTACCTAAAAGACTATGTCCACCATGTAGAAGACCGTCAAATTATCTGGTGGAACAAAAGAGGAACCAGTATACAAAATTCCATACACTGACTAGAGAAAAATGTTGAAAGCATAATAATTCAATTAGGAAACATTCATCTCTATATTTGCCTTGGAACCTGTGACCTTACAATCAAGAATAAAGACCGCACAATATCCTGAGCCAGACAATACCAAGATACTTAAAAAAAAATTATTTGAAAATTTAAAGAAATTCAAACTACTGCTACAGCCATATCCTAATTCTAATATAACTTTTATCGAAATTCCTGACTATTCTATAACTAAATGGAACAATCATAACAAGAAGTCACCATCCGAAGACCGAATCAAGCAGGACCAAGAATTAAAGAAACAAAGTCAGTTTAAAAACACAAATACAGGAATTAAACTCTTCTTTTAATGAACAATCTCCTTTGCTCAGCAAGCAAACAAGTAAAAAGGGGAAAGAACAAACCATGTCAACAGTTTATCAACTACCAGTTCTACTTAGACTGTATACACCCAAAACCAATCTTAGCCAAATACAGATAACGACAATGAAACATGTACCAAATGTAACAAAAAGTGTAGAACTAGAAACACGATACTGAAAATCATTGGGTACACTATAAATACCAGAAACTAATAGAACAAGAGTATAAATACCAGAAACTAATAGAACAAGAGTATAAATACCAGAAACTAATAGAACGGCGAGGAGTACTATGAATGCAAACTATGTTGTGAAGCAAAATCTAGCCTCCTGGCTTTGAAGGGGTGCACACAGAGTAACACCCATGCTCAGCAACTACTTTCATTGAAGAAGAAACCGAATTATTGAAAGTGTGTAACAACAAAGATGAAACGCCAACAAACCGCCAACCAGAGGAGAATTGTGCAGTATGTGACACTATACTTATAGATCCAGCCAGGGACATATGCGAATATTGTAATAATAAATGCCACATCAAATGTATGGCCGAAATAAAAGAAACATACATATGCATACCCTCTACCATACTCCAAGAAGAACTTAAGCTGAAAGAAAACTAGATCTAGGTATTGTAACCCCCACAGGAATATTAGGGAGAAAAGCAAAAAAATTCGATTTTGCTATGAGGAGTCAACACAACCAGCTAATCCAAAGCCAATACATAAACCCATATAAAACAAAACAACTTAGACGATCCAACACTATCTAAATTTAGCGAACTAAGAGCAAGAGAAGTATCTTGGTATTGTCTGGCAAAGTTTAAAAAGCAGAAGAGCATATTAGATTAAGGGAATATCGCTAAAATGTCAACATTTAGAAGCCAGGAACTTCAAATAAGAACAAACTGTTAAACTACTCAAAGAAAGATCGAGTCTGACAGCCGCTTCTTCACCCAACAAACGTGAAGTTCCAACTAATAGTCAGGACGTCTACTGTAATCTGAAAGAAGAGCCTGATCAAAACCTAGCAAATCTCCATACAAAATTATTAAACATCGTACTGGACGAAACGGATGGACAGCTCGACAAGTTTATGCTCTTTGATGGCAATCAGCAAAGACAGACAGAAGTAGGCAAGCTGAAAACACTATAAATCATACCAAAACCGAAAATATAGTTTCAATAACCTAAACCAGAGTCATACTGGGCAACCACTGAGCTACAAAATAGGCAGCAGACCCGTAACTACCAAAACAGAAAGGTATTCATTATAATATCCCACCGCCGATGCAAACAACGAGATATGCAGGCAATAAGTAAAATATAGACTATCATACTGCTCACCATCAATATCAACATCCTGTGGCCAAATACAGCATCATACTCTGCAACGCAAAATAAACAAGAACTTAGAGGCAATAGAAATACTTTTTCAACTTCAGTACAACAGCATTTTTAGTACTACAAAGCCTCAACCTAAACCGTATGTAACATAAGAAACAGGCGTAAAAAATTCAGAGTTTTCTCAACTAAACCTTGTCTCAACTGTAAAAACATAATAACACATGGACGGTATGGACCAATAATACATAAACTTACAAATTAATGATATAATCCTCATTCAGGAGCATTTGTTGTTCAAAACACAGATACATCTACTCGGTGAACTTAATGAACATATAAACTATATATGCAAGGGGGTTAATATGAATGATTCGCTATAACCAATATTATGCCTCGAGGATACAGAGAAGTAACCATTTTAATCACATGATAAAACCAATAGACCTATGGTCAGAATGAATACAGTGTATAGAAATCAAGAAAATCTCAAACACCAACATACTTTTAACATCAATGAAAGGGAGTAAAAACCATCTATCAGAATACCAAAACATAATTGATCAATCATATGAGCTCTACCAAAAATACAATGAAACCCATCAAATTATCATAGGAAATACAAACGAAGATCTGAATAAACAAACAGGTATAAAATGCAATCTATACCTGCAAGACTTTATAAACGAGTGCTGCTTAAAGTATAACAAAAAGGCAAAAACGTGTGTAAAACTAACTAGGACATTAATTGGATTATCTCCCTTTGTACCTTAGAAAATCAATATCCATGGCATCGAATATTGTAGTTCTACTATGTTCATTGTTAATTTTGAGTAACCTTGTTAAGTATTGTTATACTTTCGAAAAAAATAACACTTAAATTTTCAAAATTATGTACAAATTGATATTCTAAATTCATTGATTTATTGACAGAAATCGTAAATTTGGGTGTTTTTAATGAAATTATAGAACATAGTTAAACAAGAGTTCACAAATTTCATCAGATAACAAGAATGTGTCCATAGTACACGGATACCCCACTCGCACTATCATTTTCTATGTTCAGAGGACCGTGAAATTGGGGTCAAAACTCTAATTTGCCATTAAAATTAGAAAGATCACATCATAGGGAACATGTGTACTAAGTTTCAAGTTGATTGAACTTCAACTTCATCAAAACTACCTTGACCAAAAACTTTAACATGAAGCGGGACAGACGAACGAACGGACAGACGGACAAACGGATGCACAGACCGAAAAACATAATGTCCATAAATGGGGCATAAAAAGCATTATTAACTCTTTCTCTTACACACAATTGAAAAGCTGGATGATCAAAAAGTATTTTTTTATGTATTTTGGGAATTCATTTATACTGGATTATCTCCCTAGGAATAATCCACAAAGTGTTTCTTGTAAATTTGTGTTCTGATGTGTAACTAAATTTTCAATACATAATCAACCGTTATCTCATTGTTTGCACCATTCATAAATTACAGGGTGCAAATATTGGTCATTTTTATGATAAAATACTACCTTCAACATGTGGAAACTGGTTACAGCCATGTATAGCATCTCCTAACTAACAGGCATTAGATCCCGAGAAAATGGTTTTTTAAGGACGTCCTTATAATGATGTATTAGCACATAAAGTTACAACAATATATGATAACCCCCTTGTGAACTGTTTTTCATGGTTTAATGGTAGACTCGGTGTTAAACTAACCTAATCACAATTTTAACAACTGTATAAACCTCTTACACCTACACCAGTAAACAGAAGTCTCAAGTCTTATGTTTACACCAGGAAACAGCAGTCTCAAGTCTTGTTTCTACTCTAGAAAACAACAGGCCCAAGTCTGGTGATTACACCAGAAAACAGCAGGCCCAAGTCTTGTGTTTACACCAGAAAACAGGAGCCCAAAGTTTTGAGTTTATTACACCAAAAAACAGCAGGCCACAGTCTTGAGTTTACACCAGAAAACAGCAGACCCAAGTCTTGAGTTTACACCAGAAAACAGCAGGCCTGCAGGCCCAAGTCTTGAGTTTACACCAGAAAACAGCAGCCCCACGTCTTGTGCTTACACCAGAAAACATCAGGCCCAAGTCTTGTGTTTACACCAGAAAACAGCAGGCCTAAGTCTTGTGTTTAAACCAGAAAACAGCAGGCCCAAGTCTTGTGTTTACAACCTTGTAACATGGAAGACAATGGTCTATAGGGCATTAGAGTTTAGAACAATATATTTTATAAAAAATCAACATTTTTATGGTTCTAACAATATATATAAAAAACATGATATTCTACAATATGTATATGGCATAAAAATCACCTTAACAATTAAGATTAAGCCCAATAAAATTTCTTGGTAAATTTTGGAAATGTGATTTTCCACAGACCTTATTTGAACTGAGTTTTAATCATGTAAATGTTAAATGATCTTCGCAGTTTTCCTGAGTATAAATCTAATTAAAAATTTGAATAAAACCTACCACTGTCAAAATTAATTACTGTACATTCTGAAATTATTGTGTGCATTTATTATTGCGATTTTTTAAGAATGAGCAAACATGTGAGTTGAATTATTGCAATTTTAGGAAATGCTACATACAGATATGAATTTTCATTTTCAGACATACAATGTACTGTAAATTCAGAAATTATTGCAATTTTTTATTAATCTGAATAATGCGACTCCTTGTGAATTGCAATAATAAATAAAGGCAACAGTAGTATACCGCTGTTCGAAACTCATAAATCGATAGAGATAAAAACAAATCCGGGTTACATCTAAAACTGAGGGAAATGCATCAAATATAAGAGGAGAACTACGACACAACAAAAACACAACATTAAAAATGTAACACACACAGAAACGAACTATAGTATAACAATGGCCATTTTCCTGACTTGGTACATGACATTTTAAGAAAAAAATGGTGGGTTGAACCTGGTTTTGTGGCATGTCAAACCTCCTGCTTTTATGGCAACGTCAAACACAACACCAAAACGACAACATCACATGACAGGACCACAATACAAATAAATGGGAGAACATATAGGACAAAGAAACACACGAATAATAGCTAACAAAAGGTACTAGGCTTAAAATTCAATACGCCAGATGTGCGACTCGTCCACACAAGACCAACCAGTGATGATCAGATGAAAAAAGTTTGAATGCCAAAACAAGTACAAAGCTGAAGAGCACCGAGGACCAAAACTTCCAAAAAGTTGTGCTTAACACGGCCAGGGTTTTCTGCCTGGGACAAGAACATCCTTATTATTTAGAATAATTTATAATTTGAACAAGAACTTGCATTCTGATATCTGATACATATATTTGTATGTAGCAAAATTGCAATAATTCAACTTTAAGAGTCAACACCAATTGTCATTGTTTTTAATTTTGTTTTTTTAAATATATTTGTGAGGCAGGAACATTTAAATTATTTTATTTTCTGAAAATATGAATCAAATGGTGCTCTTCTATTGTTGAAACATAATTTCTCTTTTCTGGAAAAAACTCTTACAATGATGTGAGATATTTTCTTAGTAGAATATGATTCCAAACTACAACATGCCCAGCTCACCCCATCACATTCTCATTTTTTGTTAACCCTGAAATCTAGGTCAATACCCCAACTTCAAAGTGAACTCCCTTAAGGATGATCTTCACTACTACTCTACACTATTACCACGTTTATTCAGTACTTTTTTTTAATGAAACCTTAATATCTCATATTTTTTTTTCCTTTCTAACAAATAGACTATTTCAGAATATGCCATATTTACATAATAATGACATATAAAAAATGTATTTGTATACTAGGGGACAGATTTAATAATAAAAGCAATTTTGCTTGTTTCTGAATCCTATTTATTTCATGTATCAGAATTGTATACTATGTATTGATTTATTTGAATAAAATATTGTTTAAACTAAGAATGATCTTGATCTTGACATTTTGTCATATATTCGGAATCCTCTGGTTTTATCCATGTAGTGCTATAAATAAAAGTGATGCTAACCCCAACTTTTTTTTTCATAATTTAATCACATACAGTTAAAAAACTAATTTTAGAAAATATTATTAAAATCCTTGTTATGTTTTCATAGTTTTTGAAAGAAAAAAGGTGCCAATGTTAAATGTATGAAAAATCTGGAGAGAATAATTTCCTATAAAATTAAAATGGCTTATATATTAAAAGCAAGAACACTGGCCTTTCAGTTCTTTTGTCTGTTGGGGCCTCGGTGGCCAAGTGGTCTAAGTAGTCAAACCACTGTATCACTAGCCAGTCAACACTGAGGTTGTGAGTTCCAATATATCCCGCTAGTGGCAGGTGCACTCGACTCCAATGTCAATAGACTAGGATTGTCAGTTTTCCTACAGAAGGTAGGTGGTTCTCTCCAGGCACTCCGTCTTCTTCCACCAATAAAAAGTAACCGCCATGAAATAGCACAATAGTGTTGAAAGTGGCGTTAAACATCAATCAATCAATCTTTTGTCTGTTCAAACTTTATGCAAGGAAATACAAAGTATAAAACCTTAAATTGGTTTGGCCTTGATTTAAAATGTAATTCTTCTTTTCAGGAAGAAAATGATTAAATGAGGATCTGGATTAGGGTCCTTCATCACTTTATTCTTTAACTTTTTAGACCATTTTCCTCTTTCTTTATTTCTTTTTTCCCTTATTCTCTATTCTTTACATTTCAGCACCCCATTATTTTTTCCCCTTTTTTTCTTAGTAGAACATGATTCTAGTCCTTATTTTTTTTTTCATTTTTTTCTCTATTCTTTATATTTTTTCCCCTTTATTTTACACTTTTCCCCATTATTCACTTTTCTGTAAACCCCATCCAGACCCTCATAAGTCGAGTAAGTGAGAAAAAAATATTGGGCAGTGGTGTTATTTGATGTTACAACATTATGTATAAAAATGTGTTATGAAAGGACATATTATCTGTCACAAAATGTTTTAAAAATCATGTTTAAATATCTGTACTTCTCACATGTTACAAAAAATAATGAAAGCACTGGTTTTAAACCATATGAAAAATAAATATTTATAAATGATATGTATGAATAAATCACATAAATTTTACATCAATCATGTTAATGATATTACATTTAAGTAGTCTGGAGTATATATTTAAATATATAGATATAATTGATGATAAGTATATATATATAAAAAAATACAAAAATAACAAATATTATGTCACAGAAAATTGATCAAATCACAATCATAGACACATAGCTATGTGTGAAAATATAAATAACTGTCATTGTGTGTTTGAAAAATCTCAAACTGAGGTACAAACACTGTATATTAAATGAAAAAACAATGTATTGTAAATTGAGAATTATTGAGTGCATTTATTATTACGTATCACTGAATGCTGGAGAAAATGTCAGATCTACTGTGGATTCATCATGATTAGTGGGTAACCAATTTTTGCGGATTTCATGGGTACAGGTGAACCAATTTAAATTTTCAAAGAATTGCAAATTTTCTACAGGGTTACATATACAGACTTCGGCAAAACCATGAGATCAAATATCCACGAAAAATGCAAGTGTTCAATACACAGAAATCAGTACCCACAAAAATAAATGTGCCCACAGTAATTAATGCAGTTGCATAAAAAAGAAATATCACTACTAAAATAATGAATGTGAGTTTTATCATTGCAATCCTTACACATCACTTTTTCCCAATTAATGAAAACATCACAATAATTTCTGACTATTCCAGTAAGAGCTGTTTAGTGTGTGTTAGATTGGGATACATAAAATAAACATCTCAGATGAGTTTGATATTCGAAAAAATCTGAAATGGGGATCTATTTTTTTTTGTAAAATCACTGCCTATGTATGAGGGTCTGGATGAGGGGGTCCTTAATTTTCTTCATCTATTTTTTTCAATTCTTTAATTTTTTGCTGATTATTCTCTATTCTTTTGATTTTAGCAAATCATATTTCTCTATTCTTAATATTTTTTTCTATTCTTCTCTATTCTGTAACCTGATCCAGACCCTCATATATGTACCTGCATTCATGATTAGTCGTTTAGATTGAAGATTTGAAAGCTAAATCACTAAATCTTCACAAATGGTGAGAATAAAATACCTTGTATTATTTCCTGTTACATTTTTTCTGGATTAGGTCTGAACAATTTGAATGTCATTAGCAGTAAACAATCACAACACTTTTACATTTTTATTTACATATAATCATTTCATAAACTAGGTCATGGATTCACAGGTCAACCAGTTCAAGGGTAACAATTCTGTGTACTCATTGATATTTGTTGGGTACCAATTTTCTTTGAATTCATGGGTACAGGGAGACCATGAATTTTAATGTTCAACGAAGCAATAATTGACTATAGACTTGTAATTACAACTATTTGCCAAACCACAAAAAATACCATTTTTCCTCAATCGTGAAGAAAATCAGTACCCATGAAAATAAATAAATCTACAGTATTGTATATAAAAATATATTTTTTCAAATATGAAATAACTGAGATGTAGGATATATATGTTTCTCTAATTCTTCGTCAATTTATCCCTTTCTGCACCCATTGTATAAAAAAATGTGGTTCGTTTGATCTCAGTTATTCATTGGTTAAAATTCGATTATGACGTCGAATTTTCTTGCTTTCCTCTGAATTTCCTATTGTGACGGCATGAAAAAAGGCGACCATGCCTGATGACGTCACATAGAAAGAACACATCTTTTTGCAGATCATTCGAAAAGAAGGAATAAATTTGCCTGCGTATTGTTTGAAAATCATTAGAGAAACAGATTCCACCACCAAATCTCGTGTAATACGATATTTATCCACTCTCGACAGTTAAATTTTAAATATTTAAAACGCTCGGCAAGCCTCGCGTTTTAAATTTGAAAATTTAACTGTCTCGAGTGGATAAATATCGTATCACACTCGATGCAGTACTAGTGGTAGAATCTATATATTCGCAACTGGGTGTCTGCTTCAAAATATGATTTATATGTTTATAGTACATCTGCACTGTTTTTATGTTTAGGGTCAACTGACCATAGTTCTAAAAAACAAATAAACCAATTTACTACCCTAGTCCACAGTGTACAGGTAGATCGATTCACTACCCTAGTACTTAGTATACAGGTAGATCAATTTACTACCCTAGTCTGCAGTGTACAGGTAAGACAATTTACTACCATGGTCACCAATATTCAAAAAGAAAGTGAATATGGTCCAATATTACCATCATATGATAACATTTGAATCATCTTCGCTACAAAATATAGTCCACATTGAAATATGGTCCAAGATTGCAGTGTTAATCATCTTCCACAGAGAAAATAGTCCATGATATTAGGATCCAGTATTGCAATTTAACTCATCCTCCCCACTGATACAATCGCTAAAAGTATCACAACGACTTGATATTGGTATACAAATACCATTGTTACATGTAAACTCGTCTGACGCACAACCTGAAATAAATACATATCAATTAGGATGCGAATAAATTAAGTAGGTGTGGCCTTCCCCCTTGCAACACATGATCAATGAACCATCAAAACTAGACTTGTACTGTTACACCAATGTCCCAGGTAAAGGAGGTTTAACCTCCCCACATTCTTTATGTGCCTGTCCAAAGTAATAAGGAGCCTGTAGTTCAGTGGTTGTCTTTGGTTCATGTCTGTCATATTTGTTTTTCGTAAATTCTTTTGTTATAAATTAAGCTGTTAGTTTTCCCAATTGAATTGTTTCATATTTTTCATGTTAGGGCCTTTTATAGCCGACTATACTGTGAGTTTTTCTCATTGTTGAAGGCCATATGGTTGTCTATAATTGCTTACATCCACTTTATTTGAACTTTGGTGAATAGTTGTCTCATTGGCAATAATACCATTATTATAAAAACTAGAGGCTCTAAAGAGCCTGTGTCGCTCACCTTGATCTATGTGCATATTCAACAAAGAACACTCTCCAATATCGTAGACAAGAATAAAATTTATGACAAAAATCTCTTGTTTTGTTGATTTTGAATTGCTGATCATTTAGTCTGTTTAGTTTCTCTCTATCTTCTTTAGTTTTAGTTTATTTTCTCTCTATCTTCTTTAGTTTTTTTTGGCTCAAAACACAAAAGAGGGTAAAAAAAACTCATTTAAGGGCAATCACTCCTATAAAGAGTGATAGTCTACTAATTATATCGTCAAAGTTTAAGCAGATCTTGCCTTGCTGATCATTTTTGTGATTTAAAGTGTCTATTTATCTATTAATAATTTTTATCATATAAGGCAAAACGCAAATAAAATGGTAAAAATAGTAATTAAAGGGCAATAACTCCAATAAGGAGTCATCGGACGATTTTCTCTATATTGTCATAATAGTAGATCTTGTCTTGCTGATCACTCTTCTAATTTAAGTTTCTATCTATCTATTATATTTTTCAAAAAATAAGGCAAAGACACAAAAAATTAGTAAAAATCATCATCAAAGGGCAATAACTCTAATAAGTAGTCAACTGATAATTTCAACCATGACACTTAATTGTAGAACTTGTCTTGCTGATCATTTTTGCAATTTAAAATTTCTCTCTATGTAGTATAGAGATAATAGACAAAAATTTTAAAAAATGGTAAAACTTGTCATTTAGGGACAATAACTCATAAAAGAAGCCGTCTGACAGTTTTGACATATATAGACAATTGGTAGACCTCAACATTCAGAACAATTTTTTCCATGTCAGATTTTTTCTATTTATAATGGTTTTCAAAATAATAGAAAAAACTTGCATTTTATCCATATGTTCTATTTTCAGCCATGTCGGCCATCTTGGATGACAGGCGGGGTCATTAAAGGGCTGATCATTTTTGCAATTTTAAGCTTATCTTTTTCTATTATAGTTTTCAAGATAATAGGCAAAAATGATAAAATTTGGTAAAATTTGAAGATTAAGGACAAAGTTGTCAGACAGTTTTAATTTCAAAGGACAAATGGTAGATCTCATCATTCTGAATATATCTGCCGATGTCAGATTTTCTCTATTCATAGGGGTTATCAAGATAATAGACAAAGCTTGCATTTTATCCCTATGTTTTATTTTAACCATGTTGGTTGGCAGGCAGGTCATCGGACACATTTTTTAAACAAGATACCCTAATGATGGTTGTGACCAAGTTTGGTTAAATTTGACCCAGTAGTTTTAGAGGAGAAGATTTTTGTAAAAGTTAACGACAACAGATGACAACAGACGCCAAGTGATGAAAAAAGGCTCACTTGGCCATTTGGGCCAGGTGAGCAAAAAATAAGAAATAGACAATAATGGCTTGCTAAAATATAAAGAATAAGATAGGGGAAAAAATTAAGAAAAGAGAAAAATAGGTAAAAAAAATGAAGAACATAAAATTATAGTGTGCTAAAATATAAAGAATATAATGGTAAAAAAACAAAGAATAGTGAAAATTGCATGTAACATTTAAATAAAGAAATAAAGACCTCCCATAATTAGAACCTCTTAAAAGACTGGGGGGGGGGTCTTTCTTTTATTACCACCTTCATGACCTACATATAAGAATCACATAAGAAGTTATAATCTATAACACCATGATTTTCTGTATATACCTGTAGATGGCGTTGTTTCTGTTGGTGTTTCAGCAGTAGTAACATCTGGTTCACTATGTGTTCCTGAAAACAGTAAATACAAACATAGTACATGTACTAGTGACCAATGGTGAGAGGCTGAATAAAAAGAGACTGACTGCGCAAGTGTTATTCAGTATGAGTAGAGTTATATATCATGAATAATTAGAAGTATTTTGTTTACTTTCTGTCTCTGTCATGAAATAGAAGTTCCTTTATAATATAAGTACCAAATGAGAGAAGTATTCTGTAATATTATTTCCACTGGAACAAATATTCCTGACAGAATAAAGGGTATAGAATATGTATTCCAACAAAGTTTCCGGGTGGACCAAATATGCATTGACATTTCATTTGTATTTTGTTTACTTTTTGTTAATGGGTTGCTGTCTCATTTATATCTACCCCACATCTTTTATTCATATAGTAGAAAGTCACTATTTTATGCCATGAGAATGGCACTGAAAACAACAACACTCACCACATAAGCCATCTTTTAATGATATATCATCTATAGCTATGTCTGCATCCTGTATAGAAAGAGAATGCCGATTGGATATGAAAATGATAGACAGATTCTGATTGGCAGGTAAATCCACACATCCTGATATCCATGGTTCCCCTGAAGATTCATTATGGAACCAGATGGCATTTTCAATATTTGATCCATCTTCTTTCGTGACTATCTGCAGACCTCCTGTCTTGGTGTATTGTTTGAAAAACATGTGAAAGAAAAATGTAAGACTCTGATTGGTTTTTGTCAAGAAATAAATGGATGCCATTCTTGCTTGGTCTCCCTGGTTACCATCATTGCCTTCTGCATACATATAATGCCCTGTAAAAGGAGATGTTTATCAGTAATAATACACAAACATTTCCAAATTAACAGCCTCAGGTTTAGAAATTGACAAATTAAACAAAATTAACATCTCACACTGCCTATCAGCCTCTGGATCTCCTTTCACAAAAAATCGTACAACAAAAATTGATTGTAAGTTGTACTGAAACGTTCATGACTTATGAGTATTTTTTCTCGTAAGATATTTTGTGAAATTAGTCACTGGTCTTTAATAAATTAGAAATAATTAGAAACAGTAAAAAATCCCCCAAATTACCTACCTGGTGTTATACAAGGCACTTCTTCATTTCAAAATAATTGTAACAAAATATTTGAAATCATGTTAAAACTAGAAATGAGCTGTCAAATTGACAGCCATCTGGTTTTTTATATTTTGAAGACACTTTTAGGCTTTTTTGACCTGCCACGTTCTGTGCCTATTTTTCAATCTATCAAGGACCATAACAGCTGAACGTAAAAGTAAAAATCGTCATTAATGGTCAAAACCTCCATTTTGTAATCACTAACAACATACAAAAATTTGAAAAGCATTGGTTGAATGATTCATTAGTTATTGCATGGAAACAACATAAAGGTGTCATTTTCCAATATATCAAGGACCATAACTCCTGAATGATAAATTTGATTTTTGGTGTTTTAACACCACTTTTAAGCACCGCTTTTGGGCTATTTCGTAGCGGCCAGTTTTTATTGGTGGAGGAAGCCGGAGTGCCCGGAGAAAACCACCGCCCATCGATAGGAAAACTGACAATCCTAGTCAATTAAGATTGGAATCGAGTGCACCCGCACGAGATCGGTTCGAACTCACAACCTCAGTGTTGACTGGCAAGTGATTACAGTAGTGACTACTTAGACCACTCAGCCACCAAGGCCCCCCTAAATGATAAAGGAGAAAATTGTCAATATTCAACTTTACCTTCATGTTGTAATCACTAACATTATATTAAAATTTGAAAAGCATTGGTTGAATGGTTCATAAGTTATTGCATGGAAACAACATAAAGTGTTATTTTCCATTATATCAAGAACAAACACTTCTGAAGGTAAAAGTGAAAATCATCAATATGGAACTTGACCTCAACTTTGTGATCAGTAACAACATAATAAAATATGAAAAGCATTGGTTGAATGATTCATAATTTATTGAACAGACACTATTAGCAGCCGACTCTATGCGCCCGCCTTACTTCACAAATCAATAACCAGATGTTTCCTTTGTTGAAAAATGTTTCTTGTGAAGAGTAGATCAAAAAAAAAAAAGGACATGTTTTTTTTCAGCGAAACCATAACCTAATAGAAGATTAGAAGCATTTAACAATATTCCCTTTTTTCCTAAGGGATAAACCCCAAGACTTATTAAAGTATTCAGGGCCTTATATTTCTGAAAATATTAATATCCTATAAAGTTAAATTCATTTTACAGGTTTTTTAACACACTTCAGGAAAAAAATTGTATTTAATTGCCTTATCATCTTAAATTTGAGTGTAAAAAATGGACATATTTTGACAAGGGATATCCTAGCTCTAATGGGATACACCAGACTGGTCCCAGTATCATACATACCTAGAGTTGTTCCTGTGGTGTGGTCGCTCTTGGGACCAGTATAAAAAGATGGGGTTTCACCAGAAGTCCACAACCATCTGTATTCATTTGTCAGTGAACTGTTAGACAATACTGTATATCCACAAAGATAAGGACTTTCAAAGATACAAGACACTGCATTCATAGGATCTGAAATAAATCATTGTATATTCATGGGTGAAAATAATTAGAAGGTGCGAAAAAACAGATAATAGATAAGTACAATATTTTGTAAAGAAATATTTATGGACAAAAATATCAAAATCTGGAAATTTGCAAATTCTTGAAAACTTTCAAGTATCCATTTTTTTTTGCATTAATTTTTGTTATATTCAAAGCAAATAAAGAAGCTGTAAAAGCCAAAAGTTTTTCATCTTTCTATGTGACGTCATTTAAGGCATGGTCGCCTTTCTATGTGACATCATTAGGCATTGTTGTCTTTTTTGTGATGTCACAATATCAAATCAGAGGACAGCAAAGAAATTTGACATTCATATTGAACAGTAAGGTGAGAGTTAGAGAACAGTAAGGAGAGAATTAGAGAACAGTAAGGTAAGAATTAGAGAACAGTAAGGTAAGATTTAGAGAACAGTGAGGTTAGAATAAGAAAACAGTGAGGTGATAATTAGAGAACAGTAAGGTGAGAATTAGAGAACAGTGAGGTGAGAATTAGAGAACAGTGAGGTGAGAATTAGAGAACAGTAAGGTGAGAATTAGAGAACAGTAAGGTGAGAATTAGAGAACAGTGAGGTGAGAATTAGAGAACAGTAAGGTAAGAATTAGAGAACAGTAAGGTTATATCTAACGAACAGTAAGGTGAGAATTAGAGAACAGTAAGGTGAGAATTAAAGAACACTGAAGTGAGAATTAGAGAACAGTAAGGTGAGAATTAGAGAACAGTAAGGTGAGATCTAGAGAACAGTAAGGTGAAAACTAGAGAACAGTAAGGTAAGAATTAGAGAACAGTGAGGTAAGATTTAGAGAACAGTAAGGTGAGAATTAGAGAACAGTAAGGTGAGAGTTAGAGAACAGTAAGGTAAGAACTAGAGAACAGTAATTACCACATATATCTCCTTCATCTGAGCCGTCCAAACATTGAACAATCCGATCACACTTCTGAGATAATGGTATACATCTTCCACTACCACAAGGGAACTCATCGTCGGTACAATCTATTAAAGAATAATTAAGTAAATTTATACAACACATAAATCTACCATGTCAATGTTTTGATACACTGTACATATGTAATATATTAATAATAATAATAATAATAATAATAAAAGTAATCATTATAATAATCATAATAAATAATTTATCCCTTTTTAAAAAAAATTTAAAATAAAAAGGGACCAGATTTTCAAAATTTTACTTAATAAAATAACTTACTACAGTTGATTTCATCAGATTCATCTGAACATTGTAGTTTTCTGTCACATTTTTCTTCAGGGGAATAACAATAGTTCTCGTTACCGCATTTACTCCAATTCTCTGGACAACCTACAGAACAAGATATTGTCATCTGTAATTTCTAAATGATAATTGATTGATTGATTGTTAGTGTTTAACACCACTCTCAGTACATTTGGCTATATCATAACAGCCAGATTTTATTGATGGAGGAAGTCAGAGAGAACCAACAAACTTCAGCAGGAAAAGCAGCAATCCTAGTTAATTAAGTTAGCAGTCAAACGCACCTTGCCACGAATTTACAACCTCAGTGTTAACAGGTTAGTGATCACTGTTGATGAACTATTTAGACATCTCAGCTAATGAAACCCTAATTTTTAATGATGTTCTAATCTACCAACTTATATAAGAGAGGCGATTGATACCAAAGGGACACTCAAATTCATTAGTTGCAAATAAACTGACAACGCCATGGCTAAAAAAGAAAAAGTCCAAAACACAAAACACAACATAGAAAACTAACAACTGAGCAACTCATATAAACTATCATAAATGTCAAAAGTTTACTGGCTTTAAGTCACAGTGAAAACAGTAAACGGTTATTTACACCCAGCAAATTATAGACTGCTGTCAGTAAATATTAAAAAATATAATTTCAATTCTACTACAAAGAAATCTAGAATGTTAATCAATAGTAATTATTTTGTATCACTATAAATAATGAAAATCACTGTTTTTATTTAAAAATCAATATAAAAAAATCAGAGCAAAGAGATTATATTTCTTTGATATTGCAAAATTGTTTTGTTTTGGTTTTTTTTCTATTAAATTAAATCTGGTACGGCTGCCTATAATTGCTTAAATCAACTTCATTTTAACTTTGGTGGATAGTTGTCTCATTGGCATTCATACCACATCTCCTTATGTTTATACTTAGCTTAAACAATCTGTTTCCCTGACAAAGCCTTAGTACACATCCATAAATTCAACAATTCAGAATCAAATGAATTCTGGGTAATTTTTTCAAAAGCATACACAAAACCTTTTGATTGGTTAAATAGTCCTTTAGATTCCGGAACAGTCTCAACCTACCATAATCAGGACAAAGTCCATTTCAACCTACCATAATCAGGACAAAGTCCATTTCAACCTACCATAATCAGGACAAAGTCCATTTCAACCTACCATAATCAGGACAAAGTCCATTGGATATCTGTATATCATCTAGGGCCAGATGTGGTTTGTAGTAACTATGGATAGCAGGTGTTTCCCTGACAACAGTGAATTTAATAACAGCATCATTCATTGGTGGAAGTTGCATCTGGGCTTTGGTCCAATCTTTTGTGGTTCTGTCTGTGAAACTCATTAGAGTCATAACAGATGTAGTGTTAAGGATGTCAATCTACAGATTGAATGTATACAGTTATTAAAAAAGATAACAATTTATTCAGTAATTGTCCTTAGTTAGTATCTGTCATTCTTTTTTTTTTTTTTATTATTATTTTTTCATAAATCAGGTCGTATATTTTATCTTTTGACATGTCAAGGCCTTTCATAGCCGACTTTATACTTTTAATTAATGCGAAAAATGTGACTTGACGAGAATCATAATAATAAAAACTTGCATCCTGATATCTAATACATATATCTGTATGCATTTTTTCCTGAAATCACAATAATAAATTTTGCATTTCCTCCGTTCTTAAAAAATAGCAATAAGAAAAGCATGCAATAATTTCTGAATTCACAGTATACTGTATTTGTTTCGCTCATTGTTGAAAGCCATATGGTGACCTATAGTTGCTTACATACACTTTACTTGGTCTCTGGTGGATACTTGTTTTACTCTATGTGTATAAATGTCAATATTACAAAAAATAGAATTAGGTAAACATAAAAAAAGTAAAATGTAACTCAATCAAACGTAATAAACCTATAAAAGTAATCATTTACTTTTAAATAATAGGCAAGCTTCCATAGCATAAAACAAACTCAAAATCTTCTCTTGTCTAGAAAAGTTGTTCTAAGTATTGAAAAGACAACTAAGGTATGGGTTTGGATCATAGTTAAAGGCTGTACAGTGACCTATAGTTGCTTACTTCTATGTCATTTGGTCTCTAGTGGAGAGCTGTCTCATTGGCAATCATACCACATCATCTTCTTTTTATAAAGACTCAAGATCAATACTTAAGTCCAAAATGGACAAAACAAAGTTTACGTATATAGACAGAAAATATGTTTTGATTTCATGGAGAGATTTATGTGATTTGGGATAAATTACATGTAGTTTGTGAGAACTCAACTTAACCTTAATAACTGCATCAATGGAAACATAAATAACACAATGAAAAAATCCTCCATCAAAAAACACACATTGAAAGATCTATAACAATGTAAATATGGTTGATAAGAACTGACAATTCTAGACGATGGAAATCCTGATATATGATAAACAATAATGTCTTCTGTGTAAATGGTTAATGAAAACCAACTAATTTCAGAGAGCGATTTAATTTTGCAAATTTCGAAGAAAAAACGTGAATCTTCTCTGATGTGAATACTTTTTCAAAATAAAAAAAAAGCAAAAAACAAATCGCTGTAAAGTCAGCTGAAAAAGATTAACTGTGAAAAAAATTTGGTTTACATTAAGGTAATTAAACCAACCTTGAAAGTTGCCTCTGTTTTTGACCTATACCAGAAGGTCAAACAGAAATCTTTGTCTTGAAGTGATACATCTAATGTCATGGCAACAAATTCTGACCGCATCAAAAGGTTAGTCATTAAAAATAACATATATCCTGAAAGGAGAAATTAATAATATCAATTCATTTATATTGTCCAAAACACCAGTCTTGTTGTGAACATAAAAGCTTCGTAAACTTTTGGTCTGGTCGTCTCTACGATAAAGTTAACTTGTGAACATAAAAGCTTCATATCAATTGTTAAAATATTTTAAAAGGTCCTTGTTTTTCAATATTCATATATATTGCATATAACTTTTATTGGAGGATAAATGCATTCATTTATAGACGTAACTACCATCAAATAAAATCTTGAATTGCAAGGGATTTTTTCAAGACAGTAAAACAACTGTAAGGTTCATTATGTTGTTATGTTATAATATTCATATCAAAACTAATATCTTTCTACAATCAAGTTACAATCTGATTGAAATAATGATCCTGTGTGGACACTTTTCTTACAAGGATCTGACAACACCCTATTCCTCTTCCTGTTTTAAAGATATTTTGTGATCCTACGCTTTCAGGGAATGACTTTTCCTTATTTTCATATCTAAAAAAAACTGTAACATATGTTTTTTTTTTTGGCAGAGGTGAAAATTTGGTGATTACGAGGTCCAACCTGTTCGAAAAGTTTTACAGTTGTTTCACAATTTTCTTGTTTTTGTTCTGATCTTCCTCAACTACCAAATTTAGATGACAGGATATTTATTTTAATTCCAAAATTAGAAAAAATAAAACAATCAGGAAATTACCACTCTTCAGTAAGAACTTTATACTTTCATCAAAATCACAATTGTTTACCTTGATCTGTCCCGGTAGTGTGATCAGGGAAAGATTCACTGTACAATACAAATGATCTTGTATATGTCTGGTTAATAATCAGCCATTCTCCATTGTCAAAGGTCTCCTGCTGGATATCACAAAGTACACTGTTCTCAAACTGACAACTATAGTGTCTCTCAGAATCTGAAAAAAAAACAATACTTTTTAAATATATATCTTGACTGGAGAATTTTTAATATTGTCAAGGTTATCTTTTGCTTTATTTCACTCGACTGGAAAATGTTAGATTTTGTCAAATTTATCAATGAGCCATTACGCAAAGTATTCAGTACATATACATTCATAATTGGATATAAGAGGTAAATAAAATGAGAGGTGGGTACAAGTCAATGAGACAGCGCCCCAAAAAGATAATTAGAGATAGACACAAATTTCTGCTCAATTTAAATATGATTGGTCCAAATTTGTAGAAAAAAAAAAGTTAGTAAACAGAAAAAATTAACAAATTTGAAAAAATGTCTTAATAAACTTTGTTAATACAAGTTAGGAAAAATGACTGTTTTACTGATCTAACAGTTTGCCTTTAAAGTCTTGGAGAAATTTTTATTATTCCCTATTGGTAAAGAATACTTATTATTGCAGTTTAGTTCATCAGAATGGCTATCTTTAACAACATCACACAGGGAATTATTGGTAAAGAATACTTACGATTGCAGTTTAGTTCATCTGAATGGCAATCTTTAACAACATCACACAGGGAATTATGGGTAAAGAATACTTACGATTGCAGTTTAGTTCATCTGAATGGCTATCTTTAACAACATCACACAGGGAATTATGGGTAATGAATACTTACGATTGCAGTTTAGTTCATCTGAATGGCAATCTTTAACAACATCACACAGGGAATTATGGGTAATGAATACTTACGATTTCAGTTTAGTTCATCTGAATGGCAATCTTTAACAACATCACACAGGGAATTATAGGTAATGAATACTTACGATTGCAGTTTAGTTCATCTGAATGGCAATCTTTAACAACATCACACAGGGAATTATGGGTAATGAATACTTACGATTGCAGTTTAGTTCATCTGAATGGCAATCTTTAACAACATCACACAGGGAATTATGGGTAATGAATACTTACGATTTCAGTTTAGTTCATCTGAATGGCAATCTTTAACAACATCACACAGGGAATTATGGGTAATGAATACTTACGATTGCAGTTTAGTTCATCTGAATGGCAATCTTTAACAACATCACACAGGGAATTATGGGTAAAGAATACTTACGATTGCAGTTTAGTTCATCTGAATGGCTATCTTTAACAACATCACACAGGGAATTATGGGTAATGAATACTTACGATTGCAGTTTAGTTCATCTGAATGGCAATCTTTAACAACATCACACAGGGAATTATGGGTAATGAATACTTACGATTGCAGTTTAGTTCATCTGAATGGCAATCTTTAACAACATCACACAGGGAATTATGGGTAATGAATACTTACGATTGCAGTTTAGTTCATCTGAATGGCAATCTTTAACAACATCACACAGGGAATTATAGGTAATGAATACTTACGATTGCAGTTTAGTTCATCTGAATGGCAATCTTTAACAACATCACACAGGGAATTATGGGTAATGAATACTTACAATTGCATTTAAGTTCATCTGAATGGCAATCTTTAACAACATCACACAGGGAATTATGGGTAATGAATACTTACGATTGCAGTTTAGTTCATCTGAATGGCAATCTTTAACAACATCACACAGGGAATTAAAGGAAATACAGGCATCACTTCCAGCTTCAGATGTACATTTATACTCATTTGTAAGGCAAACTAAAATATAGATCAGTGAACTTTATTTTTCATATACAGTGAAACCTGCTTTAAAAGTCTCCTCTAACATGTTCTATCGAAGAAGGTGTTGTGTGTAATGATATCTTTAATGCTTAAGTCTTAATTGTTTATAACATGTGTTATTTCTAAAGTGCCTCCTAAGTCAGTAATGAGACTGGGTACCAATGTTTTAATTGTAATATTTAACTTTGCATATCATATAATTATGCATTCATTGTAATTTATATTGGTAAGTGACACTGTAATAAATTATTCTGATTTTGATTTAAGCGAACACCTGTCCTATCAGGTCATCCTCTTCTTGTTCCACTGTAATAATAACTGAACACTGTGAACCTTAATTCAAAGATCACTTTTCTTTTGTCGCAAATGTGACCTTTACATATAGGTTTGACTGTATAATGAATTTCATTTTTTAGTATTAAAACAGATCAAAAGAGTTGACAATGAAAACCTATTGTATAGCTATAGTTTATCCACAACAATAAATAAAGGAGAACTTAATTCCTCTCTATTGGTATTCTCTTTTTTGTTAGTGAGTTTGGATATGATTTCATGGTATTTGTCGCATTGATAGATTTGCTTGCTATTAAGAAATTCAATAAATAGAAGGTTTCAATAATTGTTGAGCCGTCCAATCCCTTCATGTTTATTTCTCTAAAATAAGGGTGCAAAAAATGCATAAAATTTGGCACTCTCGTTTTCAGTCATGTTATGTTTCATAATGAAATCAGGATGTTAAACTTTTATATATATCATAAATGTTTATTTACATTTACAAAAATCAGAATTTGTCAAATTTAGCAAACATATGGAATATCTGAAATTTTTTGTCTCAGGGGCAATTTGAGAGCTTGCAAATTATTTCACAAAATACCTTACGAGAAAAATACTTATGAAGTCATGAACATTTCAGTATTACATATAATAAATTTTTGTCTTAAGATTTTTTGTGATAAGAGCCCCTTAGCTTTTGCGATATAATTTTACCTGACTGAGAACACATTCCATTGTGTAATGATACGTCATCAACAGCAACCTGCATCCCGTCGTTGGCGATGAATACTATCTCGTATGTCCCTATACTCAGATCAATATATCCCAGTCTCCACTTGTCTTTAAATATACCTTCTCCTGACGCCCATACCTGTTGTCCTTGCAACCTGTCTCCTGCTGTGGAGAAGGTGTACATTCGTACCTTCAAGCCAGCATTCAGGTCTCCACGGAGATTATAGAAAAATCTGATACATGCAGAACCTTGTATTGTAAACTTTGGTGAGGTCAGTCTTGCTTCACTTCCTGAAGATGAAGGGGTTTTTCCCGCCATATAGTATCCTGAAAATAATGACGATTTAAGTGAAGCTAGTTCTATTTCATTGGCTGGGAAAAATAGCTTTTCAACTTATAAACAATAATATGGTTTTCTGTATTTTTGTGGATTCATTTTTCCATAAAAAAAAATTACTTTGATGGTGTTTATCTGCCCTCACTAACCGTAGAAGAAACAATTTTTATTAGGCTTAAAATAAAATAAAAATGTTGTAACTGGCTTGAGATGAAGAAGATATTCCAGACATGTGTATACTAACTTAATTTACAAACAGTTACAGACTTTTGTATAGATATTTGTTCAACCCAAAATAGGTTAACAGATGTATTTATAAATTTGCATAAGGTCGTTTCTATCCGACACAGCTCATAAGTTTTTTTCGGTTTTTATGGATGTGTGTTTAAGTGATAGTGAAATGTTTAATTTCCGAGATATAAATCATGTCCATATTATCAAAAGCTCTTAAATTCATACCTGGATAACGACCAAAGGTGTGGTCAAATGATGGTAAAGTTGTTGGGTCCTGAGAATTTAGAATTTGTCTTTGTTGTTGAAATCCCTCAATATCATATCCGCACATGAATTTGTCGTCAAACGTACAGTTCACAGAAACATCTGGAAATCAGACAAACTTAACTTAATGTGTCATAAATTTCTTTAAAAAAAGTTTTTAAAATAATTATATTTCTTATCATTTAAAAACTTTAAAATAATACATAATTTAACAATTCCCGCAACTTTAACATTTCATAGATATAAGAAGATGTGGTGTGAGTGCCAATGAGACAACTCTCCATCCAAGTCAAAATTTATAAAAGTAACTCTTAAACTGAGTTTTACTGTGCGTACTGTTGTATGTTTGTTTTTTCTACATTGGCTAGAGGTACAGGGGGAGGGTTGAGATCTCAAAAAACATGTTAAACCCCGCCGCATTTTTGCGCCTGTCCCAAGTCAGGAGCCTCTGGCCTTTGTTAGTCTTGTATCATTTCTAATTTTAGTTTCTTGTGTATAATTTGGAGTTTAGTATGACGTCCATTATCACTGAACTAGTATACATATTTGTTTAGGGGCCAGCTGAAGGACGCCTCCGGGTGCGGGAGTTTCTCGCGGCATTGAAGACCCATTGGTGGCCTTCGGCTGTTGTCTGCTCCATGGTCGGGTTGTTGTCTCTTTGACACATTCCCCATTTTCATTCTCAATTTTATCATTATAGGTCAAAGTACGGTCTTCAACACGGAACCTTGGCTCACACCGAACAGCAAGCTATAAAGGGCCTCAAAAAAATTACTAGTGTAAAACCATTCAAACAGGAAAACCGTGAATGTTTTCAAGTAACTTTAGTATCAAGAATGTTTTCAAGTAACTTAAGTATCAAGAATTTTTCATCTATAAGTAGTTGTGACATCATCAAAGAAGAAATTTCACACACATTGCCCTTCATAATTAACAATGAAAATAAGTTTATGCAGCAGAATATATAACTCTTTGGATTACTCACCACATTGGTCTATCTCATCAGAATTGTCCCCACAATTATCTTCCCTGTTGCATAGCAACTGACTATCATAAATACATTTCCCATTTTTACATTTAAATATACACTCTGAAAAATAAATATTTTAAAATACAATGTTATCCTACTGTAAAACTTTTAATCACAATGTGGATACCATTAATAATTTTACTGACCTGATCCTGAGACAAGTCATTAAATGATTTTGATACAAACTTACATCTTCTTTTACAGGTTGTTATTGTTTAAATCATTAGGTAAAGTATTACCTTTAAAAGATATTGAAAAAGTATTTATAGATTCAAAGGATACCTGGTTAACATCAGGAAATTGTGTTTGTTGTAATTTATCTGGTACTCTTTGTTTGTATTTGCACAATGTAATGCTGAAAACATCATGCAGCATGGGATTAATTGATTGATTGATTGATTGTTGGTGTTTAGTGTCCTTTCAGCACTCTTAGCCATATCATGGCAACCAGTTTTTGTTGGTGGAGGAATGTGGAGTGCCTGGAGAGAAACACTACCTCCGACAGGAAAACCAGCAATCCTAGTCAATTGATATTGGAATTGAAAGCACCTGCCACGTACAGGGATCAAACTCACAACCTAAGTGTTAATAGGCTAGTGATACAGTAAATACAACATAGACCACTTGGCCACCAAGCCCCTTACAGTATAGGAAAAAATTATAAAAATGTGACCATTAAAGAGTTAAATAGTTCCTTACTTGTGTTGTTGTTAATCCATCCGAGGTAAGTTTGTACATCTGTGAAGACATTTGGACGATTTGTCATGTTACAGAAGTTTGCCACATAGCTTGCTATTCCTTTAAGGTACCAGTTATTCTGATTATCTTGACATACCATAGGGCCTCCACTGTCTCCCTAATAAAACAAAATATAAACAGGTTATTATACTATTATTCTTCGCTGTCTCTTTGAGAGAGCAAATAAATATATTGGTTAACTTACTATACTGTTTCATCATTACTTTAACATAATAGGGTTCTAGGTGGCTGAGTAGTCAAAATAATTCATCTACTGTATCACTTTCCTGTCAACCCTGAGATTTTGAGTTGGAACTCTGCACATGTCAGGTGCATTCAACTCAAATCTTAATTGACTAGGATTGCCGTTTTCCTGCCAAAGGTTGAGGTCCCTCCCTGGCTTCCTCCACCAATAAAAACTGGCTGCTACAAAATAGCCAACAGCCCTGAAAGTGGCGTTAAACACCAATAATTAATCAATCAATATTACATAATTTTTCCAAAAATATTTAACATGAGTTAAATCATTTTTAATCATTTTAAGGAGATGAAACGTGTGAATTTATAAATACAAAATTTATAACTTACTGAACACATAGATCTAATACCAGATTCATATCCACCGCATACATAACCATGAGCTATTTTACCATTCCAAGCTTGGCTTCCATTACATTTCTCTGTCTTCCAAAGTTTCAATTTCAGTTCTTGAAGATCATCAGCAAATTCCCCTGAAAATTATAGAAAATATCTGGTTAAAGTGTAAATATTTTATAAAAACAAGCGTTTTATATTAACTAAATTACGAAAATTATCAAGATTCTTACTTTAAAGCTTAGGAAATCATAAAATGGAAATATCTTTTTGCAAGATTTAATCACTCACTCAATAACACACCCCCCCTCCCCCTTAAAAAAGAAAGCAAAAAAGGTTAAACAAAGCAAGATTGAAATGAAATATTTCTGAATTGATTTTTACCAACACAGAAATGTTTGAGGGTAAATTCAAATGGGATTAGCATCCGTTGCAGATTTGCCAAACAACTTCATACAACAACCGATTTAATAAAAAAAAACAAGTGAATCTGTGAGCTACTGCTCACTAATGATACCCCCGTCCACTAAAAGTATAAGGTAAACAGGAAGTTGTTGAGTGATGAATCTGAAAACACATCACACGGTATAGCTGACTCATATAAACCCTGAAACTAAATTTCAGAAATCCTTGTAATGTAGTTCCTGAGAGATGCGAAGAAAAATATTCATGGGACAGATGGACGGACTGACTGACCTACGGACAGACAGAGGTAAAACAGTATACCCCCACTTTTTTAAAGCGGGGGTATTAAAACATACAAAAATTGAGAACCACAATACCCATTTAATCAAATTCATGAATCTACACCTGAAATTCTTAATTAAAACTGATTTCTGTCATAATAGATCTTAGTCAGTTATATCTATATATTTGACCACTGCATCCAGTGGAATGCCTCTATTCTTAACTACATGGGGTGATTTTTTGGAACTTCAAAAGCTGTTTGATTTCCTAACCTGAGAAACTTCATTGAAACAATAAGATGTGGTATGAATTCCTATGTTGCAACTATTTACCAGAGTCTAAAAGACATCTCTCAGTGTCTCGGCACAGCCTTCAATAATTTACATTACATTTTTTTTATACAGTTTTAAAATCTTTTATACCATACCATCTTTATCACCAGTCAACTGCCCCCAGCCTGTCCCATAACAAATAGCTGTTGTTGGTGTCTCATCTGATTCAGACGGTAAGCATATCGGCTGTATGTATGGTGTATACTCTACTGTCTGTTTTAACTGTAGTAGAGTTATGTCCCCTGACTGGAAACTATACCATTTATCATCAAATCTGTCAATACGTTCCACTTCATAGGTTTTTGATGATGCACCAAGATTATTCCGGTTGGAAGCGCCAAGAATAACACGGTAGAGTTTAACATCAGAGTATTCACTGAAATAGATAATATTTTTGTACAGGTTTTAACAATGTTTGCATCATATTATCTATTTAACAAATATAAAAAAATAATTTTCAAAAGAACAATCAGTTTTTATTCTCACAAAACATGTTTATACTATAATTACTTGAATTTATAGTTTCCATCTACGTCTATGGGAAAATTATCTCAAGACTATCAGAATGCATTCCAGCTATTGCTCTTGAATTCTATATAATTATTTCATTTAAGTACATTACAACTCACCATAAATTTTACATTTGAATAAAAAAGTTCAGTAAAAAAAATCAGTGATTAAAAAAATTTGCAGTTAAAATTGAAAATTACTATTCATAAAGTGTTTTTTTTTCTAAATAAATAATATAAAATGCAGCAAAATTATAGTTCTATTTATAGAGATTTCAGGCAGGATCTCTTGATATTCTTTTGAAATTCAAGTATATAAATTAATGTTAAACAAAATAGAAAATACATAAGAAATTAGAAAACAATTATAAGTGAAAAAATATAAGGTTTGTCAAGCAAAAATATTTTCTGTAAAACATATCCCAGGAAAAAGTCAGAGGGGTTAACAAAATATTTCATAAAAGTTGAAAACATTCTTAACACTAGGAAGCATTTTAAATTAATTGATATTTAACCTTTATATTTGTATTCTTGTGCTATTAAATCTTATCATAGACATACTTGACGCAATGAGTAGCTGTTAACACAAAGTTTGATGATATGAGCACGCCACCACACAAATGTTTACGGAATTTTGTTGTTCCTGTTACTTGTAATTCTAGTGCTGCCTGCCATGGCCATGCCCCTGGAGCTGCAGTGTACCCATTGACAATATACCCAACCATTCCTCCTCCTATAAGCTTCTGACCACAACCTATATAAAATAAAAATAATCATTTATTTATCACAATCTATGTAAAATACAAATATTCAGCTACTTCTAATCTAACTCTGTTTCAAACATAATATTGAAATATTTTTCCCACTTCTAGGCACCTAAATTTACCATTTCAGACCATGATCTTCAAATATACCAAAATATGACTACTTCAAACCATATTTATTCTTAATGAAAGAAATGTATTGCCCATAAGCTTCTGATTGTTATAATTTATCGGTAAGAAATATGTTATTGACAAACGGGATAATGTAACCAATATTTCTCAATTCAAAGAGCAATAATTCTTGAGAAAAAATAAATATCAACACAAATATTGTGTACAGAAGCAATTATTCTACACAGTTAAAAAAAAAATATTTAAGAACAAACAACTTAGTGCCGACAGACAGACATACAGACAGACCTAAAATAATCTCACCTTTAGGCACACACTGTAATGACACAACCTTATTGTCTTTACAAGTTGACCTGTAATGAAACAAAACAAATATACAATATTGTGTCTAAGTATCATTGACTGATTGTAAATATTTTTCATAAATATTTGCTAGTTCTGTCTAATATTATTACCACTATTAATATAGAGCTAATAAATGATTTTCATTTGATATTTTCCATTTAGTTTTCTTTAAAAAGATAGAAAAAAACAAGGTAAAAATTGGTTAAAATGAATTTCTAACAGAATTAATTGCTGATATATATATATTTCTTCTATTTTACTATCAAACTGGTATCACTTGTTTGTCATTTTACAAGTTAAGATTTTCTACAAAATAAACAATTAGAGATTACCTTGAATAGATTTTATTCAGAGTAAAAAAAGTCATGCTTTTCGATTAAAATTTCTTCTTTAAGGAGGTAGCTAACACTACAGGGAGATAACTCTGTAAAAATCAGCTAAACGTTTTAATAAAGTTGTATTGTAAAGGAAATATTAAGCTTCTCAATGATCAAAATTAGTGTTTGTCAAACTGCTATATAACCAATGAAATTTTTCTGATAAAGTGGTTGGTTCAAATTTTTTGAAATTTTTATATTTTTGTCAAAGGGTCAAAGTAAACATTTTGTCAAAATTTTATGAAAATTAAACGAGCCAAATTAATATTAGTCAAGGTGTTGGGTACCACCTTAAGACATGTAGATATACTAACTTTGCAACTAAGTAACCAATCTGTGAATGATATGCACCTGCTTCTTCTTGAGGTACAAGATGTGCATATGTCCTGGCTGGAAACACTACATCAGAAGACTTTGTAAAGTTACTGAAATAATAAATATTAAATAATTTAACATTAGTTACATGTCTTCTCTGAATCTTTTACGATTTTTGCAGCCTCAGTGACATATACTGGTACCACTCATCTCCTTTTATTCTTATTGATACTTTCCATAACTTTTTTTTTTTTTATAATCAAAGTACAGTTTGGTTCCTCTCAGCTCTCCCATAGTAGAAATTTCAATAATAAAAACAAGTTTCCCTTTCTCAGACTTTGCTATTTTGACGGTATGAAAAAAGAATTATATCTAATGATAAAAGTTAAACACAGATACAAGTATTATTTTCAGATCAGTAGAAAACATTTGTTTACATATTGTCTTAAAACGTGATTCTAATTCAGTATCTTGACCTGTGTAATACAAACAAAATATTTTCCCTGACACAGTTCTGTTTTTACAGGTTTGCCTCTACCAAACATTTAAAGGACGATTATCAAATTGAGTTTATTTGTGTCACACTTTAGTAGAACCAATAAACGAATATTTGCTACCTATGAATTAAATTTCACAAAATTTGAAATATCCCACCCCCCACCCCCACCCCCAATCACTCACCTTTACATTTTACATATACCTTGTTCAAGGTATATATTTATTTTTTTTCATCTTCAGTGCATGTTTAGCAAAAAGTACTGGATATTTATTGTCTAACACTGAACATCATTTTACTTAATACCTACATAACCCTGGTTTAAATTTTCACTAAGTTCAATTCATTGAGTATGCAGAATGCTACATAATGCATAATTAAAGGCACAATCAAATTACTGTTTCTTTAAAGTTTAAATTTTTATAATAGATAATATATAAGAAAAACAAGTAAATTGATACTTACTGATTTCCGAGAAGATATGAACATGTATAAAAACCAAATGTATCTGACCAGCTGTCATAACATAACGGAATATGGTAGTCTTTGTAATTCATCATCAATACACCAGGTACTATCTCACTTAGACGTACTACAAATAAAATAAACAAAAATTAAACTGGTGTACAAATGATACTTGTCTTTTTTTAATGATGATAACAATAATTTTCTTAGAAAATACAGATATTTTTTCTTTAACTGACATGTCTCAGTCCATGAGGACATTCAAGTCTTTTAAAAAAAAAAAATGTGTTGTTTTTATATTTTAATGATTATTACCCCCCCCCCCCCCCCCCCCCATCATAACCATGGTATCCAATTAAGATATATATTCTAACAACCGCAGACTTAACAGGCTTTGGTTCACTGAAGTATAGTAAAACATATTTTCTTGTGACATTTTCATTGGCTAAAGATGTTCCAGTATAACATTTTTTTGAGTTGCTGTCTCATTGTCTTCTACCCCACATCTCCTAAGGGGAGGTAACTCACCATAATTTTATTTTTCTGATTTATTGCCACAATTTCATTTACCTGATTTGTTAGGGAAAATAACTCACCAAAATCATATTCATCTGAATTGTTAGGGGAGATAATTCACCATAATCTTATTCATCTGATTTTCTGGGGAGGTAACTCACCAGAATCTCATTATCTGATTAGTCAGGGGAGATAACTCACCACAATCCCGTTCATCTGATTTGTCAGGACATGCTGCCAATGCATTACATCTTTCTGTTCCAGGTACACAACTTCCATCTTGACAGGTAAACTGCTCAGCAGAACATTTAGCTACAAAAGGTAAAATAGGTCAGCATCTCATAAAAAAATACCTATAACAAACTCAATCACCTAAAGATATAAATAATTTTGGAAATTTGCTTTATCTATATACAGCAATATGATGTGAAAAATTTGCCAGTGATCAGGAAAGATCTTATCCATTATGTTTTGATTTGAAAATTTAATAAAAAAAATGGAAAAAATAGAAGCACTTACAACAATTTTGTTCATCCCAGTTGTCTGAACAATCAGCCTCGCCATCACACAACCACTCAGACATAATGCAGGAACCATCAGGACAGGTCTCTTGTCCAGTTAATGTACAATCTAAAATAAAAACTTTGATATACAATAGCTATTACAGCAAATAATACTGTCAACAATTTTTGCAATGCTTTTATAATTTTTAAAATTGCCAAGGGATAGGTCATGTAAATATGAAAATTCACATTTTAAACTAAGACACTATTATTTTGTGCTGCATTTCCTAAAATTGCAATAATTAATCTCCTGTTTTTGTCCATTGTTTGACAATGACAATAATAAATGCAAGCACAAACTTATAACTATATGACATCTCAGTCAGTAATGTTTATTCAGTTATGTGTAAATTTCTGGTGAACAATAGTTCCAGCAACAGCAATAAGCCCAGTTCTAGACCAAATTATTTTTGTTGGCAAAACCAACTAAAAAAATGTGTAATGGTGATATTATATCATTCAATGTTTGCAGCATAACAAAATATTATTATGATTGTTGCAGCTATTTTTATATACAGGTATTTGTAAACCACATTCTAAGTCTTAAATTATTGTAAACATCTGTTTATTATGGAAAACCTAGTGTTTACCTTTAGATGACTTTACTTTTTGGGTTGCTGTCTCACAGACAAGAAATTGACAAAGTCCTGTATCTCCTTTTATTCATTATACTACTATAGTACTAACTTGGCAGCTGTTTATCTGTATCCATGGGAACACAATCAGATTCTGGCAGATTAGTACAGTTAAAGATGTCTGCTGGGAGTTTACACTCCTTCACAACCACTGAAAATAAAAAATTAAAATAGTCAGAGATAGATTCAAATTTCTAAAGCTAATAATCATATAAGATTGTTTTATTGATTGCTGGTGTTTAATGCCACTTTCATCACTCTTTGCAATATCATGTTAGTCAATTCTTATTGTTGGAGGAAGCCTGATTACAAGGATAGACTGTCTGTAGGAAAACTAGCAATCCTAGTCCATATTGACTCACCTTGCCAGGAACAGGGTTAAGATAGCAAGTTTTAAATACTGCTTCTGAGATGATAAAACCTCATTGATGAATGCTTCATACTTTACAAACTGAATTCAAGATTGATTTAGTGTGGTAGTTCTTTTCTTCATGTGTGTCAATTTTCACAGTTTGTGAAAACATCAATAATTTTAAATTCATAGTAAAAAATGGTAAAATATGAACTGTGCATCCCTTTATTTTCCCTGATATCAATTTTTGTGCATTAAGGAAATAGTATTTCTTGGTCTCGACAAAATCTCTATGAAACACTGTAGGAAATTGCATTCTGTAGAATACTTAAATTATTGGTCCATCTCTACCAACAAAATCCATGAAAATAAGAACCATTGAATGGTTATGGATCAATGTGGTATTTGATGGTTGCATGGAACCTATAAATCCATGAATATTTGTAACCAATAAACAAAATAAATTTCAATGCACCACAAAAAAGATTGACCCCCTCTACAGTCATCTTCCTACAAACTTCTACCAGAAATCTTTGCTCCACTTCAGAAAAATTTCATCACAAGATGAGGTCAGTTGGAGTACATGTACAATACTTATATAAATGACCCCTGTACACTCACCTTCACACAAACTTCTACAAGGAAGCTGTTGAACACCTTTGTCACAGTGATGGAATGCTCCACTACAGAAATACTTCAGTGTATGACTTGAGCATTGGGCATCAATAACCCATTGGTAGGCTGACATAACCTGGACGGCCATGGCATGGTTTTCACTTCCCCACATGCCAGGGAATATTGTGGAGTTACTGAACTGTTGGCATTCTTTGTACTCCACCTTTTCACACACCTCTACAAAAGAAAAAAAATCCAAACCCTTGTTAATTTATATGAAAGTGCATAAAATAGCAAAATAATGTAAGAGTATTATTCCCTTTAAAAAGAAGATATAAGACAGCTATTTTGCTTTACAATAATTAAGTTATATTTGCACAAAGAAGAACATGTCTTGTTGGTAACATCATAATCGTATTAACATTGTACAACAAAAAGCTTGACAAATTGAACAGATATCTGTCTATTATTAAAAACCTAGTGTTTACCTTTTGATGTCTTTTGATTTTAGGTTGCTGTCTCATTAAAATAGACATGACATAGACATTGTATCACCTCCTGTTCATAATGCTACTAAAGTACTTACTTGGCGGCTGTTTATCTGTATCCACAGGAACACAATCAGATTCTGGCAAATTAGTACAATCAAAGACTTCTGCTGGGAGTTGACATTCCTTCACAACCACTGAAAATATGAAACAGAATTTGTCAGAAATAAAGGTTTTCAAAGCTAAGAAATTTACAAGATTGATTGTTAGTGTTTAACACTACTTTCAGGAAAAGGTATCACTTAATGCCCCCTCTACTATCTGGGGGCATAAAAATGAAAAAATGGGTTACTAGTATGCTGATTTTTGCCGGAAATTTTATAGGTACGATGACCAGTTACCATCACTTTTGAATCTTGCCACTAAATGATAGAATTTACATTCAACCGGGAAATCAATGTCATATTTTGCTTTTATATAACAAGAGAAGGTATGTCAATTGAACCAAACAAATCATCGTTTTGACCCTTAATTTGGAAGGTCTCCTACTTACTATGAACATGAGCTTTATTGTCACTTGAAATCAACCACTTACACTGTATTGAAGAGACGTATAGACTTTTAATTTTGAAAATTTTCAATCTTTTAAATTCTTTTGAAAGAAATTGTAAATACAAAAGCAAGGTTAGATATTGCTTTGTCTTAAACAGAAAGTTTTCCAGTTTTCTAAAATCGAGAACATCATTAAGCGATGACATCATGTCCCCACACACACCTCTTCCCAAGCCATGTAACAGAAAATTCGGCATTTCCCAATATTTGTTAAATCAAACAAAAAGGAATTTTTACAATATGTTATTTGTCTGAAGATATCAGCAGTCTGTTGTTTTTATTTAACAATTCCATTTTTGAATAAAATGACGGGTGACGGTAACTGGTTCTCGTCCAGTATAGTACCACATATAAATGGCGCCACCTGTACACTCACCTTCACACAAACTACGACAAGGGCGATTTTTAACACCTTTGTTTCAGTGATGGAATGGTATATAAATAACCCCTGTACACTCACCTTCACACAAACTTTGACAAGGAAGTTTTTTAACACCTTTATCACAATGATGGAATGCTCCACTACAGAAATACTTCAGTGAATGATTTGAGCATTGCGAATCTAAAATCCATTGGTATGCTGACATAACTTGGACAGCCATGCCATGGTTTTCAATTCCCCACATGCCAGGGAATATTGTGGAGTTACTGAACTGTTGGCATTCTTTGTACTCCACCTTTTCACACACCTCTACAAAAGAAAAAAAATCCAAACCCTTGTTATTTTATATGAAAGTGCATAAAATAGCAAAATAATGTAAGAGTATTATTCCCTTTAAAAAGAAGATATAAGACAGCTATTTTGCTTTACAATAATTAAGTTATATTTGCACAAAGAAGAACATGTCTTGATGGTAACATCATAATCGTTTTAACATTGTACAACAAAAAGCTTGACAAATTAAACAGATATCTGTCTATTATTAAAGACCTAGTGTTTACCTTTTGTTTTTAGGTCGCTGTCTCATTAAAATAGACATGACATAGACCTTGTATCACCTACTGTTCATAATGCTACTAAAGTACTTACTTGGCGGCTGTTTATCTGTATCCACGGGAATACAATCAGATTCTGGCAAATTAGTACAATCAAAGACATCTGCTGGGAGTTGACATTCCTTCACAACCACTGAAAATATAAAACAAAATTTGTCAGAAATAAAGGTTTTCAAAGCTAGTAATTTACAAGATTGATTGTTGGTGTTTAACATAACTTTCAGCACTCTTGGCAATATAATAGCGGTCAGTTTTTATTGTTGAAGGAACCTGGAGTACCAGGAACCACTGACCTTATTCAGGGAAACTAGCTATACTAGTCAATTTGGATCTGAGTTGAACACATGAGAGGGGTTCCATTGTAAAACATAGAAAGTTTTAAATACTGCTTCTGAGATGTTTAAGCCTCACTCTTTACAAACTGAATTTTATATCAAGTGTGGTTAACTAGGCTTCAAAAACTTACATATTTTTCGGTCATGACCAGTTAGAATTATTTTTTGACCAGCTGGTGTATAACTGAAGCAGATAACAAATATATGCTGCCACTTAAACATAATTTAGAGAGAGAAAAAATTGAGGTTTATGTGATGTTTTTTTACAAGACATTTCTCCTATCACAGACACACTTTTCCGGTTATAAAAGTGACATGAGGAGTAATTTCTAAAAAATAGCCCTAATTACATAAGGGGCATGGGTTTTGCTCATTGTTGAAGGATGTAGTGACCTAGAGTTGTTAACTTCTATGTCTTTTGGTCTTTGGTGGAGAGTTGTCTCATTGGCAATTAAACCAATTCTTCTTATTTTATATGTGCCTTGATTTTAAGAACATTTGCCCTTTATCAACATTACATTACAGTTATCATGGTAAAAAGTTTTAAAATAATTTTATTTCTGAAAGTTTTTAAAAAACATAACACATGATTATAAAAATGACTCCACCTGTACACTTACCTTCACACAAACTTCTACAAGGAAGTTTTTTAACACCTTTATCACAATGATGGAATGCTCCACTACAGAAATACTTCAGTGAATGATTTGAGCATTGCGAATCTAGAATCCATTGGTATGCTGACATAACTTGGACAGCCATGGCATGGTTTTCACTTCCCCACATGCCAGGGAATATTGTGGAGTTACTAAACTGTTGGCATTCTTTGTACTGAACCCTTTCACACAACTCTACAAAAGACACAAAAATCAAGCTCTTTTCATTTAAAGTGCGTAAAATAGAAAAAGCCCAAATCATATACTTCTTAGCATTACAATAATTAAGTCATACTGTCAATTAATTATTTTTCATTGGATACAAATTTTCATTGATTTGATTGTATAAGGAAACTAGGAATTTAGATTTTCAACGACATATACACTTTCTACAGGCTTGTTTACAAACTTTTGCAGATCCAATTTAAAATACCAGTAATTAAAATCAAATATCCACGAAAATACAAATTTTCCTCCATCTACGAAAATTGGTATTCATAAAATTAATGAATCCCCAGTATTTTGCATGACTGTTTAGGAATTTTGGTGATTCTATCATTAACAGGGTTAAAGTTTTTTTTATAATAATATCAACTCTGCTGTGATCCAGGGGGGAAACCTTTCAGATTTTTTTAGGATTGGAAGAAGTTGTAGACAAGGGAACCTGCTGTCTCCATACCTTTTCATTTTATGTGTTGAGATTCTGGCATTGAAAATAAGGGGAAATAGTGATATTAGGAGTATCAAGGTCACACGGGTTTAACATAAATTGTAACAATTTGCTGATGACACTTCTTTGATTTTGGATGAGAGTGAAAAATCTCTGCAGGAATCACTATTAAAATTAGACTGGTTTGCAAAAATATCTGGATTGGGGTTAAACACTACTTTTAAATTACTAGGTATAAGTTTTGATGTAGATCTTGAAACTAGAGGCTCTCAAGAGCCTGTGTCGCTCACCTGTATCTACTGTGTTTTTGGAAATCATGTAAAATAAGGTTAAAATCTAAATAAATAGTATTTGATACCCTATATATAATGATTGAGGCCAAGTTGGTTTAATTTGGCCCAGTAGTTAAATTATAAGCAGGTCATCCCTTTGTAGTTGTACAATAGTAACTGAAGATCCCTTATCACTATTTAAATTAGTTTTCAAGTTGTGACCATTTGAAATTTTTTTTTTTCCAATTTTCCCTTAGGCTTCTATAGTAAACCCCTATGTTCTATTTTTAGCCATGGCAGCCATGTTGGTTGGATGACAGGGTCATCGGATAGATTTTTCAATCAAAATACCCTTTTGAAATTTATGGCTAAGTTTAATTCTATTTGGTCCATCAGATTAAGTGGAGAAGATTTTTGTAAAAGATTACAAAAAATCAACGAAAAATTGACTATAAAGGGCAATAACTCCTTAAGGGGTCAATTGACAATTTTGGTCATGTTTGACTTATTTGTAGATCTTACTTTGCTGAACATCATTGCTGTTTACAGTTTATTTCTATCTATAATAATATTCAAAATAATAACCAAAAACTGCAACATATCCTTAAAATTACCAATTCCGGGGCAGCACCCCAACAATGGGTTGTCTGATTCGTCTTAAAATTTTAGGGCGGACAGATCTCAACCTGATAAACATTTTCACCCAGTCAGATTTGCTCTAAATGATCTAATAGACCAAAATGGATCTTATATTTCATTTGACCAATTTAAGCAAAACTAACATTAACACGGATTTCCTAAAATTTAACAGTGTCATTTCGACAGTGAAAGAGGCATCAAAATCTTTCTCTAAAGGATCTTACAAATTATTTTGTCATTTATAAAAACCATCATGTCTGCAAGTATTTTTAAGACACTGTAAAGGATCAAAAGATATGTATTCTGTACTGACAAGAAATAATGTTATTTCTACTGGACAGCTAAAGTGGGTCAAAATTTTAGGTGAACAGAATCTGAACTGGAAAAATATTTTCAGACTGCCTTTTGCTGTTACTAAAAATAGTAAATTACAATTTACAGTGGTTGCAATACAGGATTAACCATTGCATTATTGCAACAAATCAGTATTTAGTTAAAATAAAACTGACTGATGATCCTTTATGTACATTTTGTAAAACAGAAAACAAGTCTATAGAACACCTATTTTAGAATTGTATTACTGTACAAAATTTTCTACAGGATATTGATAACTGGTTCCTTTCTGGTGGAATAAGTCTCCCAATGAATAAATTAAACTTTCTTTTTGTAGACTTATCCAAGATATTCCCCAACAACCCATACAACATGATTATTCTTTATATTAAACAATATATGTATAATTCTAGATGCTTTAAAAAGAATTTCTCATTGCAAGCAATTATAATAAAGCTGAAAGATATGTAGAGAGTGTGTCATTGTATGATAGCTGTAAAAAATTAAAAAATAACTGACAATGTATGGAAAGTTTTTGAAAACCTGTTATTGAATACATGCTAATGATTTTTTTTGTTATATTTACTTGTGACTATTAACCAATAATTTATTTTAAACTGTCTGACAGGCATTATAGGACATGGCAAGGTACACACATACCAAATATAGTTATCCTATTACTCATAATAAGAGAAAAATTAACATCACAAAAAATCTTAATTTTTTCTTCAAGTAGTCACTCAACCATGAAAATGAGGTCAAGGACAATGGACATATGGCAGACAGAAACTTCATAACATAAGGCATTTTTATACAAAGTATGAAGCATCCAGGTCAACACACACATCACAACTCAACAATATCAAGCTGCTGATCAAATATATGGTAAATCTGGTCAATCGAAGAGTGAGGGGAATATTTGGTGGATAAACAGACAGACAGACTGACAAGGTGATTTCAATAAACCAGTACAGTCAACTCCACTTAATCACATAACCCTTATTTGCATAATTCGGTTATTTTCATAACTTTCTCTTACAGAAACTCATTTTCTTTTCACCGAATGTTAAAAGATCTTGTTATTTGCATAGCCCGAAAAGCAGCCTTTCTGTTAACTGAATAGAAAAATTGCTATCTACTGTAAATGTATTATAAAGAATATTAAACATTTCTATTCCTTTACACTTTAAACTGAAAACAAGACTTTTTTTTAATAATTTCTGTTGTTGGCCAGGGTTGCTGTCTTATTTATGTATATCCCATATATCCCTTTATTCTTTTGTTCACTGAAAGAGTGAATCTATTACATTATAGAATAAAAGTAGAAGGGAAACAGGAAGTTGTTGAGTGATGAATCTGAAAACACGGTATAGTTGACTCATATAAACCCTGAAACCAAATTTCAGAAATCCTTGTAATGTAGTTCTTGAAAAAGATGCGACAAAAAATACTCATGGGACAGACGGACGGACGGACTGACGGACGGACAGAGGTAAAACAATATACCCCCACTTTTTTAAAGCGGGGGTATAATTAAAGGCAAACAGCTGGAGAAATAGTAGTTGTAGTTGGCTGTGTCTATCTAACTACACATCATTATCTTGACATAGCCTAACCTGTAGAAGTATTGGTTAATATCAATGATTCTGTTGTTGGCTTTGAACCTAATGAATACACCTATCTACAAACTGACATGACCTCACCTGTTGGAGTGGTAATTTCTGATGGCTGTGTTGATGTACCTGTTGGTGTCAGAGGTGGGGGTAATGGACGAACACAGTATCGATCGTTAAACAAGTTACAGTCTTTCTCTGTGAAAAGTTGTAATGCATTGTCACCACATTCTCTAATGGCAGCTGATAAAATAAATTGTTTTTAAAGAAATCTTTATAAGCTTCAACAATAAATAGTTATTCTTACATGTATACTTATTGGATATTTCAAAAGAATTTTTCAATGAATTATATAGTGGACCAGTGTTTATTAGAGACGAATATGTTCCAATACATAACTACCAATGTACCATCCAGTTCTCTTTTCCTTGACTGTGACATTGCCAAATGAAGTTTATCAACAAATTTGTACTTATATGAGCAACAAGAGAGGTGCCATATGTAGAACATGGTCTGCTTACCCTTCTTGAGAACCTGAGATTAACCCCAATTTTTGGTGGGGTTTTGTGTTGTTCGGTGTTTAGTTTTCATGTAGTAAAATAGAGAATGGAAATTGGGAATGTGTCAAAGAGACAACAACCCGACCAAAGAGTAAAAAACAGCCAAAGGCCACCAATGGCTCTTCAACACAGCGAGAAAATCCCGCACCCAGAGGCGGACTTCAGCTGGCACCTAAACAAAAAATGTGTACTAGTTCAGTGAAAATGGACGTCATACTAAACTCCTAAACATATAAATGAACTAAAATTAAAAAAACATACAAGACTAACAAAGGCCAGAGGCTCCTGACTTGGGACAGGCGCAAAAATGCGGCGGGGTTAAACATGTTTAGTGAGATCTCAACCCTCCCCCTATACCTCTAGCCAATGTAGATTAAACAAGCACACAGCAATACACACAGTAAAACTCAGTTAAAAAGAAGCCTGAGTCCGATGTCAGAATAGGTAACCAAAAATAACTAAGCAAAATGACAATGATACATAAATTAACAAAGGACTTCTAGCAGTTACTGACATGCCAGCTCCAGACCTCAATTAAATTGATTGAAAGATTATGTCTTCATCATATGAAAATCAAGCACAATCCCTCCCGTTAGGGGTTTAGTATCATACCATCATAAAATATATGAGAAGAACATAGTGTTTGCGAGACTTGTCTTCTTGCTGTTTTTTTTCATTTTTTGCAATCATTTTGTTTGTCTCTCTTCAACTTATGAGTTTAGATTCCTACTTTGATGTCTTCTGCCTGTCTTACAACACATTCATGGTGAATGTTGAGTACTTACAAAACAAGTTTATTGGTATTTGTTACATTTTGTGTGCAATGAAATATCATGATTTCTCAGTCCAATAAAAACTGATATTTACATAAATGTGAAATAACTTCTGATAATTCACCACTTTGATGTCACACAGCATGCAAAAGTTGTTGTTAAGACATTGTCTAGGGGTAATTAAATCATAACATTGAATATGAACTTTATTGAAGACCATGTTAACTTTTAAATGTCATTTTTGTGTTCTTGGGTGCCTGTTTCAATAACAGTCATCCTACATGATAAATACCAGTTATATACTTAATATCTCTTAATATATCTCATATATATTACATAAACCCTATAATAGTAGACATTAAACTGAAAATACTTCATATCTGTTAATTTGGCGTCAGGTTTTGTTCATGGTTTTGGCCTTAGATTTGGCCTTTAAATCTCAGCTGTGTTCATAACTTGTATTTCATGCCCTTGTACAATGCATTTAAATGAATAGTCAAATGTGTATGTGGGGTTAAATTTGTGTAAAAGTGTCTACCACGAAAATTAGACGCACATTAAATTTCCAAATATATAATATTACCTAAACACAAATCCTTGCAAGGTTTTTCCAATGCACCTTTATCACACCTGGGGAATAATGCTGAACAGTAAAACAAAGTAGCATTCTCTGAACATGTGTCGTTGATGTAATTGTTAAAAACCTGCAACGCTACATCCTGAGAATCCTGGCCAAAGTGATTAGGAAATGTGGTCTGGTTTATACCAACTTGTTGACACTGAACTGACTGAACATCTTCACAAAGTGCTGGAATTAAAAATTATCAATATTGTACCATTATGATAGACAATTTCAGACACTGATGTATTCTATGAGATTGTCTTTTAAATTAGATGAAGAACAGAAAGAAAACTGCTGTTCTTTTGTTTTGGGTTTTGTTAAGTTGGCAAGGGTTTTGAGTCATTTAACATCGCACCATATTAAATATTTTTGTAAATTTTTAAGCTAATTTGGCTAGGTAAGTTAAATCCATATAAGAAAAAAACATTTGGTAATTGGTTAGGTTGCTCAGATGTATCTTGTGACTTTTTTATTTTTTAAAGATGTATAGGAGAAGTTATGATAAGGCCACTTTTTTGGCCCCTTGAATTCTAAAAATAAAAAAGCATTAAAAATCTACCAAATAACATCTTTCAGATATTTATAAGACTTTAATCTGTCGGACAGCAGTATTTATATTTTTGAATTATCCTTACATTAGTCTTTTAACTTCTCACATTTAATACAAAATATTATTAGGTATAAGCTAAGGCCTTACTATTAAAGATATTTTGCTACAAAATGTATTTTACAAAGATGTAAATGTGTGTAAAATATCTTTTAGGGGAAAGCCCTTGCTCATATATATTTTGACCAAAAACTATGCATGTTTGTGTGACGTCCATTTTCACTGAACCAGTACACAATTTTATTTAGGGGCCAGCTGAGGACCACCTCCAGGTGCAGGGTTTTCTCGCTGCGTTGAAGACCCATTGGTGGCCTTCGGCTGTTATCTGCTCTATGGTCAGGTTGTCTCTTTGACATATTCCCCATTTCCATTCTCAATTTTATGAAAGGGCCAATCTAGTTCAAATGCTTAAATTTCGACATGTTTATGATATCATGGTGACAACACAAGTAACCTTCCTGCACTACAGTTTCCAGATCAAAGCAACTTTTTCATTTATCAATGAAATTAACATTTTTAATATGCAAACTATTTTTGCAATTTCAGGGGCCAAATAATAGCTCTTGTCATCCCTCCTGGTTTATGCTTTGCTATATCAAATCTATGTCTTGTCTACTTACGACATAATCTTCCATTAATTGTGTTCACTATATATGCATGTTATATAGACATACCTTCAAGAGATGTGGAGAAATTGCACAACCTCCTCCCCTGTCTAGTGACCTATTATTTTACATTTATTTCAACCAAATAATTGATAATTGAAAGCAAACCTTTAGGTGTTGTTGATATCGGTTCTGTTGTTACTGTTGTCGTTGGTTCTGTAGTTGTCATGGTTGTTGTAGTTGCTTCTGTTGTCATGGTAGTTGTTGAAGGTTCTGTTGTCATGGTAGTTGTAGTTGCTTCGGTTGTCATGGTAGTTGTTGTTGGTTCTGTTGTCATGGTTGTTGTTTCTATAATTGTAGAAGCCTCGGTAGTTGTCATGATAGTGGTTGATTCTGTTGTTGTTGTTGGCATTGCTACAGTAAATAAAATTGTTTTAATTTTTTATTGATTTTTGCTTATAAAACTAAGGACGAGAGTCATTAAATTTCTTATAATCCAAATTATTGCATAGTTTTAACTAAAAGAGTGCACATGCTGAAATTTCACCTGCTTTACTGTACATGTATGAAAAGAGTGAAGGTGAGATGAACCCTTCAAAGAGATATTTACAAACTTTCAATCATTCCATACACCAACTATAGCTAACATAATGCTCATAGCATCTGATAAACTGACCTTATCAGGGAACTTAACATTGAAAAAAAATTATGAAAAATGAGGTCAAAGTCAGATGAACCCTGCAAGATGGACATATAGACCTATAGCGTATGGTATTTGAGATACAGACTTCATCAGGAAATCTTAACCTTGATCAATGATTCATTATATGAGGTCAAGGTCAGGTAAACCCTGTCTGACAGCCATGAAGACCTATATACCAAATATAGTTATCCTATTACTGGATAACTACTGCTATTTTGTAATTTAAAATATGTATATCAATTGTGAATTCAAATAATTTTTGATGAATTTCTTTTAAATGCTGTAAAAGCAGAATTTTTGTTGGTGGTTTTAATTCTGTTGATAGATATTACTTTAGAAATCAAAACTTCAACAAAATTTTAACCAACAATGAAGATTATTTTCACATAAAGGAAACCATAAATTATCCCTATGAAAAGTATTCCCCATGAAAAGTAATCCCCATGAAAAGTAATCAACGTGAAAAGTATTCCCCATGAAAAGTAATCCCCATGAAAAGTATTCCCCATGAAAAGTAGTCATACATGTGAACCTCCTGACGGGAGTACAATAATCCCGTTTTCAGGGGTCTCCTCCCGACCTCCCGTTGAAGAGAAAAAAATCCTGTGTATGAAATATTTCATGAATGAAAAATTTCAGCCCAACATATCTGGTGTAACTGACATTACCTGAAGTTATATTTTACCTGTAAATCAATTAACATACATAATTATAGGGCTTCACTTGTCAGCTTGGGTGTCAAACATACTGGTAATCAACGATTATTACCTCAGGCTAACTGCCGTTGTGAAATAAAAACTTTGTGTATTTAAAAATAATTGAAATTACTTCCCTTGATTTATCCTGTTTTAAGTTACTTTCCTTTAAATAATGTAAAAATAATTGAAATTACTTCCCTTGATTTATCCTGTTTTAAGTTACTTTCCTTTAAATAATGTAAATTTTTAAAAGAATATAAATAAAATATAAATTGAACAAATAATCATAAAAGGATGGTAATTAAATGATTTTAAATGTCTTAAGACAAATACTAAAAAAATAATAATTTGAAAATTATTTGAGGGTTCTATACTTCCTTTAAGGCTTACATTGAAACTTATATAATAACTATGACCCTAGTTTTTATTTTGTAATGTGTCTCTTAACATGCAAAAAAGATCTATTTGCAGACGGTTAAACAAATGTTTAGGTTGCAGTGATTGTTCTAAAGATTAATGATACAAAAGATATGAAATAAAGAATTTAAAGAACACACTAAAAAAAAAGAATGTTAGATTGAACATGTTGAATAAAGATAGAGAAAATTTATAAGTACAAGGGTACTTACTATAAACATAATACATTCTGATGGAAAGTGGAAGAAAAAACACTTTAAAAGACAATTTCTACAGCACACGGTTACATTTATGACAAAATTTATGTCGATTAAAAACCTTCTGATCTGAGTCCTAATCTCCTGACCAAAATTTCCCTATCTCCTGATCTGAGTTTCACAGTCCATCACATGTATGAGTAGTCACCATGAAAAGTAATCCCCATGAAAAGTATTCCCCATGAAAAGTAATCCCCATGAAAAGTATTCCCCATGAAAAGTAATCCCCATGAAATGTAATCCCCATGAAAAGTAATCCCCATGAAACAAAATTGAGAGACAAAACAAAATTATAGGATTCAATGAAAATGAATGTTTCTATAGTATACTACAAACCCTATTTTAACCATGGCTTCAGGATTTAATCCTTTTACATTTTGATTGGCTGTTACAACTGTGTCACAACATATTGAGGTGTTTATTCCTATATTTAGATATTTTAAAAAAAATTGTTTAATATTATTTTTGTATCTGCCATTTTCAGTATGCCTTTAAAAATACAGTTGAACATATGATTCTTTCTGAACAAATCTAACAAGTTAGAATATACAAACTTACTGAGACATAAGTTACGATCGGTAGAATCTTCAAACTGAGAACAATCAATTGAGACTGAACAATCTGTATTGTATTCTGAAACATAAATTGTCTGTGATATAGTAGAGTTTACTATTGGTAGTTCAATGATTTCCTAAATATGTATTATCTGAATAATATATTTATATAACTAATCAAGCAATGCTAAGTTTATCTCATCACTGAAATATGAAAACCAGAATGGTTTACCAATCTATTGATTTATGACTAGTTAAAGACAAAATTCAAAAGTTACTTGAAGATCATTCATTTTTTATTGAAAACTTGATTTCCTAGTTTTAATGGTTGTTGTTATATATCAAAGCAACCTAAAAATAACTGACTGCTGACTTACAATTATTATTTTCCTTTTACCCATGAACTGCAAGATGCTGAGTCTGATAATAAATAAAAAGTTATGGCTCTTCCTTCAAAATAAATCAGAGAGGAAAGTTTTATTTAAGACATGGGAATGGTTCTTCATGGTTGCAGTTCCATTTGGTGTACTGTTTATTCAGAAATTATTGCCTGCATTTATCATTGTGATTTTTGAAGAATGGACATACATATCGAGATTAATTATTGCAATTTCAGGAAAATAGGCATGCAGATATATGCAGTTTTCATGCTTAACCACAGGCCCACTAGCCCAGGCTTGTAAAATTGCTGTCAGGCCTGTAAAAATCATTTCTACAGGCCAACAGAATCCAATTAAAATTATAATAAAATTTATCTTTGGGCCTGTGGATTCAAAAGTTTGTCGTGAAGACTGCATATGTATCAGATATCAGAATGTGAGTTCTTATTATCAGTTATTATTGCGACAATCACCCAGCCACATTTTTCGCAATAATTCGCAAAAACCATGCAATAATTTCTAAATTGTATGTCAAATCACTCAAAGAAATTATGTTTTTTGTGTGGATTTTGGAAGTCCGGTCCTTCCATCTCTCATAAGTTTTTAATGGAAGCTATCTGTAATTATACTTACGCTGACAAACAGTTCTACATGGCAGTAATTGTCTTGCTTTGTGACAACTTGGAAAATTAAGTCCACACAGAAATAATGAGGCAAGATTAGAACAACCACTGTCTATCACAGGCTGTAAATCATTCTGGAAGTAGGTCACTGCTTCCTCATAAGATTTATGATTATAAAAGTTCGGGAAACTTGTTGCATTATAAAATGAGGAACACACATTAAAATCCAATGACACACATTTACCTGAAAAATAGAATGTACACAAAAAATGCATTATAAAACACAATCTTCAAGTTTATGTCTAATATTTATATTTAAATTTTTATTTCATGGTGCAGATCAAACTATTTTGTTCTTTTTTTTTTCTTAGTCTTATTGTTATTGTTGCTTTACAAATCAACTTCTAAAAAATATGAAACACATTTTACCCAGCCACTTGATTAAATTTGGAGCTATCGGTAAATGTCCAACAATTCTGTTGAAGTTATTTGCCTATTGAGGATTTGGTGTTTCTGTTAAATACTGTAAATTGGCTTATTTACATGGAGATTAACTCTAGCGATTTCAAGGTTCTTAACTGATTGCGAGGCTTTATGTTCATACTTTTTTCCTCCTGATTATGATGTTAATAAAACTGATATTTAAGAGAAGGAATACATTTTGTGCTTTTATTATTTTCTGGAAATTATTGAAAATAAATATCTCATGAAGAAAATTTCACATTACAGTATTTTTTTTGTCTCTGTTGATTTTAATCACATCTATCTAGACCAAAGATAATTTAGGGCTTAACATATGATGTATGTATGTGCCTTTCCTAGTGCCTTCATTAAGTAACTAACCAACTTGAAACACATACAGTATTTCAAAATTTTTTTTTTTATTTTGAATCCATTTTTGTAATAGTCAATGTAAAGATATTGACAAATATAATGTCTACCCATTTTAAAATGACTGTATAGCATGACATGAAATAATAAATTCTTATTTATAAACCCTAAATCTAATGTGTGCATTCATCAATGTGAATCTTTCCAACTGACATTTACGCCAATTTATTTAATGTGAAGTCTGTGCATGTTTTATCTAAATATTACACAGAAAAATAGAAATATGAGTTCCATCAGTTACAATGTATTAACCTTCATAATAATAACAATATATTATTTTCTGAATTTACAATATTTAGATAATGCGACTGCTGAGGTTTGCACAACTTACCACTAACATAAATCTGTCTTGTATCTATGAGTAGAGATGTTTTCCCTAATGAAGACTCTAATCGTATAATATCCTCTATACCATTGGATAAATCAAAAACATCGTAAAATAATGTCTCAGAAAACACATCTGGTCTAAATGAGATCTCGGAATGGACAAAGATACTGCCAGGGCTAAAAGTTAAAAAAAAACATGTCAAACATATTGTGATCTTAGTGGACAATACATATATCAATACTACATCTAGCTCCCAAAAATTGGTAAGTTTCCTAAAAATAGAATTTGGATTAACAGTTAAATAGAGTTTTAAAATGTCTGTGACAAGCTCTCGATCTGTTTGCAGATCAAACAGTTGTGTCTTTTGCTTTCTTTTTCCATGGTAAAATAAATGAAATTGATTTCTTTTTTGTGTAATAAATGATTTATAGATCTTAAGTTCATCTGTTTCAATTTTACGTGTCTAATCTCAAGTAACTTAATTCCATGAGGCTTAATTTCAAGTGGCTCAATTTCATGGGGCTCAATTTTTAGTGGCTTTATTTTAAGTGGCTCAGTTTCAGGTAATTAAATTTGATGTGGCTCAATTCCATGGAGCTCAATTTTTAGTGGCTCAATTTTAAGTGGCTGAATTTCAGGTTATCAAATATCATGTGGCTCAATTCTATGGAGCTCAATTTTTAGTGGCTCAATTTTAAGTGGCTCAATTTCAGGTCCTTTAATTTCATGTGGCTCCATTCCAGGTCATTCAATTTGAAAAAAATGGTCTAAACAACAGCCTAAATAATTTTCATGATTGTTACCTGAATCACAACATATTGTTTGTCTCACCTGAAATCCAGTACCCTGACACCAAGATAAAATTGTGATACATTACTATTCTGCATGAGATTGTCAATCTGAAAAGACAAATACAGGCTCCCATATTTTAAAGATTACATATGGCAAAGGTTAAATATTATTTCGAAAATTAAGTATGTTATAAACAATAATCAATCAAAGTTTTTTTAATGAAAATCAGAAATATTTAAAACAAGAATGTGTCCATAGTACACGGATGCCTCTCTCGCATTATCATTTTATATGTTCAGTGGACCGTGAAATTGGGGTCAAAACTCTAATTTGGCATTAAAATTAGAAAGATCATATCATAGGGAACATGTGTACTAAGTTTCAAGTTGATTAGACTTCAACTTCATCAAAAACTACCTTGACCAACAACTTTAACTTGAAGTGGGACAGACAGATGGATGGACAGACGGACAAACTAACGAACAGACGCACAGACTGAAAAACATAATGCCCCTCTACTATCATAGGTGGGGCATAAAAAAAAAACCTTCAGAGGTTTTGTGGTAGTGAGCTTGTCTTGATTGGGCGAAGTCTCGGTTTCAACACCATTCCAGGTCAAAAAAAAGATTACTTTTTGTTAATTCTCTACAAAGAACACAGCATTTAGGAGTAAGTGCAAAGACAGGTCGGCCTGGAGTCAGAAAAATGTGTCCAGGTAGGGTGACTTTTCTTTCTGTGTACTGTTAACTTGTGAACAAACACGTTATAAAAAGAGGCTCAGCCTCCCAGTCTAGTACAAAGCAGGGTTTGTATTCATATAACATTAACATATTATAGTCCTGAATATGCATTTAATTTGCCACTGGGCATTAAACCGCAATCTATCATCAACATAATTTTTAGAAGTTTTTAGGCCAATCATTTTATTCTACAGATTTCAAGAAACTGTATTGATACAGAACAATAATTAAAGGGCTTTTTCTTTGATATGTTGGTTATTTTCCTAGTATTGTGGTAGTGTTGTCTAGCATACATCCCCTATACATTATATTTCCATGAGTATTGTAAATGTGATGAAATATCAATTTATTACATTGTTTATTTAAAATTCATAAGTGAATTGAATATTCTATTGACTTTTTAAAATATATTTGTTAAGAGTAGCCGAACTAATAATTTAAAAAAAACACTTAAATAAATTGAACTGTAAACAGTTTTTCATTCCCCCATGTCTTGATAGTATTACAATTACAATTACAGTATCTCAACATTTCGATTTTGGTAAAAAATCATTAGCTTTACAGAAATTTACTTCTTGTCAATGAAGTCATATTTTTGATTTAACTTAAAGGGAGATAACCCATGGAACATATAAACTAAAACCTCAATTTAGCAGTGATTGCTTTTAAAACTTTTTTTGCCTAAAAAAACTTTATGTTTAAAACTGAAAAAATATATATACATACGTACCTCCTGTGTATAATTTTGTGACAAAGTTTTATAAAAATCAGATGAAGAATTATATAATTGATTGGACCAATCATTCTTCAGCTTCACACTACTATCTAAAACAATATTACCTAGAAATAAAATGAAGTAGAACATTCAGTGACTATTATATATATACCTCTGACACAATTTAAATCAAGAGTGTTTGTATGGTGTAAATTGTACTTACCACATCCCCCCCCCCTTTCATAAAGGTTGTCATTTGTTGAAATGAAATACTGTAAATTCAGAAATTATTGGGAGGTTTTTATCATTGCTAAAAATGCGGCTGGGTGAGTACAACAATAATATATTAATAAGAACCTGCATTCTGATATCTGAAACATATATCTGTATGCATATTTAGCTGAAATCGCAATAATTAATATCGCATTTTTGTCCAATCTCCAATAATCGCAATAATAAATGTACATAATAATTTTTGAATTTACAGTACTGTGATTACTGAGTCTATATTTAAAGTGATTTTTCATTTGTGAAAAAAACCCTGTATTTCCATTCCTCAAATGTTTTTCAACAATAAGTGTTGTCAATGAAACAAGAACTCCTCAGGAAAGGTATAGTTCTTTCCTTTTTCTACCTTATTTATATTCAAGGTGAACTGAAAAAGTAACTTATCAAAAAATCAAAATATCAGAAAATATTCAACTATTGGCCAAACAACATTGATAAATTACTTAAGAACCATGCACATTCACAAATTAACTTGTTTATTAGTAACTTGTTAATTATTTTTCTCAGGTCAAATTCTTTGATTAGCAGTAGTTAATGTATAACTAGATGAACTATCAGCTCAACTGCCATTTATAACAAATACATCTGTGGTTAATAGATATAAGAAGATGTGGTATGAGTGCCAATGAGACAACTCTCCATCCAAGTCAAAATTTATAAAAGTAAACCATTATAGGTCAAAGTACGGTCTTCAACACGGAGCCTTGGCTCACACCGAACAGCAAGCTATAAAGGTCCCCAAAAATTACTAGTGTAAAACCATTCAAACAGGAAAACCAACGGTCTAATCTATATAAAAAAACAAGAAACGAGAAACAATTATGAACCACATCAACAAACGACAACTACTGAACATCAGATTCCTGACTTAGGACAGGTGCAAACAAATGCAGCGGGTTTAAACGTTTTAATGGTACCAAACCTTCACCCTTTTTCTGAAACAATAGTGTAACATCACAACATAGAAAGACACACTATAAAATATCAACTGAAATAGCTTAACTCAATCAAAGGACATATATAATTAACACCAGTGAACATACACTGAACAAATAAATTTGACCTATGATACAATGTAAATACAAAATAAAGAAACTAAGGGAAGAATAATAAAAGTAACATGTTTATGACTATTTTCTTTTTTTGTTAAACAGGTGAAAATTATGATGGAACAGGTCTGGACATCTGATTAATAACCATAAAGAACTACTACTTTTCAAAAATCAAAAGATTAAACCACTAAGACCTGTTTCTATGTAGTTTATTGGAAAAATTTGGGTTTTCTTTTATCAAAGGTTAATCTGTACGTGTTCTTGCATCAAAAATAACAAAAAGATAGACTAGCTAACTAAAGGATCGTCATTTTCAAAAAAACAAATCGTGTTTTGAGGTTACAATGAATTGATATACATGTAGCAACAAGTGTAGTATAATATGTATTTAGTCTAGTCAAATGCATTTTGTTAAAATATACTTTTTCATCTTTTTTGGTCTTTTGGAAAATGTTGTTTGTGCTGTATTTAGACCCCTCTACCAAGAAATTTGTTTTGCATGTACACGTATAAAAAAATGCGGTTTTTATCCAACGCAATCATAGGTTTGAACGTTGTTTTCAATTTAGACTTGTTTATAGTATGTATTTATTTATTCTATGACATGTTTTGTCCAAAATCTGGAACTACTACATGAAGTCATCAATAAGTCCCAGCCAAAATTAATGACAATAATAAACATGAAGTAATTCAAAGGACATTATCCTTTTCATAGGATTGTTTTAGAATTATATTTTACTAGTGCAGTTTCAGATTTCGGTGTAGATTCAGAAATGGTGATTCAGACTTCAAACTCCATAAAAAAAAATTTTACAAAACAAAATCAGAAGAGAATAAAAGAATTAACAAATAGGAAATGAATCATTACATTAACTGATCTGATTTCAATGAAAATAGTTTTTATATGTAAATGTATGGTTTATTAAGACCACAAGTAACACACAGAAACATGACAAGATAAACATTGCAATCGTAATGAGAATAGATCATGTCATTCTAACACATGTTAAACAATGTAATAGACAAAACTCAAACAAGCTATTAATTGTCATCCCTGTAAACTACTCAAACAAGCTAATTGTCATCCCTGTAAACTAACACTCATCCTAAATGTATCAAGTTTAATTTTATATCTTTTTGGTAACGTTTAAAATTATCATGATAATATGAATACACTATTAAATTTGTTTTTCTTGATTGTACTTTGTAATAAGGATGAACGATAATTCCTGCATATGAATTAGAAATTGTATCATAATTGATATATAACGCTGCTTAAAAACTTTTCCTTTTAAAGGTGCATGAGAAATCTATTTTTTCAAGTTAAGGGTACATGTATCTCAGTTTATCCAGCTTTGAATGAAAATCTCACTATTTTTTTTATTGGCTGAGAGCAAAACAATATGTTATTATATGACACTATTGACAAACTACTGATGGAATATTGACAGACTTCTGACAGACAACTGACAGACTTCTGATGAACAATTGATATACTGACCGACTTATGACAAACCACTGACTGACTACTGACAAATTACTGACAGACTACTGACTATTGACAGATTAATGAGACTATGGACAGACTACTGACATACTACTAAGACTGCTGACTGACTATTGACAGACTACAGACAGATTACTGACAGACAAGCTACTAACTGACTCCTGACTGACTATTGACAGACTACAGACAGATTACTGACAGACTACTGACGGACTCCTGATGAACTACCAAAACATTACTGTCATGCCTGTCAGTTCATACACTGACTGATGGTGTCTCACTTTTGAAATGCAACATTAATACTTCCAGGGAAGTAAGTCAGATTAAGCTCTCTAACAGTCATGACAATTACAATAAGTGGAAAGAAAATTACGTTTTTGGAAAATTGAAAAATTCAATCTGAGTCAACTTTTCAACAGGAAATTCTGAATCATTCAGGAAAAATGTTTGTTAATAAAAGTCTCCAACCTTTTAAGGCATCCTGGAAAAGCATTTTATATTATATATAGGAGTTTGTCTTTACTTGGTAATCAAATCTGTTGTTTATAAATGTGACATGCCTTGTTAAAATAATACTACTGCTACGAGTTGTTAGGTTGGACAGATAATTTATATATTTATAATATAGTCACAGGAAAACTTTCACCATTGCTTTAGGACATGTTACGAGAAAATAATCAACAAGAATTTTTTTTTAAATGCCGAATAAAATCTTATATCCTGGTCACCACACTTTGACTACAACTATGATATATATCTATGCATTTCACAGGTATTAACAATAACAAACTGTGCATAAAACATCCAGTCAAAAGCTAAAAGACAACTCTCAGACTAAACAAACAAATACTAATTTTGGCCAGAAATTCAAATTTGAAGCTCCTCATATCAGTTAACCTAATTGAGAATTTTACTTATCTATAATCTAACATTTTGTAAGTGTCTTCCCTTTTTAAACGATTTGATCAAAATTTTTAAATTTGACTTCTGTTGGGTTTGAGGGTCGTTTTGGGGTGTAAAACTGACCAAAACACTCTTTAGAGGTTGAAAATCGGGAAAAAAATATTTTTAGTTTAACTCATTCGCCCCCAAGAGATTTCTGGAAAATCAGGCATTTTCGAAAATTTGCAATCATATGCAAATTATATGCAAATTAGCAGACTCTTGATGCTGTAACTGATGCTCATCTATTAAACTATGTATTGAGATTTGGGGGCGGATGGCATGGGTGGGGGGGTGGGGTGGGGGGTGGAATATTTTCTCGTGGGTTTGAACCCACCCCCACTGAAAAATGTAAATTTTCCGTCTATTTTCCGATTTTTAAACGACCTTGAGAGGTGAACATTGACCAGACTGTTTTTCTTTGTCATTCAAGTATTACCCTATAGTTACAGCAGTCCATTCATGCTAACTGGGAGTATATTGGACTTAAGTGTCTTGCTGGGGAATTATTATTGTCAAGTCAGGTGTGCCTAAATGTCCGTTTTTACGGATTTTTGACAAAACGGTGACCTAGATTTTACAGACTAGATTCCTATTGGCCATATTATACCTCGTTGTGTTCCTTTACCACCTATGCATGCATTTATGATAATAGTTTATACCTACAGTCACTACCAGTTACGTAGTGGCCATCAAAAGATGCCCACCCCCACCTGATTTTGGCTACTTTTCACGTTTTTCCGATTTTGAACTCTTAAACGGCCTTCAAAGTGCCATATTTTCATGAACAGACATCTGAGAAGAGTTTATGGACCATGAACTGCTTGGTTGAAGTCCCTGCTATCATGACAGTTCAGCTGGGGCAGTTCAAAAAAGGTATGGAGGGTCATACGGGCCATCAAAGAATGGTTGTCGCCATCACGCCTACAGGCGGGATTGGGCGCTAAAGGGTTAATGGAAAACACCAAGAGTGAGCAAGGAATGACAGATTTGTCCAAACTGTCCTGAATAATTTTTTCAACTGCAAAAACTGTGATGTACAATGTTTTGTAAAACATGTTGCAAGAAAATACTGACTTCATGTGTTTACTTCACTGATTATATAGGGCTGTACCATTCACACATACATAGATATAAGAAGATGTGGTATGAGTGCCAATGAGACAACTCTCCATCCAAGTCAAAATTTATAAAAGTAAACCATTATAGGTCACAGTACGGTCTTCAACACGGAGCCTTGGCTCACACCGAACAGTAAGCTATAAAGGGCCCCAAAAATTACTAGTGTAAAACCATTCAAACGGGAAAACCAACGGTCTAATCTACATAAAAAACGAGAAATGAGAAATAGTTATGAATCACATCAACAAACGACAACTACTGAACATCAGATTCCTGACTTAGGACACGTATACATGATATACAGATATATGGTGCCCAGGGAAAAATAGGTCAATTAACTATAGAAGCAATCTTAGAATTTCAGTGTATGAAGCATTCCTGTGTCCTACAGATGTTTACTAAAAATTAATACATTGTACGTTAAACTTGGTTGATTGATTAATGGTACTTTGACTAGAACTTTGTACATGTATAACTTACTTTGAGTTGTAGAGACAGTACTTTGTGTAGTTGTCTCAGGAGATTGATCTGAAACAAGCAGAATAGGTTAGTATAGCATATACTGCAAAGCTTTTATTAATAAATATATTGATAAGGAGTTGGGAAGGTAGTGGTACTGGTATTTCTACAGTCCTTTATACATTTATAAGTATTTTTCCTCGGGAATTAAAAGCATAAAATATGTTGATACATGTATATATGAACTGTCAGAATAATTAATGTAAATTTAAACTGATTTGGATCTGGTAACAATTAACTGACAAATTACTCAATTAATAAATATATAATTAGTAATATCCATAATCCTAGCTTGAAGAGCCTGTGGACACAAAGACATTTTTTCGTGTTGTTTTTTTTTTTTGGACAAAATAGGCAAGCGCTGAATGTGAAAATACAATCGAAAAAAACACTGCATTGTATTGTTAAAGATGTGAACAACATAAACTTGATTGACTGACACATAATTAATTAAAAAGAAATAATATGAGTATTACAAACTAAAATACACATCATTCGGAGAACTTTCAAGGAAGGTCAAATATGTACTTTGCGGCATGCTTAATATTGAAGGTTTTTATATAACAAAGCATTTTTTATGCATATTTTTGCAAATGTCCATGAAAATGTGATTTATCTTATTTTTACATTATATTGAAAATCTTGGAGTTATGACATCAATCAATAGATCATCGCTAATTAACATCTTTTAACATGTCACCATGGTCACTGACTGCTGTACTATTGTATTTGTATTTATATTGTACTTTCTCTGTAAACTAGCATTAAGTTTTTAGAGAATAAAGTATCTACCTATCTATCTATCAATTAGCCAGTTTAATTATTATGAAACAGAGATCTCAATTAAATATGCATATTCTTCTGATCTGTCATGTCTGTGTCTGACAAAACAAAAGACTGATTTTATATTTATAATTTAATTTCACTTTTAGGCTGATTATGAGAATTTAATTTGCCGAATAATTTGTGCAATATAGCATTATAGTTTTCCAACCACTTGCTCAACATTGGAACGGAAGCATGGGAAGTGACGATGCCCCTAAACGCACGAATGATGTTCACTAAAACCAGAGTTTTTTGACGGAAATGCATCGAACTGGAAAGTTGTCTATTGGTTTCGATGTCTGTACAATGTATGTATATATATGACAATCCTCTTCCTAACAATAATCATGATAATGGTACAAGAACAGAATAATATAATGTAAAAAGCTTCGTTGTTCTTTGTTTTTTATGGGTAGTTTAGTTGCTGTCCTAAGCTAAGGACATTAACTCCACATCTACTTGGATTTGTGCATTCTCATGTAGATACTTATTAGTGTTTTCATGTGTGATGTTGCTTCTTACATGTATATGCATGCAGTACAAATGTATATATTATATATCTTCCACTCTAATGTAATGCATGTGTTGAATTTGATATAATAGTAGACTGCACCAAAAAATTGTATACATCTGATTGTCAAAAAGTATCACAAAAATAAAACGGACTTTGTACTCTTTTGAAAAAGGTTACACCTGAATAATATTAGCCATTTAATGAGAAGAAACAAATGATGTCAAATCTGATCCCAAATCTCAACAGAAATACGCCCTTCCGTTTCAGGGTACACCATGGCGGTTAACTATGCTATAACGGGGAACTAAAGTATACTAATTAGAATGAATTATTGGGAGCAGTCAGTCTATTTTGTTACTTTTCTATCTGTTACTTTTCCACTTTTTTAGCTTTGGAAGTTTGCATCGTCTGTAACTTCCGGTTTGTAAAAATATTCAACCCAAAGACGGTAGAAACATCCGGATTATATTGACAAGATTTTTCGGATCTTTTATAGTACTTTTAAAATCTTTGTTTCAGATAATATTTCACTTACCTAAATTTAAAACATAAAACACTACTATCACAGTTATGCCTGCTATAAGTCCTAATATAATCACAATAAATATTATTATTAAACATATTTTCCTAATTTTCAATTTAGATGTATTCTCGTCAGACGAAGTCCGTGCACTTTCCACTCGCTTAGCTTTGGATTTTTCGGAATACACTGCACTGTCAGCATGTGATATGACGAACACATCATCATTATTGTCTTCATCAAAATTTAATTTCAACGGAGAAGTTCTATTTGTAGGTACATTGTCATTTGATGATGCTGAAAATGCCAAGTTTCTATAATAATTTCCGTTTTCAGAATCTGTAGGTGATGGTGTCGCATCATGACTGACTTTATATTTCTAAAAAGAGAGAAAAATCTGTGTGATTTGTATTCATTCAAATGTATATGAAACAACCTTCATCGATCTCCTCGCCGATCACCATCATAATTCATCGAGCACTCAATTAAGGGGCAAAAATGTCATTTCATAATTGCGTAAAGTTTTAACTTATTTTTCATATATCCTGAAATTATCTTTGGTTATAGTAATCAGAGATATATCAAGAAAACAAGATACAAAGTTTGAGGCACGGACCATTTATCTTGTGTGTGGTGCATGGGTGGATCTAGCTTCTCGGGACAAACAATCATACTTTTTTCGACTTAATTTTTTTTTAATGCCAATCAGGAACAAGATTTTTTTTTAAACTCAATGTTGTATTTATTTTTTTCCTAACTTTCGATAGAAGTAAAATATTTTTTTTCAATTCCCTCTTGATACAAAATCTTTTCTCCACATGTGGCACGCGTTAGCTCACGATACACGAACGATGTACAACTTTGAGGCTTAACCTTTGCTTCCTATATTTTATTCTTTATTATATTATTTAAATCCTATTTAGTAATTTGTTTGTTTCTTCTTACCTTGGAACATGCACTATCATCCTTTAATTTATCGCTACCATTAGAATTGTGATAAATTTTCATGTCTTGGATGTTTGTAGATAAACGTCTTTTAAAAGTACATGTATATATAAAATGTTCGATATCTATATATCGGATTTTGTAAAATCCTATTCGAACCTCCAGGAACTACATTTGAAAAAAATCACCAAGTCAATGTGTGTGTGTCATGAAACTCTAAGTTCAAATGCTTCAAATTGTCAGGTGTGTTGTGCTTGATACAAACATTACGGAAATAGTCGATTTTTGTTTCCTAAATTTACCGCCAGGTCATGAAGTAGGTTTCCCTACCTATAAATCTGTTTGTACTCTAGAAATAATCAATATTATAGTACAAATGACCGTATAAAGTGTACGATTTTCCGCTTTGGTAATGTTTTTTCCTATTTCCGTGTTTATAGAGTAAGGTCACAAGTTTTGTTAAAAATACATATTATTTTCGTTTGTTTTAAGTTTGGACGTCATATTGTAGTCACACTCCAGGACACTGCACCCAAACAAACACGGTCTAAAGTATACGTTTTTGGATTGATTAACTTGAATTAATTTTTTTCCTAGAAGTAGAAATATAAGTATAACCATTCAATGTTATAGTGTACGGCTCAGCTTCAAGTTTATTTATTGATTTACACGGCTAAATTAATTATTAAAACTAATTTGAATTTGGGATCAGTCACGCTGAGAGAATATGTTAAAACACATATTTTGTAATTAAGTCGAGTAACATTTACCATAAAATTTAATTTTTAATGCACCCACCTAACATACGGCTAAATCAAATACCATACGAATGCATATCATCTGTGAGTTCTTTTTAGCCCGGTCGTCAAATATTCGTACGGTGCAATTTCTGTTAAATCACCATGAAAGGTCAAGGACGGACAATTTCTTATTTTACAAGACGTCAGCATTTTTGCATATTCTGTCTTCTAAATAATAAAATTATGTGTGGAAATATGAAAAACTTTTAGAACTTTGACTCTTAGTCAATTGTCAAACGCACTATAAGATATTAATGACTTTTCATAGATAGCGCCTTTTTCCAGAAATTCCAGTGAAAATGATAAAAAATGAGTGGAAAACAAAATAGTTGTCAGTGATTCAAAAGACGATATAAAAGCTCAATAGAGCTCATGTTTTCTATATACTGACTTCGTCTATAAATAAAGCTTTTTGGAACTTGAACTTGAACATGTTAATCACCATAAAACTAAATAACATATTTCATTTAGTGCTAAGGACGTTGTTTACATCATCAAATTACTGCAATCACATTTCTGGCTAATTACACAGACAATCATAACAACCAATACAGTTGCCGAAAATTCCGCTATCTGCAAACAGACAAGTTTTAAGCTGTTCTACGTTAAAAAAAAATTGTATGTAGTCAATATTGGGTTGAAGAAACACATTTAGAAAAAAATGCAAAAATTATATGCGGGACTCATGCTTTTAAAGGAAATTTAGGGAGCTAACTTTGATATTTCAATATGTAGTTTAACTACCAGCTTGTTAAAAACTCTTCTGTCTTTTTTATTATTTTGTTTGTAATTTTGTGATTATCATTAAAAGAAATAAAGTACTTTATATATAGATAATTAGCTACCCCCCCCCCCCCCAAAAAAAAAATATAAATACATAAATAGATAATTACATAGTAGGTAAATAGATTAATGAAAAAATGAATATCAAATATTTCCCTTATAAAAGTGGAATTTATTTTTCATGGTTTCTTCAACAACATCTTGCATTGACGAAAAAAGTGAAAACTATTATATTCTAGACCATGAAAATGTTCTGTGTGCCAGTCCGACGTAGGAAACCTTATCCAAATACGTATTTTTCTTGTAAAAATGACAGGTTGCTGTTACATGCAGTTGCATGTTGTATTTGGCAAAACCTTTCGGAATTTAGGGTCCTCAATGCTCCTCAACTTCGTACTTAATTTGGTCTTTTAAACTTTTTTATTCGAGCGTCACTATTGCGTCTTTTGAAGCCAAAACGCGCGTCTGGCGTACACAATTTAAGTCTGGTATCTATGAGTTGTTTTACAACCACTTTGTCGATGCCACTGCTGGTGGAGCCGAGGTTTCCTCCCAGAGGGTATCACTAGCCCAAAAGTTAACACTTCTGCGTTGACATGAATTGTGACTGATATGGTCATAATTATAAATTAACTGTTTGCAAAACAATCCAATTTTCAAAATACTACAGATTTTCTACCCCGTGAATAGATAACCTTAAGTTAGCTGTATTTGGCAAAACCTTTCAGAATTTGGAGCCCTCAATTGTCCTCAACTTCGTGCTTTATTTGGCCTTTTTACAGTTTTTGATTCGAGCGTCACTAGTAAGTCGTTTGTAGACGAAACGCGCGTCTGGTGTAAAACATTTTAAGCCTGGTATCTATGAGGAGTTTATTTACATCAACTTACAGTCTAAAGTTTATCTTTTTATTTGAACATTCTAGCAATTCGCAACAATTATAGTTATAATCAGACTTTCTAAATATTTTTTACAGCTTTGCAGGCTATAATCTGTTTAGTTTTCTAATGGTGTGAAGATCTCATAACTGCAATAAGTGTCTACTATTAGTTGATATAAAACCCATACATAATGACATGTTTAAATGTGAGAACATCAAGCGTTAAAATGATATAACTTAAAAGCAGGCTTGTTATGGTGAATTCCAATTGCTTTCTATTTAATTCTATTTTAATGTGTTTATCCTGAATAAAATTTCTTCATGTACAATCTCCATATGTGCGCTTCAAAACTTCGAACTTCACTTAAATTTACCAACCGAAGCTGGAGGAGTATTGCTCATTACAAAGTTTTTTAGTACATATGAATTGAAAGAACAAACACAAATGGGCATAGGGACATGATGATTCCAACATTTCCCATAAGCACGCATATAACCCCATGACCAAATCAATCTTCCACAATATCAATTCTCTGTCATTTCTGACAAAACAACTAATATATTATGTAATAATGTGATAACAAAAATAAATAGCCGGATTTGTGATAGTAAGGCGCGTTGCAAACAGTAGTCATTCTAATATTTAACGAGAATAAACTTCTTAATATGTTTTCCATTTTGGACATCGAAAAAATATTTTTTTACTGCATATACCTTGTATATTCCATAAGCACTTTTATCAACATTATTTTTCAATTATGGAAAATTATTTTCTCCTGATATTGACAACAATCGATGTGTTATCTAAACAACGAGAAGCAAAATGATTCCTATTTGCAGATGGTAGTATTTGGCAACTGCAAAAGCTTCCTTAGAATGCTGATTCCTGACCAATTTGATATTGATTGCAGTTTTAAATGAAGAAAAAAAAAATCCCTTCACCTATAAACGATCAATTTATTCTATTTTTGACATACAAATATTGATACCTGAAGAATATTTTGCTCTTAGCGCAATTTTATCATTTTTGGAGTATTTTTCAAGAATTACATTTTTCTGCAAATATTGCGCAATTAACATTTTAATGTGCATTTGATTTGGAATTATGGTATTCTGTTCTATTATGTCCATATGAGTTTTAGAAAAAAAAATATCATACAAGAACTAGCAAAGGGCATTTTGTTTAATTCTTGTGAAATTTGTGAATGTCCATTCGTGACCTTTGACCTTGATTTAACAAAAAATGCATCGTACGAATTATTGACGACCGGGCAAAACAGAAAGTACAGGCAAAAAAAAGGTACAGATAATAAGTTTTCGAATGATATATAATATAGCCGTGTATGGTAGCTGGGTGAATTAAAGTCGTTAACTAAGCGTCTTTTTGAAAAATGTCACTCGCCTAATTAGAGTGGCGTAGGCCAAAAAGTGTGAGTGTGGGGCTTCTGAAAGTGACAAGTTTTAAAAAATAGGCTTTTCTATGTAGAAAAAAAACCTTCTGTAGAATAATCGTCTAGAAGTTAGTAAGAGTCCTCTTTAATTTTTTTATAGTAAATTTATTTTGCCAAAAGGGACAGGGAGGTCTTACGACCCCGTGATTTAGAAATTTTAAGAATAAGAATATTTTATGATTCATTCACATATGGGACATACAACGTAGTTAAACAATCAAAACTGTGCTACATATATAAAATACAGAGATTTGATATGATTGTCAATGAAACAATTAGTCAACAAAGTCCAAATGAAGCGGAATTAAGCAAATTAAACAATTACTACATGTATTTATATTTAAACATCAATACAGTAAACGACATGAAAGTTAACGCATATGGGGAAGTATTTGAAGTAGATGGGCGAGTACAGTCGAGTATTTAACAGACTGAGAATATCTAATCAATCATGTTCAGTAAACTTTCAAATCAGAAGCGAAAACCTCTTTACAAGCGTTTATCAAACAAACTTTTCAAAGACAAATTTGAATTCGAAAAACATTTACCAGAAATATTTAAGTCTATAATCATAACTTTATTTAGGTTTAAAACTGTTCAATATTTTATTAAGTGCACAACCCCATGTCTACTGTCCATAGAAAAGCTAATCACGAAAAAATGGACAACTTGTGTATAAGAAAGCTCAATTCCGAAGTACGTAGATTTACTTCTTTGAGGTGGCTTTCTATACACTGGTTTCTGTGTCGAGACATGTGAGTATACAATGTCACATACAATATAAATAGTTATTCGAAAAAGTGATGCTTTTTCTGATACGTTCATGTGAAAAATCGTCAAAACATTTTGCAGTATCATGATTCAAAATCCGCATAGCTAAAACTTCTATATCAATGACGTGAAACAATACCTTACAACAGTTGGAGTAGAAAGCTTATTTTCTTTCCATTCGGATATACTTGTAAGATTTAGTCAAATTATTAAAGGTTTGTTTCCCGGTGCGATGCCCTCGGGAGACACAAATATCTTCAAACGAACAAATCTATGACTTTTTCCGAGTGCAGTTGGAATAAATGTATTATATCATGTACCAGAGAATGTACGTGTGTGGTCCGTGTTAAGGAGGAGGATAAGCACAACAAATGCTTATCTTAAAAAAAGAGTGTGTAATGCAGTATGGAGCTCTTTAATGGAGTTACATGTACTCCCTTATGTCCATCGATAGAAAGCTTTATCAACTCAAGGTTTAAAGATTATACAATCAATCAATGGTTAAGGTGTCTTGACTTTGTTGTCTTAAATCTTTTACAAATTAAGGTTACGCGGATCTAAGCCACGTCAGGTCAGAAATTCAGATTGGGGATGTAAAATCTAATGGCATTTGTAGAGAGAGTGCCACGCGTTCTGGACGTTAAAGAACTCCTGCAACAAACTTTTGATGAGTCCCTTGGTTGTCTGCATGTAGCAAGGCTAAATTCCAGCCCGTATCTTATTTACCAGTGGAATTCATACTGCCGGTCTACCTCTATTGTTTGTTAATTTGTACTCTTCCTGAACATGCATGAATTATTTGCCACTGGACGTAAAGCAAACACCAATGAATCAGTCAATCGTGACACCAATACTCTGAAAAGTTGACCCCTTTGTTTTAGTAATTTTTTTTCTTCAAAACAATGGGTAAGTAAGATCTTGGCTTAATTAATGCAAATGTTGAATTTTATTGTAGACTTACCCTTTGTCGGACATCCTGTTGACCAGAGAAGGACAACTTTTTCGGTGTTCGAAATTCTTGACCAGTTTTATCAGTCATTTTGAAATAACGGTTCTTCTTTTCACTCGAATTTTAACTTTTAACTTATCACCACTAACTTTATTATAAAATTCCAGTTATTTCATCTATTTTTGATGCGACCTAAGTTTGTCAATGAAATGAATCACCTGTAATTTTTACCTTCGGTCATGACATAAATATCCCGTATGCATATTTACATTGCATTTTACCTATGTTTAACTATTTACAACTTTTTCTTATGACGTTTGACTACTTTAGTGTCCTTCCTTTAACGAAAACCAACAAAGCATTTATAATCCATGTTTATTTTCACAAATAGTTGAATTACAAATAAAAGATTACACAGTGTGACGTTCCTTTGCACCAAAACCGTTAAAATCGAGAAGAAAAAAAACGTCGCGTTAAAATCTAGTAAAAACACATCGCATTGAAATGATAGTAATCTCTCAGTTTAATTTCTTACAATACAAAGACAAGAGAGTAATTTGTCCTATAAAATGAAATAATATATACTAGTAGTGTATCATTTAGTGTCAATCCCAGGTGAGTGTTTCACCTTAGGTTTACATATGTCATATTAATTTCAATACGTTTGTAAATAGTTTGATGTTAGAAGTTGCCTGCATTTGTGGTTTCGTTACTATATTGAGCTTTAAGGCTTTAATTTTGGTCCAATAGGGTCGGTTGTTAATGTGGTGAAATGACACCACTTAGTAATCATGGGTAGTTAACCATCACTAAAAATATGACGACCTGAGTCGATAAACTGTAAATACAATAAGGGAATTGATCCTCATTACTGTCTTGATTTTCGCTGTGTTCGTTGTACTCTATGAAATACAAAGAGAAGTAAAACAAAGTAGCATGGGTAGTTAACCATCACTAAAAATATGACGACCTGAGTCGATAAACTGTAAATACAATAAGGGAATTGATCCTCATTACTGTCTTGATTTTCGCTGTGTTCGTTGTACTCTATGAAATACAAAGAGAAGCAAAACAAAGTAGCAGTGATACCCGATATATTCCTTTCATGTATTATTACCACGAGTTTTTTTAACCTGAATCAATTTAATATTATACAGCAGTTTTATATAGAAGTACTTCTTAATTAACCTCCAAGTAATTCAAGTACGATGTCTAAGGGAAAACTACTAGAGAGGGGTATCCAGCTTATCAACATCAACCTCAATAAGTGGAAATGAGATGTTAACGTTCCAGACATACGCTAGCTTGGATGGGACACTAAAGTCATAAACTTCAGTAAATGGAAATGCGATATTCTAGGCATACGCTATAGATTGGATGCTGAAGTCATCAACCTCAGTAAATGGAATTATGCACACGCTAGCTTGGTAGGGGCACTAAAGTCACCAAACCTCATTGTAAATGGAAATGAGATATTCGAGGCAATCGCTAGCTTGGATGGGACACTGAAGTCAGTAACCTCAAAAATGGAAATAAGATGTTCCAGGCACAGGTTAGCTAAGTAGGGGTAGATTTCAAAGGGGCATAACTCTTTCGAAAATAGTTGATCGGCACTAATTTTCGATCTTGTAAAAAACATTGCTGAGGTATACATCTGTTAAAAGTTTGATAAAAATCTGGCAAGAATTGTACTTGTGAAAGCGCTTACTATGCAATTTTTCATATACTTAATATTTCCAAGGGGCATTACTCTTTTAAAAATAGTTGATCGGTACTGATTTTCGTGTTTGCCAGAGAAATTGCTGATATAAACCTTTGATATAAATTTGTTAAGTTTCCTTTTTAACTATATTATTCAAATCAAAATTTGAAAACGGTTGTAATAAAAAATGCCCACCCTTCCCCCAGAAAAATAATAACAAAGAATAAATAAAAAAAAAAAACACACAGACATTTACTTATACCCGTGTACTAGTAAAAACATTCAATTTCGAGTACAATCAGGACTAACCGACTTATTATTTACGACGTTCAGTTGTTGTTTTCCTGTTATTACGTAACGGTAGCACACAAACATATATGATTTATTGAAATAATTTAAATTTTTACATAAAACCCAGACGTATTAAAAAGTCTTTTCAGTAAAAAGTGTGACATAAGAACTGTGTAAGAACTGAACCACCTGTGTCACAAGGAAAATTAAAGAATATATAGGTAAAAATAAAATAAGTATTTAAACTGGATAATAACACACATGTCCACTTGTATAAGTATTGGTGACTGTCGTCTATGAATATCATGAGAAAAAAGTCATTTTCAACGATAAAACGTGACATGCTTATACGAAATGTGTTTACCGTTATAAAGGTGTCAGACCACCAATTCAAAATCCCTATCTTTTCAAACAAATTTTGCAATTTTCACAGCTTTCTTAATATTTTACCTAAAGTTTAACTTCATAGAAACCAGGTATATGCTGAATTATACATGTCCACCTTTCTATATGCCGATTTTCAACCCATGGTTAAAGTCCTGTAAGAAAGAACTGCCTTTAGGAAGCCAAGTACTACTAAAAATAACCCATGGTTTTCTGGAAATCTTAAATTAGTATACTATGGAGTGCATTAATCCTCAACTTGTAATGCAAACTCACAGACAAGTAAATTTTGGCTCAAAATAGTCTAAATATATTTCTCTTTCACCAAAAGTTTCATTTCTGCAATGTGTTGGTTAGTTTAAGTAAACAATGACATAAAAAGCACTATTTTTTGTCAGAGTAGGGTTACTTTTACATACGTTCTAAATTGGAGGGAGTGAATTGGTGGTCTAACACCTAAAAAGTATTAAATATAAAGAAAAGGAAACGTGGGGTTTCTTTCCATCAATTACAAGGCAAACCAGTTTCAAAAAACAACATCTACTATCGAGGACAATGTACAGTCTTCAACAATAGACCCCAACAAAACAACACCTACTATTGAGGACAATGTACAGTCTTCAACACTAGACCCCAACAAAACAACATCTACTATTGAGGACAATGTACAATCTTCAACACTAGACCCCAACAAAACAACATCTACTATCGAGGACAATGTACAGTCTTCAACAATAGGCCCCAACAAAACAACATCTACTATCGAGGACAATGTACAGTCTTCAACAATAGACCCCAACAAAACAACATCTACTATTGAGGACAATGTACAATCTTCAACACTAGACCCCAACAAAACAACATCTACTATTGAGGACAATGTACAGTCTTCAACAATAGACCCCAACAAAACAACATCTACTATCGAGGACAATGTACAGTCTTCAACAATAGACCCCAACAAAACAACATCTACTATTGAGGACAATGTACAATCTTCAACTCTAGACCCCAACAAAACAACATCTACTATTGAGGACAATGTACAGTCTTCAACACTAGACCCCAACAAAACAACATCTACTATTGAGGACAATGTACAGTCTTCAACAATAGACCCCAACAAAACAACATCTACTATTGAGGACAATGTACAGTCTTCAACAATAGACCTGTATTTACACACTATATTATTTATGATCTAAATCGTCCCTGGTCAGATTAAGTCGTTTGGGTTGTAAACCCACTTCTTTTTTTTATTCATAGTAGAACATGTTTATAGTAGAACTTAAAACTGAAGTCCTAATTCATAATTGGGCACCATGTATCAATTCCACTGAGTGAATTACCAAAATAAAGTTAACTAAATCTTAATCGAGTATTTGTAATGAAAAGAAAATACAATCCACTTTATTTCTATTTGATAAGAAAAACTGAAAAATTGTTGAATGTATATGATATTTAATAATCTCAAAATCTTCACGTTCTAGTGACATCATAATCGATATGAGGACAATATACAGATGACCAACCGCAGTTTATTGCGATCAGGATGAACTCATCCATTTTATGTGACTTGCGATTAAATCTTGTTATACTGTTGCCATCTATGTATTGAGGGGAGATACTTATAAATTTTGTAAAATTGGAAATCTGATCTGAAAATGAAATTGAGTGAAATATGGCGAGGGGATGTGTGGAACCCTAACGAGAGAGAAACCCCAGCTATTATTTGTGCATCAAAATTACTTATGACAAACTTATGAAGCGTAGGTTATCGTTTATAAAACAGTTGTATAGGGCCTTTAAAACTATAGTATTTGCGCGTCAAAATTACTTATGACAAACTTATGAAGCGTATACTTTGTAAAACAGTTCTAAGAAGGCTTTAAATAAATGTCTTTCCCCTTGCGTTAATGCATTAAATCTTGATTGGAGGGAAATGATTTTTACAGATGTTCATCAGTCACGTGTTTTTCCAGCTCCCCCTTTTATTATATAATCGAAGTGATTACGAAAAAGGGGATGTGGAATGAGACCGCAGCACAACAGTATTGAAATAAACAATATATATAGCTATATACCTTTATCTCAAATATCTATGAGTATTATATGTATTTGTGGATCAAAAAAAAATTAGGGCTATACGTGATGAGTTTCAGAAATTTTATTGTCTCAGTGCACTTTTTAACACTTTTCCACCTTTTGGGGTATGATAAAAAAAAAGCCGGGTTAGCTTCTCTCTATGACCTACTGATCTATTTTAACTATCTATGTAAATTAAACATACCCGCTTTCCGTTCAGTTTAAGATCCATGCTGTTTAAATCCTGGACGAGGAATAACTTTTAAATCTCAAACATTCTGATTTTATATAAACAGTCTGAATCAGATGCACAAAAACGCTCCTTTTGAAATATATCAACAAGGTTTAAATTCTTCTCTACGGTTAATGATTTTCTATACCCGCAATAGCAATAAATCTTTAAATCATAAAATAAATAAAGGGAAATTCCGCATGTCACTACTTATGTATCAATCTAGTCAGTATACGGGTGCTGTTTTTATTACGTAATTTTATAAATTATGCTAAAATTGTTTTCCGAAATCATCGGGTATTCAATTTAAAAAATTCTAAAAATGCTCTTTGACATTCCATTGCGGTTAACAACCACACGTAAAAAGATCGTCCTGACTTACTATAACGTTCTGTTACGGTACACTGATTGTATTCCCTTTTATGGATCGATTGTGCCTTAAAGATATTTAAAAAAAGTTAAAAACTATTTATCTTTTTTTTCCCATCATAGTCATTGTCAATAATTGCATAATGCATTGCACTATATCGTCCTCTCAAACATGAGTGAAATATTTGCCACTGGACGTTAAGCAAACATCAATCAATGTGTACTACAACTGCAGACCTTCAACAGTTTAAGACCGCCATATGAAGATAGATAAAAAATGATTTAGGGTTGAAGTTAAAGTATAGCTAATTATGCGGTATGGGTTTTGCTCATTGTTGAAGGCCGTACGGTGACCTATAGTTGTTAATTTCTATGTCATTTGATCTCTTGTGGAGAGTTGTCTCATTGGCAATCATACCACATCTTCTTATCTTTATATATTAGCCATGTTTTTATGAATTAAGGATGCACGATATATATATATATTTCGCAACCTTAACTTCTGTGATGGACTTCTTTGAAACTGAATATGTTATTCGAAGATTAAACGATGACGTTTTTGTTTAATAGCTTTAACTGCAATACAATAAGCCTTTTTACCAATATTTTTTCGGGGATGGATATGATTGCATGACCTCTGATCAAAACAGTGCAAACAATTGAAAGAAAATACCCACAACATCCTTAAAACTTTACTCGGAAGTAAAGTACTTTTTATGTGTAAAAATGTTATTACTATACATTAAGATCTGAAATTTTAATAATTAACATAGTACACTTTAAAAGTCGTGCTTATAAATTAAACACTTGTATTACATGGTTAGTTCTAAACGTGTTTAGGATTGTGTTTAATTTCTAAGTAAGCACATAAAATGTAAACATGTCTTGAATTTAAACACTTTTAAATGTGTTTTAGAATGAAAGTGTTTAAGAATAAAACACTTACTTCTAAGCTAAACACGATTCTAAATACAATCCTAAACACATTGTACTGAGACACGTTTAGACCAAAATGTGTAAAAAAAAAAGTGCACAAAAGATGTGCTTAGAATTGTGTTTAGGATCTAAACACCATTTTTACAACTGTATGTTTCACATTAGATTAATATCTGACAGCAGTGTTTAGGAGTCTTCGCATCTTTACGAAGAAACTGAAGGAAATGTAGGTTGTTTTTAATTGAAGAAACCAGATATAAATTTAACGTAAAATGTTACAGTTATATGTCTAAATAGGGCAATTTGGTGTTGTTGAGTGATCTTTGATATCTTAGTCGAATAAATTTAATAACATTTTCAGACTCGCCCGATATAAAGAATATTTTACAGACACATGTCTTTTAGACTCGCCCGATATAAAGAATATTTTACAGACACATGTCTTTTAGACTCGCCAGATATAAAGAATATTTTACAGACACATGTCTTTTAGACTCGCCAGATATAAAGAATATTTTACAGACACATGTCTTTTAGACTCGCCAGATATAAAGAATATTTTTCAGACACATATCTTTTGTTGAAGACTGTGTGTTTTTTATTGTTTTTTGTGTTTTTGTTTTTTTGTTTTTTTGTGTTGTTGGGTTTTGTCTTTGACGTATGTACCTCATCTCTTTTTATTCGTATGATAAGAAAAAAACACTATTCATAAAGCGGCTCTTCTCGTTGGACAGACACATAACCATACAACTGGTAACAGTTGTCGTAGATACTCTATTAATCATGCATAATGGTATGTAATTGCCGTTTCATATGGTATATTGCGAGCATCCCTTCATAACTTTTACGGACGCCATCGCGGGTTGGTTGACCGTTATGGAATATTCGTTTCACTGATGATAGCGGATATCTTCCATGTGTCGTAACTACAATCCCGTCCCCTTTGTCCCCTAGTGTGACCTGCCGAATTTGACTTGTTACCGGGTTTGTACTAGAGTGGGCAACACGATGGGTGCCACATGTGGAGCATGATTTGCTTCCCCTTCCGGAGCACCTGAGATCACCCCCAGTTTTTGGTGGGATTCGTATAGCTCAGTCTTTAGTTTGCTATGTTGTGTTTGCGTACTAATGTTTGTCTGTTGGTCTTTTTCTTTTTTAGCCATGGCGTTGTCAGTTGATTTTCGACTTATGAGTTTGAATGTCCTTTTGGTATATTTCGCCTCTCTTTTACTAAAATTAGATTCAGTACGTATCTTCTAAAATGACTTTGTATTCATACAATGTACAATAGTGTAGTATAAAACGGGAGACATGCTTTTTTTTAATTTTTATTAGACAACTACATGAAATTTCATTTATATATATATATATATATATATATATATATATATATATATATATATATAAAACGTCTGAATAATAGTCAACGATTTTTCCCACGATGGCGCTGGATCGTTACGAGTAACGATACATGTACACAATAAATAAATTATATAAACGCCTAAAAAGTGTACACAACAACACCAATAACAAAAAAAAAGGAACTATAAATGTAATTATTTATAAATATTTCGGATAACAGATATCCTTCATCAGTAAATATGATTGTGATGTTGAATGAATCATATATCAGTCTACTTAGATTAAACTATAACAATCTTGAAATTTATACAATACAAAAGTCAAACCGAACATCAGGTAAGACGCTTGCACAATTCTAAATGTGTGTTAAACACGACATAGGTTATATGACTAATTACAATAGAGTATTCAAATATATGCTTTAAATAAAAATAATAATGTCCGATATGAACTAGCACAATTCTAAAGCTTTAACGGTGACGACAGTTATGATGTTACAAGAACGATTGCGTCAATAAGAATTCCAAATAAACAGCACTGAACGATCTAAATTTGTAAATATTTCAAATTTGACAACGGTAGAGTAGTTACAACAGAGTCTGCGTATTTAAACATCGCAAACAAACGGCCGTTAAAATATGATAATAAAATTTGACTAAGGTTAACTAGTTGAACGTGGCTTGGTACTTTTACATCCCTCAAAAAATTAAGCAATTTAAATTGGTATATTCAACAGATTTTAGAGATGAGTAAGGTAAAGAAATAGAAACAGAGACTGTAATAATAAGTAATATAACCCAAATAAGAAGCACTGCATGGAGTAGAACTACATCTTTTCATTTATCCTATTTGGTGCCAAAGTTGTTAATTTTCTTATCCAAAATCTTTCCCGAGTGAGTCTATCCTCCCTAGACCAAGCAGAGTTGTGTTCAATGATTGTAATGGTCAGTCGATTGAAATCTGCCTTAGTGTGGCCAGGGGATCTCAAATGTCGACTGAGAGGGAGGTCTGGCTTGCATTGGTAGTCGCTACGATGACCGTTCATTCGTTTGTGAAACGGCTGACAGTGTTCTGACTCGCCAACATACTGTTTACCACATGTACACTGTAGGAGATACACAACATTTGTAGTCTTGCAATTAACATTGCAAAATATGGTGTATTCTGTACCAGTGGAGTGACTGTTAAAAGTCTGGGTAACCAGTATTTGTTTGCAAGTCAGACATCGTTTGTTTCCGCAACCCTTGCAAGAGCCCACAGACGAAGAGCCTGCAAAAAATCAAAGCCGGGGCGTTTTTATCTTCTGCCCAAAATACATAAAGTCAATAATCCAGATAGACCAATTGTTTCCGCCAATGACCACCCTACAGAGAAAATATCAGAATTTATTGATTTTCATCTGAGACCACATGTGGAAAATTTACCATCATATGTACAAGACACCACACATTATCTTAAGAAAATGGAATCTTTGAACCCTCTCCCACCTGAAACGATCCTTGTCTCGCTTGATGTTACCTCCCTCTATACTAACATCCCACATGACGATGGTATTGAAGCCTGTAGGGAAGTCTGGAACTCTCGTAACACCTTACATCCACCGACTAAATGTCTCATCCAGCTTCTAACTTTGGTATTACAATGCCATTACTTCACATTCAATGGTGAACACTTTCTCCAAGTTAATGGAACAGCAATGGGAACAAAGATGGCCCCGTCTTATGCCAATATTTTTATGGGGAAATTAGAACAGAGAATTCTCAATTCTTCTCTTTATCAACCCCTCTCTTGGTTCCGATTTATCGATGATATTGACATGAAGTGGGATAATACTGAACAAGAACTAAATTTGTTCATTCAACATGCCAACGATGCCCATCCCTCAATAAAATTCACATATGAAATCTCTGACTCTAAGATCACATTTCTTGACACTACAACGCACGTGAGGGATGGAAACATATTTACAGATCTGTATTGCAAGCCCACAGACAAACATCAATATCTATCTCCATTGAGTTGTCACCCTAAACATTGCACCAAGAGCATTCCCTACAGCCAGGCCATACGAATAAAAAGGATTTGCTCCACCAACGATATTGTTAAAAAACGACTACAAGAACTTCGCGGTCACCTAAAACATCGGGACTACAAAAGAAAAGACATTGATAAAGGTTTTTTCTCGTCCTAACAACATCAGCCGAGATGAACTTTTACAATATAAAGTCAAAAAGGTCAACAGGAGGGTGCCTTTTGTGTTGACTTACCATCCAAAATTTGACAACTTATCTCACCTAATCCGCGAAAATTGGAAAGAAATCGAAAAACATCCTAAACTATCCAAGGTCTTTACCTGTACTGGCTTTCCGTAGGCCCAAAAGCCTTAAAGACCAGCTGGTGAGAGCTGATTTATCCTCTCAAGCAGGCTCTTCGTCTGTGGGCTCTTGCAAGGGTTGCGGAAACAAACGATGTCTGACTTGCAAACAAATACTGGTTACCCAGACTTTTAACAGTCACTCCGCTGGTACAGAATACACCATATTTTGCAATGTTAATTGCAAGACTACAAATGTTGTGTATCTCCTACAGTGTACATGTGGTAAACAGTATGTTGGCGAGTCAGAACAGCCGTTTCGCAAACGAATGAACGGTCATCGTAGCGACCACCAATGCAAGCCAGACCTCCCTCTCAGTCGACATTTGAGATCCCCTGGCCACACTAAGGCAGATCTCAATCGACTGACCATTACAATCATTGAACACAACTCTGCTTGGTCTAGGGAGGATAGACTCACTCGGGAAAGATTTTGGATAAGAAAATTAACAACTTTGGCACCAAATGGGATAAATGAAAAGATGTAGTTCTATTCCATGCAGTGCTTCACATTTGGGTTATATTACTTATTATTACAGTCTCTGTTTCTATTTCTTTACCTTACTCATCTCTAAAATCTGTTGAATATACCAATTTAAATTGCTTAATTTTTTGAGGGATGTAAAAGTACCAAGCCACGTTCAACTAGTTAACCTTAGTCAAATTTTATTATCATATTTTAACGGCCGTTTGTTTGCGATGTTTAAATACGCAGACTCTGTTGTAACTACTCTACCGTTGTCAAATTTGAAATATTTACAAATTTAGATCGTTCAGTGCTGTTTATTTGGAATTCTTATTGACGCAATCGTTCTTGTAACATCATAACTGTCGTCACCGTTAAAGCTTTAGAATTGTGCTAGTTCATATCGGACATTATTATTTTTATTTAAAGCATATATTTGAACTCTCTGTTGTAATTAGTCATATAACCTATGTCGTGTTTAACACATATTTAGAATTGTGCAAGCGTCTTACCTGATGTTCGGTTTGACTTTTTTATTGTATAAATTTCAAGATTGTTATAGTTTAATCTAAGTAGACTGATATATGATTCATTCAACATCACAATCATATTTACTGATGAAGGATATCTGTTATCCGAAATATTTATAAATAATTACATTTATAGTTCCTTTTTTTGTTATTGGTGTTGTTGTGTACACTTTTTAGGCGTTTATATATATATATATATATATATATATATATTGATTTAATTTTGCTGACTTTCATAGCCTAACGGAAGTCCACGTTCATGTTAATCAATAAGTCAAACATAATTGATAACAAGAATGTTATGTAGAATTTCCCGTTCTGAAAGTAAAAACATATTCGAGCTAGAGAAGAAAAAAAACGTTTCGCTAACTTCTTTGTAGAAATTTAGTTTGCTCATCTTTAAATACATACGACAGCTTTGTTCATCGCCGGTTTTCGTGTTGATGGCGTCTGTGGGTTGTTTGTCTTTTTCGTTTTTGTTTTTTCTTCAAGTTGTTTTGTTTGTTTTGTTTGTTTTTGTAATTTTTGTTTTTTGTTTGTTTTTTTTTGGGGGGGGGGGGGGGAGGGAGGCACTAAGGTGTTATCTATCTTTCTCCAATGTTTGATTTGTTGATTGACCACTTTGTTATTTTCTTAATCTCACATCTCAATTTAATCTGCATTCAAACATGAAGTATAATAATTTAATGTGTCTTTAGAGATAAACAATTATAATATACAAAATTGAGCAAAGGGTGACAATATCTTATTCTTGTCAGCAAAATAAAAATAAGCGAGATTTGCTATAGACGTAGAAAATAAACTCAGGAGACTAACAAATGATCTCATAGACAGACAGACAACAGAAACACGGATATTTTTATTTCAGTTTTATCACACTTCATGAACGATATTGCTTCTCGTTTTCGCATAGTTTATTAGTACTATCCGGAGAAATGTAACCCTAACAAAGATATATATATATATATAAGTGACAATTTATCCATCATTAAGTACAGGAAGACTATTTAACGTCTGTATAATACAATAGGACAACATTACACGTACTATATAATAGTCCAACTAGTCATTTCGACTATATCGCCGTTAAATATGTTAATATGTACTTTTCAGGGAAGAAAATGAAAAGAATCTGTTATATATATGTCCTACCGCAGTATTTTAAATTAGTTGTAAGCTATAATTGACTTACCATCGTGTTGTAGATTTCGTCAACAGATAGGTATATGTTTGTAATGACATAAAGGTGTATTTTAATGTTTAGATTCCCTATGATAAGTGACATCAGTTTTATGATATGTAAGTGTTTACAGGTAGTTAGTTCACCTATTTATTTGCATTAAAGGGGCACTAGCTGTCAAATTCATGTTCACCGATTTGACTCAAATTCTCATATTAGATTTATAACAATGTAAAACATTTATCCAAATAATAAAAAGTCTAAAATAAACAATTTACAGGACATGGGCTCGATAATATGTAGCTTCGTGTTGTGTGTATTTTAGTCTAGACGCCATCTAATTAACTATCGAGATGACCCCAAAAACAACCGACGGTCACATAACACAATATAAACATAAACATAAATATAAATAGATATATGTACCTCGTGCAAATGGATTTTTCTATGTCTGTTTGATTTCAATTTTAAGATTAAAAAAATAAGTTAATTTTCGATTTTACCTGTATAAGAATGATTTTTTGTGGATCGAATCAGTCAATCAAATGATTTACCTTTGTTTCACTTTCAATGTTGACATTCTTTTCTTTTAATAGCCTAACACGCATCAATCATGCATAATCCATCTCTAGCTAAGGGGTTGAATTTAAGTTCACGTGAATACGGATTCAATGAGGTAGAATTATTCACTTGCAAGTAAATAATTCATCATCGATGTTTCTTAGCTTATTTTGACAAAATTGAACCATACTGGCTGCTAATAGCGAATTATTATTTCACTCTTTCACTTTCATTAATGATTGAACAAACAAAAAAATCATAATTTAAATTTTTTATGTATCTCGTAGCTTGTGCCCCTTTAAGTAATATCGTAGATTTATGTTAACTTGGTCTTATTTATTTGTTTTAGATTAAAATTTCCGCAAAGATCCTTTTCGAGATTCCTTCTACATCCCACCGCATATATTGAGACTGTTCATCACCGGTTTTCGTATGTTGCCCATTTTTTATACGATCGTCGGGACGTAATATAGTATACCGCTGTCCGTCCGTTGTCAACACTTCGGACAATAACTCAAAAACGCTTGAACCAATTTCATGAACCTTGGTGAATTGTTTATATCTATTGACGTAAGCTCCCTTTCGATTTTTATAAATTTTTATTAAAATGTTCATAAAAAAGGGGGATTTTCCAGTTTTCAGACAATAACTCAAAAACACTTTGAGCAGGTTTCATGAAACTATGGTGGCTTGTTTATATCTATTAAAATAAGCCCCTTTTGTTTGTTTTTTTATGAATTTCTGATATGATATTGCAGAGTTATGAAACTTAATTTTTTTTAAAAATCGTCAAAACTAAAACAAAAGGGCGACGGGCGTATCATGCGCTAATGGCGCAGCTCTTTGTTAATTTTCAGAATGACATGTAGGTCCTATTGTTTGTATTTTCGTATATTTTCTTTTTGTTCATGGTGTTGTCTTACTTTAGCTTTTGTTTTTTAATTGCCACCCTTTTTGTTATCTTTTCTTTCCCTTCATCTTTTTTCAATGTCCGACAAAATCAAAGTTGAGACTGACAGAATCAGATGAATCTTGAACGTCAGAAGTCACAGAAAATATTTTTTTATACCTAAATCCGACATTGTCTTGAATGTTACATCTTACAAATCGCCATTACAATCATACCGTGATGGTAGGTAGCAAGGGTATCCGTTTTCACGGTATGACCATTGCTGAGCCCTGGGACAGTAAGTTCAGATTTGGGGTTCGAGGAAAGGGACGTAATTGCTCGCAATGTTAAAAAGATTGGCCCGCAAGCGTAGCACCTAGCTCATTCTGGCTAGCAGCACCCGAGAAAAGTATAACGAAAATATTTATCTGATCAGATAAGGTGAATGCAATATAGCCCCCAATTATCAAGTCTACAAGTTGATCTTATGAGTCAAACGTTGAAAAATAAAGAGTGCATTTTAACCTTAGATTTGGCAAAGAGTTCAAGCCAGTTATATGTATGTGAAGGGCAACTGAACGACAGGTTCCTGAACCTTCACATTGCCTATAAACATGGAAACTGTCACACGTGACAAAACAAGCGATCTCTCTGTGATCCTTTCCTTTTTACAAATAAAAAGCAAATGCTTAGTGATTTCATAACAGTCATAAAGCTGTTTTTATAATGAAATTGAAAAAAATATATATAAAGTATCTATGTTTACATAAAAAGAAAAAACCTGAAAGTGCAACAAAGGTCTTACTTCGTCTATTCATGGCATCCACATTTGTACTCCCTTTATCATTTCACTAGAACTATCGGTGCTATTGTTGGTCGTTTCTACAACTGATTGTGTCTTTTCATTATTAGGTTTCGTTTTCGTTTTTTTACTGTCTGATTTTGATCCCTCGTCCGTTTTGTATTTTATAGGAATAGAATTGTCAAAATGGTCTTCCGTGTTTTTTTTAACCAATACATATCTTCTTGGTCTTTCTGTTGGTTTCTCCCTTGAACTGTTGTTCTTATCAGGTCTTGTTAAAACAGTCTTTTGTGAATTCATTTTATGCGACGATGGACGATACCTATATTCTCTAACATTGCCCCCTTTCTCCTCCGGTTTCTGACCTGAATCCCTCCATGAATTGTAATGCCATGAACGTGTTTCTGAGGTAGGATATTGTTTGTTTGTTTGATAATCATCTTCACTTGGACCATGTCTGCTTATCGAGCTTGTTCCTACGTTCTGCGTATTAACATTTGCTTGTCGTCCATCAAATAGTCTTGTATTCGGAGGAAGTGGTTTTTTCGAAACATTTGATGCTTTGTCAACATTTCTTGTTTCTGAACGCGTTGGTCCGGTTACATCCTCAATCACAGGCCCTCCTTGTTTTCTTTGCTCTTCGGAGGGAGAACCACGGCGGTCCTCGTGTTCTTCAATTAGTGGCTCATGAGTTGATCTCGGTTTCCCTGTTGGTCTCTTTCTTGTCTCCCTTACTTCCTCTTCTTCAGTATATCGTCTGAAAAATTTAGTTGGGTAAATAACAAGAATATCTGCATGTTTATGAGGGTCTTGATGGGGTTTCCAGAATAGGGGATAATGGCCAAAAAATAAATAATAAAGAAATAAACTGTTATCACAGAGATATGTCTCGCCTTTTTGTAATTTTGATAATGCAAATGTTGAAATTAAAATAGCAATACTTTAACATGTAAGTTATGCAAATATTCAAAGTCGATGAACCATGACTGAAGGTACATGGCTAAACAATCTCCATGGAATGAGATGTGCCAATGCTAATACAACTGCATACCAAATACCATTGACTTATTATAAGTCGTTCCCTTTAAACAAACCTAAACACAAACATTAACTTGTAAACTATGTAAAAGTTTCAAAGTCAATGAACCATGATCAGGGGTGGGGCTATATAATCTCCTTGGAAACCATACTTGCAAATGCCAATAAATTTGCATACCAAATATCATTGACTTAACATTAGTAGTTCATCTTAAACTGAAACTGATCTAATCACAAACTAATACATGTTAACTAAGTTTCAAAGTAAATAGACCATGACTGAAGAGGCGGTGCCAAATATTCTCCATGGAAATGATATGTGCTAATGCTTATACAACTGAACACCAATTAGCATTGGCCTACCACTAATGGTTCTCCTTGAACTGACCTAATCACAAACTATATAATACATATTAACTTAGCAAAATTTTCAAAGTCTATAGACCATGACCAAGGAGGCGGAGCCAAATAATCTCCTTGGAAATGAGATATGCAAATGCTTATACAACTGCATACCAAATTTCATTGACCTACCACTAGTGGTTCCCCATAAATTAACCTAATCACAAACTAATACATGTAAACTATGAAAAGTTTCAAAGTCAATAGACCTTGACTGAGGGGGCGGGGCCAAATAATCTCCATGGTAATGAGATGTGCCAATGCTAATACAACTGCATACCAAATATCATTGACCTACCACTATTGGTTCACCATGAACTAGACCTAATCACAAACTAATACATTGTTGACGCCGCCGCCGCCGCCGACGCCGGAAACAGCATACCTATGTCTCACTTTTTGACTCCGTCAAGGCAAGACAAAAATGAGCAAAATAATAACGAAAAAGTGAGCAAAATATTAAAGGAAAAATGCGAAAAAATGAGCAAAATAATAAAGAATAGAGAATAATGGGGTGCAAAAATATAAAGTATAACTGTGGAAAATAAAAGAATTGGATATTACAATACTGATTACAGATATAAACGATGTACAGAAAAAAGATATCATCTAATTACAGAAAATTTAATACAAGAATCATTTATTTAATGAGAATTTTACAAAAAAAAAGCGTTATTTTTAAGGACACAGAAAAATGCCCTAAAAACTTAAACAATACAGAAATTAAGGACTCCCCATCCAGTCCCTCGTATATATAAATATATATATATATATATGGAACATCATGGCCCGCTCTCTAGCGTCACTGATGAGTTTTTTGTAGACGAAACGCGCGTCTGACGTACAAAATTAAAAGCCTGGTATCTTTTGGTGAGTTTTTTTTTCACACCATCATATTTTCATGTTCAATGAACAGCAGATTATTAGTCTAATCCCTTATTAGTCATATATTTGAAAATATTCATTTCATTATGAACATTTGTATTAAGTTTCTGATTGAAGTGACAACAACTTCAAAGTAAGCTTCCTTAACCCAAAACTGAACATGATAATGTATCGATTTACACAATCACGAGCTAGACAGGAAAATTGCATTAAACAACTTTTGGTCTCAATATTTAGTGTAAGAATAGAGAATAACAAATGCACAATTATAACAAAAAACATTGTTCAAATGTCCTGGCAAAAATCAGAAAAAATGTATAATATCTTTTAATGATTCTCATGGAATTCACTGTCATATTCCGGGTGAGAAGCGGCATACGCAAAATGAAAATCAGTGCATGCCCATCGATGATAAACTAGGATTATCTCACTATTTTGCATTAAGCTCAGATAAACCAGGATTATCTCAGAAATTTTCAGATAATCCCGGTTTTTCTCAGAATTTTCAGATACCTGAATTATCTGAGAATTCTGAGAAAATCGATTAACTGGAAAAAAAGAGAGACTCCGAAACATTGATTCGAAATGATATCAAAATAAGAGACAAGCTTTGTTAAATAAACATATTATTTATCTCTTTCAAAATTATATCTGTATCATCATTGCATGCTGGAAAACGTATAATATAATTATTCATCTTAAACCAAATTTAGAGTACATTTGTTTACAAAGCCTCTGATCTCTTTCCATCAATTATATATAAAGATTTATATCAAACGAACGTGATTAATATGAGAGAGAAATAAATAAAGGTATAATGAACATTTAGTATTTCATTTAAATGTGAAAGTGTGCTTTAAAATCATAGTGTAATGTTTGTAAACTATGATGTGAATCTCATTTGTCCACCAAGGGCCCAAAATTAAAACAATAAATCGTCTTATATATTCTTGTTTATTCCCGATTTGGAACACATTTAAAGGTGTGTCAAACTTCCAAAAAAAATCTTTGAGTCGGAAAAAACTACAAATAAAATGCTTCGCTGAGCGCAGCTGGATACGACCGCAGAGGTCTAACCCTAAACAGTTGGGGCGAAAATGGACACAATATTCGCGCTTGATACAGGTCTGAATTTGGATTGTAATTAAATATTTGACACATAATAGGTTTCTGACACCGATTAACTGTAGTCAAAGAACTTAGAATTGGTTATATGATTTGAATTTATATTCAACTTTTTTGTTTTTGTGAAATACACTATGCTGTTGCGTATTGACCCCCCCCCCCCCCCCCCCAAAAAAAAATTTAAAATATTTGAAGAAATTTTCTTTTTAATTTCTGAAATCTGAAATGAAAAAAAAAAATTGCCCCCCACAATTTCTTTTTTTACCCCCCCCCCCCCCCCCCCTTTTAAAAAAAAATCTTTCCATCAAGATATGGTCATAATCACAATTCACATTTCCAATGGAGTTTGCAACCATAATTACCAATTTAAATACACCATAAAAGTCTTAAATAGATAATTCAAAAGCAGTGTAAGGGAGGTAATCCAACATTGTACAATTTTGTTTTTGGATTACCTCCCTTACACTGCTTTTAAATTGTCCATTAACCAGGAAACCCTTGTTTTTCCCCCTTTTTTGCCCCTAACTCCTAAACGGTTTGAGCCGTAAGCCTCCAAAGCCAATCCTAACCATCCCTTTGTGGTATGAAAACTTGTGGTATAATTTCAGAGAGATCCATACACTTAAACACAAGTTATTGTCTGGAAGTTACAAAAATGCTTAACTGTTGGTACCATAACCCCCAAAATCAACCCCAAACCTTCCTTTTGTGGTATTGAACCTTATGGTAAAATTTCATAGAGATCCATTCTCTTAAACTAAAGTTATTGTGCGAAAGAAAAACCGATGTGTCTTCGGACGACGACGACGCCAACGTCATACCAATATACGACCGCAAAAATGTTTTGCGGTCGTATAAAAATCATTGAACCAACATACTTCGACCAGCATGGTACATCTTCAAATTGACAGGATATATATAGTACTAATGAAGTCATCAATTTAAAGACAAAACAATGAAATTTCCTGCTCATTCTAACCACTTGGTTGTTTTTTTGTTTGTTTTTTTTTTTGCTGTAGCTAGGCTGTGTCGGTTGCATTTCAACATCTATTCACTCTACATGCAATAACATTAGATAAAGTTGTCATTTTTCGTACTTGTTTGAGGACGTTCCGTCGTTTTCGATGCATTGTGATTTAAGCTTTGCATACTGTTTTAAGAAGGCCATGCAGAAAATAATTTTAATCAATTTTTTTTGATAGAGATAAATATAGTTAATTCAAACCAGAATCAATACAGCTTGTAGGCATATCAGAAATACATGCAGGTATATTATAACGAAACATTTTATAAACAATCGGAGGCAAGTCTACAAGCATTAGGTGTAAACCTCTTATATCTTAGGGGCGTCAGCCCCCGATCATATGAGAGCATTACATCTGATTTACATAGAAGTAATAAATAAACATTATATTTCATCTTTTCTCTTATTCTAAGCCGAAATTAGTTTTTGTAATCATCTAAAATATTCCAGATGCAGTGGTACTGTCAGAGGATGTTTTGAATTGTAGTTATGGTTTAAGAATGAAAGCTTAATTGCGTCTATTTTTCTGTCATCAAATCTATACATTATCAATGCTTTTGTATCATAGCATGAATCGCTGTACTATCTTGTCTTTTTCTGGTTTAATTGCCAAAATCTGAACTTTTTGCTGATAAATGATAACACTTCTATGTAAATATACTTACTCCTGTTCAGATTCTGAATTTCCCATAAAAAATGCAAGTCCACTTCAAATTATCTCATCTATATACTTATATATATAAAGTCCTTCAATTATTTACACTTATATGCACTTCAATGCTATTCTCGTAGTGTAAAGAAATCATTTAAGAAAAGAATGCCAACATTGAATGAATAAGTAATTATCTTTTACAAGTGATCCGAGGCGTGGTAAATAAAAAGTGTACATTTATAACTTTAAATGTTAGCTCAACTGGATAGTCAAAAATACGATTTAATATACGATATTGTAAAAGTAGCCTTCAACTTTGGCATTGTTCGTTAGAAGAAATAAACGGGATCGATAAATTTCATCTCATGGCCATGCCTGATTTCTGAAAATCACAAAGCTGTATGTTATCCCAATGAATAGCTTTTTTTCTGCCTTTGAAACTATATATTTAAGAGCATATATATATATATATATATATATCGATAGTCCCAGTTAATATAACAGGCACTGTTGATTGTAGTATTTTGATGGTTTACTGTCACCAAAGAGTTGTATAAACCGCAGTTTATATAGCATACACTAGTCAATTGTTTTGTTGATTTAAAGCACTTTGTTATATTGTCTTTTGTAGAACTCTGTCAGATAAACAAACCAAATGGGGAATTAATCCGTAAGTGCATTTCTGAAAATGAAAGTGGCATCTAACCTCTTTTTGATGTAGTGCAAGATTATCAACAATATTTCATTTCTACACTTGAAAAATTCATCTCTTTTTTTTTTGTTAAACATAAACGCATCAAATATGTCAAACTTATATGTTACACCAGACACGTGTTTCGTCTATATATAAGACTCATTTCATTTCATTTAAACATATTTTATTTGTCATTACATATAACAAAAAGGATCAGACACAAGTTATCACAACTTAGATAGTCCTCTCCTAAATATAATAAGTTATAATATATAAATATAAAGACATGCAACAGCATATAAGACTCGTCATTGGCTATCGAATAAAAAATTGAAAGGCCATATCAAACACGAACTTGTAAAGTAATGCAAGCCAAAAATTCCGTAAAACTTTTGTAAAATACGGCAAAGGCCATCTATGCCTGAGGGTCAAATAAACTTAGTGTTTCTAGTAATTTAAACTTTGAAGTTTAATTATAAACATCAAATTTAGTGAAAATTACCATATAGCAATGATATTTCATGTCAACAATGATTGACTACTGAGCTGGTAATACCCAAGGGGACGAAACGTCAAACAGCAATACCCAAGGGGACGAAACGTCCACCAGCTATACCCAAGGGGACGAAACGTCAAACAGCAATACTCAAGGGGACGAAACGTCCACCAGCTATACCCAAGGGGACGAAACGTCCACCAGAAATAAACAAAAGTAAATTCTTCCAATGAGTGCATTCACGGGAGATCTGTTTTAACAAAGCATTCGTCTATTCGCTCATACATTTCTTGCTTTTCTGTGGTAGGCATAATAAGTGCCGTCACTAGATCCGTGCCTTTTCAGTTGAAATATTGAAATCTTCTCGTCAGTCACCTTCGACATGGTTGTTGATGGTGTCAATTTTGTTAAGGTATCTTCTTCACTCTTCTAGTCCTTCATAGGCTTCATATTGGTGAACTATTTGTTATTGGACGTTTAGAAAACAGTAGTCATTTTGATAAGTCCGGAATGATTCAGATCCGGTCAATATTATAAAAAGGAGCTATCCATCCCTCACCTAACAAATGTTTCTGATCTTATTGTCAGTCTTTTATACAGCTGCTCCATGAGTGCACGATAGACAAAGCCCATACCATTCGTAATAATTCCTGTCCTTAAAAGGATCTCAACTTTTATCAAATTTTTAAGTTTATATATTACGTACTCTAATGATGGAAAAATATTATTTTGTATAAAATCTGACTATAATGCACCGGCGTGCCGTAAATCTGGAAAATCAAAAGGTATTAAATTAAACACAAACATATAAATGGTCATATATCATTAAGAATAAAAAGGGGGTAGATAATTGTGTGAAATCAAAAGGATAAGTAACAGTTTTTTTTTAAAGAGAGTTTGCTTTCGTCACCCATCTTATATAAAACTTGTTGTCCTGATCAGTTGTGATGGTAACAGTTTCTATCTATCTGCTTTCGTTTTAAAACAAGTACCTTACCGGAGTCTGTATAGCTCATCTACGTAAAACAGACAATAACCCAATAAGGGAGCTACCATTTGATTTTTAGGGGGGGGCTAGGATGAAATTTGAAAAAAATAGGCAGGACAGGAGTTTTGAGTAAAAAAAAAGGCAGAATGACACACTTGCAAAAAAAAAAGTCGGGATAAACTTTTAAAAAAACAGGGAGGACAGGGATTACAACTAAAAAAATGCAGGACAAAATTTTTCGTCCTATCCCCCCATAAAAATCAAATGGTAGCTCCCTAATAGAGGAACAAATTTTTCATGGTAAATAGATCTTGGCGTGCAGATCAATTTTGCAATTGTATTTAACCTAGCTACTACAATAACCAGGAGCAATAACTCAAAAACGGGTTGGAAGATCTTTCTCCTATTTTCATGGTATATTCTTCTTTTTGAGCTGGTCATGTTTACATTTACACAATTTTGATACCGTAGTTTCAGGTTCTTGATATAAACCCAAAACAAATAATATAAAGCAAGAGTGGACACACTGAAATGTCTAGCCAGCTTAACTGATCATGATTGAATTGTGTGATCATCGTCTTAAAGATCAGTGTTTTACTACGTTCATCACATGAAATTAATATTAATATCCACGAAAAGAAGGTTAAGGTTATATGAAAACCCACAAGACAGACATGTATATCTTATGGTAATTCCATACAAATGTAGTTGACATATTGCTTATAGCATCTGAAAAACAGACACAACCTCAACATTGACCAATGAACCCTGCCGTGCAGACATGTACACCTGACAGTCATTCCACATATTGACTACAGTTTAACTACTGCTTATAGTATCTAAGAAACTTTGACAAAATCACAACAGTTCAACATTGACCAATGTATCATGAAAATGAGGTCAAGGTCACCTGAACCCAATCAGTTTTTGTCAAGCCTTCGACTTTTGTCGAAAAAGCGAGACATAGCGATCCTACATTGCGTCGGCGTCGTCCACAAATATTCAATCTGTGGTTAAAGTTTTTAAAATTTTAATAACTTTCTCAAACTATCCTGGATTTCTACCAAACTTGGACAGAAGCTTGTTTATGATCATAAGATAGTATCCAGAAGTAAATCTAAAAAAAAAAATCCTGTTTTTCCATATTTTATTTATCAATGGACTTAGTTTTTCTGCCAGGAAACATTACATTCACTCTGTGGTAAAAGTTTTTAAAATTTTAATAACTTTCTTAAACTATCCTGGATTTGTACCAAACATGGACAGAAGTTTGTTTATGATCAAAAGCTAGTATCTAGAAGGAAATGTTTGTACTCGTTTATCCATATTTTACTTATAAATGGACTTAGTTTTTCTTCCAGTTAACATTACATACAGACTGCAGTTAAATTTTTTAAAACTTCAGATTCATAAACTCTCCTGGATTTTTACCAAACTTGGACAGAAGCTTCTTACAATAAAAAAAATGTATCGAGAGGAATATTTTATTAAATTTTTTCCTCATCACATTTTTGTTGAGCCTGCGATTAACAGCAAAAGTAGGCGAGACACTGGGTTCCGCGGAACCCTTACGAATTTTTAACCTTACAATCATTCCACAAACCAAATATAGTTGACCTACTGCGTAATCGATAGTGATACATGGAATGAGGTCAACATGGTCAAGCAAGATGAAACTGTCTGACGAACATGTATAACTTGCAACGATTTTTAAACTAAATACAGTGATCCTACTACTCATAATAACTGAAACAAGAGTGGGACATAGGAACTCTGTTCTTTCATTGAAATAAAGACCAAAAACAATAAAAAAAAAACTTGATATTGATCAATGAACCATGAAATTGAAGTCAAGGACACCTGATACCTGCCAGACAGACATGTACACCTTACAATCATTCCATATACCAAATATAGTTGACCTATTACTTATATTACTTGAAAAACAGACCAAAAACTCAATATCATAACACTGACAAATGAACCAAGAAACTAAGGTCAAGGTCAGACGACATGCATCACTGACAATCATTCCATACACCAAATATAGTTGACCTATGACTTCTAGTACTTGAAAAAAGGTCTTAGCATTGACCATTGAACCATGAAAACAAGGTCAAGGTCAGATGATATATGCAAGACAGACATGTACACCTTATAATCATTCCCTACACCAAATATAGTTAACCGATTGCTTATAGAACTTGCAAAACACACCAAAACACAAAAACTTAAACCGATTGCTTATAGAACTTGCAAAACACACCAAAACACAAAAACTTAACATTGACCAATGAACCATGAAAATAAGGTCAATGTCAGATGAAACCTGCCAGATTGACATGTAGCGCTATCAATCATCATTATACACAACATATAGTTGACCTACAACTTGTCCATGAAAAGAGGTCGAGGTCAGGTGAACCCTGTCTGACAGACATGTAGACATTGCAAGGAACCCATATACCAAATATAGTTATCCAATTACTCATAACAAGGATTTGGATTTGTATAGTACTATACAAATCCTTGTCCTTAACAAGTGAGAAATTCACGATACATAAAAACTTTAATTTTATTTTAAGCAGTTGCTGAACCATGAAAATGAGGTCAAGGACAATGGACATATGACAGACGGAAACTTCGTAACATAAGGTAACTGCATACAAGGCCTAAGGCATCCAGGTCTTTTACCTTCTGAAATATAAAGCTTTATACAAAGATTACGCCGCCGCCTGAAAGTAATCCCCAAGTCAAGCATACTGTGACTAGCAGGCGAGACAAAATCCACTTGCTGAAAAAATTAAGTTGTAGGTTTATGCAGTCGCTCTTCTTACAATGTGGAAATGGAGTGTCGAGATCTAGCAAAGGATTCTAATTGCCTTTGAGAGTCTTGAACTTTCAACTCCCTCAACAGTTGACCCTAATGGATTTGGTTAATATTTTGCACCCAATAGCATCCTGTTTCGGAATTTATACATCCTTGGGTTACCCTTTATAGATATAAGACTTATTGATGAATATATATCAAGAATGCACTTTGGACGCAACAAATTTCTTTACTTTTTTTCCATAAAATTACTTCTTTTGCTGTGTGTTAAACACCTCACTGTGATTCTCAATTAAGAACGGCAATTAAAGGTCAATTTGATATTTTAGGAGACATGAATCAATACACAACACAAGTTTGCCTCTATGTGGTATACATTATCACATTCAACCCAAAGGAAACTGAAAAGATGCAGCTTTTTTCTACTGGATATCTTGAATTACAACCATCAATCAACAATTTATAAACGAGATGAATTAAATTTTCCTATTTTGAATATCCCAATTTCTGAGTAGCAATATTCCAGCAGACATATTCAAGGAGCATCCATTTGCTAGTTAATAATTTATTCCAAGATGTGCATTTCCTTTTAAAACTTCCTCGACATTAGTAAATTTGAGGTCAACCTGCAGTTTTATGGGCGACATCAGTCTTTTATGAATTATCTGCATCACATATAACCACTTGTCATTATGATGTTTGTTTTTAGGTGTTGGAACTGATGGCGCAAATTTCAAACTCTGGACTACACACAACTTAAGGAATGAAAACTACTCTTGGTCATAATGGTATAAACAAGACAATTTACGATCCTTTAAATACATAACCAGATGTCGTACCATTGTGTCATCTTATTGTGTAAATATCCCATGGAGAAAACTAGTGGAACTCAGCAGTTACCAATTTATTAGAGCTAGAACCACAAAGGTATTCACGAACACAAAATTAATGTCTTAACTTCCAACAGAGATTGGGTTATCAAGAATTTGTCAAAATTGAAACTCTCTAGAGACAGGATTTTCTACCCCAGGTAGCTGTATTTGGGCAAAACCTTTTGAATTTTACGGCCCTCAAAGTTGTTTTCAACAGCACTTGTAGACAAAACACACATCTGGCGTAAAAAAAGCCTGGCATCTATGAAGATTTTATTCAAATCTTTATGTTTGATCGTTGAAAATGATCTAAGATAAATATTTTACTCATGCAGCTTCAAATCCTGTTTTTTGACAGGTGGTAAGTACATGAGATAAGATTTTCAACAGCACATATTACTTGGATTTTGTTGTCAGTTTAAGTTTATTTTTGAGGTATTGCGATTACATTTAAAAACATTGTTTTGTATTTCAGAACAAATAGCACATTTAAATATAAGTTTAGAAATGTAGTGAACATTGTAGTGAACATTTCTCCTGAATGATTTGTGCAGCAACTGCAAATATCAAGAAGGAAACGTTTTTTACACGAACTATTACACTTGCCATCAAAGAAATTTGCTTTACAATATAAAACTATATAAAGTTTTTTGCTGTTGTAAATACCAATGGACCCGAATCACTTGCATTTGAGTTTTGAAAGTTGTACATCGATGGTTTATAGAAAAGTATTTTTGTAGGCCTCTGCGACTTTTGTGTGTATATATATTGGTGAAAATTATGACATATGTGCAAAGGCAACTTCCTTTGGTAATTTAGGAGAGTAGATTTGGCTCCACTTTGTTGTCATTTTTGTCCCTCTGTATATATTAAAGGCTGTGTCAGAATTAAATGCATGGGAGGTTGTATTTTTTAAACCCAACAACCCATAAAATATAAATTTTTATTTTACTAATAAATCTAACAAAATTCTAAGGTACTAAATACAACCAGTCGACCACCCATTTTTTAAAATTATTTTAATGCCTCCTGTCCCTACACAATAAACTGAATATATCACAAAGGTTTTCTAAATATTTGACAATTTCTTGCACCTAACCCATATGCTCTATTCAAAACCATAGAACCAAAATAAAATTCAAATATCCAAGAATCTACTATGATTGCATATCATTTAAATTGATTTCAGAGATTTTTGGAAAAGTTCAGATGATAGATGCCAAGTGATAGCAAAAGCTCATACTAAATTGTATCCACTGAAACTCAAAAGATACCAATAAATGCATACAAAACAAATGTTGACCAGAGAATAATATTTATTGTCTTGTTTACTGTTGCTGTTCTGTTGGCATGTTCCTGATGATATCTGAATCTCCTACAAATAGAAATAACGAGATGTATAATGTAGGTCAGTAAATTGTAAAACAATTCAAGTTTGATTATATATATTTAATATACAATTGAACAATAATTTATGGTAACAAAGTTAAATCTGGAACATTTAACAATGCATCTAAACTCGGACAATTTTGACCTCAACGTATTGCACGGACACTTGTCTGTTGCTGAATACTGTATGATAACATCCATATTATCTTTTTGTCTCCTTGTTGGGTTGCTGTCTCATTGATCTGTGTATACCACACATCTCGTTCTATTCAGGCTAACAATAAGACAAAATATATTGTTTTATTTTTAACTCCCCCCTAAACCCTTCATTAGGAAAGTTGATACTGAACTAAACAATTTGTAAAATTAAAACTAGTCCCAACTCCAGCACCCAATGACTGAACAACAGATCGTAAACAATGAGTTGAAAAACTATAAAGTTTTCATTTTTTATTTCGTTGCTATGGCAATACAAATCTAAATTTGAAATTCCTTTGACACAACTTTTGGAGTAATTATAACTTGTTTTTTTAGTTTAATGTTGCCATAGATATATAAACCTGGATATTTGATTTATATAGAACATACTCCAAAGTACTAACCACAGGAAGTACCCAGTTTTATTGTTACAATGGTATCACTAACCTGGATCTGTGATTCCTAGAGTACACACTCTGAAGTATTTACCACAGGCAGTACCCAATTCAATATTATTTCCTGTGTAATGATGGACACCTGTTTTGGCCAACATAGCATAGTATTCTATCTCACTTTTCCTGTAAACACAATTAGAAAGATTTAGTTTTAAGATAAAAATAATATTTATTTCTTGGTTAAAAAATTTAAGTTGCAATATAAATATATACATTGTTATAAGTATACAGCTACTAAGACTTTCTGTTTGTAATTAAATTTTAAGTTGATAGTCTTAGTTCAGCATATTCATGTATATAGTTGACATATTGTTTATAGAGAAACAGACCAAAGTATTATATCTAATTATTAACCATTGAACCATAAAAATAAGGTCATGGTCAAATTACCTGCATACTTTTCAAACAATCTTTATTTAAAAGGACATATTAATTGTAAATCCTGTATCACATCATTTACAACTAGGCCTCAAAACTATCTGTCCAACCAAACCTTAAAACCTATTTTGTTAGATAAGTCTAGGTATAAATAAACTAAGGCTGTATAGTAAATTTGAAAACTGCCAGTTATTTTTTTCTGAATTAAACCTTTGATTTGCTTACCATTATGAGGTTTACACACTTGGCTTGTCCTAGGTAAAGACATCTGAGTCATACAGCTGTTTCATATTAACAAGCTTTGAACAGAAAAGAAAACATCTGAAAGATCATGAATCCATCTTCACCATTTCAAATAATGGCTCCGGATTCAATCTCTATCAGTACACAAGTCTATTTAAACTGAGCTTGTGCAAAATTTCCTTCCTTTTTCATATAAATATATCTGTTGGAGTTTTAACCTTACAACTTTGTATCTTTCCCTTAGATTTTCAAGATCGGTTCTTTCTGAGTCGTGCCATTATTTAAAAAAAATTAAATCCAATTCTATTTAAATGAGTACAAGGGAGACAATCAACCAGAAATCTTTTCTTGTAGGCATAAATATTAATTTTTCTGGTCATATTCAATACAAAAAAAAACCTGAAAGCCAAGGTGATGCACATTTCTTTGTGATATAATCTTACAAGGGTTTGGCCTGCTTTTAAATGAAATCATAAGAGAAACTATACATGACGACTTACATTGTTTCTTAAACCTTAGATCTTTATATACCAGATGAGTTCCACATTATCAATGGAACCATTCTTTAGCTTTTAAATAGGCATGTCATTTGGCCTTTAAAAATTGAAAAGTTCCAAAAAATAAATTTTCATTTCAACAACTGCCTTCAATGGCCCCTTATTCATAAAATTCAGATAAAAAGAATGCCTACACATATCAATTTCTATAGAAAAGAGGACTAGGGGAGTTTCCCTTATTATGTTTAGACAGGTAATAATATTAACACAAATATACTGTGGATTCTTTATTTCGTGGAAATTTGATTTTGTCGTTTGGAAAAATCTGCAGCATATAGAAAATGTGTACTCAGTTGAACATTTAAATTCCTTGTTTAGCTTTACTTACAAAATCCACCAAATTTGTATCCCACGAATAATGAATAAACAGTATGTCTTCAAACCTAAATAATAATAGAGTGCAATGATCCATTAACTACATACCTTAATGGAGGGGTGTTGTTAGCAATGATCACCAGTTTAGCTTTGCCTTGACGGAGGGTCTTGAGGGTTTGTTTGTAACCAAGTACAAACTTACCACTCTTCATAACAAGACCAAGTCGAGAATTGATGTTCTCAATGTTCTTTTTCTGTAATGAAAACATTTACATTCTTATTTTCTACTTTGGTTTTGGACATATAGCACTCCATTATATACCCCACTTCTGAACCATTTTTTGACAAGCAGTATTCATGATGTTTATTTAGAAACTACCATCAACCAGCAAATATAATATCTTTTACTTTAGAAATAATATAAAAGGTATGATTAGTATGAACCTCCACTTGAGCAACAGGACAGGTCCCATACCTGGAGCAGGATATGCCTGACCTTCTGTAGAACCTGATATGATTAGTATGAACTTCACTTGAGCAACAGGGCAGGTCCCATACCTGGAGCTGGATATGCCTGACCTTCTGTAGAACCTGATATGATTAGTATGAACTTCACTTGAGCAACAGGGCAGGTCCCATACCTGGAGCTGGATATGCCTGACCTTCTGTAGAACCTGATATGATTAGTATGAACCTCCACTTGAGCAACAGGGCAGGTCCCATACCTGGAGCTGGATATGCCTGACCTTCTGTAGAACCTGATATGATTAGTATGAACTTCACTTGAGCAACAGGGCAGGTCCCATACCTGGAGCTGGATATGCCTGACCTTCTGTAGAACCTGATATGATTAGTATGAACCTCCACTTGAGCAACAGGGCAGGTCCCATACCTGGAGCTGGATATGCCTGACCTTCTGTAGAACCTGATATGATTAGTATGAACCTCCACTTGAGCAACAGGGCAGGTCCCATACCTGGAGCTGGATATGCCTGACCTTCTGTAGAACCTGATATGATTAGTATGAACTTCACTTGAGCAACAGGGTACCGTAGAAAGGCTTGTATAGTCCGCGGTTTTATTCTCCAAAATTGGACCTTCCAGACGGGGTGCGGACTATAGAGTACAATAAGCAAGAAATAAGAGAAAAATTTCAATTTCGCGGTCGAAGTTTGTTTACGCTCCGCCATCTTTGTTATTTCTATTGTAGAGGGCGCTCTTATCATTTTTCAAACTAATAATTTGAACTCATCCATATTAATAAGTTATTTCTATTCAATATCAAATTAATACTGATAAATATAAAAACTAAACCTTTCATTACAAATTTCTCGTTTCTTTTCAATGCATTGGTTGAAATAAACTGGTATCTGCTTGGTTGAAACGATACAAACATAGTGAAAAAGACAACCGTAAACCAGCTTAGAATTTGTAAACTACAAAACGTAATCGGTTATTGTTCGTTCCGTTTTGGTGTTTCATACTGACTAATATGGTTTGTATTAGCTTAAGACCCTTCAAACATTAATGTGATAGATATATTAAAGACTGTTTTACAAAAGGATCGAACTGTTTTACTTTCAAAGTCGTATTATAGTGATATCTGTTATGTACGGATTTCGACTCTCACCGGTTAATTTCTTCTTTTACACGTGCTTTTTAAACTTCCTGTTTAAACATACACAAATTTCTAAATTGTTTTTTAAGTGAATGAAACTTATTTTAACAATCATGAAGCGTTCTAGAATCATTTACAAGCAGTTTCAGCTTCTGTTTGATGATGGAAAACAGGTTTTTCCAAGAAAATACCGCAAACGACCGCACAGAATTTGAAATTACCGGAGTTTCATTAGACCTTTTCTAACAGTTACAAAAAGTTTTTTTACCTAAAATTTCGTGGGGAGAAGGGGGTGCGGACTATGTACCACTGCGAACTATACAAGCCTTTCTACGGTAGGTCCCATACCTGGAGCTGGATATGCCTGACCTTCTGTAGAACCTGATATGATTAGTATGAACCTCCACTTGAGCAACAGGGCAGGTCCCATACCTGGAGCTGGATATGCCTGACCTTCCGTAGAACCTGATTACAGTCAGAATTTGTGGTGGGTTTTGTGTTGCTCAGCGCCATCTTAATAGTATCTTGGGTATTGTTTTGTAGATTGTTGTCTTTTTCATTTTATTTTTTTGTCATGATTTTGCTATCATCATTTCAACTTACGGTTTTCTTTTGTGGTGCCATTTTTTCTTCTTTGGATGAAGTCTGTCAAAAATCACTACAAAAAAGAAAATTTATTACTAACAAAAGTAAAACATGCCTCATAAAAACAGTTTTATTGTGAACCTCGGTCAAACTGAAAAATAATTGCTAATTTTTCATGTTTTTTTAAAAGTAAGCAAAATTTCCAGCAGTTGTAAACGAGTTACTTTACTTATTTTATATTTATGTTTGATACTTTTGTGAATTACTCACTTTGTATTTGTTTGGCCATTTGTATATCAAAATTGTTGTTCCCTAACCCAGGATAAAGGGGGGGTTCCAACTATGTCCCCATTCAAATGCATTGATCTATTGATCCCCCCCCTGGATCCGCCACTGACCCCATTTCCAATGTTTTGCGCACATATAAAGAAATACGCAGGTGTTTTTGAAAGATTTTGGCAATTATGCAAGATTTATATGAAACGCATGTGCAGTCATAAAATATTTGTTAGAAAAATTGTATAGGCATGATCTCTCAAGCTAATTCATGTAATTGCAAACAATTGTTTTTATAATGAGGGGCCGGATGGGTTATTTTCGTTCTTTGTGATCGGCGCATTTTCGCTATCGTGATTCGTTTTTCTACAGATTTTTTTTTTTTTATATTTTCGTGATCCGTGATCATGGAAATTTATTTTCTGTGAATCGTGATTGACAAAAAAATCAACTTGTGAATCGTGATGAGACCCCCCCCCCCCATCAGGCCCCTCTATAATATACAAGGATAATAAGGAATGGTCATATCATACATAGTGGCGAAAATGTGTCCCCCATGATACAAGAACAACTTGATTTCCTCTCGAGTTTGCGTTCATTTTCAAAACATTTAACCAATGTTTTGAAGAGAATTCTTTTATCAAACATTTTTTTTTCATATAGTAAACTTGCTGAAACCTACATAAAGTTTGAAATATTCGAATGTAGGTGGAAATGAACGAATTTTGCGGCGAATATGCGTCACCCACTCTACCTTTATGAACCTAGTGCCGTAGTGGTTGTCTAATTGTGGATATATTTTCTACATCTTTTTGCTGAGACGGCTACCTGCACAAAAATTTTAAATAGTCTTTCAAGACGTCATAGTTATTAGGACTACCATGCTACTACTACTATTGCTAGAAATAGCAAAAAAGGCACATACAAAAAAGGGGAAGTCACAGCCGTCAGAAAAAAAAATGGACTAGAAAGTACAAATGAAAGGCCGTAAAAAATGAGCACGATCACCAAGGGTCACCTATAAACTCGTCAAAAAGAGAATGATTCCATTAAGGTTTTTTTTTGTCCTTTAATAAGAAATATATTATTATTAACTTAATTAAGTATTTCAATATCATTTTTTTAAACCCAGGAAAAATGACTCCATATGCCAGTTTTACTAAAAATAATTCATCTTGTTTTATATATTGTTGAGGTTGTGCAATAATATCAACATTTTCCATTTTAACAGTTCTAACGGAACACGTCTTTACCTTGCGACCACGAGGTTGAAAAGGATAGTTTCCCGTGATGCGTGTGAAATTTTCGATTTCCGGAAGAAATTTTAAGTTTTCTCCCTTGACTGTCGGGTTTGTGCAGCGTTACAACAGGAAACGACAATAATTACGACTGAAGAGTCAGTCTACATTCCAGCGATGGCGGCGAAGGCCTAAAATTGGTGTCTTCACGTTTTCTTTAATATTTAGCAGAGCTTTAGAGTTTTAAGTTGTCACAATGTTTGTGTATCTGAGCAAGAAGGTGAATACTTTTTATTGACCTAGAAAAAACGTTTGTTACCAGAACTGAAAACATTTCGTCAGGGAAAATCTTATTGGTTGCCAATGAAGCTTTTATAAATACTAAAATAGTTTAAAGATAAAACAATCTTTTCAATAAAAGTCCCAGAACTAAGAGAGAAAATTTTAAATGTGATGTAAATAGATATCAAATAAGATAAGATTTTTTTGTATTTGAACTTATCCAACACCGGCAACAGGCTAAATAGTAAATGAAGATGTATAATCTGCTGTAGTATAAAATTTGATAATTTTTAGACATTTACAAATCTCTGAATTCAGTTTGTCCAGTAAGGAATCCATGACAACTAACCCCACTTTTTCACCAACTCGCCCTACTTATGAAAAAGGGTAAACTCATGTTGAATTTAGTCCTGCCAACTCGCCCCTTTTATGAACATTTGATGAAAAAGGGTAAAATCCCGTTGAATTTGGCCCTGACAACTCGCCCCACTTATAAAAGAGTAAAAGCCCGCCAACTCGCCCCACTAATGAAAAAAAGAATTAAGCTGTACTGAATTAAGCAACTTGCCCCACTTATAAAAAGCATCATCATGAGCATTGATTTTCAATCAGAATCATGTATTATTTTTTATTTTCATTTGTATTATTATTGGTTTTTTTTATTGTTATTTTAGCAGTACAGTTGGTGAGATTGTGTAGATTAAACTATCTTTCATAAGTGGGGCGAGTTGGCATGACTAAATTCCTAGGGATTTTTTCCCTTTTTCATAAGTGGGGCGAGTTGATGGAAAAGTTGGGCAATTTGGTCTGGGGCGAGTTGTCTTGCTTCCTCCGGTAAGTCTTTTGTTCACTTAAATGAAAGGACTTACCGGATGAAAGAAATTGCACGTAAGTACACTCATACAGGTGTAATGATATCAATCGAATGCAAGTTATTGAGTTACCTGGTCGATTTGTAACTCAGACGTTTCGTACCTGTTGTAACAATTTACATGTTCATACTGACTTTGATTGCCCACGAAAAAGTAATGTCAACAAGAAATAATTATTGTTAACTAATTGCATTAATTAAATGTATTTCCAAACAGGAACACAATTTCATAAATATTTTATATGCAGTTCAGAAGGTGGTACTTTAAGTAGAAAAGAGGCATGTAATCAGGTCAAAGTAGATACAAGTGATTGTTAGGGTAAAGGTTGTTTCTTGCCTAGCCGATGTGTAACTAGGTACTTTCATAACTGACATATTTTGTAACTGTTGTAATAATATGTGATTATATGAGTTTTAGGTTAGGGGAGAATTGTAGAATAAATATTTGGATTATTGAATATTAAAAACACTTGATATGGAACTTATCACTACAGAAGAGTGAAAAATCAGGCTTTTATGTCAGTAAAAACGTCGAAACATAGGACAAAGAACTGACGGTTCTGAAAGTTAAAAGATATAATCGAGTAAATTAATATTCTTACGGAAGTCAAAGAGAACTTGAGTTAAAAAACATGCACACTTTAAATCTGCCAGTGCCAGTTAAATCTATAAACATGATCAAGTTTGTCAGTTAATTGAAAGTATAAATATGATAGTGCAAGTTGGGCATGATGTTTCAATATTCTTGTTTTACCCCTGTCCTGAACTTTGTACATACATGAAGTACACATTTTTTTGAGATTGATCCATAGCTTAAATATTGTTGGGCTAACAGACTTTGTTTTTGTTTTTTAGATTGCCATACCTAACAACACTAAGTTGAAATATGTTTCATGGAATAAAGATCAAGGATATATTGCATGTGGTGGTGAAGAAGGACTTCTTAAAGTCCTCAAGTTAGAAACTGCTTCAGGTATGTTTGGGGCTTCTTTAAGTCCTCAGCTACAGGTATATTTTGTACATGTACGTTGAAGACTTCTCACATTCCTCTTTAATCTAGAAACAGTTTCATGTATGTTGGGGGTCAGGCTTTAAATTAAGAATTGAATGCTTCTTTTTGTAAATTTATTGGGGTGTAAAAGGGTTGACCAAAGTACATTTTGTATGAAGCGTTTCATTCTAAAAATTCTAAAAATGTGCACACGGCCAACGCTTTTATAACCCTATAAAATTACTAAAAGTAGCAATCAATACTTAAAATTACATTTTTTTGCTACATGTAGGATCGTGAAAACATGATTTCTATCAACTTTTTCTTTATTTTACCTGTGCACTTTATTGTGGAAGCTCGTGTCATCGTGAATGTTACATTTCATTTTGAAATGAAGGTCAGAATGATGCAGATTTCTGTTAGCCAATCAAAATAGCGTATTATAATGAAACATACATGTAATGTAATTATTATTATTTGTTAAAATTGTAATCATTATGGAGAGGAAGGAAATGTTGACTTATCAAATGTGTGTTATATTTAGTTTATTTAACTCATATAGTCATACATAAAGTACATAAAAAAGATAACTGGTATTACACTAAATATTAAACAATACAACAGGCAACATCTGACTTCTTTGAAAAAATAGATGTGTAAACAGCAAATGGTCCAGATCTATATCGACTGAATTAGTATAGACACAAATTGTGGTGAGGTTAAGTCAGTTTTACATGTGCACAGACACCTTCCTTTGCTTATCTAGACCTTATCTTGTACAGCACAATAAAAAGTCTGCACAGTCCATCTAAATATATATACATGTATTAACCTTACATCGCTTAAAGCTATTTTCCTTTATGGAAAAACAAGACAATTCTTATATTTGGTTTATATTCTTTAAAAATATCATTTGTATAATTTTACTTTCAGGAAAAGATGCTAAAGTGAAAGGACTTGCAGCTCCAAGTAACCTGTCAATGAACCAGACACTGGAAGGACATAGTGGTAAGATAGTATTGTTAGACTTTTTTCTGTTAGCTATATATATAGCCTTTTAATGAATTGATAACTTTGAGGACTTTTTCTTTTAACTGAGTACATGTAATATAAAAATTTGGAACTAATTTCACTGCTAATTTTTTTTTATGCACCAATCAGATTCAAGTAAATCTCCATGAATATGCATAGAAAAATAAAGTGCATATTACTATACACAAAATTAAGGTTTTCAAGTAATAATTTTAAAGTTAGATTCAATATTCAAAATATTTAAACTTTTATTATAAACATAGTAATTAAATAGATGATTTTTACTATATACAAAATAATCCAAAACTCTGCTACATGTACATGCAATAAACTTCCTATGAATGAAACACTTACAGGACCCAACATGTAGTGTGTTCTGGTCCCAGTTTGGTATTCAAAGCTTGTGTTGTGGGGAGATATCAATTCTGATCACAATTCACATGTTCAGATGAAAAATCATGAAAACATTTATCTAAATCATGAACACTTTGAGGTAGTGTACCAAAATTAGGTTTTACTGAAGCATGCTTCTTAAAATGTATAACAAGAGACTTAAAAATTGTCCTCACTTTTGTTTGAGTTACATCAAGGGTATTTTCTAATACCATATGAAAAAACATTTGAATAAGTACTTCTTTAAGGATGAAATGATAAAATATTGAGAATAGGATTATTATTTCTGTATATATATTAAAGGTGCTGTTCAAGTTGTAACATGGAATGAACAATACCAAAAACTGACCACAAGTGACCAACATGGTCTTATTATTGTTTGGATGTTGTACAAAGGTCAGTATTATAAAAAAAAATAAAGAGATGTGGTATGATTGTCATTAAGATAACTATCCACCAGAGACCAAGGACGAGACTAAATTTCACTGTACGACCATTAACAGTAAGCAAAACCCATACCTTATAGTAAGCTATAAATCCTGACATGAAAAAAATGTGAAACAATTCAAAAGAGAAAACAAATGACCAGATTTGATATCAGTCTTATAATTGTTATATAGGATTTGCCTATTGTTTTTACATATATTTACAAATTATACAGATGCTGTTATATTGATATTCTACATTTTAGTAAAAAGAATGGATGAATCTTTTAACATTTAATTTTATCGACAGTATAAAGAATGAGAACATTCAAGCTAGCTTTGTCCTTGATAATACAGATTTTTTTTTACATGGTATGGCACAATGTATCAATCTACACTAAGATATCATCCTTGCCCCAGAAAACTGTACTCTTAATGGAATACAAAGATATATTAAAACGAAAAAATAAAATTTTGCAATTTATTCTGTAAATGTGAAAATTTTAGCTTAGTGGTTATTTTCCCTTATTTTGGGATTATGTTTTATGTGCTAAAATATCATTAAACAAATTGTTATTTAACGAGCGAACTTAACCCCTGCACAAAAAGTTTATTCATTGCAATCATGAATGTACCAATTTGAAAAATATATACGTTTTCAGTGCTTATGAACCTGTTAACTATTCAGTTTGTATTAAGTACATATCAATGTTGTTGTATTGTTATAGGAATGTGGTACGAGGAGATGATCAACAACAGGAATAAGTCTGTTGTACGTAGTATGGGATGGAACGCCGATGGACAGAAAATATGTATTGTTTATGAAGATGGTTGGTATACTTTATTATAATTATTAATAAACATAGGTTTCAACTCCTTCAGGCAAAGTTGACCTTAGATGGATTTAGCTATGTGTTTTTGGTCTCATATGGTCAAATTTCTCGTCATGTATGCAGATTTTTATGCATCATTGGTTTTCAAATTTTGGGTATGAGCATTCTTGATGAAGGTAAATCAGACAAGCACTCAGGACAGGCAAAATTAATAAAGTGTTATTTTGAATTCTTCAGAACATGAAGGGAATGTTATATTTAATTTAAGATCAACAATTAGAAAGTCATTACATTTCATACAGTTCATATTTATTTTCTTGTTACATGTTTTTTGTCACGGTTATAAACAGATAAGTTGAGATTGACTTTTCAGATTTTCTACAAACATATCTCGTGCAATTTAATATTTCTCCACTCTCTACAGTTGTATCACCGCTATAATTTATATGCAGGTGCCGTTATAGTTGGATCAGTAGATGGTAACAGGATATGGGGCAAAGAATTAAAAGGACAACAGTTAGCTCATGTTGCTGTAAGTACCATAATTAAAATGATTGTTGGGATCAATTTTAGTTCATATGGAGAGAAATTTAATAATACATATGTAACTATCTTAATTTTGTTCCTTTATTTAGAATGGTGAAAAACTAGAACTTTTCCTGTGTTGTTTATTTGCTTCAAATTCCAGATTTAGATCAAACTGAGAAAAGTTTCATCATTTGGGAATACAGAAAAATTGAGAAAGGAAACTGTGAAAATAAAAGCTCGCCGTCAGGATTTGCCATTAAAGTCATACAATTTAAACTCTGCAAAAACTTCCATTTTTCATTGTATTCACTATGAATCAAAGAAGATATGGATTATACATGTACGTCAATGAGGCAGCAATGACATATGTCAATACAAATCTATAGGTCAACATTAGCTTTTATGAATAAAAGGAGATGTTGAGTATACAATGAGATAGCAATCCAGTGAATGAAAAAAAGGTTTAGTCTTTGGGACCAGTTATAAATATGACAAACCTGATGTAATGGGAAGTGGAAATTGTCAATAGCTATTAGTCAAAACAATGTATAACAGTCTGCAGGCCATACTGTTAAATTAATTATCTTACGAGTCCACATTCATATAGAACAATCTCTAATGTTGGTAAGTTGAGTTTTATGTGCTATTTCTATTTCTGAATAAATTCTTGTAATTCAGTGGTCAGCTGATGGGAAGATTTTGTTGTTTGGTATGACAAATGGAGAGGTACATATTTATGACAACACTGGAAATTTCATTGTAAGTATATGGTTTGTTTTACTTTATATATTTTAGACACAGAATAAAAGAGCTTAATATTTTTTGCTTATCACAAAGCCCAAAACTGAGCTGAATAATTACAAATTTACATTGAATTTAGATAGAATTACTGTATTGCAATGACTCTTCATTATAGTCTGACAAGTAAATATAAAGTCATTTTATGTTTAACCAGGAATAAAATCTGACTTGTTCATTCATGTATATATTAATGACTGACTCGGTTCAGACACAATTCATGGTTTCCTTATCCAAGGTCATAGCTAATCAAGTACATGTGACTTAAGTTTATAGTATATTATTGTTTGTAAGTTTTCTAATGACATGACGATCTTGACTACTTTATAAGCTGAAGAAACTTCTACCATTATTACTGCACAAAAACAGCTATTGTTGGCAAAACATAATATGAGCTGAGTCAGATAGAAAAATAAATATTAATACATCTGTTATCCTGTTCGGGTTGAAAAGAATTTCTATGCAAAGTCTGTAACCGTTTGAAAATTGAATTTTTATAAGAACCCTGCAAAACAGAATAAAATTCATCTTTTATTTCGTATTTGAATGTTTCGAAATCAATCAAAGTCTTATACATGTACAGGTATGTGTGCACTTGCATACGGTCAATTTCTATCAGACGCAGCTCATGTATAAGTGTCCTTATGTAAATAATTTCTGTGCTTTTCACAGCTTGATTTCTCTTTTTTCAGTCTAAGGTACAGGTGTATTGCCTGTCTGGTGTGTCTGGTGCCCTACACATTGCAGGACTTCAATGGTACAATGGTGTACATGGATACGTAGAACCTAACTGTCCCAGTCTGGCCATCTGTTTTGATTCTGGTAGATGTCAGATCATGAGAAGTGAACTAGATGAAAGTAAGTCAACAATACATGGGACTGAGAATCATTAATCCGGGCAATTTGCCATTCCAATATTAAAATGTAGCCATACGGTTGCAGCATAATTGTTTATTCAAGGGAATATTTTGATACAAACATAAATCTAAAAAATCAGAAACGATAATAAAAAATAATTTTTTTATATATAGTATGGTAAATTTTACTAATTTTGCTTCATATTGTCCATGGAACATACCATAAATTCCAAAATTTTTGCATTCAATTATTATTGCGATTGTAAGGGCGGTTCCATAAAAACATATATGGGACCCAGGGAAGGCAACTTAAATTTGCCACTATGGGTGGGTTTGAAATAGTGTGTTTAACGGGTTTAAAAATTATGCAGGACTCTAAAATCGCTTCTGTGTGTGGTCACTCCGTTTTCAAAGTGCCTTCCCTGGGTACCATGTATGTTTTAATGGAACAGCCCTAAAACAATGTACAAAAATTCAAGATTAATTATCACAATTTCAGAAAATGTTCCATACAAATAATGCTTTCATAATTTATGATGTAACTTTTTAGTTTTTGCGAAACCTATCGTGTGGCAATTTTAACAATAATTAAAACCTCTAAACAAAATCTGAATTTACAGTAAAAAATTTTCACCTAAACTATGTGTACCTTGCATCCTACTATCATAAACTGTCCTGTTCACTATTGTTTATCCAATCAAAAGGTCAATGACAAGGGAGGTAATATGTCTTTTATATTTTAGATCCAGTACTGATAGACACTGGTATGCAGGTTCAACAGATAGCCTGGAACCATACTGGATCTGTGTTGGCAGTGGCTGGATCACAGAGAGCAATGGGACAAGATAAGGAGGTCAATGTGGTTCAGTTCTATGCTCCATTTGGTGAGGTAAATACAGTATGAATTTTGTACAGTAGTTTCCTCACTGAAGGCCTTGAGGAAGTAAATGTCACTTAGCACTAGAGTCAGTTTTAAGTATAAAATCCAGTATTTAAATTCAGCCTAAAAAATGGACATCAGTGGGTCTAGAGTAACAGTAAGTTCCCTTTGAATTTGGTTTTCTACAAATAAATGTGTAATCAATGGCAGATTAAGTGAGGATGTGAAAGGTGATGGCTTCACTTTGATGGAAATAGTATCATTGTGTGCAAATTTTAACGTGAAGTGTTGATTTAGACCACTTGAACCGAAGATAAATAATTTGAGTGTATAAAGCTGAAAAACTGAAAGTAGGACCCTATAAAATCAATATGTAGGAGAACCTAGTAATATTAAAGTGTTCTGAGAACATATTATATTTTATTTCAGCATTTGAGGACCCTGAAGGTACCTGGTAAACAGATAGCCTCATGTTCATGGGAAGGTGGAAGTTTACGTATAGCTTTAGCTGTCGACAGCTTTATTTACTTCGCTAATATTAGACCAGATTATAAGGTATTTTATAATTAAGAACTTCAAAAGATTTTATGATATTTATGTTCTAAAAATGGAACAGTTATTGTTTGTTTACACTTTTAATTTCAAGAATAGTGATAGTGATAGTGTTATTTTTTTTTTATTTGATTGAAAGGAGACATGGGGTAGTAAACATTAACAAAACAGCAAACCAACAACATTAAATGACCAAAATAGACAATTCTCAGTCACATCACAGTACAACATGGCATAAGTGGGCTTGAGGCTTGATTTGTTAAGAATTTACATGTGTTACCACAGCAATATCTGAAGGCTGTAGAAAGACTAAAAAATATGGGCCATAAGATATTACATAATAGTCATGGAGGTTGCCAGTAACCTATGAATGAAATTTTACAACAACAAAAATTTCTTACTGTTTTTATACGACCGCCAAAAAATTTTTGTGGTCGTATATTGGTATGATGTTGGCGTCGTCGTCCGAAGACACATTAGTTTTCGCACTCTAACTTTAGTTTAAGGGAATGGATCTCAATGAAATTTTACCATAAGGTTCAATACCACAAAAGGAAGGTGGGGATTGATTTTGGGGGTTATGGTACTAACAGTTAAGGAATTAGGGGCCAAAAAGGGGCCAAAAATAAGCATTTTTGTAACTTCCAGACATAACTTGTGTGTAAGTATATGGATCTCTCTGACATTGTACCACAAGGTTCCATATCACAAAGGGAATGCTGGGATTGATTTTGGAGGTAATTGCCTCCAAATTTTAGGAATTAGGGGCCAAAAAGGGGCAAAAAACAAGCATTTTTCTAGTTTCATGACAATAACTTGTGTGTAAGTGTATGGATCTCTCTGACATTGTATCACAAGGTTCCATATCACTAAGGGAATACTGGGATTGATTTTTGGGGGTAATTTCTTCCAAATTTTGGGAATTAGGGGCCAAAAAGGGGCAAAAAACAAGCATTTTTCTAGTTTCATGACAATAACTTGTTTGTAAGTGTATGGATCTTTATGAAATTGTACTACAAGGTTCCATATCACAAAGGGAAAGCTGGAATTGAGTTTGGGGGTAATTTCCCAAAAAGTTTAGGAATAAGGGGCCAAAAAGGGGCAAAAAATAAGCATTTTTCTAGTTTTCAGACAATAAATTGTGTTCAAGTGTATGGATCTTTCTGAAATTGTACTGCAAGATACCATACCACAAAGGGAAGGCTGGGATTAATTTTGGGGGTAATTCCCTCAAAATTTTAGTAATTAGGGGCTATAAAAGGGCAAAAAAACAAGCATTTTTCTAGTTTCAGGACAATAACTTGTGTGTAAGTGTATGGATCTTTATGAAATTGTACTGCAAGGTTCCATATCACAAAGGGAAAGCTGGGTTAGAGTTTGGGGGTAATTGCCCTAAACGTTTAGGAATTAGGGACCAAAAAGGGACCAAAAAACAAGCATTTTTCTAGTTTCCAGACAATAACTTGTGTTCAAGTGAATGGATCTCTCTAAAATTGTACTGCAAGGTATCATACCACAAAGGGAAAGCTGGGATTGAGTGTGGGGGTGATGAATCATAAGGGGGTTCAAAAAATTTGGTGGGGGGATTTTTTTTTCCTTTTTTTTCTTTAAAATTTTCCATTTAAAATGGTTATTTCTGATTTATATATAAAAGCAAATAATAATGATATGGTTTGAATAGCATACATGTGAACCTCTTGACAGGAGTACAATAATCCCGTTTTCAGGAGTCTCCTCCAGACCTCCTGTTGAAGAGGAAATAATCCCGTGTATGAAATTTTTCATGAATGAAAAATTTCTGCCCAACATATCATCTCAGGCATCTGGTGTAACTGACATTACCTGAAGTTATATTTTACCTGTAAATCAATTAACATGCATAATTATATGGCTTCACTTGTCAGCTTGGGTGTCAAACATACTGGTAATCAACAATTTTCCCACGGTTTATTCCTTGAATGCCAACATCCTTTGATCTACCGTCAATTTACCTGTAAAATTATGTTGGCGTTCGAGGAATAGGTGTAAGTAGTAATCACAACAAAAGTGCATGCTTATCAAAACAATCATACTAATTAAACAGATAGGTAAATTACAGGTAGCTAAATCTAGTTCATGTTTGTCAAGTTCTTGAAAATCAATATTTGCTGTTACTGCTTGAACAAATATGGATTCTCTTAAAATAAAACTTTGAAAAGTGTTGCATCACAAAGTCCATATGTGCATATTGTCAGGAATTCCAGTTTGCACAAATTTTACAATAGACTCTTTGGACTTTGATAGTTTTTTTTTTCTATAGTTTTTCTATAGTTGTTTGTGCTGTTATATCCTCCCATATTACTTGATGGAATTTTTTGAAACTTTGTATCTCGTGTTAGATTACTATGTTTTATTTTGTTCAGTTGTTCGGGATATTTTTCTTGGTTATAATATTACACCTTTTTTATTGTAAGTGATTCATAATATATTGTTTAGGTGTTATGTTTGCAACTCATCGGAATTCTTGTTACCCTATTTTATGGATTTTCTTGAATCTTTGTAGAGTTGTGGAAGATATTTTCATACTTTTTTCATATTATAAAAAGAAGAAATAAATCTATTTTGAATAATATATTATTTATTTGTACACAGTGCACACAGAAAACAATACATATGACATAAGCAAACATTTAGCAGATTGACAAAAAGCACTACATATGTGATCTGATAACAATTGTTGAATAGTTTATACAAGCACTTTTCACATTTAACGGTCTATTACAAGTGTAAAAGATACGATGCTGAGTCTGCAAACTGTACAGTTGTCATCTCTCTGTTGGCATGTCGCTGTTTCAGGTTACCCAGTCTGGTCTCAATTTCTCTGTATTTTCTTTTTCTGTTGATTCGTTTACCACCGGCGGCGTACTGCAGCATTTGACATCTGGAAGCAGCTTCCTGGCGTTGTAACAGCTCGATCAACTTGTAGATATTTGGGTGTGGAGTTTGGACGATTTTCTTGATCTTTGAGTGCCACCCCTCTAAGTTGTTGGTTGTTCTTGGTCCTACAGTGTTGTAATGGTTCCACAGATGACGGTTGCCTTCTACCCAGTACTCGGTCACGTAGTCAGTAAATCTTGCGGTGTTGATGTCTGTATCTGTATCCTCTAAGTCTTGGAGAGCTTGAAACCAGACGTCCTCTACCTCCTCAGTTGGTACCATTGGAAGAACTGCTGCTCTTCTCACCAGTCTGTGGATGTCCTCGTTGTTCGAATATGGAACTTGCAGGCCACACTCTTGAGTTTTCCGCCAGATACACTTGGTGTAGTGGAAAAAGCAACCTTTCTTGGTGATGCCAGGAAACACTGTAGAGGCTGCATTGTGTGCTGCTGTCTCGTAGTCAAGTACAATAGTCTCTGGTTGAAGTTGCAGTTGGTGTTGTTGACAGTAATCTTTAAGTAGTTGGAAGAAACGGATGTAGGTTGCCTGGTCTTTTCCTGGTAGTAACGCAAAGACGAGTGGGTACATAGCTCCATCCACAAAGCTGTGTAGGGTGTATAACTGGTAAAAAGTAGAGGGACAACTGTAAAATATCTAATCTCCTTTTTTTTAGTTTGAAATAATTGTATCTAACTAAAATTACTTTAATATGTCTTATGTTAATACACATTTCCATTCCCAAAATATCTTTCTATTTTAATAAAAAAGTAATAGAAATGTTTTAATTTATTGATTTCTTTAAAATTCATAATAATTTTAACCCCAAAATCTACTATTTTTTTTTTATCAAAAAGTGTTAACATGTTGCAATTAAATACTTATAAAAACATTTAAATAGTTATAAAAACACCTTTTGTTATTCTATAAACATCTATTGAAATATTTTTGTTGGCGTTCAAGGAATAGGTAACATATAAAATGTTGGCATTCGAGGAAGACACCTTTCCCACATGCAAATAACAATAGGTGTTTTGATAAATAATTTGTTTTTATAACAATCGAGGTTAATTAGAATTTCACCTAAGATTTACCTGTATTTTTTTTAAAACATAACATATTTGGTACACTATTTATGGATAATACCTTGTTTATTTCTTTTTTCATCGAAGAAATATTTGAAAATAAAGAATAATTATGATAAATAGATTGGAGTAAGATTTATTTTTAAATTTTTGAATTTGTAACCTTAAAGAATTGTCTGCTGTACAATTAAATCGTGATATAAATAATATTATAAGATTAACCAAGTATAATCTTAAGATGTGGAATAAAAGTATACTCTTAAAATATAATTACTTGGACCAATAATCAAAGATGTAAAATAATGGGTGAAAACTGTTAACTTTACTTCAAAGCATGAGCAATCAGATTTGATTAATTTTAATTGACTGAGTTAGAGATTGGTGATGCAGCCTCCCACCTTCTTCTCGTGGAATAGATTGATAAACTTTAATAGACTTGTATACAGTGATTGTCTAATGTATGTGCTACAATGTGTGATTTGATTTAGTGCTGTAGTAAAATTTGTGTTATATTATACTTGCTTGAATCTTCAGTTGAATTTATGTTATAAAAGAAATAAAATAATTTACTTATATTTGTTTTAATTTCTTTCATATTTATTTTGTTTAAAAAAAAACAGAATTCATACAAATGCAAAAATAACTTATTACCTGTCCTAATAAAAAAAAAAAAACACTGGTCAATTAACAGTTGATTAAAAATGTTTGTACAGTATAATCCTTTGTTTGCACAAGTTTTCCCCCTATTCCCACATGAAATATTAACTTTTCTTACCAGATTTATAAAAAGTGGGAATAGAGGGAATGAACCCTGCCGTTGTGTAACAAAAACTGTGTATTTATTGGGTTACTTCCCTTGATTTATCCTGTTTTAAGTTACTTTCCTTTTAATAATGAAAATTTTTAAAAGAATATAAATAAAATATAAATTGAACAAATAATCATAAAAGGATGGTAAATAAATGATTTTAAATGTCTTAGGACAAATAAAAAAATAATAATTTGAAAATTATTTGAGGATTCTATACTTCCTTTCAAGGCTTAAATTGAAATTTATATAATAACTATGACCCTTCTTCACAGTTAGAATGATTTTCTGAGTATGCAAACAAAAGCTATTTGCAGATAGTAAAACAAATGATCTGGTTGCAATGATTGTTTTATAGAATATGAAGTAAATAACTTAAAGAACATACTGAAACAAAAATGTTAGATTGAACATGTAGAATATAAAGATGGAGAAACTTTATAAGTACAAGGGTACTATAAACATAATAAATTGGATGGAAAGTTGAAGAAAACACACTTTAAAAGACCATTTTTACAGCACACGGTTACATTTACGACAAAATTTATGTCAATTAAAAACCTCCTGATCTGAGTCCTAATCTCCTGACCAAAATTTCCCAATCTCCTGATCTGAGTTTCACAGTCCATCACATGTATGAATAGGTAAATTAAAAAATTATAAGTTCTTAGACCACTTTCATTCTGTGTCAGAAACCTATGCTGTGTCAAATATTTCATTACAATCCAAATTCAGTGCTGTATCAAGCTTGAATGTTGTGTCCTTACTTGCCCCAACTGTTCAGGGTTCGACCTCTGCGGTCGTATCAAGCTGCGCCCCAGCGGAGCATTTTATTAAATTATATAAATGTGGAAATGTTGTCACAGACAATATTCAAATTCTTTTTCATCTATTGATGATTGTTTATTGGTTGTTTAATGTTGTATCATCAAATTTAATTTTAATATAATTTTTATTTTAATGGAATGATGAAATATGTCTTTTATGTATTTCAGTGGGGATATTGTTCTAACACTGTGGTGTATTCCTTCACCAAACCAGAGAGAGTTGAGCATTGTGTTATATTTTGGGATACCAAGAATGGAGAGGTAAAGATTATCTCCCCTGTAATGGCTGTGCCCATGAACAAAAAATTTGAAGCAGTACATTTTGAGCTATTTTAGAGTTTGCAGGGATCTAGTGTCTTAAAAAAGTTGTAGATGATTTAGTACCAATGATTTAACATAACTTTATACAAAAATATAATGTCTCACCAATATTTTAGAGTTTGAACACAACAGATTATTACATAACAAGTAATGAAGTAACTATTTATTTGTCTATAATATTATAAGAACCAAAGTATTTGGGGTTATTCATTATAAAAGTTTAACCAGTGGTAGTTAACAGCCATACAATGTTCAACACAATTGAAAACTACATGTACATGTAGTGCAGCAGTGCATTCACTGGTGTTGCTTTTGTAAATTAAATAAAACTATTTAAAAGTGGATTGTTTTTAATCCAACATGTCATCACAAGAACAGTTTGAGGAATTGAAGATTCTTATTGTGGGTGTTGATAATAATGGAGAGGTAACATAACAATTAGTATTACTGAATTTATTTTACCTGAGGTTGATGTGTTGTGGCCTTAACAAATATTAAGAGTCAACTATTTCATGCATTAGAAGCAATGTGGTTCAGGTTCTTATAATTTACATGAAAGGACAATTATTACAATGTGTACAAAAACTGATGGATAACTTCCTTTACATTATAATGACTTTTTATAAGATAAGAAAAATCTTTACAACAATATTTCAATATACTTTGTTATTTTGATTTCAGAAATATGTAAAGTATGTGAGAAATTTGATTGCTATAACTGCCTGTGGAGATTACTGTTGCTTAGCAACCAAAGCAGACGATTCAACCAACCAGGTTTGGTCTTTTTAAATATAGAATTTTGAAATTAATAGCTTGATATTGCATGTGAACCTCTATGTTGGTAGAATGGTACTTACTGTAAAATGCAGAAAAAGTAGAAATGTAATTGAGTAATTGAGTTAACTTACTATTTGAGATGTTGTTGATAAATTAGGATTAAACTTTGGTTAAGCTAAGGCTTACTTTGTTTTATAATTTAGGATATCATTTGAGATGTTTATGAATTACAAATTGAGTTAGAAGCTTGTACATGTATATGGTCATCCTCCTCGAAATGCTACATTTATATTTTATTTTTCTATAATTGTAACTAAATAACTGTAAGTTAAGTTTTTATTTTACAGTATGTATTAGTATTGTGTAATTCTATTGGAACTCCTCTAGACTCTAAGTATGTTGAGATTGATCCTGTTTATCTGACTATGACGAAGACCCACATCATAACAGGATCCAAAGAAGCCTTCTACACATGGCAGTTTAAAAATCCAAAGAAGTTATCTACCCTTGAAGTAGCAGGAAGGAGAAGGACTGGTACAGAAAGGTTAGAACAGTTTTCTCTAAAAAAAAATTATTTCTACCTTTTCTGACTATTAAAATTGTTTTTTAATTTAAGTAAGTTGTTGTTTCAATTTGGAGGTTGAAAAAGATGTATCATGTTTCAGTTAAAAGCTCTGTAGAGCTTATGATTTTTAGTTTAAAACTAAACCGAATCCAAATAAAGCTTTCGTAAAGTATTTCATATTTCGTATCATGTGACATTTTTCTATGCATCAGCCTAGGGACAAAAAAATCACAGGATGATAACTGTGTTCCTAAACCAAATGATAATGATTGTCTCCTCTGTTACAATAATGATGGTTGTCTCCCCTGTTACAATAATAATGATAATAATGATTGCCTCCCCTATTACAATAATGATAATAATAATGATTATCTCCTCTGTTACAGATTACACCATATAGATGAACAACCATCAGGAGGTGCAGCTCAAGATGAAGTAGATTTCTCAAAAGCTTTCCAGGTATTGTCAAGAATTTAGAATGTTGGGATGGATTACTTTATAGTGTATATACTTTTAGTATTCAATCAATATCCATAGATAAAAGCAATTCTTAGTAATTTTAATGTAGTTCTCTGAGGCAATTCTAAGTACTTACAATTCTTTTTTTGTATTCACTGAAGACTTAGGGAAACTAAATGTAGAATTTTTGTTATTTGTGGGGTTCTTATTTCCGTGGATACAGGTGAACCACAGTTCTAGTGTTTGATCAAACAAAAATTGTATAAGCTGGTATGCAGAATTTATCAAAATCGCAAAATCAAGTAAATCAAGAAATTGGTACTTATTATTATGAAATAACCTATGGTATCCATTCAAGAGAAAAAATGTAAGAATTTTTTTTATTCATGGCTTTTTCCTAATTTAAACTAAATATGACCAGTTATGTAACACAGAGTTTCTCGAAACATTTGGTCCATAAACAAATAGATTATTTTGCTGCTAAAAGTTAACAATCCTTTCAGACATAAGGGCATACACATCCTATTGACACTTTCTGATAAAGTATTATCAGAATTTACACTTTGGAATTTAATTTAATCTATAAATTCCTCAAAATTGTTTTTTCATCTAGCCTTTAAAATTATTCTTTGAAATAAATTTTACATATTAATATGAAATGTGTAGTCCCAATAACAGATTCAGCTCTATATAATGCATAAGCAAGAAATCAGATAACATTTTAAGTTATTAAACAGGGAAAAGAGCCGTGAATTTATAGTTGCATTTTTACAGCAAGATTTATTGCAGAACTCAATAAGAAATGTGTTTAAATTTTTTTGACAGTGAAACATAATTATTTTAATTTTTTTTGTCACTAGAGTTTCCGTCAGAAGACCCAGGTATCAACAGTATTCTGTTGTATTATTATTGTTCTCAACTTAATGAAATTAATGCTGTTCTAATTATTATCTGCATGCATTTCAGTAAAATAAGAAAAAAAGTTATGTTCCCAAATCTTCATGTTGCACCAAGTAAATTCCTTTCATTGAATCTTTATGTCTGTGACGACCAAAAATATAAGTGAGGTATTTCAGATGGAGATAATAAGAATTAATGTTGTTCTCATATTTTATACCTCATATTGTAATATCAAAAACACCCAATAGATAGATACGTGTGGGTTTATACAGTTGTTGTATTTGCACAGAGAAATGTTTATGAGTATTTGGTATTCATGATTGTTAATTTGTCAGTGTGTTTGAGATTTTAAACATGTACATGTATGTTCATTTTAACTAAATATTGTTTTTCATTGATTCTATTACTGCAAGAAAGTTAACTTTTTAAAACGAGTACACATTTAGAATGATAAGTATAGAATTACATTTAACATGAAAACCTGCAAATATTTACACTTAATAGTTCTAGCAAAAAATCAAATTAAATGTGCAAAGTATTTGTTCCAGAATTAAATGCATGGAGGGCATGGGAGGCACTTTTTTTTAGACCCCAACCACCCATGATAAAATATATTCATTTTACATATAATTCTTATAAAAATTCTAAGGAAAACGCAACCCCCCACAATCATTTAATTTGATTGCCTCTCACCATATCAATTTTGAAACAGCCCTTTTTACATATGTCATACATTGTCAATCACTATACAAATTGTATGTATATCTTAATGACTAATTTTTTTTTTCTGTTTTTTATTTAAGAATACAGAAGATCCTATTTGTTGTATCTGCTCCTCAGATAAAGTATTGATTGTGGTGAGTATGAATATAGCAAATTCCTGTAATAATTTGCAGACAATTACACATCCTTCAATGCTTTAAGTAATTTTTATGTTCAAAGATTGATATGTATGACTGATACTTTTTTCTTCTTCTACCAGAAAAATGTAAAACACATATACATAAATAATTATCAAGAAAATAATGCGATGATAAATTTTGATTCTTTGCATAAAATTTCCATTTGTTTTTCTAGACATTCCCGTTGGAATGAAATTATGTTAGATTAAAACAATTGTAATAATTTTATTGAAAGAGAAAATTGTCTTAAATTCTGTGATTAAAGTTTTATTCTTTTTTCTCTGCTGCCATGCAAAATAAAAAATATTTAAAAAGATAGAAATGTAGTAATTATAACTATCTGTTAATTTTGTTTTACCAATGAAAGTTCCATTTAACATTGTCAATTTGATATTTGATTTCAGGGGAGAGAATCAGGGACACTGAACAGATACTCTATGCCGATGTTGTCACTTACACATAAATATGCCCTGAACTGCAGACCACACCAGCTATCCCTTAATTCAACTTCCAGGTAAAGGATAATCAAAAAAAGAAATAAAGGCTTCCTCTACAATTTCATTAACAAAAATGGCAGAATGTAAACAAACATTGCATTATCATGTTTATCCCCTATATCTTACTTATGGTACTCTATAATTCGCACCTCTTCCTTGCAATTTTAATTTTGGAGTAAAAAAACACTGACAACACCTGACTGAATTCGGTATGCAATATTACATCCCTAAAGGAAATTTGAGCATAACATGAAATTTATGTATTTTTTTTTATTTCAGTGGCATATCACAAACAAAAAGTCCTTTTATTGGTTTTGTTGAAGTTGTATTTGTCAAGTGCAATCTAGCAAACAACTTTTAAAATATTGATAAGAATTGAATTTTTAAAAAAATCTTGTGAAATTTAAAATATTTAACATTCCAAGAAAATAGAATTAACTTGAATTTTAAATGTAACTACGCTTTGAATGAAATTAACAATGTCACACTCAATTCATTTTTTGTCTGTGTAACTTCCAACCATGAAAGATGAACCATTAATATAAGGGATAAACAACTTCCTGTAGCCTTTGTTAGTCTTGTATGTTTTTTAATTTTAGTTCATTTATATGTTTTGGAGTTTAGCGTGACGTCCATTTTCATTGAACTAGTACACATATTTGTTAAGGGGCCAGCTGAAGCCTGCCTGTGGGTGCGGGATTTTCTCACTGTGTTGAAGACCCTTGGTGGCCTTCGGCTGTTTTCTGCTCTTTGGACGGGTTTTTATCTCTTTGACACATTCCCCATTTCCATTATCAAATTTTATTCTGTAAACATTTTTTCCTCGAAAGATTTGTAGTAAGCTTTGGGTATTTAAAATTTATTGATAAGCATGCTATTTCATTTCTTGCAGAAATATGAAAAAAAAAACTATATATTATGGAACAGTCTAAGGGCTATTCCATTAAAATGTATGTGGGAGGGTAGGAAGGGACTTTCAAAATATCAATACAACCAAGAACCATTTTTTAGATAATGGAATAGCTCGATAGAGTTGTATGTATAAGTGGTTTATTTTAAGATAAAGATTTATTTTAATTTTAAAGAGTGTGTCAATTAATATTTGATTCAAAAATATTTCTGAAAGGAATATTTATTATTTTGTAGTCGTTTGTCAATTATTGACATCAGTGGTGTGTTGACCTTCTTTGACATTGACACAAGGATAACGGATACTGACGGAAAAGAAATTGTTGGAGAACATTTGAAATTTGAACGTAAAGATGTCTGGGATATGAAGTGGGCAGAGGTTAGTTGTAATTAAAATATGATTGTTGTTTTACAGAATGCATGCTTGCTATGTACAATCTAAAGTGAATATTCAAGTGTGTATAAAATAAATTCTGATTGTCTTGTCCTCATTTACTCACGATGAAAAGATTTAAACAAAAACCCTACCCCAAGAAGGCTCTCTGAAAAGAGGTTAGCCAACCATGGAAGCAGTTCTAAACTTTTACAGGTAGTGTCCTCCTAAAAATGCTATAAAATAATTTGGAGGGGGAGTTTGATTTTTTCAATTGAATATCCCTGTGGTATATATAATTTAACATGTAAAATGTAATTTCAGGATAATCCAGAGTTGTTTGCTATGATGGAGAAAACTAGGATGTACATCTTTAGAAATCTGGATCCTGAGGTAAGCTACATTGTGTTTGTAGATTGTTTTAAAAGAAAACTTTCATTATCATAGTCACGAATTGATTTCAAACTTTAGTTTTGATGTCAAGATATTACTATATACAAAAAGTAGCTTATGAATCCAAAAACATCTGTTTATTTTTAACGTATGAATACTGGAACACTTAGATTTAAACAAAAGTATGAAAATTTATGTAAAAAACAAATATTCCTGAGTTTCTTGTAAAAATTTCAAGAAAATCAGTCAGAAAAAGATTTCAAAGTATTATTTTTGGAAAATTTTCAAATTTGTTTAGAATTATATGGGAAATATTGATAAAGGAATAACTTTTATCAATATTTTGTTCACGTACAAATGATGCTTCCAAAGTATGTTGATATTAGACAGATAATAAATGATGTAGTGGTCATACATTTCAGGAACCAATTTTAAGCAGCGGTTACATTTGTAACTTCAACGATCTGCAGATCAAGTCTGTCCTTCTGGATGAGATTATGAAAGATCCAGAAAACCCAACCAAAGAAAGCATGGCAGAAATGGAGATTAAAGTATGTAAATCAAGATTAATAGGAAACTTTGAGAATTTCTGTTTGATGGTTAAAGATGTACTTATTGAAAATTGTGCATGTATAGTTAGCAATGAAGTTTCTGATTCTAAAGTTGTTTTTTTTTTAATTTGAGATAGGACCCAAATTAAAAAATTTAACAGAAATTACACCAAAAAAAAACCCCAGGTATTTTTTATTTTATAAAACTTTATATTTTACAAATTTATTATTTTTCAGTCATTAAGAGACACACGAGATCTGTTAGAAAAAGTTGGTATAGCTGATGCTCAACAGTTTATAGAGGATAATCCACACCCAAGACTCTGGTTTGTATTTATTCTGAGAAATGGAAAAATAATATATTTTTTTAATTTTCTGTAGTATGACCTTTGTCCTTATAAGTGGATGTTTTTGGCAATTTCATTTGTATTTTTAAGTATGTATCATAGGAAGTAGGCTGCTTCAGGGGAAAATAGGTTACCATGACCTACATTCATGCTCTCTGACATTAAATTATTAAACATAATTTATATTCTTTAGATAATATTACAGTGTTCATGTTTTTAATCTAAAGGGAAAACATGTAAAAAATTCAGTAAATTATTGCCTATTATTTTCAAGCTTTACATTAATGTTTATGGTAAAGAATTTTTCAGAAAAAAAATTTAACTTTCTTGTTTCCAGGAGACTTTTGGCTGAATCAGCTTTGGAACAACTGAATTTGAAAGTAGCTGAGCAGGCTTTTGTTAGATGTAAAGATTATCAGGGAATAGAGTTTGTTAAAAGGCTTGGTAATTTACAGGTGAGTTAAAGAAATGTGTGAGGCAGGGCTTCCAAAAAATATTTGAGCCAGCCGGACATTTTATGTCTGATCCCAATTTTAATCCCTTAAGACTTAGTAACAAAAGACAATTATAGTAATCAGTTGGCCATCATATAACCAGTGATTCACATTAAAAAAACGATATTAAACTTTACTTTGATATAAATTTGATGTTCTGACTTCAACTGTTAAATTGACAGTGCATCATTCAAAGTGTGCAACATCAGCGTACTAATATCTGCCTTAGACTCTTTATTTGTGCAAAATAACGTTGTCAAAAACTTTACTTTCGTTTTTAAAAAGCATATTTTCCTAATACCGGATGTTGTCTTGACAATGATGGTAGAACATGGACCAGAGACAGATATGTAAAATCCGTGTACGTTTACAAAGCACGATTGAGTTTAAGTAGCTCTTTCCACGCTATTTCTTCAAGAAAATACTCGAAATGAATGTTAGATAAAGGTATCAATGATAATTTTAACATTTTTGAAGATTTAGGATGCACAATTAAATTCTCCACATGTGCACACGTGTACTAGTTCAAAGAACGTGGTTCTGACAATTTTTCGTTTAAAACCTTTTTAAATTTTTCATCAAATCATATTGATAAACGTATTTCTGATAATTTCAATATTTTTGATTAAATTAATTAGATGCAGATTGCTGAAATGTAAGAAAATAACTTTGAATAGACCGATCAATGTCTGGTACAAAATAGTTAAACCTGTTGCCTGAACAGGTAAATTTCAGCTGTCTGACAACTAATTAAACTTGATTAAAATGAGAAGGTATTAAAGTAGGGTTTGTTTTGATAGTACTTAATGATCATGTCACTTTTATGATCGGAAACATGTGGCTGTTTAAAGGCAAAAGGTCGGGTCAAAAAGATTGCATAAACTTTTTAAATTATGTTAAAATGTATTGACCGTCTCTTAAGAAAGCTTTTCCCAGACCGACAATGTCCGGTCAATTTATAAATGTCCGGAATATATGACCGTTTTGGAAGCCATGGTGTGAGGACATCAGGGGCTAATCCAGGATTTTTGAATGGGGTCTTATTCCATAAAATGGGCAATTTTATGTTAAGAAATCGTATAAATCGTGAAAAACATGATATCAATTTTATTTAGGCGATCAAAAGTGGGAGGTACACCCTCTACGCCCGTCACTGGATATTTTACATATTTTTTTCATATAATTGTGCTTCCTGTGTATATTTAAGTTCAAATGGTTAGAGAAAGTTTGTGTACAGAAAGAAAAAAAACATCTCCTGTTTGTAAACCCATAATGTTCTAGATTTTTGCCATTTTAACATCTATATACGAATATTTAAATAGTTCATTTTAAAAAAATCATCTAGTAAATCATTTGCAGTTTCTGCTCTATATTATATTTAAAAAAAACTTTAGATATCATATTTAATGTGCATTTCCCAATTGTCAAATAAATATAAACAACCTGTTTGATATCTTAAAGACCAGTCTCATTTTGAGTGTAAAATAAATTCCACAATTTCTTGGTCTTGTGTGTACAGATTTTGTGTCCTGAATTAATGGACTATATTCCTTCTTTTTTGAAAAGAGATAAAAAGAAAGTAAATCAAGTTGATTTGAATAATAATGAAGTGGAAATATAGCTAGATATTGTCATTGTAAAAAAAGAAATTTATGAAATAAGGTTCAAGGACAATTAATGTATAAGTTTGAGTTAATTTTTATCGAAATAAGAATGTTACATGCCACCTTCGATAATAGCTGATCTCAAAAAGTTTATATTAAATGGCATTTAAAGTTATTCAGCAAAAGATTGGTACTTTCTTTGGTTTTTGTCAATTACTGTAAATTCAGAAATTATTGCGATGTTTTTATTATTGCGAAAAATGCAACAGGGTTATAATCGCAATAATTTAAACTCGCATTTTGAAATTTTTTATATGAATTAAACAGGATTTTTCTAAATATCGCAAAAAATAAAATCACATTTTAGTCTAAAATGACAAAAAGCAATAATAAATGCACGCAATAATTTCTGAATTTACAATATCTAATGTTTGACACATATTTACAGAGAGAAGATATGAAACAGGCTGAGGTAGCTGCTTACTTTAGGAGATTTGAGGAGGCAGAGAGAAAGTACCTGGATATGGATAGGAGGTATATATGATGATAATAAGATGTGTTGATAGTTTAGATTAAAACCCATACTATTTCTTGGTTTATATATGATTGGTTGATCATAACGTCCAAAAGAAATATAACAGACTTATTTGAGATGAGTTCAAAAATGGCTTTGATTTGGATAAAGATTCTTTTATCTCCTGCATTTTGTGTTGCAGTATATTCATTTTCATCCTGTTTTGTGCAAGATTATTTATTTTCAGCTCTTACCATGCCATGAAATTCATTTCTGATTATTCTCTTGTACTGTTACTTTTTCCTCTCTTGTTTTAGAGATCTAGCAGTGAGCTTAAGGAAGAAATTAGGTGACTGGTTCCGTGTTGTACAGTTACTTAAGACTGGTTCCGGAGGAGATGATGTACAATTGGAGGAAGCTTGGAATGCTATAGGAGATTATTATGCAGACAGACAGAAATGGTAACAAAATCATACTATCTGAAATATCTCATAAACTATACATCTCATTGGTATCCTCTCTAACAGCAAGGGAAGACCATTTGTTTGTTTATATGTTCTTTTACCTAAGTTTTGTTTTTATTTTGAGGCCCTGCCCCCTAGGTCATGGTCCAGTGACTTTGAATTGATTAGCTATTTTCAATGTAAAGTTTTCTGCTTAAGTTACTATGATAGGAACTACTTACAATAGACAACAATACTTTCTAAAAAATTACATTAATTAGCAATGTTGCTGACTATCAGATTGTATTTTTCTGTATTTTATGCCGACAGGTGAGACATGTCTCTGTGTCAACAGTTTATTTTAAATCATGAAGAGAAGTGACTAGCATGAGGAATGTATTCAGAGTTATTTGAAAAAAAAGGGGGGGGAGTGGAAGATACCAATGGAATATTCAAACTCATAAGTCTATGACAAACTGACAGTACCATGGCAAAAATAGAAAAACGACCAGAAAACAAATCACAGTATACAAAACACGACATAGATGATAACAGAGAAATTAACTTGGCATAACACAAGTAACAAGTCCACAAAACACTACATAGATAACTGAGCAACACAAATCCCAGCAAAAATTGGAATGATCTTAAGTGCTCTGGAATGATTAGAAGATCCTGATCCCATGTGACACCTGTCATGTTACTCCTTTTAAATATATTTAAATATATTATAATGAGTGATTAGGCATCACTCAGTAGTAGATTGGTAATTGACTCTATTTTGTTTAACACCAGACATTTGTATTTCATCAAAATCCTGTACAAAAACCTGTTATGAAAAAAGCTAACATAAAACTACCTCTATCTAAAGTCAGGAACAAGTTATTGTAGTTTATGATCAATCTCAAAAAATTTTTTTATGAAAAGACTTACAGGATGCTAATGTAATAAAAAGACATGATGGTCTACGGTTCCTAAAAATCATATGCATGTAAATGATACCAGTATGTACTTATTTCAGGCAACAAGCTGTGACCTACTATGTTCAAGGTCGTAACCAAGAGAGACTGTCAGAATGTTACTACATGTTAGAGGACTATATGGGGTTAGAGAAAATGGTGATGGCATTACCAGAAAATCATAAACTACTGCCTGTAAGTTTTACACACAACAGAAAGCAATAATTAAGTTTGAGAATCAGATATATCATTTGTTGTGTTCGTTTGTCAGGTCATATTGTTTCTTGTCCATAAACTTACCTTTATACTAGCCAAAATGATTGATATTCACATCTTATGTAAAGGTCTATATCAATTGAAATTATTTTCATATAGATTACATTCCAATTTTAGCACATAGTAGATATGGAAGTTATCTATTGCTCGTGAGCTCTCCATTTCTATATTTGTTTATTATAGTTCCAATTAGAAGAATAATATAAATAAGGAAATCTGAACAAGAACTCTTTATTATCCTTTCACCATTTATCAAGTTTAATTTTATTATTGTGCCATGTTTGAAATGACCTTATTGGTACACACAAAAAAATGATTTTATTAAAGTAACCAGATATGACAAATCTTAATGTAATACTCATTCATTGTTTTTATCTGTAGGAAATAGCAGCCATGTTTGTTACTGTTGGAATGTGTGAACAAGCAGTTAATGCTTATATCAGGGTAAGTGTCAGAATGTGTGAACAAGCAGTTATGATTATATCAGGGTAAGTGTCAGAATGTGTGAACAAGCAGTTATTGCTTATATCAGGGTCAGTGTCAGAATGTGTGAACAAGCAGTAAATGATTATATTAGGGCAAGTGTCAGAATGTGTAAACAAGCAGTTAATGCTTATATCAGGGTAAGTATTTTTCAATATTAATGCTTCTTTCCATAAGACTGGTACTATGTTCTGTTACCCTTCGTAAGTACTGCTTTTTACTTGCCTGATTTTTTAAAAATTCATTTGATTTATTCATAAAACACTAAAGGTACTTTGCTTGACTTCTTCATTGAAAATATGAAGACAAATGCTCAAATATATTAGAAACATAAAACACCTAAGAGCTTTAACTGTTAACTGTAATGAATTTAGACAAAAAGCAGACAATCTTATGTTAAACAGTTGTAAAAATCATCAGACTAACATTTTTTATGCCCCTGTCGTAGCGGTGGGGGCATTAAGTTTTACCCTTGTCCGTCTGTACGTACGTACATCCCAAAATTGGTTTCCGTTCTCTAACTTGAGTTTGCCTCAACCAAATGTTATGAAACTTATACACAATGCTTATTACCACAAAACACAGATCAAGTTTAAACTTTGTTGGCGTCACTTTAACCGTTCTAGAGTTATGCCCCTTTATCATTTTTAAACTATGAAAGAAAGATGTTTGGGTGAATGACAAAAAAATTTAGGTTAGAGTGTTCCTGGTAAAGGTAAATCCAGAAAAGTGGTCTGAATACAGAACATTGGTAAAGTGTTATTTTCATGTTTCAGTGTAACCATATAAAGAAAGCTATAGATTGTTGTGTACACCTTAACCAATGGAATCAGGCAATAGAATTGGCTAAGACACATAATGTACGGGAGATAGACTCTCTCCTGGCCAAGTATGCTCAACATCTACTGGAGAAAAACAAAGTAGTCAATGCTATTGAGTTGTATAGGAAAGCTGGACATTATCTGGAGGCTGCTAAATTACTGTTCAAAGTAAGTAACAAATCCATAAAAATTGTCTTTTATTTTTGTCATCTTGCTGTCTCTTTGACAAATAGGAGGGTCTAGATAAAGTTACCAGATTAGAAAATAAGGGACAAATATTTATATGCCCCCTCTGTAGTGGAGGGGGCATTAAGTTGTACCCTTGTCCGTTCTGTACGTCCCAAAATTGGTTTCTGTTCTCTAATTTAAGTTTGCCTCAACCAAATATTATGAAACTTATACATAATGCCTATTACCACAAAACACAGATCAAGTTTGAATATTGGTGGCGTCACTTTTACCGTTCTGGAGTTATGCCCCTTTACAAATGGAAAAATTGCTGAATTTTTCGTATCCGTTCTCTAACTTTAGTTTTTTAGAAATGAAGCCCATCCAGACCCTAATATAGTCCATTTCTCCTTTTATTAATTTTTAGATGAAGAATCAAACATGCTGAATTTTCTGATATCTATTGCAAAATAAAATGGGATTTGTAAAGACCCTGATTGATTGATTTTTGGTATTTAACTCCACTTTCAGCACAACTGGCTGTATCATGCAGGTTAGGGTGAAGGTTAGGGCCTGTTTAAACGTTTAAACCCGCTGCATGTGTATGCACATGTCCTAAGTCAGGAGCCTGTTGTTCAGTGGTTGTCGTTCGTTGGTGTGGTTAATAAGTATTTCTTGTTTCTCGTTTTTTATATAGATTAGACCGGTGGTTTTCCTGTTTGAATTGTTTTACACTTGTCATTTTGGGGCCCTTTATAGCTTTCTGTTCGGTGTGAGCCAAGGCTCTGTGTTGAAGGCTGTACTTCGACCTATAATTGTTAACTTTTTATACATTGTGACTAGGATGGAGAGTTGTCTCATTGGCACTCATACCACATCTTCTTATTTATATAAAAAGTATCTCCTATTTGTTTTTGTGTTGTTGTCCCATTGACATAAAGTCCACAAATGTTTGTATCATACTTAAATTGTTAATTCAACATGCTGAATTTTTTTGCTAACTATTGTTAAAAAATGTGATTACTAAATTGACTTGTTTCAAATTTTCACACAAAAGTTATTTAATTTTTCGTAATTTTCCCAATCATGTAAATTTCATGATCTGATTATAAATATAAATATCATCTATTATCTAAAATAACAGGAAAATTCTAAGAACATGCGAGTGCAACACTTTTTGAAATGTCAGCAATAATAAATAATCTTGTTACATTACCATAAAATGTACCAACTTCTTCTCTCTTTTAGAATAACAAAATAGTATTGTTTTATTTTTGCCTTAAACAGCTAGCCAATGAGCAGACAAAGAAGAAATTAAAACCTCTGCATATAAAGAAGATGTATGTTCTGGGAGGTCTGCTGGTCGAACATTATCATGAACAAATGAAAATGACCTCAAGGGCAAAGGTCAAGGATAAGAAAGGGGCAATGGTAGGTCTATTTGAATTCTTGAAGATAAGTCTGAAACAATTATTATTACTCTATAAATAATATAATCTATTTAAGTATACTTGTGAAAACACCAGATTAGTTTATGTTAATCATATGTTTATAATCCACTACAATAGAATGGTCTATTTTTCTCATCAACCAAAAGCCTGGGTATCCATGATGGATATCGATATCATCAGGGTTAACTGATTCAGAAAATTGCCAATTATTTTATTATAGATAGAATTTTGTTGTATTTACTACTAAGTATTTGACAGATATGATTTATTACTTTGACTTTGTATTACAGGCCGCATCTGCTTTAGCAGGGTTCTTAGAGGAAGATGCTTCAGCCATTACAGATACAAGTATTATAGATAATGCATGGAGAGGGGCAGAGGCTTACCACTTCTACTTACTGGCACAGAGACAGTTAAATGAAGGTTAGATGTTATTTCAACAAAAAACTGCTCATTGTGTCTTGATTGAAAAATATTGGTGTTTGATAAAAAGTTAAAAACATCAAAACAACATCAGCATTAAAGAAAAAAAACATAGAATGGTTTAGAGAACATCACACTTGGGAGAAAGATTGTGATGAACAGTAATATTTTGTTAAATTATGGAAATGTAGTCGGCTATTAGTCAAATAATATAGTCTTTAATTTTGAAATATTGAAGACAAAAGAAAATAGATAAAGGCTACCTGCCAACTCCTCAAAAGGATTTTCAGCACATGAGGACAAAATGCAGCACTTATACATATGAAATGTGTTTCTATGATTTTGAATGGGTATATATGTACTTAAATGCCTCTATAACTCTTTTGAAAGCCTGTTTTGAGTTTTTCCTTTTATATAATGTGGAATTTTAAGAGTCATGTCAATATATCTCATGGGATCAACTCCATAAATAAGGATAGGTGACAGGTCTGCTATATGGAACCCAATTGTATCAGATGGACACATTTCTTCCTGGCCTGTTTTAGTAATTTTATGAAATAAAAGTATGATAGATAAAGGAAATTTGCTTTGTTAAGGTGGTACCAAACACCTTGACTAAAATTAATTTGGCTCCTTTAATTTTCATAAAATTTTGACAAAATATTTACTTTGACCCTTTGTCAAAAATGTAAAAATTTCAAAAAACTTGAACCTCTCACTTTATTGTTAAAATTTCATTGGATATGAAAAAAAAAATCTGTATTCCACTTCTTATTCAATGTACTTTTAAAAATTTCAATATATAAACTGGGGGGTCACTGACCTTTTTTTTTTCGTTAAAATGCATTGAAATTACGGAAATCACAATTATTTTATATGGGTTATATAGGGGATATTTTTAATTTTTCCTTTTTGAGGAAATATTTAACCATAGAATTGGTTAAAATTCAATGAGAGAATTGCATTTCATAAATACTTTAGAAAAAAACAAATAAAAATAAGAGGTCACAGGCCTTATTTTCTGGAAAAATCTCCAAAACACAACTTGTCCTATCAAATATAATATAATTATCTGCCCTTGATTTTAAAAGGATATTTTTCTGAAAATTTTAAATACACTTAACACTTACCATGCTGAATTGTTTTCAGAAAATGTCTAATTTTCTTTATTTGCAAAAATATGCAAATTACATGCAAATGAGCTTTACCCTGCTGCTGGTGCATATTGATTCCTTTAAATCTAAGATAGGGATCATGGGGTGGGGTGAGGAGGCTCGGAAGGGTGGGCGGGAATTAGCCCCAAAGTTGGTCATCAGGTGCAAAAAGCTTCAATTTTGACGATTTTTCGTCCTATTTCTTGACCAGGAAGACCGAGGGATGCTGATAGATGTATCTTACTGTAGTCTGCATGTAGAGTGGACCCATGTGAACACTTATTATAACAAAGCCTAAGTCGGAGTCAAACTGATCTTGGTACAGCAGTCTAAAGAAGGTCATTTGCACCAAAAATCCGGAATTTCTCGATTTTGCCCGATTTTTGGCTTCAACTGGACCTGCAATCAGAAGTAGTTGTTCACTAAGTGGATTTCAATAATAAACACGAACAGTAGTTATATTCCCGCAGGTTTACACTAATTTTTAAAGTTTTAGACCTCTCACTGCATGTGTCTGACACCAAAAGGAAGCCCACCCCTCCAGAAAAAAACCAGCTTATTCGATTTCAATTTTCCAAATTCGTATTTGAGCTGAAAATGCACCTTAAACATGCGAAACATGACAATAAATAGCCTCAGGTTGAGGGAACATGCATTAACTTCGAAATTAATGTCATAAAGTTGACCTCTAAAAGTATGGAGAGCCATTGGAGCCAAATTACGGTAGTTTTGGTAATCCCGTCATATGACGGTCACCGCATGGTAAGGGTTAACAACACTTAATATTTTGATAGTTTAATTTTTGAATTTCAAGTTATAGATATTTCTGTTGTATACTGAATGATACTTGGTACAATATTTCTAAACCAAAAGAGTATTTTTGCAACATACCGAGAAGGGATGCTTAAAAATAGACACCCGATCTACCTTAAATTGTATACTGGGGATTCATTATTATTCAATGTCAGAGAACTAAAGTTTTATGGGTATAGACTACAAAGTCAAATGTTCATTGAAATACAAATTTCTGTCTAGGCTTGTATGCAGAATTATTAAAAAATCCATGAAAATTTGGTCTAATTTTAGATATTTGATCTAGCTCATAGAAAATGTAGTTTTATAACTATTGTAAAATATATTCATCTGTTTTCAGGTTATGTGGATGCTGCTATGAAAACTGCATTGTATCTGAGAGAATATGAAGATATCATAGATCCATGTGATGCATACTCATTGTTAGGTAGGTTTTATCAGGAGGGGTTTGTTTCTGAGAGAATAAGAAGATATAGACCCATGTGACGCATACTCATTGTTAGGTAGTTTTCATTAGGAGCAGTTTTTAACTGAGATGTCAAAAACCAAAGCCTTACATAAAAATTGTAATGTTGTGACTAGCCTGTATCTTAGGGAATACGAAGATCTGGTAGACTTAAAAACGGAATTGCATTTTTGAATTTCCCTATAGAACAGATGTTACAGTCATAAAAATTTGGAGTACAATTATTGTTCTCGGACTCAGAAATCAACCAATCAAAATACAGGATTGTGAGTTTCAAGCATAAATATTGTGAGTACTGAATGATTGATTGATTGATTGGTATTTAATGCCACCATCAGCACTATTTGTCAGATTTTATTGGTTGAGGAAGCCAGAGTGCTGGGAAAGAACAGTAGGAAAACTGACAATCCTAGTTAATAAAGATTGGAGTCTAACACACCAGCCATATGCTGGATTCATACTCACAAACTCAGTGTTGACAGACTAGTGATAAAGTAGTTCGACTACTTAGACAACATGGCCACCGAGGCCTCTGAGTACAGGGTAAAGTTGTATAACTGGTCTTCTCACAAAAATTTGATTGCAAGTTATACTGAAATGTTCTTGACTTACAAGTACGTTAAATTCAGAAATTGTTGAGATTGTTGAAGAATAGACAAAAATGTGAGATTAAAACTTTTGATTTCAGGAAAATCTGGATACAGATATATGTATCAGATATCAGAATGAGAGTTCTTATTATTGCGATAATCACTTAGTTGCATAATTGAATACCATGCAATAATTTCTGAATTTACAGTATTCTTTCTTGCAATATATTTGTGAAATGTGTCACTGAGATTTTGTTCTAATAGATAATTAAAAGATAATGTATCTGGAAATATTCTACTAATGTATTACTAATTGTGAGTTGTTAATTTTTTTCTTCATTAATTTTTTTAATTCCAGCCTTGGCAGCTACAGCGAACAAAGCATTTGGAATGTGTTCTAAAGCTTTTATAAAACTGGAAACATTAGAAACATTAACACAGGAACAGAGAAATACGTATGAAGAATTAGCTCTGGAAATATTTACTAGGTATTTATATATATAGATATAGATATAGGGAAAGGTAAAACTGTTTCATAGATGTATAGTAAAGAAGGAGAAATATTTACTAGGTATTTATATATATAGATATAGATATAGGGAAAGGTAAAACTGTTTCATAGATGTATAGTAAAGAAGGAGAAATATTTACTAGGTATTTATATAAACAGACATAGACAGTTTTTGATAGAGGGAAAACTGTTTGATAGATATAATGTAAAGGTGGAGGTTTGGTGAGAGCTGTTATTTGACCCCTGAAATCGTAAATATAGTAAATATTTTCTCAAGCCTTTCAAAATTATGCTAATTTTATTGTATATAAAACAGTTGCTTTGATCTGGAAGCTTTAGTACAGAAAGGTCGTGGTGTGACTATGATGTCATAAACATGTCAAAATTTATGTATTTGACTTAAAATGGCCATTTCATGCATAGTTTTGGGTGGAAGTATATGTGAGCAAGAGCTTTACTCAAAAAGATATTTAACACACATTAAGATATTTGTAAAATACATTTTGTAGCCAAATATCTTTTTGGGTAAAGGTCTTGCTAATATTTAGATACTAATTACAAGATCTCAAACTGAGGCTTTGTTGGCAATTTGTGCAGTTTTGCACTAGATGTAAGAAGTGTGGAACCCTTAAGACAAAATTAAAAAATATAAATACTGATGTATGACAGACTAATGTCTTAAACATATCTGAAGTATGTTATTAGGTCGATTTATAATACTTTATGATTTTCGATTTTAAGGGGCCAAAATAGTGGCCTCATACCTATTTTGATGGGTACTAAGTATGCAACTGGAATTTGTAGTAATGAATGACACAAAATAACTGGTGAAAATTAATTAAAAACACTGTCCTTCATTGCCTGACTACATACAGAGTGTCAAATGTAAGGCTTGGAAAAAAGTTGTTATGAGGAAACTTCAATCCATATTGAATCAAATAAAATGAGGAATATGACATAAAGTTCTAAATAATAAACAGAAAAAAATGTGAAATTAGACTACAATCTTTTGAACTACAGACAAATTATTAATTGTTATGAAGAAACAATGTTCTTGTTTTAAAACAATGCCTTTTAAGTGAATGTTGATGGTGGTCTGTATACTTTTTAGACACAGTCCTAAAGATAACAGAGCAAACAAGGTAGAATGTACCAGCTGTGCTACAAGTATACCTGATTGGTAAGTAGAATCAATTGGAGCTATATATTAAGGGTTAAGAAAAAAACATTTACTTGTCATCTTGTTTCTGCACTGTTTAAATCATTATGAATGAATTGAGATGTGGAGTATAGGTTAATGACATAGCAACCCAACAACGAAAATAACTGAAAGACATCTAGACTGCAACAGTTGTGTATACAATATGTCAAGCTCTTAATCATCTCCAGTCTATAAAAGTTATAAATTCAACAGAAACAATCAAAAATCTTTCATCAACATCAAATTCTCTAAATAACAAAATCACATGACATACATCAACCAATGAAAAGGTTTCTGTTTAGGACTTCAATAACAAAATCACATGACATACAACAACCAATGACAAGGTTCCTGTCTTAGGACTGAAATAACAAAATCACATGACATACAACAACCAATGACAAGGTTCCTGTCTTAGGACTGAAATAACAAAATCACATGACATACAACAATCAATGACATTGTTCCTGTCTTAGGACTGAAATAACAAAATCACATGACTTACAACAACCACTGACAAGGCTCCTGTCTTAGGATTGAAATAACAAAATCATATGACATACAAAAACCTATGACAAGGTTCCCGTCTTAGAACTGAAATAACTAAATGACATGACATACTACAACCACTGACAAGATTCCTGTCTTAGGACTAAAATAACAAAATCACATGACATACAACAACCAATGACAAGGTACCTGTCTTAGGACAATCATGTGGATATGTGATAGGGTAGTTTTTTCAGAACTCAAACCTGCTCCTTTTTATGCTTGATCAGTGGACTAACAAAAAGACATAAAAGAACATCTAACAAACAAGTTTAACCCTGCCACATTCTGTATGTGCCTGTCCCAAGTCAGTAGCCTGTAATTCAGTGGTTGTTGTTTGTTGCTGTATATCATATTTGTTTTTCGTTGTTGTTGTTTGTTGCTGTATATCACATATGCTTTTCGTTCATTGTTTTGTACATAAATCAGGCTATTAGTTTTCTTGTTGAATTGTTTTACTTTTGACATTTCATAGCCTTTTATAGCTGACAATGCAGTATGGGTTTTGCTCATTGTTGAAAGCCATACGGTGACCTATAATTGTAAACTTCTAGGTCATTTGGTCTTTGGTGGATAGTTGTCTCATTGGCAATCATACCACATCTTCTTATTTTTATATACAATAAAAATCTGGTAGGAAAAGTACTTAACTCTTAAATAACGACATACAAGATTTATTCTCATGTTTTGAGATATAAAATTAAAAAGAGTTGATAATGTCCCTACTCTTTTCCCAGAAAGATGGGTTCATAATCTGGTTTATCTATATTTATTTGTACATGCTTTTCATCTTGTCCAGCTTTAAATATTTGCCATGAAGATAGAACTGATGCATCCATTCCAATGAATATAGGAGTTTTTATTAAAGAATTTACCTTTGAATTTCAATTTATTTTATTTTTTAGGTGTACTGTTTGTCCAAATTGTGATACAAAATTCCCAACATGCATTGTAACAGGAAGACCACTGATGGAATACCAATTTTGGATGTGTAGCGCATGCAAACATCGAGCATATGAAACAGAAATTTCAAATCGTCAAACATGTCCTCTATGTCATACACAAGTTTAACTCTATGAAAGTTGATAGATATATGTATTCAATTTATTTATTTGCTTCTGAGAAGAAACATTCCAAATCTACTCTAAATAGAAAAAAAGACTATTTGAGTTTAAACTAAAATTTTGAGCTCCAGTTTGTATCAAATTCAATGATTTCTGACATTTATGAAGTGAAGAGAAGGTTATAATTTAATTCTGATTTAAAATAACTTATTTTTCTATAGAGGCATTTTACTATATAGAGGAAATATTTTATATTTTTGTAACGCCAAATATTTGGTCAGGAACACTTAAATCTTACGCTTATTTTACTCTAATTACTTATTACAGCTTTGGTTTTCTTCAAGGTAGATAAAGAGAAATTGTTATTTTTGTATGATTTGTTGTAAACTTTTATTGTCCAAGTTATTGAATATCTGTTTTTATATCTGAGTTTTCCGTCCATGTGAAATACTGTCTTACTATACACAATAAAATTCTTAACATTTTTTTCTTAACATTTAAAAATGTTAATCTTTGCATTTTTGTTGAAGAAAATGGCATTGGTGGGTATTCCATCAAATGTTTATCTGCCTTTTAAGTCAGGAGTAATAAATTAAAAGAGGCTGTCAAAATGACAGCAAAACGGATTTTATTGTCTCACCTGCCACGAAAGTCACAGGAAGCGAGACATATATAGGTGTAGCTTTTCATGCTTCATTGGCGACATCAATAATTGTTAAGTTTTCTGCTGAAGTCAGTTTGATAGGAACTACTTGTGATAGATCAATGATATTTTGTATGAAGTTGCATTACTATTGGTGAGAAGAATAGCAACGTCGCGAATTACCTTTGTATCCAAGGTTGACATCAAATCGGCGACACCACCTTAGTTTTAGTTATAGTAACAAGTAAACGTCAAACTGTATAGCTGTTGTTTATTATTTAGAGTCAGATAATTATAAGAAATCATCCCCACATTAATGGTGCCGTGACTAATGAAAAAAAGTAAAATCACAAAAATACTGAACTCCGAGGAAAATTCAAAAAGGAAAGTCCCTAATCAAATGGCAAAATCAAAAGCTCAAACACATCAAACGAATGGATAACAACTGTCATATTCCTGACTTAGTACAGGCATTTTCTTGTGTAGAAAATGGTGGATTGAACCTGGTTTTATAGCTAGCTAAACCTCTCACTTGTATGACAGTCACATCAAATTCCATTATATTGACAATGATGTGTGAACAAAACAGACACAATAGGTAAAAATGTCAAAATTAGGGGTACAGCAGTCAACATTGTGTTATCATCTTAATCACTGTAAAAACAAACAAATGTAACAAAGAAGCACAAAAAGGCATACATCAAATTTAACACATCCTCCATTTCGGAGTTTTCGAAGCTTATATCGATTAGAACGGGCAATCATAGTGCCATTACCAGATTTTTACGAAAATTTGTTGAAGCAAAAGAAAGTTCAGAACTCGACAGAGAGGAGCTGTTAGCCACATACGAAAACTTACAACAGAAGAAGAAGTTACTGGACACACTGAATGAACAAATTGTGAATACATCGGAAACACAGGATATAGAGACTGACAAAAAGGTTACTTCCAACTCTCCATATCTTCCATCTTTCATGCCAACCAGTCAAGGGAAAATAACTTATGGTACCATCCAGAAACCTTTTTGTTTTTTTTCGACAAATTTCTATTTTTTAGCTCACCTGGCCCGAAGGGTCAAGTGAGCTTTTCTCATCACTTGGCGTCCGTAGTCTATCGTCATAAACTTTTACAAAAGTCTTCTCCTCTGAAACTATTGGGCCAAATTTAACCAAACTTGGCCGAAATCATCATTGGAGTATCTAGCTTAAAAATGTGTCCAATGACCCCGCCTGCCAACCAAGATGGCAGACATTGCTAAAAATAGAACATAGTGGTAAAATGCAAGTTTTGTCTATTGTTTTGATAACCGTTATAAATAGAGAAGATCTGACAGGGGCAAAAATGTTCAGACTGTTGAGCTCTACCAAATGTCCGTCAAACCTGTCAGACGACTTATAGGAGTTATTGCCCTTAAATGACAAACTTTATCTTTTTTTTTTTGAGTTTTTGTTTACTATCTTGAAAACGATAATAGATAAAGAGAATGCAAAAATGATCAGCAAGACAAGCTTTACAAATAAGTCTGCATGTTCGAAATCGTCAGTCAACTCCTTATTATAGTTATTGCCCCAATTTTTTGTGTTTGTACCTTATATCTTAAAAATTATAATAGATAGAAAGAAACTTAAATTAGCAAAAATGATCAGCAAGACAAGATCTACAATTAAGACGAATGAAGGAAATTGTCCGACAACTCCTTATTGGAGTTATTGCCCTTTAATGACATTTTCCATTGTCTGTTAACTTTTACAAAAATCATCTCCTCTGAAACTACTGAGCCAAATTTAACCAAACTTGGCCACAATCATCATTGGGGTATCTAGTTTAAGCGTTGACCCCGCTTGCCAACCAAGATGGCCGACATAGGTAAAAATAGAACATTGGGGTAAAATGCAAGTTTTGTCTATTGTTTTGATAACCGTTATAAATAGAGAAAGTCTGACAAGGGCAAAATGTTCAGAATGTTGAGTGTTACCAATTGTCTTTATACGTCAAAACTGTCACTTGACATATGACGTCACTTTTACTGTTCTAGAGTTAGGCCCTTTTCAAATGGAAAAATTGCTGAATTTTTCTTTTTTTTTCTCTAAATATCAAGTATTTTTAAAATTGGAGTTATCTTTCTTTGTCCATGATTATAGTTGAATCAACTACAATCAATGCTTTATACAATGCAGTGTTTAATTTTACCTTCCACTGATAAATTAAAGCAATTTTTACCCTTCATTTCTAAAAATATTTTCAAAGTCTTCTTTGAAAATTGGAGTTATGGTAGCTGAATCAACTACAACCAATGTTTTATACAATGCAATATTCAATTTTACTTCCTACTGATAAATTAAAGTAATCTTTACCGTTCAGTGCTTACAAGCACTTTGATTACTGTTCTAGAGTTATGCCCATTTACAAATGAAAAAATTGCTGAATTTTTCGTTTCCATTCTCTAACTTGAGTTAGTCTTAAATTAATGTAATGAAATGTATATATAATGCTTTTTACCACAAAACTCAGTTTAATTTTTTGTTTCAGTTTTCTGACTTTACTTTGCCTCAACCAAATGTTATGAAACTTATACACAATGCTTATTACTACATAATACAGATTAAGTACAAAATTTGGTAGTGACACTTTTACTATTCTTGAGTTATGTCCCTTTATAAACATAAAAGTTGCTGAATTTTTCGTTTCCGTTCTCCAACTTTAGTTTGTCTCAACCAAATGTTACAAAACTTATACACAACCGTTCTAGAGTTATGCGTATTTTCAAATAGAAAAATTGCTGAATTTTTAGTTTCTGTTCTCTACTTCCGTTAGCCTCAACCAAATGTTATGAGACTTACACACAATGCTTATTACCACAAAACTCAGATCAAGTTCAAATTTGGGTAGCGTCACTTTTACCGTTCTTCAGTTATGTCCCTTTATAACTATATGATATGCAAGCGGGGGCATCATCTGTGTCCACATGTGGACACTATCCACATTTATTTTTTCATTTTTGCCTATTATTTTGAAAACTATAATAGATAGAGAGAAACTTTATATAGCAAAAATGATCAGCAAGACAAGTTCTACAAACAAGTCTCATGGTAGAAATCTTCAGTCGACTCCTTATGAGAGTTATTGCCCTTTGATGAATGACGATTTTTACCAATTTTTTGTGATTTACCTTAGATCTCAAAAATTATAATAGATAGTTAGAAACTTAAATAGGCAAAAATGTTCAGCAAGACAAGATCTACAAATAAAATGAGGAAATCGTCCATCGACACCTTATTGAAGTTATTGTCTTTTAAAGACAATTTTCACCATTTTTTTCGTATTGCCATATATGATAAAAAAATTATAATATTCAAGTCACAAAAATGATCAGCAAGTCGAGATCTACTAACAAGTCAAATTTTTGCCGATTTAGTTAGTAGATTCACGCTTTATAGGAGTGATTACCCATAAATGAGGATTTTTTACCCTCTTTTGTGTTTTGAGCAAAAACTAAAGAAGTTAGAGAGAAACTAAACAGACTAAATGATCAGCAATACAAGATCAACAAAACAGAGATTTTTGTCATGAATTCTATTCTCGTCTACAATGTTGGAGAGCATCCTTTGTTGAATATGCACATATATAGACTAAGGAGAGCGACACAGGCTCTTTAGAGCCTCTAGTCAAGTGATACTAAAGGTAAGTGTATACAGCATTAAAAATCTTGTGCTTTTCATAGGCGGATCCAGGGGGTCCCCCCCCCCCCCCCCCCTTTTCGTGGGAAAAATTTGGTTGATTATATAGGGAATCAATGAAGCATGACTGGAGCGGGCCCCCCTTAGGTGTGGGTCTCATTGGGGATTAAGCGTGACGCGGGATTGCCGATTTTTTGTAAGCGTGACACGTGAAAGTCAAATTATTGTGCCATGAAAACGGGAAATGAAGTCTAGCGGGATACGGGAAATTACAAAAAAATGAGAATTGCTTATGTACATAGTGTAAGCGGGATACGGGAATCTGACAAAACAGTAAGCGGGATCCGGGATCAGAACCCCCCAATGAGACCCCCTTAGGTCAGTCAGCGGGCCCCCCTTATGAAAAGTTCTGGATCCGCCACTGCTTTTGGTTTCCAGCGTCAAGAAACATTCAAACTTAGGTCAAGATTTTACACTACATCAGAATATATCGGTAAATTCTAAATCCAGGACGTTTACCCTACAGCTTTGAAAAAAAGAGTCAGAACCTACCAAAGGGAAAATAAAAACTAATCAAGTCGAATAAAGAATGACAAAATCATAGCAAAATACAAAGACAAACAACAGTCTAAAAACCCTACCTAAATTACTAATTACTGAGCTACCTGAACCCTACCAAAAACTGGGAGTGCATGCAGGTGCTCCGGAATGGTAAGCATGTCCTGCACCACATGTAAGCATTCGGGCTTCATTATGTAGCTTCTAGCTGCTTAATTTGACATAAAAACCTATTCTAACTGACTGTCACTGTTTACTTAAAAGCTCAGATCTGCTTATTTTTGTTGTTTGGAGAGAAGAGATAATGTTTTTTTATCTTCGTCAATGTAGGTTATACATCAAATGAAATGTATACACTGCTAACGTGTCTATGAGTTCTAATAAGGTGGTACCTAACACTTATGCTCGTTTAATTTTCATAAAATTTTGACAAAATATTTACTTTGACTTGTTGACAAAACTATATAAAAATTCCAGAAATTTGAACCACACAATTTACAGGAATAATTCCATTGAAATTATAGCAGTTTGACATACACCCATTTTGATAATTGAGAAGCTTAATAATTGAAGTCTTTCAAGCTCTCAAATCTTCAGTTTATACTGTAAAAATTAAATAATCCACTGCACTTCAATAGATTTGATGTGTTCATCTGTATCAATACCTTCGTGTATCCCTAGCTAGAACCTCTTTCATCTGTATCAATACCTTCGTGTATCCCTAGCTAGAACCTCTTTCATCTGTATCAATACCTTCGTGTATCCCTAGCTAGAACCTCTTCCATCTGTATCAATACCTTCGTGTATCCCTAGCTAGAACCTCTTTCATCTGTATCAATACCTTCGTGTATCCCTAGCTAGAACCTCTTCCATCTGTATCAATACCTTCGTGTATCCCTAGTTAGAACCTCTTCCATCTGTATCAATACCTTCGTGTATCCCTAGCTAGAACCTCTTCCATCTGTATCAATACCTTCGTGTAGCCCTAGCTAATAAAATTGAGAATGGAAATGGGGAATATGTCAAAGAGACAACAACCCGACCATAGAGCCGAAAACAGCCGAAGGCCACCAATGGGTCTTCAATGCAGCGAGAAAATCCCGCACCCGGAGGTGGTCCTCAGTGGCCCCTAAATAAAATTGTGTGCTAGTTCAGTGAAAATGGACGTCACACTAAACTCCAAAACATATGAATAAACTAAAATTAAAAAACATACTAGACTAATAAAGGCCAAAGGCTCCTGACTTGGGACAGGCGCAAAAATGCGGCGGGGATAAACATGTTTTGTGAGATCTCAACCCTCCCCCTATACCTCTAGCCAGAAACACAGCAATACGCACAGTAAAACTCAATTTAAAAGAAGTCCGAGTCCGATGTCAGAATAGGTAACAAAAGAAACTAAGCAAAATGACAATGATACATAAATGAACAAATGACTACTAGCAGTTACTGACATGCCAGCTCCAGACCTCAATTAAACTGATTGAAAGATTATGTCTTCATCATATGAAAATCAAGTACAATCCCTCCCGTTAGGGGTATAGTATCATACCATCATAAAATATATGAGAAGAACATAACCCGTATCATGCCAACAACTGGTTTTAGAATAAATGTGGTTTTTTTTTCCGATGCAAAGACCCTATGAGTGAATCAATATTAATACCAAAATATACAATCCTTAATGACTGGACAACAGTATCGTAACTATATCCTTTCCGAATAAGTCTGTTTAAAGGTTTGGTAAGCTTTTGAGGTGAATGCCGACATTTTTTGTGCTTTGTAAAGAATATTACCATAAAATATTGGATGTGAAATACCTGAACGTATAAGATGTCTGCATGTTGATTTATATTTACGAATGATGTCCTTGTACCGATGATAAAATTTAGTAAATGTTTTGACTAACCCTTGAACCTCTTCACAGCCATTTTGACTGTCCAATAGAAACAGAAAGTCATATTAATTATTTTGTCAAATAGGACTCTCAAAAATCTTTCCAATTTATAGATTGATTGATTTGTGTTTTAACGCCACTTTCAACACTATTGTGCTATTTCGTGGCGGTCAGTTTTTATTGGTGGAGGAAGCCAGAGTGCCGGGAGAAAACCACCGACCTTCGGTAGGACAACTGACAATCCTAGTCAATTAAGATTGGTGTCGAGTGCACCTGCCCCGTGAGGGATTCGAACTCGCAACCTCAGTGTTGACTGGCTAGTGATACAGTAGTTGGACTACTTAGACCACTCAGTCACTGAGGCCCCTCCAATTTATAGGAATAGAAAATATATATATCAAAAGTAATAAAAATCTGTAAATTGATCATTAGAAAACTGTCTGCATGACAGATTTGGTTTTCAGTATTTCAAAGGTTCTTAAGATAACAGTAAAGTTTGACCCATCAGTTCTGAAGGCCATCTAACCAAATCACACATACCCCAGTTACATCATCATTTACATTGTATGGTACAACTATGATCTCTACAAAAATCTCAAACAGTAAATGCTTGCAGATGGACGCTATAGAATCATAGGACAAACAATTCGACATGAAGATAAAGGAATACTTTATTTTATTAATATCATCAATAACTGAGTTCCTTTATTATATCAACATAAATCATCAATCTAATTGTATCTCATCTTGATGTGTTTTTTTTTAAGTACTCCTATATGTCTATTTTAATTTAGGATTGTCTGTGATTGTGTCCTTCTTTTGGCTTTTTCTGTTTCATACATGCTGCCGTATCTATATGCTTTGGCATTTCTATAACCATAGCCACCATGTCCTTTGTCATTTCTGCCATAACCGTGACCTTGAGCATTTCCTTCATAACCATGACCTTTGCCATTTCCTCCATAACCATAACCTTTACCATTTCCTCCATAACCATGACCTCCAGCCTTTCCTCCATAACCATGACCTTTACCATATCCTACATAGCCATAACTCTTGCCATTGCCTCCATAACCATGACCTTTACCTTTCCCTCCATAACCATAACCTTTACCATTTCCTCCATAACCATGACCTTCAGCCTTTCCTCCATAACCATGACCTTTACCATATCCTACATAGCCATAACTCTTGCCATTGCCTTCATAACCATAACCTTTACCTTTTCCTTTATAACCATGACCTTTACTCTTTCCGCCAGAACCATGACCTTTACCTTTTCCTTTTCCTGCATGGCCATGACCGTTGCCTTTTGCTTGGTCATGACCTTTGCGTTTTCCTTTTGCAAAGTCATATTTATAGTCACCGTCTGAAAGTAAGCAGTGGAAAACTTTTCATTATTACTGACATTGAATATCCTTATAGAAAATAACAGTATTGTCCATACCAGCCCTGGTATTAGCCTTTTAAATCCCTTCCCATATCAAGATCTGAGTTTTTAGATCAATGTCTGGTATAGATGAAGATTTGCAGACTAGAGACGATATTGTATGGATGTATGAAATAAATACTAGTAATCAGATGTAGCCTGATTTCCAAGAAACAAACTATCCACCGGCTACCAACAGACGGAGACATATAGGAGGACTATATTGCCTTCAACAATTAGCAAAACTATCATCCTATAGTCAGTAAAGGTCTGTTTAAGATTGTAATAGATTTTTTTATGGATTTGATTCTCTATGTTCTCGTTATTTATCCAGCAATATTGATTGGGACTGAATTGCATTAACGTCTATGTAGCTATGGTATACTAAGTTTTGCGTTTTAAAGGATTGAATAAAGCAGAGAATAATTGATAATAAATATCTTCGTGTGTTTTAGCTCCTATTCATCCCTAGCTTTCAAATATTTGGGTTTGAACGTTCCGGATGAAGGTTATTCTCGAAAAGCACATCGGACGTACAAAATTGATAAATATCTTTTTTATACGTTTATGAGACAGCAGCTCAATGACAAAAATAATTGAATAACATTTAGAGAGCAACATACAATAGATAAATGATAGTAATAACATTTAGAGAGCAACATACAATAGACAAATGATAGTAATAACATTTAGAGAGCAACATACAATAGACAAATGATAATAATAACATTTAGAGAGCAACATACAATAGACAAATGATAATAATAACATTTAGAGAGCAACATACAATAGACAAATGATAGTAATAACATTTAGAGAGCAACATACAATAGACAAATGATAATAATAACATTTAGAGAGCAACATACAATAGACAAATGATAGTAATAACATTAAGAGAGCAACATACAATAGACAAATGATAGTAATAACATTTAGAGAGCAACATACAATAGACAAATGATAATAATAACATTTAGAGAGCAACATACAATAGACAAATGATAATAATTACATTTACAGTCCCAATTTTACTGCACCAGATGTGAATTTCTACAACTAGTGTCTCTTCAGTGATGCTCGAAGACGTGAGCTTTTTGTAATAAAGTTCCCAGATTAAAAGCAATTGGTTCATTAACATAACTGTTTGAATACTTTAGCATTTTGCTATTTCAGAGGCCAGGCAATGGCTCTTATCATATACCCCCTCCTTTAATAAAGACATGGAAATTTTGCAATGTGTATCAAAAAGCATTCAAGCGCAACACGTAATGCTTACTAGCATTTTTAATTCAATGAAAATATGTAAAGTATATGATATAGAATTTAAACATTTTTAGGTTTTGACCCTGTGAGTGAACAAAATTTGTCAGACCTCTGTGACAGATTCTTATTAAAAGATCTGTCATTAAAGCCAAATTCTCGCTAAATAACGACAAAACATTAGGATATGACATACGGCTACTACTGACATGATTCCTGACTGGGAACAGGCAAATGTAAATGTTCCGGGTTTATCGGTAATTTTAGATCTCAACCCTCTCCATTTTTACATCTTGATGAGGAGATTATCAAAAGGAAACACATAAAAGAAGCATATGATATATCGTGATGGTTTTGTCCGAATAATAATTTGTTACAAGTAACCAACCTCGCGGTTCATCCGAACTTGAGCTCTTCATGCCTTAAGCTGAATTAATAGTTGACCACTAACTCGATTTCAACGAAAACTTAAAAAAGTATCCGAACTTTACCACTTCATGATAATTTGTAATTTAAATTGATAATAGACCACCACCGCGATTTCAACAAAGTTTTAAAAAGCTTTAGCACCTAATGGCTGTGAGTAACCTTTCTTTTAATTATATTCAAATTGAATCTTCGGATTCGTTCCCTCCAAAAATTTTGGAAACCTAAAAGAAATAGTACCGCTCCATTTAAATGAAATCAACAATTCTATTTTTGAAATCCCATCGCTCCCCCAACAATTCGTAGAAAATCGCAATTTTTTGGTGTTAAAAAATATTTCTCGTTCCTGAAAATAGTAGTGTAGAAAGAAATTAGAAAAAAAAAAACGCTTTCTCGGGCCAAATTCAGGTATCACTTTCTAAAATATTAACTTTGACAAAAAAATGAAAATGAAAATTTCGCTTGATCACTCGCTCCAATTTTTGCTCATAAAAGTCCGAAGATCAATTATTTAGTTTGGAGTGGCATTATGAGGTAAGAAATCAAAGGGAATTTGAAGTGCACAGAAAACATTAATTAAAAATTAAAAAATTGTGCCAAACTGTGTAATTATGTTGCAAGGTAGATATGTTGAAATTAACTTACTTTTATGATGTTGGTGGACGTCCGGTGGAGGATTTGCGATATCATCTATTGCATCTGCGGTGTCCTCGTCTACGATTATGGTTTTGCGTATGAGGCTTGCCGTGTTAACGAATTTAACACAGCCCAAGCAAACCAACAAACATGACAAAATAGTGAATAATTTCATCTTGATTAATATCACTGGCGGTGAAAACAGTCCTTATTTCATTTTTCTAAAAGGAAGATATTTTTTATAGAAACAAAAAAGTAACAGATGATGACAACTGATACAGAACAGTAATCTGGAAAAAAATCCTATGTATGTGACATCTTGAAGGAAATTTATTTTTAACTGAATTCCTTCAGACAATGAACTGATCAAACTTCCTCTTCCTTCTCAGGATCAATAAGGTTAATTTTAAAATATTTTAGCGAGTGTCTATAGATGAACAATTAGTTTACCTATTTTCTGCCACTGGACGTTAAACAAGCAACAATCAATAAACGAATTACACATTTTTATAAAAACAAAATCTGAATGACCTAGTGGTGTATATTTGTATGCGATATATTTTACAAGCATGATAATGATGTCTCACGTATTTTGCAGCAAAAATGGATTGCTTGATTGCTATTTACTTGACATACAGTGTCAAATATTTCATGAATACTCAGGACGAGGATAAACAAAGTCTCCCAGATGCCTGTATCGATCACCAAAAATAAATTGACCATGTAAAGACACAAAAAGTACCAACTTGTTAGGGCACAAAACCATGTAAAGACTCAAAAACCCCAAAATGTGAGGGCACATGACCTTGTAAAAACACAATAAGTACCAAATTGTTAGGGCACATGACCATGTGCAGAGACAAAGAGTACCAACACAGTACGCATGTAAAGACACAAAGGGAACCAGTATAATGAGCATGTTAAGATAGCATAGGCGGATCCAGGGGGAGGGGGAGGCCGGGCCCTCCAATTGTGGGAAAAATTTGGTTGATTATATAGGGAATCACTGAAGCATGACTGGATCGGGTCCCCTCTTAGGTCAGTCAGTGGGCCTCCCTTATAAAAAGTTCTGGATCCGCCACTGTCAAAGAAAAAAGTAAAATAACAAAAATACCGAACACTAAGGGAAATTCAAAACGGAAAGTGGCAAAATCAAAAGCTCAAACACATCTAACGAATGGAAAACAACTGTCATATTCCTGACTTGTAAAGGCATTTCCTTATGTAGAGTAGAGTATTACTAATTATCTAATGCTAATGTAAAGATATGAAGAGTATCAACTTAATGGCCATGTAAAGATAGGAAGAGTACCAACTTAATGGCCATGTAAAGATAGGAAGAGTACCAATCTAAAGGCTATGGATACTATTTTATTTTAAATATGTTCTGCTTTCCAGGTCCAAATTGGTGGTGTAACATCTTAAAAAATTCTATCCAAATTAGTTTGCAAAAAATTCCGCTCAAATCGGTGCAATGGGGTGTCTTAAACTTGCAGTTAGATGAGGGATTTTTTTTTTGCTCCGTGTTGAAGGCCTCACTGTGACTTTGAGATAAAGAACGGCAATAAAAGCGCTGTTCCTGTCCTTTTTGTGTATTTTTTTGCTGTGCATGTACTGATTTTGTGTCATGAATAGATACCCCATATCCTTTGGTTTTCTATTGTGTAAAGATATGAAGACTCCCAAGCTAATGGTCATGGAAAGATACAAAGAATATTCAATCTAATGGCCAGGTAAAGACACAAAGAGTATCAATCTAATGGTCATGTAAAGATACAAAGAGAACATATGTAATGACCATGTGAAGATACAGAGTACATATGTAATGACCATGTGAAGATACAAAGAGTACATATGTAATGACCATGTGAAGATACAAAGAGTACATATGTAATGACCATGTGAAGATACAAAGAGTATATATGTAATGACCATGTAAAGACACAATTAGTACATATGTAATGACCATGTAAAGACACAATGAGTACATATGTAATGACCATGTAAAGACACAATGAGTACATATGTAATGACCATGTAAAGACACAATGAGTACATATGTAATGACCATGTGAAGATACAAAGAGTACCAATCTAACGGCCATGTAAAGATACAAAGAGTAAAAATCTATTGACCATGTAAAGACAGAAAGAGTAACAATCTAATGACCATCAAAAGATACCATTAGTACTAATTTAATGGCCAAGTAAAGACACCAAAAGCACCAATCTAATAGCCATGTGAAGATACAAAGAGTACATATGTAATGACCATGTAAAGATACAAAGAGTACATATGTAATGACCATGTAAAGATACAAAGAGTACATATGTAATGACCATGTAAAGATACAAAGAGTACATATGTAATGACCATGTAAAGACACAAAGAGTACCAATCTAATGACCATGTAAAGATACAAAGAGTAACAATTTAATGACCATGTAAAGATACAAAGAGTACCAATTTAATGACCATGTAAAGATACAAAGAGTACATATGTAATGATCATGTAAAGATACAAAGAGTAACAATCTAATTACCAAGTAAAGACACCAAAAGCACCAATCTAATAGCCATGTAAAGACACAAAGAGTACATATGTAATGACCATGTAAAGATACAAAGAGTACATATGTAATGACCATGTAAAGACACAAAGAGTACATATGTAATGACCATGTAAAGACACAAAGAGTAACAATCTAATGACCATGTAAAGACACAAAGAGTAACAATCATTTGACCATCTAAAGATACAAAAAGATAACAATTTAATGGCCATGTAAAGATACCAAAAGCATCAATCTAATTGCCATGTAAAGACACAAAGAGTACCAATCCAATGGCCCTGTAAAGATACAAAGAGTAACAATCTAATGACCATGTAAAGACACAAAGAGTATCAATCTAATGACCATGTAAAGACACAAAGAGTATCAATCTAATAACCATGTAAAGACACCAAGAGTACCAATCTAATGACCATGTAAAGATACAAAGAGTATCAATCTAATGACCATGTAAAGACACAAAGAGTATCAATCTAATGACCATGTAAAGACACAAAGAGTATCAATCTAATAACCATGTAAAGACACCAAGAGTACCAATCTAATGGCCCTGTAAAGATACAAAGAGTAACAATCTAATGACCATGTAAAGACACAAAGAGTATCAATCTAATGACCATGTAAAGACACAAAGAGTATCAATCTAATAACCATGTAAAGACACCAAGAGTACCAATCTAATGACCATGTAAAGATACAAAGAGTAACAATCTAATGACCATGTAAAGACACAAAGAGTACATATGTAATGACCATGTAAAGACACAAAGAGTACATATGTAATGACCATGTAAAGACACAAAGAGTACATATGTAATGACCATGTAAAGACACAAAGAGTACATATGTAATGACCATGTAAAGACACAAAGAGTACATATGTAATGACCATGTAAAGACACAAAGAGTACCAATCTAATGACCCTGTAAAGATACAAAGAGTAACAATCTAATGACCATGTAAAGACACAAAGAGTACCAATCTAATGACCATGTAAAGATACAAAGAGTAACAATCTAATGACCATGTAAAGACACAAAGAGTACCAATCTAATGACCATGTAAAGACACCATGAGTACCAATCTAACGACCATGTAAAGATACAAAGAGTACATATGTAATGACCATGTAAAGATACAAAGAGTACATATGTAATGACCATGTAAAGATACAAAGAGTAACAATCTAATGACCATGTAAAGATACAAAGAGTAACAATCTAATGACCATGTAAAGATACAAAGAGTAACAATCTAATGACCATGTAAAGACACAAAGAGTACATATGTGATGACCATGTAAAGACACAAAGAGTACATATGTAATGACCATGTAAAGACACAAAGAGTACATATGTAATGACCATGTAAAGACACATAGAGTACCAATCTAATGACCATGTAAAGACACAAAGAGTAACAATCATTTGACCATCTAAAGATAACAATTTAATGGCCATGTAAAGATACCAAAAGCACCAATCTAATTGTCATGTAAAGACACAAAGAGTACCAATCTAATGACCCTGTAAAGACACCAAGAGTATCAATCTGATGGCCATGTAAAGACACAAAGAGTAACAATTTAATGGCCATGTTAAGACACCAAAAGCACCAATCTTATAGCCATGTCAAGATACAAAGAGTACCAATTTAATGACCATGTAAAGATACAAAGAGTAACAATCTAACAGCCATGTCAAGATACCAAAAGCACCAATCTAATGGCCATGTAAAGACACAAAGAGTAACAATCTAACAGCCATGTCAAGATACCAAAAGCACCAATCTAATGGCCATGTAAAGACACAAAGAGTACCAATCTAATGACCCTGTAAAGATACCAAAAGCACCAATCTAATGGCCACGTAAAGACACAAAGGGTACCAATCTAATGACCCTGTAAAGACACCAAAAGCACCAATCTAATGGCCGTGTAAAGACACAAAGAGTGCCAATCTAATGGCCATGTAAATAATAAGTTAGAATAATGATATACATGTGACATCAAAATGAGTTCCAATAGGCAATTTTCATATTATTTTTCAACAGGTTACCTACTCTGACTGTTTTCCAATGTTTTTGATGTGTAAAGAAAACCTAAACAGTAGATTTTTCTGCAAATCACACCAACTGTAAGTTTGATAAATCTTCTTTTAGTAGCTCTTACTTGAACAAGTACCAGATTGTCCTACCAAAGAGTAGCTAATCTGCCGAAAGGAGTCAAAAGTCGATTATATGAAAATAGTCTATTCAATGGACATACAAAGACAATAAATGTATCAATCACATTGACATTCAAGAAATAGAAACTACCAATCAAACAGCCATGCAAAGACACTAAATGTTCCAATTTAATAGTATGGTGTATGAAAAAAATGTGAAGTGAAAAAAGACTACAAATCAAATCTTTATTGAATATATACTAGTATATAAAATAAAATTAAAAGAAAATGAGTTGTTCATATCAAATCATTACATATATTGCTTTATATAGTTCAGATTGTCTTGTCCATTACCTTACTGATCTTGCATAGCAAAGTCGATGACTAAAACATTTTAGTACAAAAGATGTTTTTAGTTTCTCTAAATTGTCTTGCAACTTGCCAGTTAATTATATTAAGATAGATTTATTATTAACTGGTTAATGAGTATTTTATAACACTGTTGTCTTATGTGTGCTTGCCTTATGTCCATTCTTTTACAACAATAATTGAAAACTGCTCAAATGCAACTTAGGTAATCTAGGGAATTTTTTTTTTTTCAACAAGTAACAGGTTTCAAATCACTATTCCTAAAATATACACTGAACTGAGCAGATCTTCCCAGCCACTGCATTCTGATATATTATTAACATGATTAAGGTAAAAGGTTTGTTTGAAACAGTCTTAATTTTTCAGATGAATTCATTGTTAATTTTACAGGTATGTTCTTAAAACTGCCATTTTGGATTGAGCATTTTCTTGTTGCCTGAAGAGTATGATATAAAAGGTATAAAGAAAATGTGGGTATAACTTTAATAATGAGACAGTTACCAAACAACAAAAAAAACTCAATGTAAAAACAGTCTTCAACATAAAACAGGTGTCTATAAAATTTTCAAGCTCTAATTAATCCCCATTCTACAAAAGAATATTTAAACAGAAATTATGCAAGATCTGCCAATCAACACCAAATTCTGTCAATGACAAAAAATATCAATATGACATAAAACAACTAAAAGTTCTACTTCTTTATTAGTATTTCATTAGTTACAATCTTTCAGCAAAATCCTTGTAAACCTCAGAATCTGTTAACTGAACAACATTAAAGTTACAAATGTCCATCTGATGAAAATGTGAATATTCTGCCAATGTATCAGTTTATTTTTCCAAATTCATGACTTTAAACATTTTTGACAGAATACTGTTTCTGCAAGTTGCTGATTATTTCAACTAATTTTTAAAGATATTCACAATTTTCCGGACATAGGAGGAATAATGTAATTCCTGGTATAGATTTTAAAATATACAGTCTGAAAATAATACTTTATACCAATATGGAGATCAAGAATATCGAAAGTGATTCACTGGATTTACCTTCATCAAGAATAATCAAACCCCCAAAAAGTGAAGCACAGAATGTTTATAAATACTTGAATACTTGGAAAGTTATATAACCAAAAGGGTCCTAAATAACAGTCAAATCCACATATGGTCAACTTTCCCTGATGTAGTTCAAACTTAAGTTTCTTATTAATTTCTTAATTTATTAACCCATAATTTGAGAGTTAATCTGAAATGATGTAAACATTACTTTAAATGTAGAAGTGAAAAATATAAGATAACAAAAACCGTTAAACAATTTAACACATAAGTAGAATAGTTTTGTTAATAAATGGATTTCTTTCTGTAAAAGTCTCAAAACATAAATCCTCCAACTGTAAACATTTTTCTAACAAGTGATCATTTTAATATGAGTTATGTAGATAAAGAGCTTTACTTGTCAAGTTACACGAATTCTGCATTTTTAGAAGCAGTTTTGATTTTATAAATTATTAACTAATTAAGTAGCTTTTATTGAATATTAAAGTACAATATTTTAAACATTTGCAAGAAAATATGTGTGTTAGGTTGGAGTATTTCAGCTCTAGCCACAAAATTCAGGCTTTCATACACCAAAAAATGGTATTATGTAAAAAAAATTATAAGATGTAATAAAAATAGAATTAGTAAATCTAATAAGAAAAAAAAAACACAAAGGGTAGTAAATGATTTTATATGTGCACAATACTTGTCAATTTTTTTATTTCTCGTGTTCTTGCATAGAAATATTGTAATTGGCAAATTGTCATGGATATAGGTAGAATTGCATCATTCAATCCTAAATGTTACTTTTCATTCATAAAATCATTTCTTTCATGTTCATGACTCCCCTTAAATACACACACACCACACTTTTAAGAAACACAAAGACTACACAGGCTATCTGGTTAATTACAATTTCAGATATGTGTTAATAGAAAATAATGTACAAATAAACAAAATTTTATAAATATGTTTTAAATTCGACCACAAGTAATATGTTCTAATCTTGGTGATTTCATGATGATATTTTTGTTGCACCAAGATTTGAAATTAACGCTGTACCAATCACATGCTTAAATTTTATTCAATGAACAAATAACAGTACAGATTTTTCATCAGTAATCCTATATTTTTAGAAGTTTGTGAATCAATTAAATTTTATCTAGTTAATTTTGAAATTGAAATAACTCCACTAAACTAGAAAAATGTGTACAACCAGGTAATTGAATTAAGCTTTTTCCCCTGAGTAACACTGGCATCTAACTATTTGTTCAAAAGCTCTTGATAAAATCAAAATTGACATCACCAATTGCATGTAATCTGGTGAACACATGAATTGTTTATATTGTAAAACTGATCTTGTTTTATATTAATGATGATTAAATTCATATATACTTTTCACATGTATCAAACTGATACACTTTATCTATACAAAAAATAAATTCCACACAACCAAAACACAATTATTCCTGTATATACATATCTGACAAACCACACAATTGTTTAGTACATTATATGTTCATTTTTTTACAAATCAAACATTCTTAAAATTTCATTACACAAGGATATGATTATGTTTTTGTAAATTATTCCACTTGACACTACTATATATGATACCATGTGAGTACCGAAGCACTGGCTACTGAGCTGATGGTACATCCGGGGACTAACATCCCACATCATATTATATCATGTGAGTACCGAAGCACTGGCTACTGAGCTGATGGTACCTCTGGGGACTAACATTCCACCATCATATTATGGAAAAGCAATAGAAAAAAATAGTATGAGACATAATATTGGTTACTATGACAACAGTAAGCTATCATAATAAGAATTTAATGACTGCATGAATATTTATAATTGTCATAGATTAATGAATTAAATAAATAAACACTGATTTCAATGAAACTGTATATATTTTTAACCAACAAAATGTGAAATTTACAAAACTAAAATCAAATTGTAATAGCACCCCTAAGCATTTGTTACTTACTAATAGCTGTCATAGTTTTCATGCAAACTATTAAAATAACCTTTGACCCATAAATAAAATTGAGAATGGAAACGGGGAATGCGTCAAAAAGACATCCCGACCAAAGAGCAGAAAACAGCCCAAGGCTATGATGTATTCATTATGTATCAATGGTTATAAACAATAAAAGCAAAACAAAATGAAATGGCACATAGAGAAAAATAAATGATACCGTTAACTCAGAAATTAATTAACAAATCCAAATAGCTTTAGAACTGACAATTTCATTCTAATGAAAGCTTAATTAAAAAAAAAAGGTATCTCAGTTGAAGAAATAAATTTAACATTTCAATCACGTTTAGATTGGCTGCATGAATTTTTGAGTTTACAGTGCACAATTTACGAATCATCAACATTATATATACCATAAGCAATAGTTAGCGATAATATAAAAAAAAATTACAGGTTTTATGCCCATAAAAAAAAGAGTAATGCCACTATTACTTAAAAAATCTTTTATCACATGCTGAGACCATACCATTCGTCAGATGCAAGTATCCCTGGATTTCATACAATAATAATACCATAAAATATACAACCCTAAAATTGTTATTTAGGCCAGGGAAAAATGATTGTTGGTTTCCCCATTCATTTTCAAGGCCCGGCAGGTAGGATTTTTTTTTGTGTGTATCAAATATTGTTGCTGTAGACTGCATGTAGAACAATTATTTATTTACTTGACTTGGGTGACTTTAATAACATAAAGAACTGGTGTCCATGTATTCAAACTGGCACTTGGTGCCGAGTTGGCCATTTTGTGGATCTAAACAACAGGGGGAGCAACACGCTTTAAATCATTGTTATCTTTCCGATCAGTTATGCACTTCAGTGATCTAGAAACCAAGGTGCAAAAAAATTACCTTGACATTGTTATGTTTCAAAACAACAAAACCGAAAAACGTACATGAAAAAATATTTGTTAACATTGCTGGACTGAAAAAAATAAAATAACCCGGCGGTTTAAAATAGACCCGGTTGGGTTAGGGGAAACCAATAATCATTTTTCCCTGGCCTTAGAAGGTCATGTTTAAAACAACAAAAAGAACCCAGAAACCAGTAAATCACACTGAAAATTAAAAAAATATATCTTCTAATGTATGTACAATACTCTACTTAGGGTTATTCCAGAAAAAAATATATGGAGTGGGTTGGATGGCACTTGAAATATTTTTGTGTGTGGGGGCAGGTCAAGAAGTTAAAATTGTGTGGTTATATATGCAAAGTAAAAAGCAATTGTATGGGTGATGACCATAAAAAAGTGCTTTCCAACCCCTGACGATTTTGCGAGTAGAGATATATAATACCTATCACACCAACATATAATGCATGGAGACTATCTGTTATTTTAACAGATTTCAACTAATCACGAATTAACAAGTGTCAAAATATAACAATTGATTCAAATGTACAATATCTACATGAGTCTGGGTTTAGGGTGAGGGGCCATCTTTCGTGTATTCTCTCATTTCTTATTATTTTTTTTCTCTATTCTTAAATCATTTAGGACATTTCACCCCTTTCTTTTCATTTGTTGCCCATTTCTCTCTTCTCCTTAAATTTTTGGCCAATTTTCTCTTTCCTTTTTATTTTTTTTGCCTATTATTCTCTATTCTCTAAACCCCATCCAGACCATCATTTAATGATGTACATAATGACAATGTGACATATTCATTTTGAATATTTTCAATGTTTGCACCATGACAAAAAATACTGCACCACAATAACAATTACAGACAAAATCATTGCAGATATTCCTAGAATTATGGAGATTTATATGCTATTACAATAAAAATTATGCAAGATTATCTATCCTTTTTTTAAAAATTTGTTGTTGGATATTGTAAAATTTCAATGAATAGCCTAGACCTACTGGTCTCTAGCTATCTGTCAGGAGTCAGTTTCACAAAAATACTTACGAATAAGATTGATCGTAAGTCATGAACAATTCTGTATACTTACAATCAGTCTTAATCATAAATTTTTTGTGTGAAACTGACTCCTGTACCAATAGCACACAAATTTTCCATCACTGAACTTCATTGCAATTGATGTGAAGTTTTTCCTAGGTCTCTTAATTTGTGTATTTGTATATACATTGGGAACTACTATACCCTTTAATAAAATTCTAGTTTAACAAATTGCTTGGAATATCAAGCTTTTAATCTAATAAAAATATCTATCCTGATCTATTATAAAATATATTGGATGTCTATATATATATTCTAAAAGATACCTTTACAGGAGAATTATTGGTTCAACCACTAGAAAAGGCTCCCCTAAATAAATACCCTCTACCCCCTAACAATGGCCTCACTGAATCAACCACTATTTCTAGATTGGAAAATAAAACTTATATTTCCCATTTACTGTGGATTCATTTATATTTGTGGATACCAATTTTCGCGTATTGAGGAAAAATAGTATTTTCGTGGATACTGGATTTCGTTGTTTTTGCCTAAATCAGCATTCAAGCCTATAGACAATTTGTACTTCAACAATGAACATATATATTCATGGTTTACCTTTACCCACGGAAATTGGTAACCAGCAAATAATAATGAATTCACAGTAATGATATTTCACTATAATGATTTAAAACACAAATTTGCATCATCAAAATATAATAAAATAGAATTATGAATACAACCTTACAAGAGAATGATGCATCAGTAGGACAATTTGTCTGATACCCAGTAAGGGCAATCTGAATCTTAACCTTAATATTTTTCTTCCCTTTAAAAAGTACAGACTTTATATAACAGACCTGCCATCTTTCCAAATTAAGTGGTCTTGACCTGTCACTTGAATTCTCAATACTATGACCTACATATCCCAAAAAAGGCATTCAAAAGAGCTAAAAAATCATTTAAGCAAATATATAATCATTCTACACCTTAGTATATTAGATTGAAAACACCTATAACATGTACAAAAGATGCATTAGGTTCTCTTGTGCTTAAAATGCCCAATGGAGATTTTGAAAAGTTGGCAAGCATGAACAGCTTATTTGCCTTGTTCACGTGTTATAATTTATTCAACTAATGATAAATAACTATAAACTAAAAAAGGCAGTAATTGTCTGTAAAAGCTGGAATATGGCAATTTTCAGCATTTACAATAAATGCTAAGTGCCTGAGTAACTCTATTGAAAGAAGCTTAAGTTTTGACATATCCTGCCCTATCCCCGTTCCCCAATAATAACAGTATCCTTCTAATGCAAATGTTTTCAATATTAACTTTAAACCATTTATTTCCTTCTACATTTAAATAAATTCTGATTACAATTCTTCTTTTCTGCCACTGTCAGAATTGTATTTATCGACAAAAGAACTCAAACTGTTTAAGTCTCTTCCTCCACTGTATTCTTCCTTCTTCTCTCCATCCTTAAACATGAGTAATGTAGGATAACCTCTGACCTGGAAGTAGAAAATAACATGTTTATTTCATCATCATCTGGGTTTGTATACAAATGATAGACTACACACACTGAAGCAAAGTTCTTGTCAGCCTGTTTCATCTGCATAGATATACAAGATTTAGAGGTTGCACTTTGTAAATACAGCTGTTTCACAAACTACACCTCTTTTGGGGAGATATATAATATACATAGATATTTTGTTTTGTTTATGTACTGGTTCCCAGATATGATCTCTATGTTTCATCTCATAGAGACATTACTTGGAAATGTCACCAGTATAAATACACATGGATAGTGGCGAAATTGAATTCTAAGGAGGACCAAAAGTGAAGGCAGGGGGAGTACAGAATTTTAGTATAAATTTAAACTCTTAGAAGTTCGGGGCATATAAATGTTGAAAATATGCTGCACAGCCCTATATTTTAAGCCGTAAAGGGAGTTCCTATGGGAAATTGCATTGTCTATATTTAAAGAAGTGCAACCTATAAGCATGTTTCTGAGAAGTATTTACAGAAGTTACTAAGTAAAATAATAAAATGCTTCGCTGGGGCGCAGCTTGATACGACCGCAGAGGTCAAACCCTGAACAGTTGGGGCAAGTATGGACACAACATTCAAGCTTGATACAGCTCTGACTTTGGATTGTTATTAAATATTTGACACAGCATAGGTTTCTGACACAGAAAGAATGTGGTCTAAGAACTTGAATTTTTTTTAATTTACCTATTATGGTCCAATGTCCAAAATCAAAATACATGGTTAGATTCAGCATATCAAAGAACCCCATATATTCAATTTTTGTTAAAATCAAACAAAGTTTAATTTTGGACCCCAACTTGGACAAACTTGAAAACTGGGCCCATAATCAAAAATCTAAACACATGTTTAGATTCAGCATATCAAAGAACCCCAAGAATTCAATTTTTGCTAAAATCAAACTAAGTTTAATTTTGGACCCTTTGGACCTTAATGTAGACCAATTTAAAAAACGGGACTTAAAATTAAAAATCAAAATACGCGGTTAGATTTGGCATATCAAAGAACCCCAATAATTCAATTTTTGATGAAATCAAACAAAGTTTAATTTTGGACCCTTTTGACCTCAATATGAACCAATTTGATAGCGGGACCCACAAATAAAAAATCTAAATTCATGGTTAGATTCAGCACATCAAAGAACCCCATATATTCAATTTTTGTTGAAATCAAAAAAAGTTTAATTTTGGACCCCAACTTGGTCCAACTTGAAAACTTGGCCCATAATCAAAAATCTAAACACATGTTTAGATTCAGCATATCAAAGAACCCCATATATTCAATTTTTGTTGAAATCAAACAAAGTTTAAATACTGGACCCTATCTTGGACCAACTTGAAAACTGGGCCCATAATCAAAAATCTAAACACATGTTTAGATTCAGCATATCAAAGAACCCCAAGAATTCAATTTTTGCTAAAATCAAACTAAGTTTAATTTTGGACCCTTTGGACCTTAATGTAGACCAATTTAAAAAACGGGACTTAAAATTAAAAATCTAAATACGCAGTTAGATTTGGAATATCAAAGAACACCAATAATTCAATTTTTGATGAAATCAAACAAAGTTTAATTTTGGACCCTTTTGACCTCAATATGAACCAATTTGATAGCGGGACCCACAAATAAAAAATCTCAATTCATGGTTAGATTTAGCACATCAAAGAACCCCATATATTCAATTTTTGTTGAAATCAAAAAAAGTTTAATTTTGGACCCCAACTTGGACCAACTTGAAAACTGGGCCCATAATCAAAAATCTAAACACATGTTAAGATTCAGCATATCAAAAAACCCCAAGAATTCAATTTTTGTTAAAATCAAACTAAGTTTAATTTTGGACCCTTTGGACCTCAATGAAGACCAATTTAAAAAACAGGACCCAAATTAAACATCTAAAAACACGGTTAGATTTGGCATATCAAAGAACGCCAATAATTCAATTTTTGATGAAATCAAACAAAGTTTAATTTTGGACCCTTTTGACCTCAATATGAACCAATTTGATAGCGGGGCCTACAAATAAAAAATCTAAATACATGGTTAGATTCAGCATATCAAAGAACCTCATATATTCAATTTTTGTTGAAATCAAACAAAGTTTCATTTTGGACCCCAATTTGGACCAACTTGAAAACTGGGCCCATAATCAAAAATCTAAATACATGTTTAGATTCAGCATATCAAAGAACCCCATATATTCAATTTTTGTTGAAATCAAACAAAGTTTAAATACTGGACCCTATCTTGGACCAACTTGAAAACTGGACCCATAATCAAAAATCTAAACACATGTTTAGATTCAGCATATCAAAGAACCCCAAGAATTCAATTTTTGTTAAAATCAAACTAAGTTTAATTTTGGACCCTTTGGACCTTAATGTAGACCAATTTAAAAAACAGGACCCAAAATTAAAAATCTAAATACACGGTTAGATTTGGAATATCAAAGAGCCCCAATAATTCAATTTTAGATGAAATCAAACAAAGTTTAATTTTGGACCCTTTTGACCTCAATATGAACCAATTTGATAACGGGGTCCACAAATAAAAAATCTAAATACATGGTTAGATTCAGCATATCAAAGAACCCCATATATTCAATTTTTGTTGAAATCAAACAAAGTTTAATTTTGGACCCCAATTTGGACCATAATGTAGACCATTTTGAAAACTGGACCCAAAATTAAAAATCTAAATACACTGTTAGATTCGGCATAACAAATAAATAAATGTGATCAAAGATTTTACAAATCTAATGCGCCATACTGTGCAATTAAAGATTACTTCTTGAAATTTTTCAATATTTGAAATTTGAAAAAAAAAATAATATTTGAAGAATAATTCTTTTTAATTTCTGAAATCTGAAATGAGAAAAAATTGACCCCCCACAATTTCTTTTTATCCCCCCCCCCCCTTTTTCCCCAAAAAAATTCTTTCCCTCAAGATATGGTCATAATCTCAATTCAAATTTCCAATGGAGTTGGCAACCATAATTACCCATTTAAATTTACCATAGTGCTAACTTAATCTATTTTATAATAGAATTAAAAATATAGTGTCAAATCTTTCATATGGATTTTTTTGTAAAAAAAAATGATGCAACATTTGCAGATATTTTTACTGGTCTTCCTTTATAAATATGCATTTCTTTAAACATAATTTAAAAGCAGTGTAAGGGAAGTAACCAAAACGTTGTATTTGGATTACCTCCCTTACACTGTTTTAAATTATCTTTATTGTTCATTAACCATTACTTTATACATAATTTAAAAGCAGTGTAAGGGAGATAATTTCAATGATGTATTTGATTTATCTCCCTTACACTGCTTTAAATTATGTTTTGTACTAAAGTATTTGTCCATTAACCAGGACAACCTTGTTTTTCCCCCTTTTTTGCCCCTAATTCCTAAACGGTTTGAGCCATAACCCCCCAAAGCAAATCCTAACCATCCCTTTGTGGTATGGAAACTTGTAGTATAATTTCAGAGAGATCCATACACCGTTCCACAGTTATTGTCTGGAAACTAGAAAATGCTTATTTTTGGCCCCTTTTTGGCCCCTAATTCCTTAACTGTTGGTACCATAACCCCCAAAATCAATCCCAGCCTTCCTTTTGTGGTATTTAACCTTATGGTAAAATTTCAAAAAGATCCATTCACTTAAACTAAAGTTAGAGTGCGAAAACCAAAGTGTCTTCGGACGACGACGCCGGACGACGACGACGCCAACGTCATACCAATATACGACCACAAAATTTTTTTGCGGTCGTATAAAAACCATACAACTAATCTTCCGTGAGAAACTCATGAATTACAATGATTTTGAAATATAACTTACAAAGAAATACAAAACTAGAGGATAGTGATTAGAGCCAAGCAAATCAAATTATAACTCTTCTAAGATGCAATCATTGTTATTCGATTCAAACTTAGCTTATTCCCACAGAAGGCTGAAATTTTGATGGACCACTAAATTAACAATGACTTTCAATGTAAGATTTTCTTTCTTGTTCCCGACACACCATTCAGTAGTGGTGAATTATCATGCCAAGTTTCATAACTGAACTCCAAGGGGTTTTAAAGTTAGAGAGCAGAAACAATTTTTGTACATATGCACAGAGGTGACTAAGATGAACCAAGTTTTTGACCTTGACCTTCACTGTACTTGACACACCTTCGATAAGTGGTAAACAATCATTCCAAATTTCATTAACATTCTTTAAAATTTTGAAAGTAAGAGAGCCGAAAGATTTGTGACAGCAACCACATGTCCAGACAGATCGAAATGCTGATTACTAAAGGACTTCTGCCAATTGATTTGTGGGGCCTTGATAAACAAACACATATATAAGAAAAATTCAAATGATATATTGTTATGAATAAATCATTACGAGTAAAAATCATAAATTTATACAGTTTTGACATCATACAAAGTACCTCGACAATGTATGAATATTCAAGTGCGACAAATATGAATATAATATATACACTTCTTACTATTCCAAACAGTTCTTTTTAATAATTTTTTTAACCGAACTTTTACTTGAGATAAATTCTGAAAGATTGATGGTAAGTAATTCCATTTAAAAGATCCTGAAAAATATATGATAATAAAATGAATAAAGCATGATGTGAAATTTGAAGTTTACCTGATTTTCTTTGCAAATATCTTTATATACGGTACAATCCACTTTAGCTATTTTCACTGTCTCCATACCCTCAAATTTCTTAGATAAGTCTTCCCAAATTGGAGCAAGATTTTTACAGTGTCCACACCTAAAACAAAAGTTGAAAAGATTAGAATTTTTTTTAACATAAAACAGAGCTGTTTACATTTTTTCATTAAAATACATTTCGAACACAGGACGAGACTTGAGTAGGGTTCCGTAATTAAAATCAATATTCTATTCCTAGGCAGAACTTGAATAAATAACCAGGTGTTCAACCCAACTCAAACATATTATGCAGGAGCATGAACAAACTTCTGTGGTCAAAAACAAGAGATCAACGCCAGGTAGACAAACTTCATACCAAAATTTATGATCAAGGAGACTTTTTCTTTCCTTGATGGTGATGTTTCATTGGCTGTTTCTTACAGAAGGTATATAGATAAAAGAAGATGTGGTATGAGTGCCAATGAGACAACTCTCCATCCAAGTCACAATTTATAAAAGTAAACCATTATAGGTCAAAGTACGGTCTTCAACACAGAGCCTTGGCTCACACCGCACAGCAAGCTATAAAGGGCCCCAAAAATTACTAGTGTAAAACCATTCAAACGGGAAAACATATAAATTTCAAAGTGTGTTTGATATGCTGGTGTTTGCAGTGATATACTTGTAGTATACTAATAAAATTGAGAACGGAAACAGGAATGTGTTAAAAAGACAACAACCCGACCAAAGAGCAGAAAACAGCCCAAGGTCACCAATGGGTCTTCAATACAGCGAGAAAATCCCGCACCCAGAGGCAGGCTTCAGCTGGCCCCTAAACAATAATTTATACCTGATTAGCAAATAATGGACGTCACACTTTACTAACTCACCATGGTGCAAAGAATTTGACGAATGTAACTCCATCACTTATGGTGGTTTGGAAGCTTTCTGAATCCAACTCTAAAACAGGAGACTGAAATAAAAAAAAAAGGCTTACAATCATACCTTTATTAAAAAGACTCACAAATAGCTATGATTAATGCAAATTTCCTTTGTTTCAGTTAAACATGGTACAATGCATATGATACAATCAATCTTTTGTCCTAGTTCATTAATATCTTAATATTGTAAAACTGTAAAATTATTCACAGACATAAAATACCTTTCTATTTACCCTTTTAAAATAAAAAGGTTAAGTAAAAAAGATCATAAATTGTCTCCCTTTAATTAAATTTAAGATGAAGGGAGATAATTTCATTTGTCTTATTTGTTAACCTGGCCATAAGAGATTTTCAAAGAAAGAAGAGAAAAAAATATTTCCAGAAAATTAACATTTTGCAGTTTTTTGAGTGAATGTTGGTCTTTTACTGAAAATGACTGTCTATTTGAACTATTTCTATGAAAACATGTGGGTATGCAACTATCCAACCTAATAAATTTTCTTATGCAGAAAATATAAAAACCACATAAAAAAAGTAAAATGTTCAGTTTCTCTATAAAAATTTCAAGTCTCATTAATATCATAACTGTAAATTCAGAAATTAAAACATGCATTTATCATCACAACTGCTGAACAATCAACACAAATTTGAGTTAAATCATTGCGATTTCAGGAAATATTGGAATACTAATAATGCTATAAATATTTCAAATGACATTTTTTATTTTTTGTGACACCTATCTCATAGCAATTTTCACAATAATAAAAACATCACAAAAATTCCTGAATTTACAAATTATAAATAATCACCAACATACCTTAAATTCTTCCACAATTTCAGGTGGGATTTCTTCTTTCATATCACCAGTAAACACAAATTTATCAAGGAATGTTTCCAAACTGGGTAAATCTCTTCCTCCACTATACTCTTCTTTCCTCTCTCCGTTCTTATATACTATTAATGTAGGATAACCTCTGACCTGCAAACAATTCATATTCATCATATCAAAATAAATAATCTTATTTTACTAAAAAGCTTTAACAGTATTACACAATTTTAAATAAGCACAAAAATATGTAGAAAGACATACTGCATTTGAGCACAAGAAAATTGAGGAGAAAATGACCTTTCGCAAAATTAATCTTTGACTGCTGACCTTTTATCTGTACATTAATTCAATGAAGTTAATGTGACAAAAGTTGTGCCAATAAGCTTCAATTGAACTGAACTAGTGTATTAGTGTACAGTGGTGTATTTGAATGTTATTGAAAACCCTGGAATCAATACCAATATAAATGAAAGAACATTTGGTATACTGTAAAATCAGGATTATTGCAAGGTTTTTATTAATGTGAATAATATGACTGGGTGAGTATCGCAATAATAAGAACTCGCATTCTAATATCTGATCATATATCTGTATGAAGTTTTTCCTGAAATCGCAATAATTAATCTCGCATTTATGTCCATTTTTCAAAAAACGCAATAATAAATGGACACAATAATTTCTGAATTTACAGTATATATATATATGTCAATTAGACAGCAACTAACAACCAATACCTTATTTTCCTGACATAAGTCTTTATGAACCGTACAGTCCACCTTGGCAATCTGTACACTTTCTATATCAACATACTTCTTGGACAAATCTTCCCAAGTAGGAGCCAGTCTTTTACAATGTCCACACCTTCAAAATAATAAATATGAGGCTAAAGATGATATGTGCATATACATGCATGTGTCAAAGTTTAAATCAAAATTCAACAATTATGGATGGATTATGCATGGATTGTTTAGAAAGGTCAATGGCCAAGATACTAATAGCATAAAAGTATGAGAGAATTTGATTGATATGAAGTAAATCATTAATTTCTTTGTAGCTTAGATCTTTCCCAAGATATCTTTATTTTTGCCCCTTATGGACATGGCACTAATGAGACAGGTGACTACTGCAAAACATCCACAATTATTGGTTTACTTGCACATTTTAAGAATCTAAATATATTGGCAATGATTAATTTAGTTTTCCTCTCATTACGCAGTATTTTATCAAATATCAATGGTCTATTATTAAAGAAAAAATATTCTAATATGGTTTCAGAAAAATAAATAAGCAATGACATAACTCAATAAACTAATAACTCAAGTTTCTCTAGGAAGGCCCAGAACCATTCAAATCTTTTTACTACTTTTAAACCATGCTCCATTTCTTTAAAGCACAGTTATAAATACTGTAATACATTTTTTTTGGTTATTGTTCAAAAAAGATATAAAGATATAATTCAACATACCATGGAGCAAAGAACTTGACAAATGTAACTCCATAATCAATGGCTGCTTTAAAACTGCCTGCAGTTAAATCAACAACACCATCCTGAAACACAGGTTAAAATGCTCAAATTATTCTTTATTAATCAATTGTTACATTACATAAAAATTTCATACGATTCCGAATCTTTGATTGGCTGAGGCATTCCAAAAGTTAATTTTTGTTGTATGAAAAAAAAATGCAACAAATTAAATTTATAGTTTGTTTCTAATTGCAAAAGTCACGAAAATAAATCGTTCAAGAAAATTAGTTGGATTACAGTATCTTAAAATCTGATCAATTTTATAAAAATGTAAACCAACTTATTGTTGCCCTATTCTTTATTGCACATTAAGTATTCAGCTGAATTCATGGCAGTTTATCATCATAGTTTTCAAATTTTTTTATGAATTCATATTAGGGAAGACCAAAGTTTTAGAGATTTGTATTCACATTATTATTCTATTCATGAAAGTCGCTAAAATTAATTGCTTGCTAAAGTAAGTTGGTTTACAGCGTAAAGTTGCCAATGTCAAAGTCAAGAGCTTCCCAACATGTTAATATTTATCTCACTGAGTGTAATTGTACTCATCTTCATGTGCTTTTCCCAAGTCAGGAACCTTAACAGGAATTGTTGTATGTTATATTTTCTTGTTATTGATGGCAAATCTTGGATTAATTCTGTTAATCTATTCACACCTTTTAAAGACTCGGGATGATTTCGAGCTTGACATTTTAGAGATAACTGTATTGTATTTGAAGCTTTGCGGACATCCATCTGTAGTTTTACTGTCGCAAATTTAGTTTACCTGGAGACGCGCAGCGCAGACAGGTAAACGATTATTTGCGACAGTAAAACTACCGATGGATGTCCGCAAAGCTTCAAATACAATACAGTTATCTCTATTCTAATGCAAAATAAACAAATCATTCAATTTTAGTCATTATTATAGTGTAAATTTTCATTAAAGGAAAATCCCGCGAAATGATGTTATCTTCTTTGGCTCCTAAACTAGGTGATGTTATAGGTATGCTTCCAGCATGAAACGTTTAACACCGTGCGTTTTCTGGCTTCTTGTCCGCTTCAGAATGTAATAAAATTTGATAAAAAGAAGATTTCTAGGTGCAAAATGTGAGTTTTTTTGCTTATTATTGGAGAAATTACATGTCAATACATTCTGGAATTCAAAATGTCGGCTTCCTTAGTTACAGACAGGGAGATAGAGAATTTTACGCTTATTGTCATCCAATCAGAACCATTGATACAAAATAATTGCATTAGAAATTGTGTTGACAACTGTCAATTATTAAAGACTGTATGATGCACTCTAGTTGTGTTTTGGTATTTTCTGTTGTTTGTTAGCTGTCTCAGAAAAAAATAATGGCACATACTTTACTATCCTGAGATGGAACTTTTTCTGGCACTTTTTCCTCTTCTCTCTCAGCATTTTCATCTTTCTGGTCAACCATCCTTTTGATAAATTCCTTAAAGGCACCCAGATCTCTTTGGCCTGCATACTTTTCAACCTGCAAAATATTTGGTCTCTGTTGATCAATTTAAATAGAACGGCATTGGGAGTCAGATGCAATGTCATAAATATTACTGTAAAAGTGGAAATTATCGCACATTGTTCTTTTTTGACATTTCAATTAATACAAAAAATTTCGCACAAGGGTTAAATTGCAGCATCAATACAAAACCCTGTCCTTCACACCAATATTATTCCTTTTTTAAGTGTTTGCGAAAATAACCACAACACGTATTTCCATCTTTACAGTTCAATTATCTTCTGAAAAATGACAGTTTATCAATATTTGCATTTATCCTTTTTACATACCAGTATACAAACCTTTTGTCATGTGACATGAATAGCTTGTACAGTGTTCCAGCTTGAATCTCAGGGCAGAAGGGTGCTAGTTGTCTGAAAGGGCACTTTAGCGTTATAACCCAGATTTTAAGGGCACTGTTGGACGGTGTATAAATTACCTTGAATATTGCTAGGCTCATGCAGCTGGAGAACATTAGTTGTATTTAAACCATATTCAGAAATTAATGTGTTCTTGATGTTGGTTCAGGTAAGAATTTTTTTTTTATCAAATTATCATACCATGAAGCAAAGCATATCATTTTGATGTTAATCTAAACAAACTTGTACATTTGATAAGGAAAATAATCATCAGAAATTTCAATGTTTTATAACTTATACCAGTCTATAAAAATAAACAAGTAGTTTTGAAAGATGGAGTTATACATGCAAAATTGAATGTTTAATGTAATTAAATTATCTACATTTAAATTACTTGTTCAAACATATAGTATATATTTGAGAGTTATTTATTATCATTTGAATTGTTACAAAAAAGTATTTTTAAGTGCACATCAAAGTGCTCCTCAGTAAGGAGTTTTATAAATATAACAGGTGAGACTGTAGATGATCATACTATATTGATGCAATAATATATTGCAGAAGGTATAAACAGTTACTTTTTTCTCCATCATTGTTAAAAATAAATTTGTTGAGTGCTCCTATGTCAGGAGGATTATAAAATACAAGAAGTAAAACAGGAAGTGAATCTTGTTATGTTCAAAGTACAAATTTCTTTGATTCTTCTTTAAATTTCATAATCATGGTTATGAAACAAAACATTTTTTACCAATTAAGTCAAAACTATGTATGCCTTTAAAATTGTTTAAGATTATATTTTTTATGTTATGCCTACTGAAATATTTTTTTTCAGGTGTACATGCTGTACATAAACATTACAAATGGATAACATGTGGACATTTCATTCTGTATTAAATATCTAGTATTTGTTCAATTATCTTAAATCCACTAATTAGCAGTAAACAATCATTAACAAAGGTGATAAAACTGCCAAAGCATTAGGTATTTAACTTAATCCCATTGTCAGTTAATTAGTGTTACACAATCAGGTAACAATTTTACCGGAAACGCCAGTAGGCATGAAATTTGGAAATTTAATTTTTTTGAAAAGGCAGAGGGGTGCATTCTTTTACTTTGGAGGGCAGAAGGGCGGGGATAAGGGCACCAAGGGCGGGCCGCCCTTCTATTTAGGGCAGGCGGGAACACTTTTGTACACCAGATAAAACTTTTTTCATGTGACATGGATACAGCATACAAACCTTTTGCCCATCCTTGAAGAACAACAGAGTAGGATAGCCTCTAACTTCATGGGAACTACACAACTGTTGGCTAACTGTACAATCAACCTGAAAAAAATAAACATTAAGATTCTATGGTTTAACTAATACACTACAATACTGAATTACTGTGGATTAATTATTATTCGTTGAGTACTATTTTTTGTGGATTTGGTTAAGTATAGGTAAACAACAAATTCAAACGTTCAAGGAAGTACACATTATCTCTATGTTTTGTATGTAGACTTTGTCAAAACAACAAAATCAAGTATCCACGAAAATAAAATGTTTCCTCAATCCGTGAAAGAAAATGATTCATCAGTACCAAAAATATTGGACAATACATTTCATGTATGGTTTATTGTATAAATCTTGTTACCACATGTATGGTTTATGATATAAATCTTGTTATCACTTGTACGGTTAATCATGTTAATGGTATAAATCTTGTTATCACATGTACTGTTAATGGTATAAATCTTGTTATCACATGTACTGTTAATGGTATAAATCTTGTTATCACATATATGGTTAATGGTATAAATCTTGTTATCACATGTATGGTTTATGGTATAAATCTTGTTATCACATGTATGGTTTATGGTATAAATCTTGTTATCACATGTATGGTTAATCATGTTAATGGTATAAATTTTGTTATCACTTGTACTGTTAATGGTATAAATCTTGTTATCACATATATGGTTAATGGTATAAATCTTGTTATCACATATATGGTTAATGGTATAAATCTTGTTATCACATGTATGGTTTATGGTATAAATCTTGTTATCACATGTATGGTTTATGGTATAAATCTTGTTATCACATGTATGGTTTATGGTATAAATCTTGTTATCACATGTATGGTTTATGGTATAAATCTTGTTATCACATGTATGGTTTATGGTATAAATCTTGTTATCACATGTATGGTTTATGGTATAAATCTTGTTATCACATGTATGGTTTATGGTATAAATCTTGTTATCACATATATGGTTTATGGTATAAATCTTATCACATGTATGGTTTATGGTATAAATCTTGTTATCACATGTATGGTTTATGGTATAAATCTTATCATATGTATGGTTTATGGTATAAATCTTGTTATCACTTGTACGGTTAATCATGTTAATGGTATAAATCTTGTTATCACATGTATGGTTTATGGTATAAATCTTGTTATCACATGTATGGTTTATGGTATTAATCTTGTTATCACATGTATCGTTTATGGTATAAATCTTATCACATATATGGTTTATGGTATAAATCTTGTTATCACATGTATGGTTTATGGTATAAATCTTATCATATGTATGGTTTATGGTATAAATCTTGTTATCACATGTATGGTTTATGGTATAAATCTTGTTATCACATGTATGGTTTATGGTATAAATCTTATCACATGTATGGTTTATGGTATTTATCTTGTTATCACATGTATGGTTTATGGTATAAATCTTATCACATGTATGGGTTATGGTATTTATCTTGTTATCACATGTATCGTTTATGTTATAAAATTAACAAACTTTAGAAATAGTAACAGGAGTATCATCATCATCTAATTCCTTGGCTAAATCTTCCCAAATTGGAGCCAAACGTTTACAATGTCCACACCAGGGGGCATAAAACTTTATGAAATGGCTCCCTGTTTCTGTGAAACCAGCAAAGTTTTTATCATTAAGCTCATAAAGTGGTCCTTCCTGTTCCTCTTCATCTTCTTTTTCCTCTTCTCCCTACAAAAAGACTATCATAGTTAGTCAAAATCTCAGGGGTGATGGTCGATTTGTTAATTTGGATTTGATGATACGCTAACCTATATAATTTACTTGCATAGATTGAGGTTTAACTGAAAGGTGAAGCCTTGATGAAGGAAGAGTTCATCTCAACATTAATAATGCAGGAAATATTATCAAAATCCAAATAAATATCCTTGAAATATTTATTGACTCTTTGAGTTGAACTTCACTTTTTCTTTGACAATTGTAATTATGCATTCTGTCCTCCCAAACTTGAAAATTATCTCTTTGAGTCTTATCACTTGCCATGCCTTCGTGTACCCCTACAAGCTCTGCTAAGCTTCAAGATCACTAAAGATGTTTCTTTCAATCTCTGTAACTTACCCATCCTAGCTGTTCTTCAACACAGCTCCGTGAAGTTTCCAGATTCCTCAAGACATGTCTCTTTCTATCCCTCTAACTAGCTGTCGTAGCTGTCCTTAACAAACCTCTTTAAAGCTTCCAGATTCCCAAAGACATGTCTCATTCTATGTCTTACCCTTTATAGCTGTTTCTCAACAAAGCTCTGTAAAGCTTCCAGATCCCTTAAGACATGTCTCTTTCTATCCCTGTAACTTACCAGCTGTAGCTGTTCCTCAACAAAGCTCTGTAAAGCTTCCAGATCCCTTAAGACATGTCTCTTTCTATCACTTTAACTTACCCGCTGTAGCTGTTCCTCAACAAAGCTCTGTAAAGCTTCAAGATCCATAAAGACGTATCTCTTTTTAACTCTGTAACTTACCCGTCCTAGCTGTTCCTCAACAAAGCTATGTAAAGCTTCCAGATTCCCAAAGACATGTCTCATTCTATCTCTTTAACTTACCCTTTCTAGCTGTTTCTCAACAAAGCTCTGTAAAGCTTCCAGATCCCTTAAGACATGTCTCTTTCTATCCCTGTAACTTACCCTTTCTAGCTGTTTCTTAACAAAGCTCTGTAAAGCTTCCAGATCCATAAAGATGTGTTGTTTTTTAACTCCCTAACTTACCCGTCCTAGCTGTTCTTCAACAAAGCTCTGTAAAGCTTCATGATCCCTTAAGACATGTCTCTTTCTATCCCTGTAACTTACCCTTTCTAGCTGCTTCTTAACAAAGCTCTGTAAAGCTTCCAGATCCATAAAGATGTGTTGTTTTTTAACTCCCTAACTTACCCGTCCTAGCTGTTCCTCAACAAAGCTCTTTAAGCTTCCAGATCCATAAACATGTGTCACTTTTTAACTCTCTAACTTACCCGTCCTAGCTGTTCCTCAACAAAGCTCTGTAAAGCTTCCAGATCCCTTCCTCCTTTGTATCTGACAGCACCATCTTTACCATTAGAAAAGAACTTAATTGTTGGGTAACCAGTAACATCATTGTCGGCACAGAGGGCTGTCTCTACAGTACAATCAACCTGTAATGGAAACAAGGATAAAACACACTGCAGACAACAGTTCAAAAGGCAAAATCAGGTTTTTACTTTATAATGATTAGAGTAATATACATTGTTAAAGCAAAAAAAACACATAACTCCTGAATGGCAAAAGTGAAAACAGGAAACCAATCTTGACCTCCAGTTTGTTATGACTATTGAGAAACAACACATTAAATCTGACTAAAATATGATGATCTGATGATTACAGATGAACCCTAACATTAAATGGTAAATCCAATACTCAATTAAACATGTTGAATGTGACCTTTATTTTATGCTTCATAACAATGTGTTAAAATGTAAACAGGTTTTGCCAAGGGGTATTTTTTTATCACTAGGGAACTAAAAATTAAATTATCAAAATTTTGAGGTAACCAAGAAAAATAACTCTTTAACAGTAAATGTCAAAACCAACAGAATCAGACTTCACCTGTATTATCCAGTCCATGTGTTAAAATTTCAACAGATTTGGTCAAGTGATATGTTAATTATCATCTAGCAACCCCAAAAATGAATTTCTTTTGGGTTACTAAGGGACATAACTCCCTTAAATGGTAAATGACAAGGAGTCCGAATATCTGTACATCCTTAAACTGTTTTTTAATCATCATCTAGAAACTAAACTTGTAACAGATGAATGAACACAGACGGTTGTGTGCATCACCATATACCTCCATCTTCAAGGCAGAGGTATAAAAAGGATAATGGATCAAGTATTCTCAAGTTATCGAGTTGAAACAACATAAAGTGCCATTTCCAAAACAATCAAACATTCCTTGCTATAGTAGTCTATCGAAGGACACTTTGATCGAAAATAGCTAAGATTTTAGGGTTTTTTTTTCATTTTTTTATAGAACTTGGCCCTAAAAAAACAAATATTCAATGGGAGTTTCCTTTTCACATATTCAAGGAATTGGACTTACATTTCAAAATATTAACTTCTTGCTTCCTAAACCTTTCTCTAAATTGTGCTTTGAATCCCTGTTTAATTCCTTGCAATCTAAGTGAATTCTGTATACCTAGACCTTAAAATTTGTAAGGGGTATCATGGAACCCTGTGTCTCGCCTGCGATTGCTGCAGTCAGTCTAAAAGTGCAATGTTGACTTAAGAACCTAAATATTGCCTCCGCCAACGCTGACAACGGAATCTAGGATCTCTATGTCTCTATTTCGCAAAATAAATTTCGCAGGCTGGACAACAAGCAGCAGGGCAAGTAAAAACATTTTGTATCATAATTTTTTAACTCCATGATAAAAATCACATTATATGTCAAAGTTTGATTTTTCTTTATTAAACTTAGTTTAGAACCTGGACCACCTGAAAGGAGAGTCTAACTTAGCATTACGTCCTAATCACTTTAGAAAGGCAAGTTCCAATAAATCTAAGAAATTTGTTTATACTTAAATATTTGTTTTTGATTTTTTAATCCCAAAGATGTTTGAAAATTTAAAGAATATTCACTTTAATTATATAATAACAAGAATGTGTCCATAGTACATGGATGCCCCACTCGAACTATCATTTCCTATGTTCAGTGGACTGTGAAATTAGGGTCAAAACTCTAATTTGGCATTAAAATTAGAAAGATCATATCATAGGGAACATGTATACTAAGTTTCAAGTTGATTGGACTTCAACTTCATCAAAAACTACCTTGACCAAAAACTTTACCCTGCCCATTCGCACTACCATTTTCTATGTTCAGTGGACTGTGAAATTGGAGTAAAAACTCTAATTTGGCATTAAAATTAGAAGGATCATATCATAGAGAACATGTGTACTAAGTTTCAAGTTGATTGAACTTCAACTTCATCAAAAACTACCTTGACCAAAAACTTTAACCTGAAGCGGGACAGACGGACGAACGAACAGATGAACAGACCGAAAAAAACATAATGCCCCTATGTGGGGCATTATAAAAGAACAATGCCGCTTCATGCCCTTCTCCCCAACACTTTTATATCTTGGTTTCTATGTAGTGTTTGTCTTTGTGTTGTATTACTCTTAGCCACATTGTAATCTATCTTTTCTTCCAATCATTGTTTTTTATTGTCTCCCTTTGTACAAATATATTTTCCCTGTTTCTACACTTTGACACAAATACTGGTATATAAAATCTGTTCTAACATGTTTAATTGATTTTTTTCAACTTTTATAAAATATTTAATGAATCTTCCTGAATTCTAACACCCGATATTATAATATTTGCATTTTGTCAATAGTTTACTACTGCTCTTGTATACAATATAGTCACACAGATGTTGCCTATATCTTCTCTTTTGTTCTTTAATATGTGTGTCTTGAGTTTGATTAATTTTTCATTCATCTTAGCTCAGCACTGGGAACAAAAAGCTTCTTTGTGAAAAAAATCAGTTTATTTTATTTAACAAACGAAAACAACACGTTATAAATTTCATGCTTCTGAAGCAATTATTTAACAAGAATTAGTTTGCAAAGTTAAATCTATACTTTATCTTATATTAGGTATTACTATGACTAACTAAGTACACTAATATTTAATTCATTAACAGATTAATGTTCATAAAAATGTTAATATCTACCATTTAGTGCAGTGAAGAGAAAATTGGTAACACATAAAAAGTTAAAATTTTGTTAAATGTTTAAGTACATATTACATGTACAAGCAAGTGCTTTACTGATACCAATTTCAACTGAAAATTATATATTGTTTATTTACAACATGATTTAATTATCGTTCTGTGGGTTCCTAATTTCAAGGATTTTGATCCAGAGTCAGATTTAGGGAAAGGGGCGTTATGGAGCTACACATACATGGTTAATGTATAATAGACTTTTACAAAGTCCAAATCCTTACGTTGCCTTGGTGGGCTATCTCTTTTTCAAAATCCTAGATTCACAACTGAGCTAGTTCATGGGTAATGGTGAATCCCATTTTTAAAGTGTTTAAACAAAATACAAATAGCTATCATCCTGTATGCAAAATTTGTCTTAACCATTAACAGGGCATTAGCTGTCAATTCATGTTCATCGATTTGACTCAAATTCTCATATTTGATTTATTACATACTAAAATGTATATATCCTAATTACAATAAAATGCTTCGCTGGGGCGCAGCTTGATACGACCGCAGAGGTCGAACCCTGAACAGTTGGGGCAAGTATGGACACAACATTCAAGCTTGATACAGCTCTGAATTTGGATTGTTATTAAATATTTGACACAGCATAGGTTTCTGACACAGAAAGAATGTGGTCTAAGAACTTGAATTTTTTTAATTTACCTATTATGGTCCAATGTCCAAAATCAAAATACGTGGTTAGATTCAGCATATCAAAGAACCCCATATATTCAATTTTTGTTAAAATCAAACAAAGTTTAATTTTGGACCCCAACTTGGACAAACTTGAAAACTGGGCCCATAATCAAAAATCTAAACACATGTTTAGATTCAGCATATCAAAGAACCCCAAGAATTCAATTTTTGCTAAAATCAAACTAAGTTTAATTTTGGACCCTTTGGACCTTAATGTAGACCAATTTAAAAAACGGGACTTAAAATTAAAAATCTAAATACACGGTTAGATTTGGAATATCAAAGAACCCCAATAATTCAATTTTAGATGAAATCAAACAAAGTTTAATTTTGGACCCTTTTGACCTCAATATGAACCAATTAGATAACGGGGTCCACAAATAAAAAATCTAAATACATGGTTAGATTCAGCATATCAAAGAACCCCATATATTCAATTTTTGTTGAAATCAAACAAAGTTTAATTTTGGACCCCAATTTGGACCAACTTGAAAACTGGGCCAAAAATCAAAAATCTAAATACATGTTTAGATTCAGCATATCAAAGAACCTCATATATTCAATTTTTGCTAAAATCAAACAAAGTTTAATTTTGGACCCTTTGGACATTAATGTAGACCAATTTGAAAACTGGACCCAAAATTAAAAATCTAAATACACTGTTAGATTCGGCATAACAAATAAATAAATGTGATCAAAGATTTTACAAATCTAATGCGCCATACTGTGCAATTAAAGATTACTTCTTGAAATTTTTCAATATTTGAAATTTGAAAAAAAAATAATATTTGAAGAATAATTCTTTTTAATTTCTGAAATCTGAAATGAGAAAAAATTGGCCCCCCACAATTTCTTTTTATCCCCCCCCCTTTTTCCCCCAAAAAAATTCTTTCCCTCAAGATATGGTCATAATCTCAATTCAAATTTCCAATGGAGTTGGCAACCATAATTACCCATTTAAATTTACCATAGTGCTAACTTAATCTATTTTATAATAGAATTAATAAAAATATAGTGTCAAATCTTTCATATGGATTTTTTTGTAAAAAAAAAAGATGAAAACATTTGCAGATATTTTTACTGGTCTTCCTTTATAAATATGCATTTCTTTAAACATAATTTAAAAGCAGTGTAAGGGAAGTAACCAAAACGTTGTATTTGGATTACCTCCCTTACACTGTTTTAGATTATCTTTATTGTTCATTAACCATTACTTTATACATAATTTAAAAGCAGTGTAAGGGAGATAATTTCAATGATGTATTTGATTTATCTCCCTTACACTGCTTTAAATTATGTTTTGTACTAAAGTATTTGTCCATTAACCAGGACAACCTTGTTTTTCCCCCTTTTTTGCCCCTAATTCCTAAACGGTTTGAGCCATAACCCCCCAAAGCAAATCCTAACCATCCCTTTGTGGTATGGAAACTTGTAGTATAATTTCAGAGAGATCCATACACCGTTCCACAGTTATTGTCTGGAAACTAGAAAATGCTCATTTTTGGCCCCTTTTTGGCCCCTAATTCCTTAACTGTTGGTACCATAACCCCCAAAATCAATCCCAACCTTCCTTTTGTGGTATTTAACCTTATGGTAAAATTTCAAAAAGATCCATTCACTTAAACTAAAGTTAGAGTGCGAAAACCAATATGTATTCGGACGACGACGCCGGACGACGACGACGACGACGACGCCAACGTCATACCAATATACGACCACAAAATTTTTTTGCGGTCGTATAAAAAGTCTAAAATAAACAATTAACAATGCTTACACCCCAGTTCTATTGTTTTACTTCATAGTTTCTATTTCTGAAACAAGTGTAAATTGAATAGATCTATTGTTACGAATAACAATGGATTTTGACCACAGGGTGTGACGAGCGGGGTTTCTGGAAACCCCTGCTTCTACATCCCGAAAACAAAGTCCATTGTTATTCATTACAATAGTAATCGATTATTTTCTAAATAGCATGAACATAAGAAATTACTAATAGTGTTCACTACAAGTTGTTTCAAGATATTAAAAAGCACATTTTAGGAAATTTCAATAGCGAAAATATTAAGCATCTATTTTGAATAAAAAAAATCCTTCAAGAAAAAATAATTTGATTGATAGCGTTGAAAATCTAAATAAAATTGTTCACGATTTGCGAGAAAAAAAATTTCTGACTCCGACAAAAAACCATACCCCCCCCAAACCCCTTTGAAGTTAAATGGTTGCTCCCTTAATACTCCTTTGCTTGAAGGTAAAATTTTTGATCTTAGTCATATGTCTCGATTCTAAAGCATTGATCTTAAAAAAAAACACAGATTCTAACTCCCGGACCCCCTCCTCCCCCCCCCCCCCCCACTGAATCCCGGTCGTAGGATTTCTAATCCAGACACACCTATCCCTCAGTGTGTCCGAATATGAATGTTTGTTTATTCTCGAGGAGGGGGGGGGGGGGGCTTTAAAAAAAAAAAAAAAAAAAAAAAAAACCGTAACATAAAAAATACATTTATGATTACCTTCATTAAACTGATACAGGTAAGTACTTTGGGTTATAATATTGCCTTTATCTCTAGTCTCTTCTATCAAATCCAACGCTTGACTCAAAATGTCGTCCGTCTTATACCCCTCTATATTGACAACTGCATACAAGGAGCATGATGTATTTTTTTGTGATAAGAATGCACGAAACGGTCAACCTTGAACTTCTGATCCATATTAGCACCAGGATTTAACGGGAATATGTAAAACAACAAATTTGACATTTGTAAAATCTACTCACTTGTCAAAGTTTGAAAGAACATAGCCAAAGTAAGGATACTAGTGGGGTTTCATGTAAAAAAAAATATTTTTCTCATAATTCATGGTTCGATTTTGTCAATAAATATGCTATCCATTCTTTTTCATTTAATAATCAATGTTAACAAATATAGAGTTTAGCACTGGGTGTAAGTTAGTTATACACCTCGAGATACGGAGGCCGGAGGGGTTTCTTATCCAGACACACCTATCCCTCGGTGTATAACTATTACATGAACTACAATACAACAACAATAACCATACGTTATTTTAAGAGGTTACACAGTTAGCTATATAACTAATCTTCCCTGAGGCCCTCATCATAGAAAAGTATTTACAAAAAATTGTTGAAAAACAAAATTGCAAACATATACATGGCATACATTAGTATAAAAGTTTAGTACAGTTCTGTGTTATGATAATTTTCATTACAACTGCATAAAGTGTTATGAAAAAATAAACATGATAAAATAATCAATATTTAATATTTTTTTAAATTGGCTAATTTCAATAAATGATCCATTATTTTGTATTTGAAAGACTTAACATTTGTAATATTTCATTAATATGTATCAGTATTTCGTATGTATTTTAGTCTAGACACCATCTAATTCATGAGAAAAAATTTTATGGAATGAATCAGTCAACAAAATGGTTAACCCTTGTTTCACTTTCAATATTGAAATTCTTTTCTTTTGAATAGCGAAGCACACCTAGTGCATTCGTAATTCGTCTCCAGCTAAGGGGTTTAATTGAAGGTCACATGAATATGGATTTAATTGAGGTTGAATTATTGACTTGCAAGTCAATAATACATCCGCAATGTTTTTGAGCTTATTTTGACAACTTTGGACCAAACTGACTGCTTATGACTAAATTTTTTATGAAAATTCCACTTTATATAAATACTTGAAACAAATAGAATAGATTTTTTTTTCTAAATCATAGCTGATGCCCCTTTAAATAAATATCCACCAAAATCCATTCCCAAATTTGTTTAAAATTATATCCACACCTATATAAATGGATCCACATTACATAAATATCTCTTTTAAAGTTACTTGAATTGCCTTTATCTCAGTAAAATGAGAGACAGAATTTAGATATCAGACAACCTATAGCACAGACTTTCATACTGTAACAAGAAGTAACAAAATAAACTTTGTAAAGTGGTTAATTATCTTCAGCATGTTCAGTGATGCTCTAGGACAAAATATTTGAATATCCAAACCTAGTACGAACTTTGAAGAGGTGATCAAACCAAAAAGGACCTAAAGTAAAGTAATATCTGGACAAAGAATAAAATACATAAATTATTCACTAACTAAAGGCATAACTGGATAAACTATCAATTAACAAAATTACATAACAATAAAAGATTAAAGGCAGTAAATGCTTTAGGTCATAATCAAGGGACATAGTCATGTACAATAAGTCCTGCTTGGAAAACAAGAGGAGAAATGAAAAATAGAACCTGCATATTTGTCAATTGTTAATTGATATAAAGAACAAAGATTCATACTAGTAACACTTCCTGACCTCGGTATGGGCTTTGCTCATTGTTGAAGGCTGTACAGTGACCTATAGTTGTTAATTTCTAAGTCATTTGGTCTCTAGTGGAGAGTTGACTCATTGGCAATCACATCACATCTTCTTATTTTTATACTCGTCTACAACCTTATCTGACTTCCCCATTGTTAATGTGCACAAAAAACTTTTAGAAAAAAAAGTACTGTCAATTTCTTGAATTTGACATTTTCTATAAGTGTTATGTAGTTAATGTAAGTATATAACCGTGGGTAACATATCTTTTTATAGCTCTGAAGCTATTTCTTGTTTATTGGTAAATTAATATGTAGTGTATAAGGTTAATCTACCACAGGCAAAACATTATACATGAAGTATATATGATGTTCAAGAAAAGTTTGTGTACATTCAAAATCATATTACACAACTTCCTTGATGAGAAAATATAGACAACAATTTAACCTTTTCCTCCATGGAATTCTTTTTTTACATACTTGATTCGCATAGGATTTTTTTATAAAATGCTGAAAATATGCTTACTTTAATGGAATATTAACTGTACCTTACATAGAGCAGTTAGACATTTGAAATTTTTGTCAGTTATACATCTAAGTCAGATCTTTAAAATTTACTAAAAAAAATGTTTTTAGTATTGATGCCATGGTAACAGATTTAGCCAAATATAATGAAAGTGGTTAAATTTTGGTTGAATCTTGTAATATCAATTTATTTCTAAGGAAACAATGAGATAATTGACTGTCTATGTATAATCTGAATGGAAACTTCATTTTCTTCATAAAATTGTCCATTTTTTTTCTCTCATAGCAACAGAATTATTTCCATAGCAACTAAAGAAAATTGTGATTTTAAATTGAAAAAATAATGTTTTTACAGGTTAAATGAGACAACTGATATATTGGAATATATTATGAAAAATTAGGTTATACATTATTTTTTCCCTAGCAACAGTTTCTGTTCATAGCAACCAACTGAAATCCTATATATAATGTAAATGAACAGTTGATGGATAACTATTTTGGTATGATAACAAATGGAAACTGAATATAACAACATTGTTCTTAACAAAGACATATATTTGCTCCGAGTATCCATATAGTACCCATGCTAGCAACAGACTAAAAAGAAGGTGGTTATGCCAACATATTAGTAAATGCATTATAAGTTTAGTTATCAGATATATTGTTTCTATGCAAAAATCTATGATGTTTGTGATATTGTTTAACATAGACCTTCTTGTTACTAGTAGATAACAAGAATGTGTCCATAATACACGGATGCCCCACTCGCACTTGCATTTTCTATGTTCAGTGGACCGTGAAATTGGGGTCAAAACTCTAATTTGGCATTAAAATTAGAAAGATCATATCATAGGGAACATGTGTACTAAGTTTCAAGTTGGACTTCAACTTCATCAAAAACTACCTTGACCAAAAACTTTAACCTGAAGCGGGACAGACGGACGGACGAACGGACAGAAGAACGAACAGATGGACGAACGAACTGACGGACGCACAGACCGAAAAACATAATATCACTCTACTATCGTAGGTGGGGCATAAAAATGAAAATAATAGCATGTGGTATACCGGTAGTTTCCTTTTATCATATTTTTGTACACCATTTGCATTTGGTTTTAGTTGTGTTCAATGGAACACTGACATTATTATTGTTAACTTGCTGATTATGCTTATATGCCTGTTTCTCTTTATAAAGTCCCCTTGAAATTGTAACATCAATCCTGGAATCTATAATGCATTTCTGATCATTGTGATACTCAAGCTAATGAGTTGCATTATTTCCGTATTAATGAAAACCTCGCAATAATTTATTAATTTACAATATTTAATTTACAGGTTAGAATTCTACAGTGAAATAAAGGGAGGTGAAGCTTTTTTAGCAGGAAATATAAATACTCTCTTTCTTTCTGGTATTTCCATATTACCAATAAAATGTTGACTAGAAATTTCAAGAAACATCAACCATCATCATGACTAAATCATTTAAAATTTCATAACAAAATATTAAGCATCTTCTAGATCTGACATGGCTGAGATGTCTTGGACTTTTAAATTCATGCATTTTCCCCATATTTCCTACGTCACAATGCTTTAGTTAGTATGTCACAGTAAGAACCGGCACTGGAACTTAAACAACCAAAAATCAATCAATCAATCAATCAATCAGTAAAAACAAAATAGTTTAAAGACATCAATAATGTCAATTACCCTAATTTATCTCATGTCAGCTTTACTCGTTCATAAAAAAACAAATGAAGTTTGTATACCTTGATAAAGAAATAAACTGACCTTTGCAATGACCACTTCTTGTTCTTCTTTGTCATTAAAAATCTTGGCCAATTCATTCCATGTTGGAGCTAGTCGCTTACAATGACCACACCTGTACAAAAAAATAAAAACAACATTTCTTTATTACTTTATATTTTGGTTAAGTCATTTCATGTTGGAGCTAGTCTTTTACAATCGCCACTGTGCTTCAGAGGTGACCTCTGAAAGAAAAAATGGGGAATGTGTCCATGGGACACAGATGATGCCCCCGCTTGCAAATAACATTATAAAGGGACATAACTCAAGAACCGTAGAAGTGACGCTACCCAAATTTGTACTTGATCAGAGTTTTGTGATAATAAGCATTGTGTATAAATTTCATACCATTTAGTTGAGGCAAACTTAAGAAAGAGAACAGAAAAAATCAGCAATTTTTCCATTTGTAAAGGGGCATAACTCTAGAATGGTAAAAGTGACACCACTAAAATTCAAATTATATCTGTGTTTTGTAGTAATAAGCATTGTGTGTAAGATTCATAAATTTTTGTTGAGGCAAACTAAAGTTAGAGAACGTAAACGAAAAATTCAGCGGTTTTTCAATTTGTAAAGGGGCATAATTCTAGAACGGTAAAAGCGACGCCACCAAAATTTAAACTTGATCTGTGTTTTGTGGTAATAAGCATTGTGTATAAGTTTCCTACCATTTGGTTGTGGCAAACGTAAGAAAGAGAATGTAAACAAAAAAAATTCAGCAATTTTTTCGATTTGTAAAGGGGCATAACTATAGAACCGTAAAAGTGATGCCACCAAAATTCAAACTCGATCTGTGTTTTGTGATAATAAGCATTGTGTATAAGTTTCATAACATTTGGTTGAGGCAAACTAAAGTTAAACGGTTAGCATGACCCAAATATTTCATGACCTCATTGTTTAAACTGATCAAACATTTGAAATTTTGAAAAAATACTGCATTTGAAATCAGATCTTTTGTTTTAAAGTTGAAATAGCCAAAACATTATGCCTTTTATATTAGTATTTAGATGATTTGTTTTGCATTTAGTTGAACTGTTTTAACATTGTACAAAATTGAAATTTCATTTAAAAACTGTAGTAATTTTAGGTAAAAAATTCATAAGCAGTTCATAGTTTGAAGCTTAGCAATTTTTTTAAACTAATTATATAATTATTATCTCAACCTAAAATCTTTCGTTTTCACCTTGTTATCAGCTGAATGGGATACTACATAATTTACCAGCACATATGACATGTTTAATAATACATTCACCAACTGGAAGGTTTGTAAATAGAAGAGTAAATGGAAACGGGGATTGTGTCAAAAAGACAACAACCCTACTAAAGAGCAGAAAACAGCCCAAGGCCACCAATGGGTTTTCAACGCAGCGAGGAAATCCCACACTTTGAGGTTGGCTTCTGCTGGGCCCTAAACAATAAAGTTTATATGTATGTAATAAATTTTCAGGAACAGTAAACTAAATATTTTTTTCTATAATAAAAGTCATTTGTACTACATTGTACTGCAAGCGTGTTTTACTGGACTAACCATTACGGTCTCACAAGGTCAGTACAAATATTGCATGCTTTATTTGTTATACATGGATGCACAAATAATAAATCATATATTTCATTATAATTCAAATCAATATACCAACATGGCAAATATGTTACAACTTAACAAAGTCTATAATTCACAAATAAAGTAAAAAAAAGGATGACACAAACATCTGTTGCACAAAATCTTCCTTAAAAATATGTCAATTCATCAATAAAAATAGATTATCAAAGGCCATTCTTTATTAATTCTATTTTTACTGTCACAACATTTACACAAGAACTTAGCAAAATGAAGAAATAACATTAAGAAAGGAAAAAAAAACTAAAATTTAAGATATGACTATCATGACTATAAGTTGCAATTGTTAGACATGATTGTAAAGTATAAAGGTAACAGTTATCTATCTTATCTAAGTAGTCTCCCCTCTAAAACCCCTGGACCAATTTCATCCAAACTTGGATTCCTTGCAAATGCGGGATATTATTTGTGTGGAAATCCTTTGTAGAAAATAGATCTTTCTTCTAGAATTTTTAATAAACTCTGATAATTCTCTGTTATATATACATTTGTCATGTTTGTAAATATACTAATTCCCTATACAATTAATATTTCTATATCATGTATATGTTTATTTACTTTGAAATATTTTAGGAATTTCTGAAAATGAGTAAAAGGAGATGAGGGGGTAGACATCCACTTAGCAAGCTGCATTTGTTTGCACCTGTCCTAAGTCAGGAACCTGATGTTCAGTGGTTGTCGTTTGTTGTTGTGGTTTATAAGTATTTCTCGTTTCTCATTTTTTTATATAGATTAGACCGTTGGTTTTCCTGTTTGAATGGTTTTACACTAGTCATTTTTGGGCCCTTTATAGCTTGCTTTTCGGTGTGAGCCAAGGCTTTGTTTTGAAGGCCGTACTTTGACCTGTAATGGTTTACTTTTACAAATTGTTACTTGGATGGAGAGTTTTCTCATTGGCACTCACACCACATCTTCTTATATCTAAGTATTACCATTATTACCCAGTAATCCAACTATAAAAATAATCAAAAGAAACCTATCAACATTCAAGGTTGTTAAAAGATAACATTGATAATAAGGCCTACAACATAAACAAACCTATCCATTTTCAGCCTTAAGTCAGTCAGGATTCTACTTACTGGTAGTCAAAAGTTTCTCCTTAATACACCAGCTTATTTCTTCAATTGTGAAAATGGAAACCATTGTCGAGACAAGTTAACATACCTGCCAACTTTTGAAAATCCCCATGGGGTTTTGAGTGCATGACAACAACTTCAAAGGTTATAATTCTTTGCGGCGTTTTTGCGCGTGCTGTTTTGTGCTCTAGAAAAAGTGCCATATCTTTTTTTTTTATATGGTATACTGATGATGAGCTTATAAGCCTTTTTCTTCTTTTTATTTGCATGATTCTAGTAATTATATCAGTAGAAAAAATGAACATGTAGCTAGAATACATGTACCAGGATATATTTTCTTGTGAATGTGTAAGAATATTAAATAATTGTTGCCTTTTCCTAATTCAAAGTTATGCACAAAGAAGGACATTTATTTTCTCCTTGTGAAAAATAAAGCATAGTACATAGTACATGTAGGACTTTCAATTATTTGGTAATTTAATCAGGTTGAAAACAACCCCTTAAATGAGGGGTAATCCCTCAATGTAATGACTATCCCTTTTATGAGGGGTACATTTCAAGTGATAAAAAATATTTTTTTTGTAAAAAACACTTCTTAGTACAAAAGGGCACATATTTATATTATTGGATGAAACTATTCCCCAAAGAACTATACATCTATCTGTATTATATGGTCAAAACATGTCCAAGAATTTTGTAATATTCAAGGACTTATACATGTTATATCTTCTTTATTTTTAAAAATAAGTGTATCCCTCTTGTAAATTTTAGAAAAGTTGTTTCAAATAAAACGAATTTTTCCCCTTTTTAGTTAAAAAAGCTAAGTTTTTCTTTTTACTTTTATACAACAGCAAAATGACCCCCTGTCTGGGGGACTGTCCCTCATTTAAGGGATATCCCTTATTTGTGGGGTTGTTCCCATGGGACCTGTTAATTACAAGAATGACAACACTCTAGTGCATGATATGTTACAGTAAGGGTAATGTCAATAAGCTACTATTTATTATGTTTATGGTAGTACTGCATCATTGAATTTTGTCAATCAGCCATGCTTTTCTTCTGAAGCTGTGTAAGAACCTTCTTGCAGATGAAAATTCACCTGCCATATTCACGATTTTACAATTCTGACAAACACAGTAGAATCCAAACAAGTTCAAATTTAGCATGTCCAAATAATCATGAGAGAGAACGATTTTGATTGGCTTATTAATTTGATCATGAGAAACACAGACTTTGATTGACTGATAATGATTGTCTTCCCTTGTGAACAGTTCAAAATCGGGAACAATCATTTTTTTTCGTGCAGATTTCACAAAATCGCGTTTTAGAGCTTTTTTCACGATCACGATCGTGCAATCGTGACAAGGTGTCAAAATTGTGTAGTACAGGCCTAAATCGTGAAAGTTGACAGGTATGAGTTAAACAAGAATCATTTTCAGTAAGTCCAGAGTGATCACATTTTACTTTTATTCCTTAGTTTTTTACCACTAAGTCTTATAAAATATTTCTAGTTTTATTCAAAGAGGGATCAAGGGGGCTTGTAATATGATGTGCTGTGTCTGTGGTTCATTCAGTATAACTATTGTAGTGTACAACTTATCATGGAATGAATGGTTCAATAAAATCTACAAAGTAAATTTTAAATGAAAGGTTTCGCGCATGTTTACATTTGTTATATTTATATATGGGTATTATAGATGACTATAACTTTAAAGATAAGACATACATTGTCTAGTTCAAATATCTAGGAAATAAAGAATAGAAGCGAGTACCAACCTAATGGCCATGTAAAGATATGAAGAATACCAATCTAATGACCATGCAAAGGTAGGAAGAGTACCATTTAATGGCTATGGGTACTATTTTGTTTTAAATATGTTCTGCTTTCTAGTATGTTCTTTTTGACCGGGCCCAATTTGGTGGTGTAACATCTTAAAAAAGTCTATCCGAATTATTTTGCAAAGAATTCCGCTCAAATCGGTGCCAGGGGCTGTCTTAAACTTGCAGTTAGATGAGGGATTTCTTTTTGCTCCGTGTTGAAGGCCTCACTGTGACTTTGAGATAAAGAACAGCAATAAAAGAGCTGTTCCTTTGCTTTTTGTGTGTTTTTTGGTGTGCATGTACTGATTTTGTGACATGGATGGATACCCCATATCCTTTGCTTTTCTATAATGTATAAAAGCTTAACATAATAAACTGACTGTAAGTATTATGGATATCAGCAATAAGGATGATACAAAGCTATGATAAGTTTATAATATAGGTATTACATAAATATAAGAAGATGTGATATGAGTGCCAATGAGACAACTCTCCATCCAAGTCACAAATTTCACAATATAATATACAAACATCAAACCCAGTGTTATCACAGAAATAAGATTTTAAAATATATATGAATAAAGGAAGAGCATGATTTTTTTACTACTGTAATTTAACTTGTCTTTCAGAAAAGAGGATTTAAAACCCATCTTGATCATAAGCATGATAATATTTCAATTTAGAAATTAGTGACGGATACAATTTTTTAATGTAAAACAAATATCCGTCAGATAGAACCAATATCCCCTAGGATATACATTTGAATATGATGAAGTCTCACTCTCACTGTACTTATTTCTGTCAATGAAGTGAAAAAATAACTTCCGTGTTTAACATAAAGCTTTTGGCGAAAATCTTGTACTGACATGTACAGCTACAGTTAAAACATTTCATATGTTTTATGATCATTGATCAAGCAAGCCACAAAAACTAAAAAAAAATTTATTCTAATACACGACTTAACATGCATAATTTTTATTTCTTTCTTAAAATCATCGAAATTGATCTTACGCTTTGATGAATATCATTATTATCCACTTTAAAAGTTTTCAGTTTTAAAATTTAAAAGGAATATCTTTTTGTTCTTGTTTGAGTGGTTCTATATTTCTGCCTACAAACAATACAAAAATCTTTTAAACATGACACAATTCAAAATTACTGACTTTACTGACCATCTTAGTGACAAGACAAAGCAAATACATTTTTTACATAAATAACTACAAACAAATATTAATAACAGTATATACTGAGAAAACAGTCACAAATAATTTAATATTTCAGATTCCACATGTACAAACCCATCAATTCAAAATCTGAAATACAATTCCTCCAATTGTACAAATCTAATACAATTCAGTCGTTAAAATTTAAAATTCTTCATGAAATATTCCTTAAAAGTCACCTTTTCTCATCAACATTTAAATGGGATTAGATAACCTGAGTCTATGATAACATATAAAAACAACCATAAAATGATCTTTAAATTTTATATTGAATCAAAGAATAAACGATATTTTTTAAAACTACTTAGCTATATCTATATATGAAATTAAGCCACGTAGGCACCAGAAAATTGAATATTAGTAATAGGCCAAAGTAAAAATAAAATGTGTTTACCTTGTGGACTACCTAATCAAAGGCTTCTTTTACAAAAGTTATAACATTAAATCAACAGTCATCTGTGCAGTGGCTGAAGTTCTAATGGCCAAAGTTCTAACAAGAGGTATCTTAGTTAAGGTCACTACATATGGAAAAATATTGGCAAATTACTAAGGAGTACAGGAACATGAGGAAGACGATAATTCAATAGCAGTACTTTTCTGAAGATTTTCATAAGATAAAGGATTTTCTTTTACAAGAAAGTCCATGTACACTTGTTTTATAGTCAAACTTAGCCATTCAAGTATATTAAATATATTCAACTTTTTTTTAATTTGAAGTATCATATGACATTATCATCCATCTTCTTTTAAAACCTTGAACAAAAGTGAAATAAAAGAATGTTAGACAATATCTGAGATTACTATAACATTATCGTAATCTCAGACTATATATTATATAATCAAATTTAACCCTGATATTTATTTATGAGTTTTCCCTTTACAAGTTCAGTACTGTTTAAGCATGTCAAAGAAAGGGTTTCTGTGGGTAAAAGTATACAATAGCCAGAGCATCTATCCCAGGGTAAGCACAGAGGTCCAGGAAAATTGTTTTATTTTCATTGGAGAGAGAGCACATGCTGTCTAAAATAAAATTCCCAAACTCCTGTGATTTAGGTAGCATATCAGGTAACTATGGCAAAGTTTTTAGGCACAATGCCAGAAAATGGAACACTGAAAACTAGGAAACAAAACACAATAAAATATGAAAAAAGAGAAATAGATTTAGTGAATCCTGGAAAAGAGACTTCGAGGAAATCGCAGATGAATTGGATTATTTTCAAATACTTTAAAGGACAGACAAATTAGTCCTGGCAAATTAGACAACGAACATATTAAACACGGGAAACTACAAAAATATTATGTTATTACTTAAACCAAATATTCTTCTTTTAGTTTGCTCTTAGGTGCTTCTTGTGCTTTTCTGTGTTCTTTGTTTGTTTGTTCTAACAATGTCTAATGACTGATAGTAAATAATAATTATTCAGGTAAAGGGAATATATATAAATACATATTAAGATTTAGAAACTTAGCTAAATACAACCTAAAAAAATATAGTAATGGTTCAAGGTTGTGACTTACAAATGTTACATGAAGTTACTCAAATTAGAGAATTATTATAGAATAACAAAATTCTTGAACATAACATGAATACATACATGCTCTGTGTTGAAGACCGTACTTTAACCTATAATGGTTTACTTTTATAAATTGTGACTTGGATTGAGAGTTGTCTCATTGGCACTCATACAACATCTTCTTATATCTAGTACAATGTATATGGAAAACCTGATTTAAATTCTACTAAAATACATGTATGTTGTTAAGATTTTTTCACTCAGGACAAGTGTTATAGACCCAAATCCACCCTTCTACCAATTATATGGGGACCAAGTCCCCAATTACAGTAAGAAAATCAATTTTAAAAAAAATCAATATTCTAATAAACTCAAAATCGTTAACTTTTTTTTTCTAACTTTTTTCAATTTCCTGCATTTGACCAGAAATCTCTTTCTTTCTTTCTTCCGGTCTTGTTTGTTACGGGACTTTGAGTAAAATATAGTAAGGAGCATCATATTGCTTCCCGTTTATTTGTTGTTTTTGATTACCGAAAGAAAACTGCCAGTTAAACAATTAAAATAAATTCCTTACATTTTAAAATGAGTCTGGAGCTTATATTCAACATACGATTTCATAGCAAACATAATGTGTTCTCTTGGGAAATTCACCTGATCAATCAGTCATTTTTTCATGCAGTGTCTGATAAGAAAATAACAAACCAACTTGGTATATTTGTTGTTTTAAAGATATAAATTATAACAATTTTAATTAATAATTCTCTGATGTGAAAGCAACAATGTTACCTGATGATAGCGTTTCTTTGTTTACATTGAAAAGGACGTCACAACTAAAATCCTGAACAACAGGATCAACATCAGAAACGTTTCAGTATTTCTATTTCTTTTTCAACAGATTCTGAAGTTAAAATAATATGGGGACGAAGACCCCAATTACGCTAAGAAAATCAATAAAAAAAAAAAAAAAAATATACTAATGAACTCAAAATTGTTAACTTTTTTTAGTTTCCCACATTAACCCAGATATCTCTTTCTTTCTTCTGGTCTTGTTTGTCACGAGATTTTGAGTAAAATTTTGGAAGGAGCATCATATTGTTTCCCTCAAATTTGTTGTTTTTGATAATTCTTTGATAAAAAAAAAACGTTACCTGATGATTGCGTTTCTTTGTTTACATTGAAAATGACTTCACAACTAAAATCCCTAGGCCATTGAAAAATGAATGCTGGTTTCCCCTAACATGTGAAAATTATTAAGGCCAGGCAGGCAGGAAAATTTTTTATTTTATTTTATTTTTTTTGTGAAAAATCAGCTGCGTTTATATACAGAGAATCTTGTTGTTAACCTGACAATAAATTCTTGTTTTACATTCTATCTTGTGTGGTATAAGCTATGTAAACCAAAGGAATGATTATTGAGCAATGTTGACACACTTTTAAGAGATTATGAGACAATTTTAAAAGGCATCATTGAAAATTGTCAAAAGAAACCAAAGCAACACTTTCTTTTTCATCTAGAAAAAAAAAATGAAAAAGAAAAAAAAGAATTGACCAGGAGGGTAAAAACTGACACGACAGGGTTAGGCGAAACCAACAATCATTTTTGCATGGCCCTAACAACAAGACCATCGTCAGAAACGTTTCTGTATTTCCGTTTCTTTTTCAACAGATTCTGAATTAAAAAAATAATGTATACAGACTTCATCCCCATTCACAGGTAACGCCTGCCTCATATAATATTATTATGCTTGAATTAAAAAAAATTTATACGGACTTCATCCCCTTTCACAGGTAACACCTGCCTCAGTCATATTACGAAACTTTTGTCTCCTTTCACATGTTACACCTGCCTCATATTACTCTTCTCAGGAGCATAGGAACCTGTTATGGATATATATATATATATATGGATACATTAATTGTCGAAATCCGGATATGGTGTACAAATTTTTGCACCTTATGTTTGCGGTATACCATCTTTTCCGCAAGTTTATTGTTTTCTGTTTGGTATTAAATTAATATAATTAAGATCCATTGTGTTACATCTGTGATCCGTTTATTTGGTAATCGCCATGGCAGTCAGCAGGGTTTAAGAACATCCGTTGTTCCACCTGCTAGTCAAATGCGTTTTGTTAAAATATACTTTTTCACTTTTTTGATCTTTTGGAAAATGTTGTTTGTGCTGTATTTAGACCCCTCTACAAAGAAATTTGTTTTGCATGCACACGTATAAAAATTGCGGTTTTTATCCAACGCAATCCTAGGTTTGAACGTTGTTTTCAATTTAGACTTGTATATATATGGATATACATACTTCATGTACATTTATGCTGCTGTTCAGATAAGTAGTGTAGTGGTTGACGTTCTAGACCCCAAGTACAATTACTTCCCATCAGGACACTTCCTGTTGTCCTGAGCCCGGTCGGGTCTTTTAGGGAGTATTAACAGCTGCGTGTGGTCCCGAGAGAGCCTGGATTTAAATTTCATCAACTGACGGCTGCCTAAAAACTTGGATAACTATATTTTGTGTAACTATAATATTTGGCAGGGTTTAAGCTAGGATTTTGAGGGCTTTAGTGATGAAAATCAACATTATTTTGGGTAACAGCAAGGGACCAAGGATGTATGTATATTACTAACTATACATCTTTGTCAGACTTTGAAGGACTAATTGCATGATTTGACTGATGTGTCACTTAAATATGAAGATTAGGATATAAGATCTGAAAATCTAGTTCAAAATTTTACTTCAATTAGTTTCAGGGGACATTCCTGATCAACAAAAGTTGGGTTCCTTTTTTTAAAACCAGGAATCACAGTATAAATGAACTTTTTTAACTTTTTTTTTTTTAGCGCCTGTCCCAAGTCAGCCTTTGTTAGTCTTGTATTATTTTTAATTTTAGTTTCTTGTGTACAATTTGGAGTTTAGTATGGCGTTCATTATCACTGAACTAGTATATATATTTGTTTAGGGGCCAGCTGAAGGACGCCTCCGTGTGCGGGAATTTCTCGCTGCATTGAAGACCTGTTGGTGACCTTCTGCTGTTGTCTGTTCTATGGTCAGGTTGTTGTCTCTTTGACACATTCCCCATTTCCATTCTCAATTTTATTGTTGAACTTTGTAAGACTATTACACTGCATAATCATTATCCTTATAAGAAGTTTAAATCGATATTTTGAATTAATTTCTATAAAGTTGGAACAAAGGATTTGTACAAATTCATTTGGAACGATTCCAATAACTAAATTGTAAATTAATCGAGAATTGATCACGTTTACTTTCGATTTTCAAATGAGATGTAAACGGGAAGTGACAAGTAGATAATAAATTCAGAATGAATCTGGATTCATCTACGGATTGGTTCGTGTTTAAAAAAAAGGCAGGAAATTATCATTTTTTTATTTCAATTTGCTTAGTAAGAACTATATTTGTCTCTCTCATTTATTTTGGCACTAACTTTATTTCTATTTTACGTTTTAGTGTCTATAAATTCATAGGAACACTTTCACGCATGCACAGTATATCGTAAAGGAAGCACCTGTTTGACTGGTATATGATGATGGAAGTTTTTAACGTTTTGAATAAAGTTCAATCGAAATTTAACGTTTTATATCAAAGATGACGAAAATACGATCATCTGACGAAACTACGACAAACGAATTGCAAGATATGATCGTTTTAGAAATACCAAAATTAAAAAGCGAATTGTCCGGGGGAAAACAATTTTGTTCAAATGACTAAACTACGACAAGCGAACTGCAAAATCTGGTCGTTGGCCTTGAGAAATATTGAAATTAAAATGCAGACTGACTAATTTTACTGGGGAAAATAATTAACCAGATTAGTGACCTATCCGATGGCGATAAGCGGATTAGCTGTAATCACAACTTTATAACACCTGTTGAAAATGTTAATTAGCTGAGGGTCATAAACTTGTCAGAAACATGTAGACAGGTAGAATTATAGTATTTTCATGTGAAAATATTTTTACACTTTCCAAATTTAAGTGACGAAATTGATTTGAAATACTTTCGTCATTTTGAAAACAGTTTCGTTAATTACGAAAGTGACAAGCGCTAGCAAAATCACTGTATTTGGTAAGAAGAACGTCTACCACTCAAAGGATTCTATTGTATTTTCAATAAAAAATTTTACGATCCGATAATAAACCATCTAAGCTTTTAAAGGATTACTTAGTTATATGACTACTATATCTCTGAACCAGGGAAAATAGAAATAGTATATGACGCCACCGTCACGGGAAACACTTGAGATAGACTAGATCAACACATCTAAACTTCACTCTCGTTACAGTGGTATCGGGTCCGTTCGCGCCCAATACACATTCGAACCCTACACGTTCGCACCCCACACGTTCGCCCCCTGGGTCCGTTCGCACCCGTTTTTTATTCAAAAACCCGATGAATTATAAGATGTTTTTTAAGATGTTTATCTCAAAATAAAGAAAAATTCTGCAATTTTTAAATTTTTTAAATGAAATATTGTTTTAAATTGATTTGATGATTAATTATTATATGTTAATTATGTATGATTACTGTTAATTATATATGGTGTTTACACAGCTAAACTTGATGTAAATTCTGCATGTAGTTATATTAGCATGTATTTAACTTGGTATGAGTAAAAACAATTAAGATTCAAAATGTTATTGTGGTTGAGTTTAAAGCGGTTTGGTATCTTAACATTAAAATAATATTCAACACAAAAAAACCTTTTTAGAAAGTCACTTTATTTTGAAACAATGAAAAAAAAAATATTGCAATACACGATTAAAAAGATATTCAACACAAAAAACGTCACTTTATTTTGCATGTTTTGAAACAATGAAAAAAACTTATTTATAGCAATACAATAACCAAAACACGATTAAAAAATTATTCAACACAAAAATCGTTTTTAGAAAGTCACTTCATTTTAAAACAATGAACAAAAAAATTATTTATAGCAATACACTAACCAAAATTCGATTGAAAAATTATTTAAGACAAAATCAATAAAAAGGGTGCGAACGTGTAGGGTGCGAACGGACCCGGGGTGCGAACGTGAAAGGGGGCGAACGTGAATGGGCGCGAACGGACGCGGATTCCGTTACAGTACAACTGAATGAATTATAGTTATCTCGTACCATTGTAAACTCGTACCAATGTCAACTCGTACCACTAAAAAAAACTCGTACCAATGCAAACTCGTACCACTGCTAACTCGTACTACGGTAAATTCATACCATTGTAAACTCGTACCAACTTATTTAAATGCATTCAAATGGTGTTTAATGATGAATATATACTTTAATTTCACTCAATACCTCTTAAGTCTGTAAAATGTATATAATTTGAAATTACAATGACCAATTTGTAGCTACCTATATTTCCGCACTTTCTGTGTTGCCATTTAGAACATACATCACACTCTATTGCTTCTTGTCGGGGTCTAACCAGAGAGTGGCACCATATACAACTGTCGTCTTCCATTTTGGTTATGAGGAACCTCACAAACATGCCCCATTTTATGAGGAAAGTGGGCTTTGAGACAACTCATGTCAGCTTATGTTTTGATGATCAGGAATTTCATTTAATAATAAACATTATACATTTAATTCCAAGCTGTTAAATTATATAACAACAATCAAAATCTAATAATATGATTAAACAAGTTGATTTTTGTCTAAGTTTTCATTAAAATCTGGTATGAAATTCAAAGATATTTTAATTTTTTGTATAAAGCTTAAAAAAAATAATCATAAAACATTCGTATTTTTGTCTAAGTTTTCATTAAAATCTAGTATAAAATTCAAGTATTTCAACTTTTTTTATTAAGTTTACCAAAAAAAAAATCATACAACATTCGTTTTGAATATATTTTTAATGGTACGAGTTTGCAGAGGTACGAGTTCTGATTGGTACGACTTCCCAGTGGTACGAGTTTACGTTGGTACGAGTTAACTTTTTTGGTACGAGTTTACGTGGTACGAGTTTACAATGGTACGAGTTAACTTGCTTCCGTGAGTTCCCAACTGAATACATTTTTTCTAGAAGTCACTTACCATGGGGCAAAGAACATTACAAATTGTTTTGTCTCCTCCACTTGGGTGGTGAAGCTTTCGGCTGTATGTGACACAGCGTCAGATCCATGATCATCATTGTCAGCAGTCACAACAGCAGAAAAAACTAGAAACAACACAGCTCCTACTTTCCACATGTTTACTTTCGAAATAGACAACAACCGGAAACGGAAGTACTGATCGCTAATGCAACGTTGATAAATCTCTAAAAACAATTATCTTGTATCCATATCGAATATATATTCTTTAACACACAAACAGTGTTATTTTGATATTATACTGTTGATAAATCTGTTATATAAAATCTGTCTAACTTTTTTTTAGCTTTGAGACTTTACTTCCGCTTCCGTCCTTTTCACATTTGCTTGAAAACAAAAGTGTGGTGTTCTTTCAAAGCTAAGGCCAATCGGCAACCTACACTTTGTTTTATTTGACATCTTATAAAAAATTGTAAACACAACTAATAATGGCATCAAAAGACGAACTTGCCTGCGTATATGCCGCTCTTATCTTGGCAGATGATGAAGTAGCAATAACGGTGAGGAACGACGTGTTTCGATAATCTACTTTCGTTTTCATTACTAGAACTACGGTTTTTGGGGTTCGTGTTGCAGTCTTTAGTGTTCTTTGTAATGTTTTGTATACTTTTGAATGTCCCTTTGGTATCTTTCGCTTCTCTCTTACAGTCGGAACAAAAAGCACCTTTATTTCTTGATAATGATGAAATTGTTTACATATCCTACCGTAGTCTATAATCGGTCATAACGTTGGTTCGTTCGGATTTTGTTATTGTACTTATCATACGGGAAAACTCCGCATTGACGTCACTACGCTAATACCAGCGTAAAAAATTAGTGCAGAACACTTTTTTTCTACACTTCTAAATAAAATGATATTTCTAAAGATATGTTTTCATTATTATTCTTAAATATTGTACAAAAATGCAGATTTTATAATGGCCATTTCAAACCTGACTTCCGATTGCCTAAAAACATTTCAGAACTTAAGAAAACCCCTCTTCCGGCCTCCATTGCTTTGTTTACATTCCATTGAGCGTCATCAATCTTAATGGCAGACCAAACAGGACAAGCAAATCGTATTTTTAAGAATTTAAAAATGGCAAGCACCTTACGTCTTACACGATTTTCCCGCGAAAATAAACCATCCAAATTGAAAGAAAAACTTTGGGAAACAAACGATAATCATGCCATATTTTTGTTCAGGAATAAAGAGTAGGTTAATAAAAAACAATATACATATATTTTTCATAAAAAAAAAATTTGATTCAATATAAAGAGATCGATATTCTGACCATATGTAAATATTCATATAAAATTCCATTGATGTCAAATTTCATGGCTAATAATGAGGTTTCCTATTGAATAAACCCCCAATTTATTGCTAACTATTTCAAAGCAATATCATACAAACAAATAATATAATTGCCTTGTACTAAAAAATCACCCAATTGACAGTAGAGCAATTTGATTGGATAAAACGATTCAAGAAGTCACGTGGTTTTGAAGCCCATTAGAATTTGAATGTAAACAAACCGGGTCAGCTGCTCCAGTACGGAACAACATCGTACATTCAGTGACTGAGAAACAATTATGAGTAACCAAGCTTGACAATACACAGTAATAAAAAAACAAAGCTAAGTCTACAGAAAAATAAAATAAAAAATGTCCTTAAGTGCACGACTTACCACCATTGCGGGATACATTGTTACCTATGTGTAATCATGAATATTTGTATTTTTATCTGAGATATTGTCAGTTGACATTTCGATGCATTGTGGTAAATTTTATGTTAAACAATTTGTTACAGACTAAGATCTTGTCGTTTAAATCTGAAGTACGTATACTTAGGGCAGTTCTGCCAACTTTTAATAATGGAAATGCGTGAGATTTGGCCAAAATCGTAAAGATCAAAGAGTAAAAACAATACATCAAAGGCAAATGCTGCCAAATAAGCATGAAAATGCGCGAGACTTGGCAGCCCTGTAATAGGGTACACAATAATATAGTTTAAGCGAATGGCAGGGTTATTTTAACGTTCAACCGAACTATTTCACATATCCTACATGTATATAGTGCATACAGGCAAAGCCCAATCACAACCGGTTAAATGAGCAGGAACTTAATTACTCTTTAATATCCCATTTGATCGTTGAAACGTTCAACCAATCTTTCATTGTCAAACATTCATGTTGTGATAAACCATCTTTTTGCATTTACCATAACAAGCTTTGGTGACCACTTAGTGATGACAGGTAATTGATTCGTATACTTCTTGCTGCAATTTGTTATAGAAACCTAAAAACTAATATGACCCTCCTTTTCTTACTTATAAATTTTGAGTTTTCATCTATTAAATATAATTATGGTTCTGTAGTCTCTTCCTGTCCATTTCTACTAACAAATTTTAAAGTTGGAACTGCACTTATGTCAACTTTTCATAAAGCAAATGCGTGAGATTTGGCTTAAATTGTAAAGATCAAAGAGAAAAAACAATAGATCAAAGGAAAATGCCACCAAATAAGTAAGTAAATGCGTGAGACTTGGCAGCCCTGGAACTGATGCAGACTTGTGGAAACCAATTATGAATATCCATCAATTGAGGTAGAATCCCAGTGATATTGTTTGCCTCAAATTACATCCGAAAAATCGGCTTTTTCCCTTAGAGAAAATTCCCAATTACTAAAAAAAAATGGCTTAAAATTCCTCCCAATAAGTTTTACATTTTTCCCAAAAGTGATGGTATTGGTATTAATGAATGTAAATTTCGTATTTATGTTATTATTTTGATATTGTGAAAGCGCTTTTGAGATGCAGGTTTCTGATCAGAATCATCACAGTGTTTGTAACACGTGGTTTTCTCAATGCATTAAGTACCATCATTGTTTCCGTCTCTTTCCCCTCCCCAAAAAGTACTTTTCAGGTTTAAAATGTCTTAATCAAAATATACGTGATAAAACTGTGCAAAAAAGACAGTTAAGTTTAGCTAAAAACGGAGATGTGTTTAAAATGAAATAAACCAACTTCCCAATTTCAATAAAAATTATGTTTTTTCCCCAAAAATAAACGGCAGAGGTAGTTTTGAAACAAGACAACAATATTACTGAATCCACATTTTTCAAAACGCAGCACAGGAAGTCAGAAGCAATTACATGTCACTAATGAGTACTCATGAAAGCTTAAGATGGTATATGCAAAAAGATGCTCCAATATCTCTTTAAAAATTTTTATTACAAGAATTGCATTATACCTCAATTGGTTTATCTCACTATATGTCAAATGGTGGATTATACCTCAATTGAGGTATAATCCATCAACTAATGGTTATCCCTGACCTGTTAAAGGAGGAAAAGAAATTATGAATTTATTGTATAAATTTTTCTTGAATGATGAATAACTTTCGGGCCTGAATTCTATGAAGGATTACTTTTCCCAACCACGACTGATGAACCAGCAGATCTAAAATCTAGGGGAAAAGATCAGAAGGGGCCTAGTGGCTCAGGCAACTAAATCTTGTATAATGATCATGTGGACAATTATCTTGCTTAAAATCAACAATTATTTGCATATAAAATTGAATATTAGAAAAAAATGTTTATAATTGAATTGGTTCCTGCAATTGAATTTTTCCAATTTATTTATTGAAGCCAATTCCCAAACAACCTACATGAGGCTCATCAGCTGCACTTGAATCAAATTATCAAGACCCAAGTTAAATGAGAAATGAAAAAAAATCCCAAAACTGAAAAGTAATCTTCACAGTAAATATAATATATCATATAATGAATAACTTAACAAGTATATTTTGAAACAAGCATAATGGGAGATTTTCATACCTTGAAGATTTGTTATGCCCCCGCTGTAGCGGAGGGGGCATTAAGTTTTAACCTTGTCCATCTGTCTGTACATACGTCCCAAAGTTGGTTTCCGTTCTCTAACTTTAGTTTGCCTCAACCAAATGTTATGAAACTTATACACAATGATTATTACCACAAAACATAGATTAAGTTTGAATATTGGGGGTGTCACTTTAACCATTCTAGAGTTATGCCCCTTTACAAATGTAAAAAATTGCTGAAGTTTCCATTCTCTAACTTAAGTTTGCCTCAACCAAATTTTATGAAACTTATACACAAAACTCAGATCAAGTACAAATTTGGGTAGCTTCCCTTTACTGTTCTTCAGTTGTGTTCCTATACTATATGATATGCAAGCGGGGGCATCTTCTGTGTCCCATGGACACATTCCCCATTTATTTTAAAATCTGACTCAGAGGTCCTAAAATTTTGTCCGACTTCTATTTTCTATGTGATTTTCATATCTGCTATGAAAATAATATTTTGTTTTTTGTTCTGGAAATTTTTTTGTTTGCTTTACCATTTGTCTGGGACAAAGTTATTTATGTTTTTGGCATAGCCAGACTGTTGCACCAAATTCAATGCTACTATCTTTCATTTTTCAGGCAGAGAAATTGAAGACTATTTTGAAGGCATCCAGTGTCAGTGTTGAACCATACTGGCCTGGTAAGACATTTTACATATTATTTGCATTTTCAGACTGTTTATTCTTGGCCTCTAATGGTTAGGAATTCCTAGTGCTGGACTTCAGTATGAAAGGTTTTGTGTTCATCTCTCGTCAAATTAGACATCTGATTGCTTGCTAAATGTACAGTTATACAACTACACAAATTATGCACAACTTTGACCCTGGTTCTACTGATGTACCACAACCAGAAAATAAACAAATTATTTTAACAAAATGAATATAACATTTTTTGTGGAGTAAAAAGGGCTAAAGAGTTGTTACCAGAAATCTGAGCCTAGTATTGTTAACTCCCGGCATGTAAGATGTCCTAAAAAATGCAGAGACTCAAGGCTTTGGTCTGACTTGTATTGAATACTACAAGTACATTCATTTGGTCAGAATAGAATAAAGCTTGAGAATAAAATCCCTGTATTTAATGTAACATAATTTTGATATTTTTGGGAAGATTGTTTTACAAGGACTCTTGTCTTTCAAAATGTTTGGAAGTAGATTGCTACAAAAAAAAAAGTCGAGATATCTGCAGTAACACATCTATATTTTTGCAGGTTTGTTTTCCAAGGCATTGGAAAGTGTAAATGTTAAAGAACTGATAACCAACATCAGTAGTGGAGTTGGAGCTGCCCCAGCTGCAGGTGCACCAGCCGCAGCTGCATCAGATGCAGCACCAGCTAAAGGAGGTAATTTGACAGTTACTAAACCCTGTAGTTAAATGAATAAAAAAAGCTATTCTTATATTCATTTTGTTGTACATGTATGACAGTCAGGGGTACTACTTGTACAAGTAATTTTTATTTACTTGAAGAAGTAAATAAAATATACTTATATAAGTTAATTTGTAGGATACTTATACAAGTGTATTTTATTTACTTGTGTAAGTAAATTATTTTTTGGCCTAGTTATGTCCCTTAGACATTCAGATTTTTTTACTTATACAAGTTAAAAAGTCATCTTATCTTCTTTTCTTGAATTCTTAGAACTTCTTTGCTCTAACAGAATTTTGAATTGTCTGTCCTTTGCAGATGTCTTTACTAATCATTTAAATGTAATTTCATGGACAATGAAAATCTCATTTGTCTGTTATCTTCAGAACACTGCTCATTTACAAGCCCCCAAGGAGCAATTTTTTTAGGCCTTGCGCAAATACTTAAGATCTTTGCACAATCAGTTTCTTTGTTGAATTAATGAGATGAATCATTGAACTCTTATCAAAAATTATGAGCTAACCTGAAAAAATTGTTAATGGCATAATTTTACATCTCAAAACTTGAGAATTTTTGTGGGATTGTAAAAAAAATTCACTTATACAAGTAAATTTTTTAGAAAATTAAGGGGAGATTATTCAAACATTATAATTATCAATATGATTAACTTATATAAGTATATTTTATTTACTTCTTCAAATAAATAAAGATTACTTGTACAAGTAGTACCCCTGACTGTATGAATACCAGTATGAAAGGTTGACTTTTAAAAAAAATATTTGGGTAGGTGGTGGAAGAATTTAAACTTAATAGATAGATTAGAATGTATTGAAAGATGTGAAAATAAACAAATTTGGTTTGTATTACTTTGTAAACAGTTTTGCCTGTATTGCAACATGAGGTTACTAGTGTTCACATCTTGATAAGCACAACTTGACAGATATCCCTTTTGAGTTATTTTGAATTTCATTAACAAAATGTTGATCCATGTTAAAATCCTGCTATCTTTTTCACCCTTGAGAATTATTGCTAAGGAGACTACATTTGACTAAAAGGTGAAAAAGTGAGTATCTATTTATCCTCTGGTTTAGATATGCTTTTCGGTAGCTGGAAAAGATCCTTACCATAGTTAAAGCCCCTTGAAAAATATATGTTAACAGTACCTCGACTGACCCTGACTTTTTGTCAGTGAAAATAGACCACTTTCGAGTTCGTTGCATTTCTGTCAAAAACTTTGGTTTTAGTGAACATCATTTGTGCGTTTAGGGGTGTCGTCACTTCCTTCCCATGTTGAGTGAGCAGTTGAAAAAATATGTCAAACGCTATATTGCACGAATTATTTGGCAAATTAAATTCTTATAATTGATAATCAGCACTGCTGTCATTAGAGAATTGTGATTAAGTATCTACGGAACAAACATTATTTCTAGTTTATCCTGCATAATGACAATCAAGGAGACGCTTGATGAACTTTAATAGTGCAGGGATACAGGCGGGCCCCTCTGTCTATAACCAAGGTCTCATTTCATTCGTGTGATATTTTTTCGTCACATAATACAATGCATGTTGTCTATAAAGATGAATGCTACCTGTTAATGACTATTTTATTTGATTTTTATAGCAGACAAGAAGAAAGAGGAAAAGAAGGTAGAATCCGAGGAGTCTGATGATGATATGGGTTTTGGTTAGTATCATATCTACAAATATATACAAAGTATAGAAGATTTAATTGTTCATAATTTGATTGATTACTTTAAACCAACTAATTTAGCAATCAATTCATTTTCTTGAGACTCACGATAAAAATTATAACACAAATATGTAGAACTTGGATCTATTATGTGAAAATTGTACAAATTGGGAAAATAAATTGCCTCAAAGTTGGCTAGAAATGGCTAAACACACTGAAAATCAATTGGTTTACAGTTTTGCTTTTTAACATTCAGTGACATATAGTTCATGTGGACAAAAACAAAATTAACTATTATAGCAATAATAACGGGTTGATCAGAATGAAAGAGGAAACTAGGACTGCCATTAAGAAGTGAGGATATCTTTGATAGAAACGAAAATTTTGCATTGCAATTGGTCATCTATGGACCCCTCAGTTGTTTCCAGGGTTCTTTAACATGTAGAGGGCATGGCACTCCTCCTACATGAGATTTAATGTCGCCACTCTTGACTAGATATGACTTATTTATCCTACACAGACAAATTGATGCTCCACTTAAGCATGGGTTTTACTGCGAGGCGGAAGAAATCCAAGGAATATGATTTAATATTTTGACCAGTGAAATATATGTTGATGTAGGATGAAGGTTTACCATAGATGAGTTTGATAAACATACAAATCTGAAATGGGGGAAAATGGCTGGTTACAATAGTCCATATTTCTTTTGTTTGCCATGCCTTCACATTCTTCATATGTCCAATCCACAAATTAAGATTAAGACTCATCTCAACCATGAATGAGTTAAATGATCAGACTAAGTAAGCTTGCGCTCTTGAAAACTAATATTATTATTATTAATATGAAATGGGAGACAATTTTTCGTTTTTCCGGGGGGACTTGTGAAAATATTCCATTGTATTTGTTGTTGCTGGAAAAGCACAGAAAAAATCTGAACATTTTTGTGTATTCATACAGTTTTTCCCTTGATGTATGTAGATTGTTTAAGTTGTTGAAATCTGGCTAAAAAATTTGCTTCCAATATTTAATTTTAATCAACACTATTATAAGGTTTATTTAACACAACAGTAATCAAAATGTATTTTCTCTTTGTAGGTTTGTTTGACTAAACAAAGAAAAGACTCAAAACACCAGACTTTTAATAAATAAGAAAAAACTTCACAAAGCTGTTATGTTAAACTCCTAATTGAAAGTACAAATGTAGTTTCTTCTGCTGCACCATACAGCCTTCGACAATGAGCAAAACCTATACCCCATAGTAAGCTATAAAAATTGTAATGAGAAAATCAACAGCATGATTTATCGACAAAATGACCACCCCTGAATTACAGGCTCCTGGCTTAGGACATGCACATACAGAATATAGTGGGGTTTGTTTCAGAGATTCATGTGACGTCCTTTTTCACTGAACTAGTACACAGTTTTGTTTAGGAGGCCAGCTGAAGCCCCCCTCTGGGTGCGGGATTTTCTCGTTGTGTTGAAGACCCATTGGTGGCCTTGGGCTGTTTTCTGCTCTTTGGTCGAGTTGTTGTCTCTTTGACACATTCCCCATTTCAATTCTCAATTTTATTTGACATGTGTGAGCACCCAATCCTTCACCTAAGCTGGGACATTGGTCTTAAAGCACAGCATAAGAACAAACTATGAGAATAACCTTGAAACTAATTCTCAGAGCATTATCTTAAATGAAGATCAAATTTAAAACAAGTTCATATACTTGAGCACTCTGTTTCCTGTTCGTGCAATTACATAAATAGCAGTTTATGTACACAGCTGTGGGTTGTGATGATCAGATACTTGTTGGTCTCTACACAGCTGTTGAATAACAACGTCTCATTGCTTTATATACCGGTAGTACATAAGAAATACACATTATAAGATGCATTCATTGCTAGACATCACAGGCGTTCCTGCAAAAATTGGATGTTGCAAGAGAAAATGTCTACACCATAAAGGAAAAGTGATTGTTGTTTGACATCTATAGTGCATGTGTTGCAGATTCCCAAAATAGGGATATGCTTAGTAGCTCAAAGTACAACCATTTCAATTTTTGTCCCCCACGCAATAGACATAGAAATATTGGTCTGTCTGGTTTTGTTGGTGCTCTCACCTGTACAGTTCTAGCCAGATTTTTATGAAACTTGTAATAGGTTTATATCAGCAATGTCTTGGACTAGTTTGAAAATCAGTGCCGATCAATTATTTTTAAGAGTTATGCCCCTTGGAAATATTGATTATATGGAAAATTGCAATATTAGTGCTCTTACATGTATGTGTACAATTCTTGCCAGATTTTTTATGGAACTGATATCATAGGTTTATATCAGCAATGTCTTGGACGAGTTCAAAATCAGTGCCGATCAATTATTAGTCCCCTTCCGTCGAAGGGGACTTTAGGTTTGCACTCCATCTGTCCATCCGTCAGTCCGGCAAATCAGTTTTCCACAATATTTTTCTTCATCCTTGAAGATAATGATTTGATATTTGGTGTATTGTTTTATCATGACAAGTTGCAGATCAACTTCGAATTTTGTGCAGTTATGGTCCTTGGACTTAAAAAAAATTCACCCTAATAATCATTTTTCCGCACTTTTTTATGCCCCTGCCGTAGTGGAGGGAGTATTAAGTTTTACCCTTGTCAATCCGTATCCCAAAATTGGTTTCTGTTCTCTAACTTTAGTTTGCCTTAACCAAATGTTATGAAACTTATACACAATGCTTATCACATAACAAAGATCAAGTTTGAAAATTGGTGGTGTCACTTTAACCGTTCTAGAGTTATGCCCCTTTACAAATGAAAAAAATTGCTGAATTTTTCGTTTCTGTTATACACAATGCTTAATGCCACAAAACTCAAATCCGGTACGAATGTGGGTAGCGTAACTTGTACTGTTCTTGATTTATGTTCCTTTATAACGTTTTATGCAAGCAGGGGCATCATTTGTGTCCCATGGACACATTCCCCATTTATTTCCTCATGCTTGAAGTCTTCAAGTTGAAGATATAGATTTGATAATTGGTATATAGTTTTATCATGACAAGTTGCAGATCAAGTTCGAATTTTGTTCTGGTCTGATGATTTTGTGCAGAGTTATGGTCCTTGGACATAGAACATTCACTTAAATAATCAGTTTTCCACACTTTATACGACCGCAAAAAAAATTTGCGGTCGTATATTGGTATGATGGCGTCGTCGTCAGAAGGCACATTGGTTTTCGCACATTAACTTAAATTTGAGTGAATGGATCTCTATGAAATTTTACCATAAGGTTCAATACCATAAAAGGAAGGTGGGGATTGATTTTGGGGGTTATGGTACCAACAGTTAAGGAATTAGGGGCCAAAAATCAGCATTTTTGTAACTACCAGACATAACTTGTGTGTTAGTGTATGGATCTCTCTGACATTGTACCACAAGGTTCCATATCACAAAGGGAATGCTGGGATTGATTTTGGGGGTAATTGTCTCCAAATTTAAGGAATTAGGGGGAAAAAATAAGCATTTTTCTAGTTTCCAGACAATAACTTGTGTTCAAGTGTATGCATCTCTCTGAAATTGTACTGCAAGGTACCATACCACAAAGGGAAGGCTGGGATTGATTTTTAGGGTAAATGCCTCAAAATTTTAGGAATTAGGGACCATAAAGGGGAAAAAAACAAGCATTTTTCTAGTTTCATGACAATAACTTGTGTGTAAGTGTATGGATCTTTCTGAAATTGTACTACAAGGTTCCATATCACAAAGGGAAAGCTGGAATTGAGTTTGGGGGTAATTGCCCAAAACGTTTAGGAATAAGGGGCCAAAAATAAGCATTTTTCTAGTTTCCAGACAATAACTTGTGTTCAAGTGTATGGATCTCTCTGAAATTGTACTGCAAGGTACCATACCACAAAGGGAAGGCTGGGATTGATTTTTAGGGTAAATGCCTCAAAATTTTAGGAATTAGGGACCATAAAGGGGAAAAAAAACAAGCATTTTTCTAGTTTCAGGACAATAACTTGTGTGTAAGTGTATGGATCTTTCTGAAATTGTACTACAAGGTTCCATATCACAAAGGGAAAGCTGGGTTTGAGTTTGGGGGTAATTGCCCTGAACGTTTAGGAAGTTGGGGCCAAAAAAGGGCATTAAAACAAGCATTTTTCTAGTTTCCGGACAATAACTTGTGTTCAAGTGTATGGATCTCTCTGAAATTGTACTGCAAGGTACCATACCACAAAGGGAAGGCTGGGAATGGAGTTTGGGGGTGATGAATCATAAGGGGGTTTAAAAAATTTGGGGGGGTATTTTTTTCGTTTTTTTCTTTAAAATTTTCAATTTTAAATTGGTTATTTCTGATTTATATATAAAAGCAAATAATAGTGATATGGTTTGAATAGGTAAATTACATTTTTTTAAGTTCTTAGACCACATTCATTCTGTGTCAGAAACCTATGCTGTGTCAAATATTTAATTACAATCCAAATTCAGTGCTGTATCAAGCTTGAATGTTGTGTCCATACTTGCCCCAACTGTTCAGGTGTTCGACCTCTGCGGTCGTATCAAGCTGCGCCCCAGCGGAGCATTTTATTTACATCATGCTTGAAGATATTGACTTGATATTTGTTATAAAGTTAACACCATGACAAATTATAGAACAAGTTAGCAATTTGTTACAGTACAATGAATTTTTAACCGGTAGGGGACTATGTATTGCCATGCAATACTCTCAGAATGCTTGTTTTTAAAAGAGTTATGCCCCTTGGAAATATTGATTATATGGAAAATTTCAATATTAGCGCTCTCTTGTCGGAGTTTTATGAAACTTATATCATAGGTTTATATCAGCAATGTCTTTGACGAGTTCGAGAATAATTAAGTGCCGATCGATTATTCTTGAAAGAGTTGTGCCCTAAAGAAATATTAATTATATGGAAAATTGCCTTATGAGCGCTCTAATGGGTACAATTCTTGCCAGATTTATTTTTAAAAGAGTTATGTCCCTTGGAAATATTGATCATATGGAAAACTGTATTGTTAGCACTCTCATGATGAAATTTATATTGTAGGTTTATATCATCAATGTCTCAATCAATTTGAAAATCAGTGTCGATCAATTATTTCTGAAAGAGTTGTGTCCCTTGGAAATATTGACTATATGGAAATTGCATTGTTAGTGAGCTCTCATGTATCATCTCTATATCAGCAATGTCTTTGAAACTTTCGAAAATTGCTCTGAAGCCTTCATTTCTCTAAGATATTTATAAGCGCTGATCAAATATTTTTAACTAGTTATTCCCCTTGGAAAAGGTATAACGGAAATTGCACTGCATTTGCTCTAAAGCCTTCATTTCTCTAAGATATATTTATAAATTGTTTTAAAGAACAAAAAAAAGAGTGTTTTTTTTTTAGTAATTGCCCTTGTACCTTGGATAGATAAAATATATGTGCAACGCGGGTGACATTGGAACTCTGTTCTTTGATCATTTTTATGCCCCCGATATAGCGGAGGGGGCATTAAGATTTACCTTGTCGGTCTGTACATCCCCAAAATTGGTTTCCATTCTCTTAACTTTAGTTTGACTCAACTAAATGCTATGAAACTTATACGCAATGCTTATTACCATAAAACACAGATCAAGTTTGAATTGGTGGCGTCACTTTTCACTTTTACCGTTCTAGAGTTATAAACATTTACAAATGGAAAAATGATGAATTTTTCATTTCTGGTGTCCAACTTAAGTTTGCCTCAACCAAATGTTATGAAACTTGTACACTGCTTATTACCATAAAACTCAGAATAAGTACGAATTTGGGTAGCATCACTTTTAACGTTCTTAGTTACCCCCCTTTATAACGTAACATTATATGCAAGCAGGGGTATCATCTGTGTTCCATGGACACATTCCCCATTTATTTGTTTTGTATGCGAGAGAGACGGATTACTATCCGGCGGCGGTGGTGTTGACTATTTGTATAAAGCTTTATATTTCAGAAGGTAAAAGACCTGGATGCTTCTTTATGCAGATACCTTATGTTACGAAGTTTCCTTCTGTCATACACGTTTGTCTATTGTCCTTGACCTCATTTTCATTGTTCAGCAACCGCTTGAAAAAAAACTATAGATTTTTTATACGACCGCAAAAAATTTGCGTTCGTATATAATTGCTGTCATGTCGTCGTTGTCTCCAAAGACATTTGGTTTCCGGACAATAACTTTAGTATAAGTAAATGGATCTCTATGAAATAGAACCACAAGGTTCAATAGCACAAAAAGGAAGGTTGGGATTGATTTTGGGGGTTACGGTCCCAACTGTTTAGGAATTAGGGGTCAAAAAGGGGTCAAAAAAGAATTTTTTCTAGTTTCCGGACAATAACTTGTGTATAAATGTATGGATCTCTATGAAATTGTACCACAAGGTTCCATACCACAAAGGGAAGGTTGGGATTGACTTTGGGGGTTATGGCTCAAACCGTTCAGGAATTATGGGCAAAAAAAGTGGGGGAAAACAAGGTCTTTCTGGTTAATGGACAATTACTTAAGTATTAGTCTATGGATCTCAATGAAATTGAAACACAAGGTTCCATACCACAAAGGGAAGGTTTGGTTGGACTTTTGGGGTTATGGCTCAAACCGTTCAGGAATAAGGGGCAAAAAGGGGGGGGGGGGAGAAACAAGGTTTTTCTGGTTTTCGGACAAATATTTAAGTATTAGTCAATGGATCTCTATGAAATTGTACCACAAGGTTCCATACCACACACAGAAGGTTGGGGTCGATTTTGTGGGTTGTGGCTATAATCGTTAAGAAACTAGAGGCCAAATAGGGGCCAAAAACAAGACTTTTCTAATACTGGCTAAGCTGGTTCTAATATAAATTATTTCTGATCTATATAAAGAAACAACAAATACTGATATGGCAGGAGATACACACCAAACAGGGAGTGTAAATTGTTATATTTAGTTTGTAAACACAGATTTACTAAGTATTACACAACAGCAAGAAATCTTCAATTAAAAATAAATACAAATCTTTTAACCAATTTCAATGAGGATTAATTTAAAGTCTTGAATTGTTTGAGGTTTTTACCATGTATTACTATATTGGATATTTGGACATTTTTAAATTGGTCTACATTGAGGTCCAAAGGGTCCAAAATTAGACTTCTTTTGATTTCATCAAAAACTGAATTCTGTGGTTCTATGAGATGCTGAATCTAACTGTGCATTCAGATTTTTAATTTTGGGCCCTGTTTTCAAATTAGTCCATATTAAGGTCCAAAGAGTCCAAAATTAATCTTTGTTTGAATTCATGGTTTTTTTTATATGCTGAATCTAACCATGGAATTAGATTCTGGATATTTGACCATTGAGTAGGTTAAATGTCCCATTTCAAATCTTTAAGTTATCTGACCACATTTATTCTGTGTCAGAAATCTATAATGTGTCAAATATTTAATCACTATCCAATATCAGAGCTGTATCAAGCTTGAATATTGTGTCCATACTTGCCCCAACTGTTCAGAACGTTCGACCTCTGCGGTTGTATCCAGCTGCTCCAGGCGGACCGCATTTTTGTCATATGAATTTTTTGCTTATTATGAGTAATAGGATAAATATATTTGGTATATGTTCCTTGCAACGTCTACATGTCCATCAGACAGGGTTCACCTGACCTCAAACTCATTTCATGGATCTGTGATTGGGTCTGTTTTTCGGATACTATAAGCAGTAGGTCAACTATATATGGTGTATGGAATGATTGTAAGGGGTACATGTCAGTCTGGCAGGTTTCATCTGACCTTGACCTTAATTTCACGGTTCATTGGTCAATGTTGAGTTTTTATACGATGCAGAAATTTGCGGCTTATAACGGTATTGTGATGTCATAGTATGAAGACATTTGGTTTCCAGATAATAACTTTAGTACAAGTGTATAGATCTCTATGAAATTATACCACAAAAAGAAGGTTTGGATTGATTTTGGCCAAAACCAACCATTTTTCTGGTTTCCGGACAATAACTTTGAGAATAAGTGTATGAAATCGTACCACAAAAGGAAAGTATGGATTGATTTTGGCCAAAAACAAAAAAATTTCTGGTTTCCGGACAATAACTTGAGTATAAGTGAATGAAATTGTACCACTTAAGGTTATTCTGCTTATTTCTGACCAATAAAAATATTTCAATGGATTTAAATAATCTTCTAATATTGGGGCTCTTTGAAATGCTTAATCTTACCGTGTATTTAGAATTTTGGTCCATACAACTTTATTCAATATATATTTCTAAATTACATTCCAACAATCTAAGTAATATACTTGCCCCAACTGTTCAGAACGTTCGACCTCTGCGGTTGTATCCAGCTGCTCCAGGCGGACCGCATTTTTGTCATATGAATTTTTTGCTTATTATGAGTAATAGGATAAATATATTTGGTATATGTTCCTTGCAACGTCTACATGTCTATCAGACAGGGTTCACCTGACCTCAAACTCATTTCATGGATCTGTGATTGGGTCTGTTTTTCGGATACTATAAGCAGTAGGTCAACTTTATATGGTGTATGGAATGATTGTAAGGGGTACATGTCAGTCTGGCAGGTTTCATCTGACCTTGACCTTAATTTCATGGTTCATTGGTCAATGTTGAGTTTTTATACGATGCAGAAATTTGCGGCTTATAACGGTATTGTGATGTCATAGTATGAAGACATTTGGTTTCCAGATAATAACTTTAGTACAAGTGTATAGATCTCTATGAAATTATACCACAAAAGGAAGGTTTGGATTGATTTTGGCCAAAACCAAACATTTTTCTGGTTTCCGGACAATAACTTGGAGTATAAGTGTATGAAATCGTACCACAAAAGGAAGGTATGGATTGATTTTGGCCAAAACCAAATTTTTTTCTGGTTTCCGGACAATAACTTGAGTATAAGTGAATGAAATTGTACCACTTAAGGTTATTCTGCTTATTTCTGACCAATAAAAATATTTCAATGGAGTTAAATAATCTTCTAATATTGGGGCTCTTTGAAATGCTTAATCTTACCGTGTATTTAGAATTTTGGTCCATACAAATTTATTCAATATATATTTCTAAATTACATTCCAACAATCTAAGTAATACAAAACAAATAAACCATGAAAACTTACGTCCTCCATAACATCACATCAACAGTTATGCAGTTTAAATAGGTAAAAAGATGCATTACCAAAATTATCAAATTATCAGCATTCTCATTCAAATATATCAATCCACTTCAATAATAATTTGAACATTTCCCACATACTTTAAAAATAATTTCCCCCATATTGACATTTCTGTTCAAAGGGAAATAACTCAAATAACAATTTAATGATAATCCACTCTAAAATATGACACGTTATAGTACTGCAACCATAGATCTTTTTTTTTTTAAATTTAATGTACCGGAAGAACACACACCTATATTGCATATCGATGGAAAGAGGAAGATGTGTACAATAAGAACAGCTTGGTTATAAAATCCCAGATTGGTCACATTTTTGCGAAATTTAGTGCAAAGGTCAAACCTCAAAGATGTCATAAATTCAAAAATGAAAAAAAGAAGGAATTTTCTGAGATATATTCAGTAGAATGCTACAAAAACGATTTAATAACAAGCACATACTGCAAAGGACGACAAAAAGATAGGTTTAGCTATTTGAATGAACAGCTGCCAGTACAAAATGGCGTCAATGATGAATCTTCTGAATTTTGTTCCATTTATGACCAAGAAAATGTAGATGTGGCCTTGACCTTTTCACGTCCATTAACTTTTACATTGCTTATCATTTTTCACCACAGCATGTAACAGAATTTTTTTCTAAATTGTAAAACAGCAGTTTCACGATATATTTTAGTTATTTTTCTTCCTTTAAACAAAAATTTCAAACACTGAAACCGTGTTTTTCCATTTTGCATACACAGGATGTGTATTTTGGAAAATTAGTATGTGGTAATAGATTCACAGATATCATGTACTTGAAATTCGAAAGATCTGTTATAACCCAAAGAAAAAACCTTGTCAATCGAGGCGAAAGCGAGGTTTAAAATAAAAGTCATAGGTGTAACTTCCTTTGTTGGTTCATTGTAAAACAAAACTAGTTTTATGCCATGAACATTCTCTTTGAGGGATTATCCTGGTGAAAATGAGTAATTAATCTCGCCATTTTTTTTAGCAAAGTTATTAATTATAATGTCAATTTGCTAATGTTGTAATTTGACAATCGGCAAAGAACCTTATATAACTTGTCTTTGAAGGGCTACAAACATTAGCTCTGGTCTTCATCAAATAGGGGTCAACAGTTAAAAATGCTTCACATTGGGAAATTATATACAAGAATCTTAGCTACACGTCAATCTCTTCGTCATTATTTGCGAATCCGGTAAGAGTATTAACACGCTTCACCGCCTTGGCACAGACAAAGTTCAGTGCAAGACATATTTACAGGTTCAAAATAAATCTTGCAAGAAATCTGAAGACATTGCAGGGAGGAATATACGACCATAGTTATTGCTGGTTATTGTCCTTGTTTAAATAAACTCATCCCAGTTACCCGGATAAACATTTTCTACGTCAGACGCGCGTTTTGTATACAAAAGACTCGTCAATGACGCTCGAATAAAAAGAGTTAAAAAGGCCAAATAAAGAACGAAGTTGAAGAGCATTGAGGACCCAAATTTCACCAAACATGACATGCAGGATCATTCGGTATTTGCCTCTTCGTGTGTCCTGACTTAATCCTGAAAGTCAGAAATATCTGCTGAAGAAAATTTCTTCAAAACAATCCGGTCACCAAAATTACCCGCTAGAAAGAGTTTATGCTCATGCGAAGTCAACTGCGACTGGGCATGATGACGCTCAAAAGAATTTTCCATACTGGTATGTATCGGCCATCTATTACCTGAATTACATTTTGGCTAGAACATGTAGAATTTACACTAGTTCGTTGGTCTCTTTTGACCGATTTGATAGAAAGTTTGATATCATATCTATCAAAAATAGCAACAACTGCAGCAGCATTTGTAAATTAAATGTATGATATCTGATTTTGAATGAAATGTAGAGCCAAGTACCCGAAAGTGATAGAAATCTCAACATTTTAAAACCATTGAACTAATGCCATTTTGTCCCTGATAATCGAACATACGGTGCTAAAAGATTCTGACATGCAGCTTCTGCTTCTATTTTATGACTTAGATCGGCCTAACATGTTTTAAGCTTGATGCCGTCCTCGTCGAAAAGAGAGGTAGGAATAGATTCGACCGAGAGTAATAGAACCTGCTCTATTGTAATGTTTTCACGACACCCAGCAGTATAACTAGGGCACGACAGATTACTTATTCTGGACTGATATGCATATTTAGTATTTCTCCTGACCTGCACTTGCCATTTTGTCCCTGATAATCGAACATACGGTGCTAAAAGATTCTGACATGCAGCTTCTGCTTCTATTTTATGACTTAGATCGGCCTTACATGTTTTAAGCATGATGCCGTCCTCGTCGAAAAGAGAGGTAGGAATAGATTCAACCGAGAGTAATAGAACCTGCTCTATTGTAATGTTTTCACGACACCCAGCAGTATAACTAGGGCACGACAGATTACTTATTCTGGACTGATATGCATATTTAGTATTTCTCCTGACCTGCACTTGATTTTATACTTTTTTGTTAAGTCTTCGAAGGTTTTGAAACAGCTAATAAATTGAACATTAGTTGTTCAGAGGACGTTGAAAAAGATGAAGTACGACCTTCATATTTATCGTCACGTCTTAATCCTGGTAAACCAGATCAGGCAACACATTTGAAATTGCCTTTAGAAGGCACAACTATTGAGATTTTTTAAAAATGTAGAAAAGGAAGCTATGTCTGGTAGGCTTAAGAATAGATCAGTGCGCCTAAGAGATGCACGACAAAGCCTTAAAAAAAAGTTTATGATTTCGAAGCAAGATTTCACCGAATTTTCACCTAACTCCAAGGCTTGATGGCCTTATAGAGGAGGGTTTGTCTTCTACTATGGGCAGTAAGAAAAAAGGCTTTATAGACCATAACAAGTTTTCTTATTCCCTACCTTTTTTTTTACTGGGAAATGGATACCGATTTAAAGTAGACAATTCAGCTAGAGCTTTGTTGAGAAGTGTTTCATATGGATCTTTCATAGCTAGCTATATTGATGAAGTGGAGTCTGAAGAAGATAGAGTAGAAGCATGTTCAGCTTTAGCAGCATGTTTCAAGTCTATGGCAGATATGACTTCACGTATAATTGCTAATTCTGTTATGACCAGAAGAAAACATTTCTTGAAAACAGTAGATTTCAGTAGCAAAACCACATCAGCTATATCATTGAATTTTCCCTTGAATGGTGCTCAACTCTTTGGTGGTAAATATTTTGAAACTTTGCATTCCTCTGCTGAGAATATTCGTGATGCAAAAGAAACACAGAATGTTTATGGTTCTTCTTTTGTACCTAGCAGTCAAAATTTGACGAAGGATCGAGAACTCAAAGCGAAAATCATCTGTAGAATTTTCTAATGTCAAACCTGTTAAAAATGCAAAATTGATAAACAAGATTCTAATGATCGCCGTGGCACTGACACTTTGTTTAATTTTCGTGCCTTGCAAACAAAACAACGAGGGAAAGGTTCTATTTTATGGAAGAATTTCTCCCAGAAAAATTACAAAAAATGAACAATTACTTGCCTGCGGTAAGTCTCCAGGTAGGAGCTCGCCTGATACATTTCCACAGTCAGTGGGGTCAAATAACTCAGGACAACTTAGTAATTCAAATAGTGACAAACGGTTTAATGTTAGATTTCATAAAAATTCCAGCTTTTACAGGAGTATTAGATACAATTGTACCCAGAGAAGGTACCAACACATTTTCTTTATTAGAAGAGGTAAATACTTTGTTAGAAAATGTGCTATAGAGCCAGTTCAAAAAAATGTAGAAAATCAGGGATATTACAGCACAATATTATTAGTACCAAAACGCCAAGAAGGAACGAGACATATTTATACGACCGCAAAAAAAATTTTGCGGTCGTATATTGGTATCACGTCGTCGTCGTCGTCCGAAGACACTTGGTTTACGGACAATAACTTTAGTGTAAGTAAATAGAAATCTTTGAAATTTAAACACAAGGTTTATAACCACAAAAGGAAGGTTGGGATTGATTTTGGGGGTTATGGTCCTAACAGTTTAGGAATTAGGGGCCAAAAAGAGGCCCAAATAAGCATCTATTTAGTTTCCAGACAATAACTTGTGTTTAAGTGTATGGATCTCTCTGAAATTATACACAAGTTTCTATACCACAAAGGGATGGTAAGAATTGGCTTTGGGGGGTTATGGCTCAAACCGTTTAGGAATTAGGGGCAAAAAGGGGGGAAACAAGGGTTTCCTGGTTAATGTACAATTAAGACAATTTTAAAGCAGTGTAAGGGAGGTAATCCAAACACAAACAATGTTTTAAATTATGTATAAAGGAATGTTGTATTGTCTTGAGGTGATTAGCTGTAAATTTACTTTAAGAATTTACTATTAAATTTCTGATGATTAAGGAATATTGATTTTAGCCATGGTTATGTATGTCATTTTCTATTTTAAGACTTTTATGATGTATTTAAATGGGTAATTATGGTTACAAACTCCAATGGAAATTTGAATTAAGATTATGACCATATCTTGAGGGAAAGAATTTTCTGTTTGGAAAAAGGGTCAGGGAGGTGAAAAAAAAGGGGGTGGGGGGTTAAAATAGAAATTGTGGGACGGGGACAATTTTTTCTCATTTCAGATATTAAAAATTGAAAAGAAAATTTCTTTATATATTTTTTTTGGCAAAAAAAGGGGGGATAATTTTTTTTTTTTTTTAAAGGGGGATGGGGGTAAATTTTGTTTTTGTTTTGGGGGGGGGGGGGGGTTGGAAAAAGGGTGGGAGAAGTGAAAAAAAAGGCGGGGGTAAAAAAGAAATTGTGGGAGGGGGACAATTTTCAGATTTCAGATTTCAGAAATTAAAAAAAAAATGAGGGGGTGGGGAATTTTTTTTTTAATTTTGGAGGGGGGTCAATATGCAACAGCATAGTGTATTGCACAGAATAAAAAAAAGGGGGGAGTATTTTTTTTAATTTTTGGGAGGGGGCAATGCGCAACAGCATAGTGTATTGCACTAAAATAAAAAATTAAGTATAAATTCAAATCCTATAACCAATTCTAAGTTCTCAATGGTTTTGTTATAAAGAAATGTTGTTCTTTTTTTAGCCATGACTATGATGTCATTTTCTATTTAATACTTGTATAATGTACTTAAATGGGTTTGGTTTGATGAAGGAATTTTTTTTGGATATTACTATTAAATTTTGCTGATCAAGGTTTTCTATTTTTAGCCATGACTATGATGTCATTTTCTATTTAATACTTTAATGATGTATTTAAATTTTCTATTTAACACTTAAATGATGTATTTAAATGGGTTTGGTTTATTTTTTGCATTAGAGTTACCACCCTTACAATGGTTTTGTTATAAAGAAATGTTGTAATCTCTTGAGGTGATTAGCTGTACATTTATTTTTTGAAGTTATATTAAATGTTGACAAAGGAATTTTATTTTTAGATATTACTATTAAATTTTGCTGATCAAGGTTTTCTAATTTTAGCCATGACTATGATGTCATTTTCTATTTTTATACTTTTATGATGTATTTAAATGGGCTTTTATGGTTGCAAAGTCCATTGGAAATTTGAATTGAGATTATCATTTTTTGTGTTTTTTTATATGCTGAATCTAACCATGTTGTTAGATTTTGGATATCAGACCATACTAGGTAAATTAAATGTCCCATTTCAAATTTTTAAGATCTTTGACCACATTAATTTTGTGTCATAAACCTACATTATGTCAAAAATTTGATCACAATCCAAATTCAGACAGTATCAAGCTTGAATATTGTGTCCAAACTTTCCCCAACTGTTCAGGGTTCGACCTCTGCGGTCGTATCAGGCTGCGCTCGGCGAGGCATTTTATTTACATCTAAAACCACTAAACCAATTTGTAATTCCACAACATTTCAAAATGGAAACTCTTAAGGTCCATTCTTAAACGTCTAAAAATTGTGGAGTGGGCAGTAACATTGAACGTAAAAGGATGCATACTTTCATATCCCCATTCACAAGTATAACAGGCGGTTCCTCCGTTTCAGTGTGCTAGAAAAAAGCTATCAATATCGGGCTCTACTTTTTAGTCTCAGGTCAGCTCCAAGAATTTTCACCAAAATAATGGCAGTAGTAGGTGCGTTTCTGAGAAAACAAATGATTTATATTTTAGATTAAAGATTAAAACTGACACTCCGTAAATTTTATGGACACCATCACAAATTGATTGATCTATGCGATGTGTCTGCGTCTAAACTAACTAACGACATTTTTACCACGTCTTAGATTGTGGTTTATCATCTCCATCGTCTGGTCTGCTAAGTACCGAACGTGACCTATTCCCGAATATGACTGTTTTCACGAGTGTGAATTCGCATTGCTATTAGACGTGTCTCGGTATTTATACATCCAACATTCATGTATTTAGTTATGATGTTTCGTTTGTAATTCTAGTAAGATATTGTGTTATGTCTTATCGTTTGTGGTATGAATTCTATTTTTATTTTCTACATGTATGTAAAAGTTAAGATAATTAATCAGCTAGTTCATTTATATGAGTTTTAGTTTAAAGCTACTGTATGCACAGGATTTTTATGATTTTACAGTTTTTATTTAAAAGAAAACCGACATGATTAGAAAATACAAATAATTACACCATTACTAACACAATTCTATATTAATATTCTTGTAATGGTTAGAAAATACACAAAATAACACCATTACAATCTTAATTCCAATGTTATATTCTATTTTTAGAAATTTACCTGTGACGTCACTTTTTGTGGCGTTGATACATTCGTGTGACGCACAGTTCATAATTCTATTGTTGTGTAAGTTGGGAGGTGTCCGTTGTTATTCTGTGGTTTACATGTTGTAATGTACTATTATATTATCTATTTATATATGTCTCTGTCCTGAGTGTTCTTGCGTGTAGTTGTAATGTATTCCTGTCACGTAATGTTGTCATTTTAGCTGTATTTTTAACATTGCCATATAAGCGGGAGGTTTGGCTAGCCATAAAACCAGGTTCAACCCACCATTTTTTCTTAAAAAGTCCTGTACCAAGTCAGGAATATGGCAGTTGTTATCAAATAGTCCGTTTCTATGTATGTTGGCGTTTGTTTTTGTAGCAGTTCAGTGTTTATGTTGTTCCGTTATTTTCCTCTTATAGTTGATGGGTTTCCCTCGGTTTTGGTTTGTGACCTGGATTTGTTTCAGTTCAATCGATTTGTGACTATTGAACAGCGGTATACTACTGTTGCCTTTATTTAATGTATCTAGATGACTGGATGTTATAGAACCACTGCAATGTTATGCTGACACAACAGTTACTTTACACTCAGGAATTATTAAAAAAAAAATGGGTTTAATAATCAATGTGAAAAAATCATGTTTAATCCCATAGAGTACTTAGGAGCAGTGATTCATTTGAAAGAATGCCTTGTTTTTCCGTCAGAGGAGAGGTTCAAAAATATAAGTCAAATGATTTACATTATTACACGTTTGCCAACAGTAGACATGGTAGAGGCACGTGCAATGTTGAGACTTCTTGATCCAATGTTTTCATGCATAGACCTGATTCCAATTTCACGGTTGTACATGAGACCACTACAGCTTTACCTCCTAGCTTGGTGGCAACCAGCTCATCATTGTTTAAATCACATGATACCATTGTACCAGCCACTTCAGGAACATCTGCTTTGGTGGGTAAACCAGAACAATTTCTTCAAGGGAGTACCATTGGAACAGGAATCTGCTCAAGTGACTCTAGTGACAGATGCGTCACAGTCAGGTTGAGGAGCCCATATTAACAGTCATCAACTAGCAGGAGTGTGGCAAGTTCAGTACAAAATGAAAAACATCAAGTGGCTAGAACTGAAAGCTGTGCATTTAGCACTTCGAACATTTTTATCGCAAATAAAATGCAGGAGTGTTCTAGTGAGAACAGACAATGCTATTATTGTCAGTTATCTGAACAAACAGGGCGGGATTCGATCCACAGAGCTTTGTTACCTGACATGGGAATTGTTGAAATGGTGCATGATTCACAAGATCAGATTACACTCTGTTCATATACCGGGGAAAAGAATGTCACAGCAGATGCTTTGTCCAGGGGGAAGGATTCAATTCGGTTGACAGAATGGGCGTTAGTTATAACAATAGCAAATCTGTTATTTCATCATTTGGGAACACCAGTGATAGATCTGTTTGCGACAGGTAGGATTTCACTACAAATTGCTTCAGTTATATCAAATACACGAAAACAATCTACACACTCAGACAGTTTATTATGCAAGGCTCAAGTTATTTGACAGCAGGTGTCATGAAAGGCGTATCAATCCCAGTACGTCAACTGTGCCAGAAATAGCCGAATTTCTAATGTTTTTACATGCAGTTAAGGAATGCAAGCCAAGTACTTTAGCTGGTTATGGGGCAGCCATATCATTGATACATTTATCTAAAAACAAAATTTCCCTTAACGTAGATTTAAGTAATTTCATAAAAGGATTAGACAACATTAACCCACCAACTCGACAGTTGGCTCCAAATTGGAATTTGCCATTGGTTTTATCAATGTTTACAAAGGATCCATTTGAACCACTACAGGAAGCAAAGTTAAAAATTTTAACAATGAAGACTGTTTTTCTTTTAGCACTAGCATCAGCTGCAAAAGCAAGTGAACTACACAGTTTCTCAATTGATGACAAACATTTTAGGAGAGAACACAGAGGAATAAGTTTATTGCCGAATATGCAATTTCTAGCTAAAACTCAAACTTTAATTAAACCCTGGGAGCCAGTATTTATTCCCAAATTCAATAACTTTGCAACATATGCAAACGATTTACTTCTATGCCCGTGAAGAGCATTATTAGCCTATGTTAAAAGAACTGATACTTTGCGCAAATCAGCGAAACTTTTTATTACTTATCAAAAGAACCATCATGTAGAAGCTTCTAATGATTCAGTAGCACGCTGGATAGTAGATACAGTTAAATTTGGTTTATCTTTCTTAGGAATAATTTTGGCCGGTTTTCCTCGAGATTTATACACTTTGGCTGACTTAAACGTTAAAAAATCGCTAACTTTTATAAACTGCTTTATTAATGTCACATATCCAACTAAGTAAGACATCACTTGATTTTCATGACGTGGCTATCTGCCATCTTTTAGTCAAGTTGTTTCTGATCAATTGCTAATACCATTCTTCTTCTCCTCGTCTGCCCATTGACTCTATAGTCATACTTTGCAGCTTTATTGTAATACCGAAATAATAATAGATTTAGCAACGTATGTTATTTTTAACAATTTAAATTGATTGCAAATTAAGCCCCTAATTGATTAAAAACATTATTATTTTGGCGATATCGGAATTTTGCAAATGGCGGTTGTGTCATTTAAATTGGTTTATACCTCAGAAGAAATTATTTTTTTCATTATTTAAATGCAAAATTTCTGAAGATTGTATGTTTTGACCATGTCTTTTTTATAGTATCTTTTTTCGATGCAATAATATAAACTTCTTACAGTCCATACATTTTATAACATCTGTATTTAAATACAAAAAAAAGTCAGAGATAACTTTAAAATCTCAGACAAAGGTAATGACACCAGACAAGCATTGTTTATTACAAAAAGGTAAATACAAGGCTTCATTACGCAATTATTCAGGTATCACACAGGAAATGTATGCCAAACCAAATTACAAATATTTGTAATACTCATCCGTGTACAAAAAAAAGTAAAATAACAAAAATACCGAACTCCAAAGAAAATTCAAAACGGAAAGTCCCTAATCAAATTGCAAAATCGAAAGCTCAAACACATCAAACGAATGGATAACAACTGTGATATTCCTGACTTGGTACAGGCATTTTCTTATGTAGAAAATGGTGGATTAAACCTTGTTTTATAGCTAGCTAAACCTCTCACTTGTATGACAGTCGCATAAAATTCCATTATATTGCCAACGAAGTGTGAACAAAACAAACAGACATAACAGGTAAAAATGTCAAAAATAGTTATTTCCAGAGTTTTGGAGAAATATACGACATAGTTCGACCCTAGGAAACAAATTATATTACAACACTGCATAAAATGCCATAACAATAATAATGAAAACAAATAATTAAATATTTTTTTGATAAAGTTTTGACATAATTATTTGTATCAATATAGCAATAGTAAAGTACATCTTCTTTTATTTTCTGTTTGTAAAATGTGTCATATGATTCTGAGACTACTATAACACATTTTGGACATTTTGATTTTTTTTGCCAATTGTAGTTGACAAAATCTTTATCAATATTTGACCTAAAATGCCGAAATATATTACTAATAATTAAATGATATAGCTGTGTATGGCCTGTGATTTGAAATTTAAGTTTACACACCCAGAAATTAAATTTTCACTCTTTTCAAACAGCGCTTCACTACATTTTGCCGTTTGTAGTCATCATTCTATTTATAAGTTTGTCATTCGTATCCATAGTCTGCATGCATGGTCTGTTTAATCCACCATTTTCTACATTAGGAAATGTCTGTATCAAGTCAGGAATATGACAGTTGTTTTCCATTCGTTTGATGTGTTTGATGTGTTTGAGCTTTTGATTTTGGCCATTTGATAAGGGGGTTTCGTTTGAATTTTCCTTGGAGTTCCGTATTTATGTTATTTTAATTTTTTCAACATCTGTCATAATTGCATCTCTCTAATTCACACCTTCAACGTTATTGTATAAGACTTACTACAAACATGCGGGGTCAAAATAAATTGAGTAGACGCTTATAACCTATTGCATTTCCTTCATCATGTTCATTGTTGTAATATATATATCACGAAATTCATTTTATATTTTACATTGTGTCACATTTTGTCATACCGGGGTCTTTTATAGATTACTGCACGGATGGGCTTTGCTCATTTGTCAAGGTCATACGATGACCTACAATAGCTCAAATGTTTATCTTTGCTCAATGACTAGTTGCATCATTTGTAAACATACCATATCTTCTTATTGTTCATGTTGTTATATGATTGGTTTGAACATGAAAACAACTTCTACAAATCGTGTCGGTATTAAACGTGTACATCTGCATAAAACTTATCAGGTACCAGAAGAAAAATAAACAACATTTATTGGACTGTTACATGTGACTACCGGGAAATGTATAATATATAAAAATAAAAATTGAGTTAGGTTTTCGAAAGATTATTCAGTAAAGTTGTGTTTCAATTTCCTTTAAAGTGTACGTATACAAGTGTTTTACATTTTTCATCAGTAGTTTTCCTTCTCTTTGTTTTAACACATACAATAGCAGATACCATCTGGACAAGTACTTTAAAATTTGTTTACTAGGAAGTTTGTTTAGCTCTTAGTTTCAGCTTCCTTTAACTACCTTTTTTTTTAAATTCAAATAATATTGAGGTAATAAACAATGCATGTTTATCAAGGACACAAATAATAACTAGAAAAGGTTTATCTGACAAGAAATGTATCATCGAATTAAAAAAGGTCACCTCTGAGTGGTAACAGCTGCAGTTGGCTATACTTTTTTGGTCCTTTTTGGTTTATAGCTCTTCATCTTTTTAATAAACTTTGGATTTCACATATTTTGGCCTCGAGCATCACTGTTTAGACATTGATTGTCGAAATGCGCATCTGGTGCAGAAAAATTGGTACCGTTTATGTTATTGCAAAGTATTCCTGCAAACTGTATCATTTCTATTGGAACGAACTGTGCGCCATCCTTACCGACCTCTTCTTATTTTCATGTGAGTCGGAGCTCCTTCAGACACTGGTCAAGAACAAGAAGATCAAAGAAGCCAGATCATTTAATTTCACATTCAGATAAATTGATGATGTTCTTTCCATTAACAATCCAAACTTTTCTGATTGGGTTCCATTTATATATCCTCCAGAAATTAAAGAAACAACGAACACGGCTTCCTCCGCCTCATTTTTAGACTTATACCTCGAATTTGACATAAGCGGTCATTACAGTACCAGAATCTATGACAAACGAGACGATTTTAATTTTGAAATTATCAATTTCCCCCGCCTACGTAGCAATATACCAACTTCACCTGCATATGGGATATACATTTCCCAACTCATTCGGTATTCAAGAGCTTGCAGCTGCTACTTAGACTTTATAGAACGTCACCAGTGTCTATGCAGAAAGTTGTTGAACCAGGGTTATGTCAAAGAACGTCTCGTCCTTTTTCTAAAAAAGTTCATCGGAAGATACCAAAACCTTGTTGATAAATATTCCGTATCAACTTCACAAATAATACATGATGGTTTTGAAGTATAGATTCTAGGTACTGACGTTGTTTATCATCTTAATTACGTGTTAAAGTGTTCTTGTATTTGTCTTTGTAAATTATCAACCTTTACTGTTTAATCCATTTTTGGTAATATCCTTTTGGCGTGGCTCGGTACTTATGTATCCCGCCAATGTGGTGTTGTGCTGTGATCATCTTTTGTATTCTTGTCTTTCATTTTTGCTTATGTGCTATGTCTTTATGCCATTTTGTTTTTCTTTGTTGACATATTTGTTTGTTTTTATAGTGATTAAGATTATTTCACAATGTTGACTGCTGTACCCCAATTTTTGACATTTTTACCTATTATGTCTGTTTGTTTTGTTTACACATTGTTGTCAATATAATGGAATTTTATGCGACTGTCATACAAGTGAGAGGTTTAGCTAGCTATAAAACCAGGTTTAATCCACCATTTTCTTCATAAGGAAATGCCTGTACCAAGTCAGGAATATGACAGTTGTTTCCATTCGTTTGATGTGTTTGAGCTTTTGATTTTGCCATTTTATAAGGGACTTTCCGATACGAATTTTCCTTGGAGTTGTTTTTGTACTTTTTATGTTTTGTGGTGTTAATCTATTGTTGCATTGGCGCGCGCCCTTAATATCCGTTTTGAAATAAAACTGTTTAATCATAGTACTGTATAAACCAATGAACTCATAATGTTCATACTATTATTAAAGGACAGATGGATAGCAAACCAGAAAGACGAATGCAAAAACAAATTTCATCGGTTTTTATTAGTAAATATTTTGTAAGGGTGTATTTGGTTATGCTGAAATATCATGGAACAACACAGGCACTATATCGATTGCATCTGAATTAGATGTATGCTACCATTTGATGTAATCAATACGTATTGATATTAAAGGTCCTCATCCTGAGTATGCTTGCATCTTTTACATTGGTGACTCTAAATAACTAAAGAGTAATTGTTTTTATTAATTTGCAAAGATCTTGAAGTGGTTATTTAAATAATAAAAAACAAACAAAACACATTGCATATAATGTTTTTAATTTTGATTCATATGAGTACAAAAACAAGTCAATCAATAGTGGTGCACGATTATTACCCAATGGAATACCAACCAATTGCTGCAATATCAATCCACCATACACAGAAACATGTTGTCGATCTAAAAGTCTAGCATCGTGATGATACCATTTTCGATGTATTTGTTATCGAAATCAGTGTAATTCTTCCCAAAGTTATACATTTAATGACCATTATCAGAATAAAGAATTTCCTAATTAAGAAGAAAAGCTCTTACATGAGGTTGCAGATCTTTAACAATTTCCTTGCATTCTGCTCGGTGTGTTTTTGAACGTTGTATTTGTGCAAAAAGATAAAAACAAATGCATATATGGTTATAACAAGATTCTATTAAAAATGGATTGTTTTCCTTGACAAGATTGTCTGTTTGTGTTGTTTACGGCTTAGACAAATCTCAATTAGTAATTGAGACATGGTTGTCCTTACATAGACGGTGTATGGTGTGGTAAGTCCAGTAATTCAGTATTTTATTGCTGTGAAAGGTCTTGTACGCACTTATAGATTATGGTTTTTCCAGAAAAAAACTCGTGTTAAATGGTATGTGTTAACCATCAGTCACAAAGGATAGCATCTACATAATAGTCAGTATATCGGTATTTTGGTAAGTTAAATGGGTGCACTGTATTAGATTTTCAAATAGAATCATTAATCATGCAATCAAAATTAAAACCCAGACTGCAACTCTCACCTCCAAAGTTGTCCTTTTGATTTGGTGTTTATAAACATTTAGTTCTCTTGTGAATTTCGGGAATGTGTCAAAAATACCTGTTTAAAAACAAATATTTACAAAATGACACTTATCTAGTCTTTCTTAAAAGGAAGCCATTTAACTAAGTGTTTAAAGTGGGGAAGTTGAAGTCATCCCATCGAAAATGTAAGGGGTTATCACGAGTTGGTAGACCAATATGAAATGTCTGTTACACAGATGATGACAGATACGTTCCAATTATTGAAACAACTACCACAAATATATAGATTGATTGATCGACAAGTAGACACCGTTCGGGATGAAGGTCGGAGAAATTTGGATTGCCAGTGGAAAATGAGGGTATATGGGATAAGGACATAAATGTTGTTTTGCAACAGGCCACCTCCGGACGACTAAAAGAGTTGTTGAGAAGTTTCTTCGTGTTTATAATGGATGACAATCTCTCTACACGAGGCATAGGATTTAACGACCCCATTTTAATACTTATACATCCCGGGCAGCCAAACGGACGTCCTACTTTGACAAGGGTTTTACTGCCGGTCGGAAGAAGACCGAAGTGACCATTATTCTATTCCCCAGTCACTCTTGGGAAACAAAGACACCACTGTCCTAGGTTTTGGGACGGTTTGACGCCAGCAAGCATGTTTAACCCTGCTACGTTCTGTATGTGCCCGTTCGAAGTCAGACGCCTGTAATTCAGTGGTTGTCATTTGTTGTTGTATATCATATTTGTTTTAGGTTTATTGTTTTGTACATAAACCAGGCCGTTATTTTTTTTCGTTTGAAATGTTTTGAATTTTTAATTTCGGGGCCTTTTATATCTTACTATGCAGTATGTGTTTTGCTCATTGTGACCTATAGGTGTTTAATTCTACGTCATGTGTTTTCTTGTAGAGAGTTGTCTTATTAGCAATCATACCATTAGCAATATATCTTTAATTTTTGTATAAAAAGTTACAAAAATGTGTTTAATCCAATATTATTTTATTCTTCAAGCGTTTTCCCTAGATTTTCTTATTTGACTAATGACACGTATTTCTGTTATACGTATTTGTGATGAAACAGTTTATATGTTACACAATCCGAAAATATGAGGAGTGATAAAAAAAAACATGACAACAAGCAAAAACAAAAGAATCAATGAAAACTTATCTTATTGTAGAATTCCTGCAAGAAGTTTTTTCTTCTTTCGTATTCATTCCCCTAAAACTGCAGATGTGGAGGTTACGACTGTAAGTTTATCTTCATTGAAAGAAAATGTAAGGTTTATCTCATTGCAGTAAAAGTTATCAGAAATCAAATATATATTTCGTGTACATCTTTACATAATGGTTTCATCAGGTCAAGTAGTATGCATACTGGTTTCACATTAATAGATAATATAGTCAACTTTGACGTGTCATCTTTAAGATACATATAACATAAGTGTATCTCCAGAGTTATATCCTTTATTTTTGAAATGTTGTTAATTGTATATACTTTAAGGGACTGTACAATGTATTCTCCAGTTAACTTGTATGACATATGGTACCAAAATGTAAATAGATGAGTTTTTGTTTACGTAAAATTGGCTATATCCAACAATATTTTGTGATTAACCTAGGTTACTTGAGCCATGTGTTTGATTAGTGTCGTCTATTGTGATGTCAAGTATTGTTGATACTTATAATTGTCTCTTTTAAGGGAGCTACCATTTGATTTTTAGGGCGGGGGGGGGGGGGGGGGGGGGGGGGGGGGGTGGGGAGGCTAGGATGAAAAAAATGTTGTCCTACATTTTTGTTTAGTTATGATCTCTGTCCTGCCTTTTTTTATTTTTTACTCTATTCGGTCCTGCCTTTTTTTTATTAGTTTATCCTGACTTTTTTTACATAAATTGTCATCCTGCCTTTTTTTTTGGCAAAGTTGCTCATCCTGCCTTTTTCTTACTCAAAACCCCTGTCCTGCCTTTTTTCAAATTACATCCTAGCCCCCCATAAAAATCAAATGGTAGCTCTTTAAGTATCGTGAAGTATACCATGCGCTATTTAATGTTTGATTTTTCCAAGGGGACCAAGATGTATGTGGCAAGTATCGTCTATGGTTTAGTCTATTTTACTGCATGTCAAATAATTTTGAGAACTCCTCCAGTCCTTTTCAATTATCATGAAGTATAACATGTACTATCTATTGTTTATTCTTTTTATTATTATGAAGTATACCATGTGCTCTTTATTGTTTGTCCTTTTCAAGAGGAGCCGAGTTTTGGGAGTAAGTGTTGTCTATTGTCCTGTCAAATATTTTTGATAATTTGTAATGTCCTTTTTGATTAACATGGAGTATACCATTGGTTTTTTCGAGCGTTATAAATTGCGTATACACTTAGACCATGTGTAGACCTTTCAATACAAAAAACGTAAAATGACAAAAATACCGAACTTCAAGGAAAATTCAAAACGGAAAGTCCCTTATCAAATCGCAAAATCAAAAGCTCAAACACATCAAACGAATGGATAACAACTGTCATATTCCTGACTTGGTACAGGCATTTTCTTATGTAGAAAATGGTGGATTAAACCAAGCTACTGTTAATTCCAAGTAGTAAAATTATCAAATATTATTGTAATATAATTCCGATGTATGATTTGTTGATGAACGACTGACGAAGCACACATACAATGTTAATTGACGCGTAGAAAGACAATGCTTTGCTTTATTTCGATCGGTAAACATTTTGTCAGTCTATATGTTACAGTGAAATTTTCAGGGATTATGTAAAATAACTGGTTAGTTTAGGGATTATATATAATCACTGAAATTTTCAGGGATTATGTATAATCACTAGAAAAGACGTCAGGGATTATGCATAATAACTGAAATGAAGAAACAGTTTTGGGTATGAAGAAAATAAATGTAAGTTAAACTAAATAATTTATAATATCAAATCATAATAAAACTTCATTATAAACATCCTAAAATATTTCCATACACCAAATTTGAAGACCTATTGCATACAGTATAAGAAAAACAGATCATAACAAAAAACTGAACTATAACCACTGAACCATGAAAATGAGGTCAAGGTCAGATGACACCTGCCAGTTGCAAATGTACACCTTACAATCCTTCCATACACCAAATATACTAGTCCTATTGCTTATAGTAACTAAGATATGGACTTGACCACCAAAACTTAACCTTGTTCACTGATCCATGAAATGAGGCCGAGGTCAGGTGAAAACTGTCTGACGGGCATGAGGACCCTGCAAGGTACAATGTACGCACATACGAAATATAGTCATCCTATTACTCATAATAAGAGAGAAATTAACATTACAAAAAATATTTAACTTTTTTTCAAGTACTCACTGAACCATGAAAATGAGTTCAAGGACAATGGACATGTGACAGACAGAAACTTCGTAACATAAGGCATCTATATACAAAGTATGAAGCATCCAGGTTTTCTACCTTCTAAAATATAAAGCTTTTAAGAAGTAAGCTAACGCCGCCGCATCACTATCCCTATGTCGAGCTTTCTGCGACAAAAGTCGAAGGCTCGAAAAAAATGATAACCTTAAAGTATAATAAAAATGTTAGGCATAATATTTTAAAATGTCACACAAAATTAAAATATTAAGCACTATATATCAAAATGATAACCTCAATATATTTTACACAAAATACAAAAATGTTAAGCACAATATATTAAAACATTCATTAAATAAATTTGGATGGCAGAAACTTTTGCACATTTGCCCTGTTTTTCTACAGGCACATCTACCTGATTCGCATCTGTTTTACTACACTATCCACATTAAAAAAAAAACCTTGTCTTTCTCATATCGAATCAGATTTTACGGCATGTCTAAGAGAAATAAAGTTTGTAATACAATCATCTGAAGGTACCCAAAAAAGGGAATCAGCAGCCGTGAACTGATTGCTGATGCTAGCAGAATTCTGTTGCGTTATTTCTCTCAGAATTGAATTTCATGTTCTTTATCCCCTCTATGGACAACGCCCTCAATTCAACTCGAATCAACCACTGATTTGTTATAAAAACTAGTATACTTATGAGACGCAAATCATATAAATGGTACTTCTGTTTTTGTATATCTAGTTTTGACAACTTTTGCTTTTCACAAAATATATATTTGTTTCGTCAAATATTGAAGACTATCTATTTTTAGATCCATGCCCACCAACCCCGTCCTCTCCTATAGTACTGCATAATGCTGTAAAGAGTGTAATATGTATGAAATATATAGGATAATAGCAGCCTTAAAACAATTTAAATACAATGTATATACTTTGTTAGCAGATAGAATTAAGCAGGATTTTAGTCTTTTTTACTTGGTTCTTTTGTCATCAAAGTAAAAATACCATTTTTTGTTCCTTGTCCATAGCTTGCATTTTGTATTTTCCTCTGCCATACTTATTTGTTTGTGAAATACTGTGGTTCAACATACAGTTAAATAAAATATCAATGGTAAAACCTTTCCCTTATTATTTTTTTTCATTATTGATAATCCCTGAAATCATATTAGGGAATTTGTAAAATAATTAGTAAAATGTTCAGTGATTATGTAAAATCACTGGTCATTTTCAGGGATTATATATAATCACTAATGAGTTTAGTGATTCTACATAATCCCTGAAAAACAAGGGATTCTACATAATCCCTGATTATACAAATTCACTGTAACATATATATCATGTATATGAATACGTTCTAATATGGGAGATAATTAATGTAAATCACAAAAATGAAATAAGGAAGCTTATTCTACTTCCCTTCGTTCATACGAATATAATTAGTTGTCAAAGGTACCAGGATTATAATTTAATAAGACATTTATAGTTTCTCTATAATAAATAAAATAAACAAATCCAAAGGATTGAGATGGCACACCAACCAGTTTTGTTTTATATAATATTTGAAATTGAATTTCAATAAAGAGTCCAAAACGGTTGACTTCCTCGATGACCAGTAACACGAATCTACAAAATAAAAACAAAATGTTAGAAAAATTGGTTTTATGTTAATACATGCAAATTGTGTCGATAATATACCTGCCGAACTGGGTTGCGTTCAATATCGTAGCGGCCTCATAGGGCTACGTAGATTTATGACTATTGAACGTATAGCTAGCCTAGCTGCGACATAGATATTGATAGCAGCTAGGCTAGCTACTCGTTCAGTAGGCAAAAATCTACGTAGCACTATGTAGCTGCTACGATATTGAACGCTACCCTGGTTAAGTGTGAACTAAACTCGATAAATGCAAAAGGCGGGAGAACAGCCTTTCGCAGTCGAGTAGACCGTACTACGTACAAAAAAAATGCGCAAGCAAATACATACGTTAAAGATGCAAAATGAAATAAATATTATAAGGTAACAAGGGAGCAATTAATTCTTTAAAAATTTAAGTTTTTTACCCCAAGATGAAACTTAGAATACATTCTGGTGCGGCTCCTGATGGGAGGATATAGGGTTGAAATTATTTTAATCAAAAGCTTATTTGTTTAGGATTAAAAAACCCAAAACATTAAATTCATATTTACAAAGTGCAGAAAATATGTTCAATTTATGTACAAAGGAGCCATTAAAAAATTGCCTTTTCTATTTAAGCGAAAAACATACAAAAAAATGTTCAAAGACATTTTAGGTCAACTTTTGTCTCATGACCATATGTCTTTTTTTGGCTGGTATACAATACTGATATTTCTAGTAACAGGAACTGCAATCAATTCTAATCTAGTTTGTGTAGTCTTCAAGAAATAAAATATGGAACACAACTTGTATCCTATGGAAAATCCATTACTAATAAGTGCACTCTTGTAACCATAAATGCCTGTTTACGTTTACTCAGAACTAACAAGCAAGAACTTTAAGTATAACTATTATAAAAGCACATATTAGTGCTGAATTAAAACATGTCATCTTGTGGACTGTACAGTCTTCTATGCCGGACTTTAAAGGTAAATAAATAAAAAAATGTTGTTGGAATTATTTACCTAGGGGTAAAATGTTGTTTTCTGAACAATACAACTTATATTGCTGAATAACATCACTTGATCCAATGCAGTTAATTAAATTAGGCATCTCAATAACAGTTCAATCTAACATTCTCATCTCCATATAATTAATCGCGTACAATATGAGAAGTGATAAAGTCTAGAAAATTATCAAGCTTTACAGGGTTCATTCTTTGT